>NC_052318.1:52370853-52974326 GCF_016432855.1 Salvelinus namaycush | reverse complement strand
ACAGCTGTAGTCATAGTCAGAGTCCGTGGCAATCCTGTTTGTAGAAAATAGAACGGAAAATGCCGCACACTGCTACTCATGCTCCCACGTGATATTTATCTACAACGTTTCGACCCTTAGGTCTTCATCAGGTATCGAGTTCTTCAGCTTTAATCCTGTTTGTAGACAACGTTCTCACAATAACCAAATCGATTCCGAACTGGCCTTGGCGCCACTTAACTCGCATAAGGCTATCAAACATGTCTAATCACCATCCAGTTGTTCATGTTTCACAAACCAATCCTTTATAGATTGTCCTTCTTTGAAAGAAGGTCACAGCCAATAGCGTTGCACGCCTCCATCTTTCAAAAGACGAGGTGTGACTAATGGTTAACTCAGCCAACCACCTGAGAAAAAAAGAGTGACGTCCAGACAGTGCATGATCGAGACAGAACTGTAGCTAGCTAACTAGCTAGCCAACTTTCTACAACTTTATCCTGGACTATCAGCTATCACCAGGAATTAATATGAACCCATTTAGCATCTCTAGGCCTCCACACATACAAGCCGCTGATGCGCGCCTTTGGAACAGCTACATTTAAAAAAAAAAAGGTCTAATAAATCTGTTTAATATATGAAAATGTATTTCAGATTAACAGAATATGAGTTGGCCTACTGTATGTTAACTGGCTTTGTGCCATGCTATGTATTCCATAGGCTGTAGGCTTGTTGTCACGAATACCACCGAAGGTGGCTCCCCTTCCTGTTCGGGTGGCGCTCGGCGGTCGTCGTCGCCGGTCTACTAGCTGCCACCGATCCCTTTTTCCTTTTCGTTTGTTTTTGTCTAATTGTTTTCACCTGTTCCTTGTTGGGGGTTTTGGGATGGGTGTTATTTAAGTTTGTTTAGCCCGCTGGTGTTTGTGCGGGCTTGTTGTTATTTCACGTTAGTGGTGTTTGTGTTCTTTTGGGTTTTCGCTGTCCGGTATTTGAGTAACTATGGTTTTGGGTTTGTTGCGCCTGTGTTTTAGGCTTCACCCGTGTTTGTAACTGGTTACATTTTCGAAAGGGCATTAAAGCGTTTTTCCCGTCAACCTTCTGCGTCTGACTCCACACCCATCACTCTCCAGACGTTACACTTGTGTAACAAGGGTTGAATTTTATATTGTATAATTACACAAACTCTTAATAGTTCCCATGCCTGATATTAGTGTGCATTGCTTTTGTTGACGTAAGTGCCCTTTTTAATGTTGCACATTTCCTTCTACTTCTGTATTACCCCTCATAAACATCCCCTTCCCCCCTTACCTCTTCCCATTCTACTGTATCCATGTGGAAGAGGTAGGTTAATGTTAAATTGGCCCATGGAAATCCTCATCAATCGACGTTAAAACCCAGCTATTGAGTTTATATAGTTACTGACATTGTAATATTATGGTCTTCTACCAGTATATTATGATTTTATGCATTTATTCACTTTTTATCTGTTGATTTGTGAATGCTGTACATGCTAGCTGGTTACTGTACTGTTCTCTGTGCATGTTGTCATTGGACTAGTATGGCTATTCGTGTCCCCTGTTGTTCATTTGTACTTTAGAGGAGTTGGTGCAAAAGGGCAGCACAACATTTCATTTATGGATGTTTGCTTCTTTATCAGGTATGTCACCTGTTTTTGTTTGTCTGGTTATGTTGACAATATTTACTGTCCATGGTTAGCTAGGTTCGCAAGTGCATGTCATTAACTGTACGTAATGCCTGGCTGTCATTTATCAAAGTTTGCTAGCCCAGGCCTACAGGCTAGACTGTACAATGCATGATACATGTTATACTGTACATTGCACTATCTGGTATCATTGTCAAACGAGATGATTGTTTATTTGCGCCCTTTCTACTGTATGTGGAAGAGAGGAGTTGGTGCATATTTCATTTCTATATGTTTGTTTCTTTATCAGAAAATAAAGCATCATTAGACCGACCCTCTGGTCATCTGTTAACCGATCAAAACACAACGCAGAGGCAATCTACACCAGTCACACTTGTTCATTTAGCAGACAAGATATGCTTTTAAGTCCCGTTATTTTATATAATGTGATTTTATAGTAAGAAGAATATAATTTCACTTAACTGAATGAAATAGAAAGGATTTCCCCCCCCCCACATTCTGAAACGAGTGTGCATATGAAGTATGTTGACTTGAAACAGGCCCTATATGCTAGATTATAGAGTTATTTAGCAACTTTAGTTGTGAATGATACAAACCGTAGAATGTCTTAGAAATCCAAACATATGTTGGCTGCATGATGCGACTATAGGCTACTGATGATTTGAGAGAGTCCAAAAAGAGCTTGCGCTCTGTTCCTTGCCTCAGGCTCCACACGCAGTTCTCTCCTCAAGTGGTCATATTTTCACCCATCAGACTATTCTCAATTGAATCTTAGAATGGAACATTATCAAATGGGCAGGAACAGGGGCTGGAGAAAAAAGACACGTGGGCCATATGCACTCCAATAGCAATGGAGGCCACTTTCCCGCCCGGTTTGTTTTTTCTATGACGCCATGTAGGCTACTCCGGTTATTTCAATCCACACATCAACCACTGTTTGAAACGCATGGTGGTGATATATTCTGTATCAAAAGGTAATGCGTCAGCCTATTAATTAGGAAAACATGAAAATTACCCATTACTCTAGGCTAACTCTGTAAGCCGCCCTGCACAACCAATCAACCATTAGCATCGCCTAGGCCTATACATTCTCTCCCAGACTCATGGATAGAAGATGGGGAGCGTAGCATACGGTAACCAGTCCACTAGTATGCATAATAATACAGTCCACACTCGAAGGCACTAGAATTTATATAATTTTGGAGGATCGGCTAGACCAATTATGTACCAAAGACATCTTCAGGTTTTTTTTCGGGCTTGGGCTCTTATATAGGCCTATGCATAAGCTCTAATATGCCTATGGGTGTTTTGAATGAATCATCACCTTAGAAAACACTGTCCATTTCGTTGTGTTAGGCTTTGAAACAATACCCACAATGACCATGTTTTACACTGTTTCAACCTGCTGTTGAACTTCTTTCTTCAAAATGATCAATCACAGTGAGGGGAGTTTTAAAAACATGAAACTGTTTTGAAGTGTTTGATGTGATTTTTTGATTGCATTTGCACTGATGTCAGAGTGGTTACAGGGACAATAGAGCCCCGAGTACCAGGCCAATAGGACCTAATGGAGGGACAATAGAGCCCTGAGTACCAGGCCATTAGGACCTGATGGAGGGACAATAGAGCCCTGAGCACCAGACACTTAGGACCTGATGGATGGACAATAGAGCCCTGAGTACCAGGCCATTAGGACCTGATGGAGGGACAATAGAGCCCTGGGTACCAGGTAGTTAGGACCTGATGGAGGGACAGTAGAGCCCTGAGTACCAGGTAGTTAGGACCTGGTGGAGGGACAATAGAGCCCTGAGTACCAGGCCATTAGGACCTGATGGAGGGACAATAGAGCCCTGAGTACCAGGTAGTTAGGAACTGATGGAGGGACAATATAGTACCAGGTAGTTAGGAACTGATGGAGGGACAATAGAGCCCTGAGTACCAGACCATTGGGACCTGATGGAGGGACAATAGAGCCCTGAGTACCAGGCCATTAGGACCTGATGGAGGGACAATAGAGCCCTGAGTACCAGGTAGTTAGGAACTGATGGAGGGACAATAGAGCCCTGAGTACCAGACAGTTAGGACCTGATGGATGGACAATAGAGTCCTGAGTACCAGGCCATTAGGACCTGATGGAGGGACAATAGAGCCCTGAGTACCAGACCATTAGGACCTGATGGAGGGACTATAGAGCCCTGAGTACCAGGCAGTTAGGACCTGATGGAGGGACAATAGATCCCTGAGTACCAGACCATTAGGATCTGATGGAGGGACAATAGAGCCCTGAGTACTAGGTCATTAGGACCTGATGGAGGGACAATAGAGCCCTGAGTACCAGGCCATTATGACCTGATGGAGGGACAATAGTGCCCTGAGTACCAGGTCATTAGGACCTGGTGGAGGGACAACAGAGCCCTGAGTACCAGGCCATTAGGACCTGATGGAGGGACAGTAGAGCCCCGAGTACCAGGTTGTTAGGACCTGATGGAGGGACAATAGAACCCTGAGTACCAGACAGTTAGGACCTGATGGATGGACAATAGAGTCCTGAGTACCAGGCCATTAGGACCTGATGGATGGACAATAGAACCCTGAGTACCAGGTCATTAGGACCTGATGGAGGGACAGTAGATCACTGAGTACCAGGTAGTTAGGACCTGATGGAGGGACAATAGAGCCCTGAGTACCAGACAGTTAGGACCTGATGGATGGACAATAGAGTCCTGAGTACCAGACCATTAGGACCTGATGGAAGGACAATAGTTTCCTGAGTACCAGGCCATTAGGACCTGATGGAGGGACAATAGAGCCCTGAGTACAAGACCATTAGGACCTGGTGGAGGGACAATAGAGCCCTGAGTACCAGACCATTAGGACCTGATGGAGGGACAATTGTTCCCTGAGTACCAGGCAGTTAGGACCTGATGGTTACCAAACTTGCTTTTGACCAATGAATGTCCAGAGTGCATATGAGGAGATTACCGTGACTCAACGGTCACGTGGAATTTTACTGCAGACATGACTGCTGGTGTGGCGGTAATATGGTCAACGCGTGATAATGTAAAAACATACATAGGCCTATGACATTTGAACTTTCTGTTAATTTACAATCAACTAAAATGTAAATGCACCTGCAACAATTTCAAAGATTTTACTGAGTTAGTTCATAAGGAAATCAGTCAATTGAAATAAATGAATTAGGCACATGGCGGGCATGCAGATATGCATCTGTTCAAAAAAATGTATGGGCTGGTCAGTATCTGGTGTGACCACCATTTTCCTCATGCACGTGACACGTCTCCTTTGCATAGAGTTGACCAGGCTGTTGATTGTGGCCTGTGGCATATTGTCCCACTCCTCTTCAATGGCTGTGTGAAGTTGCTAGATATTGGTGGGAACTGGAACACGCTGTCGTACACGTTGATCCAGAGCATCCCAAACATGATCAATGGGTGAAATGTCTGGTGAGCATGCAGGCCATGGAGGAACTGTGACATGTTCAGCTTCCAGGAATTGTGTACAGATCCTTGCGACATGGGGTCGTGCATCATCATGCTGAAACATGAGAGGATGGCGTCGGAAGAATGGCATGATAATGGGCCTCAGGATCTCGTCACGGTATCTCTGTGCATTCAAATTGCCATTGACAAAATGCAATTGTGTTTGTTGTCCGTAGCTTATGTTTGCCCATTCCATAACCCCACCTCCACCATGAGGCACTCTGTTCACATAAATTACATCAGCAAACCGTTTGCCCACACGATGCCATACACGCTGCCACATGATGCCATACACGCTGCCACACGATGCCATACACGCTGCCACACGATGCCATACACGCTGCCCGCCATCTGCCCAGTACAAAATGCACCCCCTCCCCAACTTTACAAATATTTTTACATGACCCTCCTCTTGTACTGTAAAATACATTGAACACCCTACCCCCTCATAGAATTAACTCAAAATAATGGTTATGATCACAAATAACAATAACTGTATTTATAAATAAAATTTATAAAATGTGTTTATAAACATCTACGTGCCATGCTTGTCTACGGGCCAGAAGGTTAATGGTTTGCTGACCACCATGGACTAGAATCTCACTGCCTGTTTCATTACTTCACTATCAGAGCCGGATGCAGACAATGATCAGCTAGGGAGAAATCTGATTTTCAACAATTTGATGCCATATTTATAATTATATAACAAATTGCCATTTTTTCCCCACCAATAGGTTCCTGTGCCACCACACAACCAATAAACAAAAAGCATACAGACTTCGGCCACTTCAACATCATGGTTTGCGTTTTCAACACCAGAATAAATAGACATGTCAATCTTGACGAACACCCCTTCCTACCTTGTAGGTTTACCCAGTATCGAAGGCATGGCTTGACAATCTCTGAATGTCATTAAATGTTTTGGTGTTTTCTCCATTCATCAAATTGCTGGTGCACAGCTTGGATTTATTGATTGATTTTAATTGTCAGTAAAAAAACAACAGCATATATATATACACAATTTTAAAAGTGACCGAGATTGCACAATAAAGTCAGGGACTTATTTCCATTGTGGTTCCTACAGTTGCTGCAGCATATGCTACAGTAATACTGAATGCACATCTAATTTACACATCTCCGTCTGGCTTTCTGGGGTCACCTTTTTTATTGTAAAGATTATAATTGTTTAAATTTCAGCTGCATTTTTAAATCAGCATATCACCTGAATATCTTTGCTTTAAATCAGTGTGCACACGAGCACTCTGAAATAGTCTCTCTCTCCATCAATTACATTCAAATTGAATCTGAGAAAGAGAGAGAGACAGACATTGAGTGTACAAAACATTGAACACCTGCTCTTTCCATGACAAGGCAAAAGCTATGATCCGTTATTGATGTCACTTGTTAAATCCACTTAAAATCAGTGTAGGATTTTTAAGCCTTGAGACAATTGAAACATTTAATTTTTTTACATTTATTTCACCTTTATTTAACCAGGTAGGCCAGTTGAGAACAAGTTCTCATTTACAACTGCAACCTGGCCAAAATAAAGCAAAGCAGTGCGACAAAAACAACACATGGGACACATGGGATAAACAAAAGTACAGTCAATAACACAATAGAAAAATCTATATACAGTCTGTGCAAATGTAGTAAGATTAGGGAGGTAAGGCAATAAATAGTCCATAAAGGCAAAATAATTACAATTTAGCATTAACACTGGAGTGATAAATGTGCAGATGATGATGTGCAAGTAAAGATACAGGGGTGCAAAAGAGCAAAACTAATAACAATATGGGGATGAGGTAGTTGGGTGGGCTATTTACAGATGGGCTGTGTTCAGGTGCTGTGATTGGTAAGCTGCTCTGACAGCTGATGTTTAAAGTTAGTGAGGGAGATTCAGTGATTTTTGCAATTCGTTCCAGTCATTGGCAGCAGAGAACTGGAAGGAAGGGTGTTCAAAGGAGGTGATGGCTTTGGGGGATGACCAGTGAAATATACCTGCTGGAGCGCATGCTACGGGTGGGTGTTGCAAGGATGACCAGTGAGCTCAGATAAGGCGGGGCTTTACCAAGCAAAGACTTATAGATGACCTGGAGCCAGTGGTTTTGGCGACGAATATGATGCGAGGGCGAGCCAACGAGAGCATACAGGTCACAGTGGTGGGTAGTATATGGGGCTTTGGTGACAAAACTGATGACACTGTGATAGACTACGTCAAATTTGCGTTGGAGGCTATTTTGTAAATGACATTGCCGAAGTCAAAGATCGGTAGGATAGTCAGTTTTACAAGGGTATGTTTGGCAGCATGAGTGAAGGAGGCTTTGTTGCGAAACAGGAAGCCGATTCTAGATTTAATGTTGGATTAGAGATGTTTAATGTGAGTCTGGAAGGAGAGTTTACAGTCTAACCAGACACCTAGGTATTTGTAGTTGACCACATATTCTAAATCAGAACTGTCCAGAGTAGCGATGCTAGTCGGGCAGGCGGGTGCGGGCAGCGATGGTTTGAAGAGCATGCATTTAGTTTTATTAGCATGTGAGAGTAGTTGGAGGCCATGGAAGAAGTGCTTCCAAACGAAGCTCGTTTGTTAACACAGTGTCCAAAGAAGGGTCAGTTTGTTAACACAGTGTCCAAAGAAGGGTCAGATGTATACAAAATGGTGTTGTCTGCGTAGAGGTGGATCAGAGAATCACCAGCAGCAAGAGCGACATCATTGATACAGTTGAAGTCGGAAGTTTACATACACCTTAGCCAAATACATTTAAACTCAGTTTTTCCCAATTCCTGACATTTAATCCTTGTAAAAATTCCCTTTCTTAGTTCAGTTAGGATCACCACTTAATTTAGGAATGTGAAATGTCAGAATAATAGTAGAGAATTATTTCTTTCAGCTTTTATTTCTTTCATCACATTCCCAGTGGGTCAGAAGTCTATAAACATTCAATTAGTAATTGGTAGCATTGCCTTAAACAATTTAAACTTGGGTCAAACGTTTCAGGTAGCTTTCCACAATAACTTGGGTGAATTTTGGCCCATTCCTTCTGACAGAGCTGGTGTAGCTGAGTCAGGTTTGTAGGCCTCCTTGCTCACACACGCTTTTTCAGTTCTTCCCACACATTTTCTATGGGATTGAGGTCAGAGCTTTGTGATGGCCACTCCAATACCTTGACTTTGTTGTCCTTGTGCCATTTTGCCACAACTTTGGAAGTATGCTTGGGGTCATTTTCCATTTGGAAGACCCATTTGCGACCAAGTTTTGACATCCTGACTGATGTCTTGAGATGTTGCTTCAATATATCCACATAATTTTCCTGCCTCATGATGCCATCTATTTTGTGAAGTGCACCAGTCCCTCCCGCAGCAAAGCACCCCCACAACATGATGCTGCCACCCCCGTGCTTCATGGATGGGATGATGTCCTTCGGCTTGCAAGGCCAAACAGTTATTTTTTGTTTCATCAGACCAGAGGACATTTCTCCAAAAAGTACGATCTTTGTCCCCATGTGCAGTTGCAAACCGTAGTCTGGCTTTTTTATGGCGGTTTTGGAGCAGTGGCTTCTTCCTTGCTGAGCGTTATTTCAGGTTATGTCGATATAGGACGTTTTACTGTGGATATAGAAACTTTTGTACCTGTTTCCTCCAGCATCTTCACAAGGTCCTTTGTTGTTGTTCTGGGATTGATTAGCACTAAAGTACGTTCATCTCTAGGAGACAGAATGCGTCTCCTTCCTGAGCGGTATGACGGCTGCGTGGTCAATGGTGTTTATACTTGCATACTATTGTTTGTACAGATGAATATGGTACCTTCAGGCATTTGGAAATTGCTCCCAAGGATGAACCATACTTGTGGAGGTCTACAATTTTTTTTCTGAGGTCTTGGCTGATTTATGGTCCATTACCTCAGTGAGCAAATCAATAAAACATTCTGTAGCGTGATTTAAATCATCCTCTAGATAAATCAGCTCCCAGGGTACAGCAGCCAAGTCATTTAGAAATAGCTCATGATTAAATGTTTTAAAATGTCTCTTGATCACAATCCTAGGGGGTTTCTTTGGAACCTTGGTGTTCATGGTTATGGTCACAATATTATGGTCTCTCCAGCCCACTGGCATTGATATGGCTTTTAACCTCTCTGGGATATAGGGGGTGCTGTTTCGACTTTGCGAAAATTGATCTCCAAATTAAACTGCCTAGTACTCAATTCTTGCTCGTACAATATGCATATTATTGTTATTATTGGATAGAAAACACTCTCTAGTTTCTATAACCGTTGGAATTATGTCTCTGAGTGAAACAGAACTCATTCTACAGCACTTTTCCTGCCAGGGAGTGAGATTTCAGAAATCTTGGCCCCTGCTCCCAGGTCAGTTCATAAGTCCCTGTGAATGCTATGATGCTACAAACACTGCCTACGCCTTCCTCAAGATGTCAGTAAGCGGGGAGATTTTGAATGGAGTGGATTGCGCAATCCGGGCTCTATAAATAGACCCTGGAGCGGAAAGAACGTCCTTTTCAACAGTGCGCTCGACGCAGAGTGGTCGTCGGACTGGCCTCCTTCCAAGTTTTGGTTTAGCCACTTATATATCGCCGGTCATGTTTTTATTCGTTATAGGTGTTAAAGACATCATAAGGTAGTTAATTTAAACCGTTTTATAGCAATTTATATCCGTTTAGTGCGATTTTGAGGCATTTCTTTGTGACGTACTTTGAAGAGCCGGTCACGTTTCCAGTACATGCCGAACGTTAGTGGCCATTTCGACAGGACGAGGACATCTTTCGACCAAAAGACGATTAGACCGGAGAAAGGATACATTGCCCAAGATTCTGATTGAAGATCAGCTCATAGTAAGAACTATTTTTGATGATAAATCGTTATTCTGTTGAAAAATGTCAAACGCATAAGCCGCCATTTTGTTTTGTGTAGCTTCGCTTGGCGAACCCTGTATTGCACAGTAAGGATAATTTTATAAATGTAATTCAGCGATTGCATTAAGAACTAATTTGTCTTTCGATTGCTGTCCACCCTATATTTTTTAGTAAAGTTTACGATTAGTTATTCATTACGCCAGATCACTGTCCAAAATGGCGCCCGACATTTTCAGGCTAGTTTTGCTAGTATTGTCATTGTATAACCACGTTTTTTTGTGGCTAAATATGCACATTTTCGAACAAACTCTATATGTATGTTGTAATATGATGTTACAGGAGTGTCATCGGAAGAATTCTGAGAAGGTTAGTGAAAAAATTAATATATTTTGGCGATGATTACGTTATCGCTCTCTTTGGCTTGAATCAATGCTCGGGTAACGTTTGCACATGTGGTATGCTAATATAACGATTTATTGTGTTTTCGCTGTAAAACACTTAGAACATCTGAAATATTGTCTGAATTCACAAGATCTGTGTCTTTCCATTGCTGTGAGCTGTGTATTTTTAAGAAATGTTTTATGATTAGTAATTAGGTAATACACGTTGCTCGCTGTATTTATTCTAGTCGAGTTGTGATGGTGGGTGCAATTGTAAACTATGATTTCTACCTGAAATATGCACATTTTTCTAACAAAACCTATCCTATACAATAAATATGTTATCAGACTGTCATCTGATGAGGTTTTTTCTTGGTTAGTGGCTATCAATATCTTTATTTGGCCGAATTGGTGATAGCTACTGGTGGAGAGAAAAAATGGTGGACAAAGAAAAATGGTGTCTTTTGCTAACGTGGTTAGCTAATAGATTTACATATTTTGTCTTCCCTGTAAAACATTTTAAAAATCTGAAATGGTGGCTTTATTCACAAGATCTGTATCTTTCATTTGGTGTCTTGGACTTGTGATTTAATGATATTTACATTTTTACATGCTACTATTTAATTGTGACGCGATGCTAATCAGTGAGGGGGGGGTTGGGGGTGCTTGTCAGTTGGGACGCTAGCGTCCCAACTATCCCAGAGAAGTTAAACATTGCAATGGTATATTACAGAAGATCAGATCAATGCATGTGTCAGAACAGTGAACCAAATTAGTTGATGACCGAGTAGTATCATTAACCATTTGTTTGAAACCACAGTTCTCTGCATCAATTTTGTTATATTTTAATTATTATGATCCTTCCAATTTAAACTCACCAAAAAAAGAAACATCCCTTTTTCAGGACCCTGTCTTTCAAAGATAATTCGCAAAAATCTAAATAACTTCATAGATCTTCATTGTGAAGGGGTTAAACACTGTTTCCCATGCTTGTTCAATGAACCATAAACAATTAATGAACATGCACCTGCGGAATGGTCGTTAGGACACTATGAAAACTTAGGACACTAAAGAGGCCTTTCTATTGACTCTGAAAAACACCAAAAGAAGATGCCCAGGGTCCCTAGATAGGCCTCTTTAGTGTCCTAAGTTTTCATAGTGTCCTAACGACCATTCCGCGATTTTTACGAATTATCTCTGAAAGACCGGGTCCTGAAAAAGGGACGTTTCTTTTATTGGTGAGTTTAAATTGGAAGGATCATAATAATTCAAATATATGCCACCAGCCATACTGCTCGTTCTGTGAGTGATTTCCTGCAAGACAGGAATGTCAGTGTTCTGCCAAGACCAGCGAAGAGCCCGGATCTCAATCCCATTGAGCACGTCTGGGACCTGTTGGATCAGAGGGCTCAGGCCATTCCCCCCAGAAATGTCCGGGAACTTGCAGGTACCTTGGTGGAAGAGTGGGGTAACATCTCACAGCAAGAACTGGCAAATCTGATGCAGTCAATGAGGAGGAGATCCACTGCAGTACTTAATGCAGCTGGTGGCCACACCAGATTCTGACTGTTACTTTTGATTTTGACCCCCCCCTTTGTTCAGGGACACATTATTCAATTTCTGTTAGTTACATGTCTGTGGAACTTGTTCAGTTTATGTCTCAGATGTTGAATCTTATGTTCATACAAATATTTACACATGTTAAGTTTGCTGAAAATAAACACAGTTGACAGTGAGAGGACGTTTCTTTTTTTGCTAAGTTTATATTAAAATCAAAACATACATATCTATATGTTACTATCTGTGGCCTGGTCAAACCCAGTGCATAAAACATCCAGATAGGACACCTTAGAGCTAGGAGGTCTATACACACATCCTACCAATATGGGTGCCTGGTGAGGCAGATGTACTTGAGCCCATAGTGCCTCTGTTTGACATACATTAAGGTCATCGCTCTTAAAAGGTATATGATTCTGGATATACAGTGCTACACCCCCACCATTCCTATTCCTGTCTCTTCTCAGTAGACTATATCCTTGAATGTTCATTTGCCCATCATTTACAGATGCATCTAAATGCGTTTCGGTCAAAGTTAAATATGAATATTATTTATGTTGACCAAGTTAAATACCTCATGTATTTCGTTAGGAAGGCTACATACATTAACCTGAGCTATATGCAGCCCTTTCCTTATCAAGTGGAGATCAATAGAGCATGTATTCATTATAGTTAAGTTGTCATGATACACTACAACACACAAACTCAGATTTGAACATTGGATTAAAATAGCCAGGAAGTTACTCTAGAGTCCCGATACAGTTGGATTAAAATAGCCAGGAAGATACTCTAGAGTCCCGATACAGTTGGATTAAAATAGCCAGGGAGTTACTCTAGAGTCCCGATACAGTTGGATTAACATAGCCAGGGAGTTACTCTAGAGTCCTGATACAGTTGGATTAACATAGCCAGGGAGTTACTCTAGAGTCCCGATACAGTTGGATTAACATAGCCAGGGAGTTACTCTAGAGTCCTGATACAGTTGGATTAACATAGCCAGGGAGTTACTCTAGAGTCCTGATACAGTTGGATTAAAATAGCTAGTGAGTTACTCTAGAGTTCCGATACAGTTGACCTTTGATGTAATGTTTATCCATCACCATAGAGACTCATTAATTCAGGCAACGCTTTTCCTTCATGATGGGATACGTTTGTTTTCTCCTTTCATTGATCTCAGTGGGGAAGGGATCATTCATTCCAAAATCTGTGTTTGAGTTCTTTGCCCCTGCTTTTCGTCATTTCCTTTTGCTGAAATTTGTCAAAACATGCAATAATAGCCCGTGGCCTATTTCCAGAGGCCTTACCCATTCTATGGACTCTGGAGAAAGTGACATTATGTACAACCTCAGTGGGCAGTTTCAGTTGAGTTGACATAAAGTCTCGGACAGTGTCCTCACAGCCTCTGCTGTTGTCATTCTCCGGTATCCCTGAAAATGTTAGATTGTCCCGCATTGATCGACACTGTACATCAAGCAAGGTTTCTTTAAGTTGTTTGTTCTCCCTTTGCACCACCTCCACCTTGCCATGAATAGAGTCTACAGTACCTTTAAGCTCCGTGTTCTCTTTCCTTAGATTATCAATCTGACATTGTCTGAATTCTAGACTGCCATCTGACATGGTCTGAATTCTAGACTGCCACATAATGCATTGATGTCCTCTCGTAATATATCCAAGATATCAAATTTGGCAAGCCTTTCATTGATCGATTTTAACAAGTCAACATCCATATAAGTAAACCTCTCCCCACTCTCCACGCCTGCCCTCTTGCTTGGGGATGGTTTGGTGCCATCGTTGATACTGCTTGGCCAACTTGGCTTTGGTTTGTTTTGTTGACTGGATTTGTTGTCCTCAGCAGTGCTTGAATCCTCCGAAACCAGCGACATGTTTCTTTGAGCTCGTAAGTATCTCTCGTCAATGAATCGTTCAAGCTCTTCATTGGATTCTGAATCATCCAGCGTCTTGCAGGCAGAGTAAAACAAATAGAACAACAGATGTATCTTTCCGGACCTGTACAGGCCATCGGTAGATACAGCCAATAAAAAAATACAAACGATTGTGTACTCACTCGTGCCTGTTATATTGAAAAATTTCCTGTAAACAACTAACAAAAGACACAAAAGAGTTGTGTGTTCCAGCAGCGTTCATGAGAAGAGAAAATACAATGAGTGAAAGGATGATAGGGCCTCCAGAAGTTACATTTTTCAAAATGTTCACTCATCTCCCCACAGCCCTCTTCTGTAAGCTTGCAATGTGTCACTCAGCCGCAGAGCAGTAGGGGAGGGCCGAGCCAGCTGGGAGGAAAGGGGACAGTGCGAGTCATAGGATTCAGAAAGAGAGGAGAGTAGGGTCGAAGAGACAAAATCAGAAGACAGGAAGGAGAAGGATTTAGCAGAAGGGAGAGATGATAGGATAGAAGTGGAGAGAGTAGTGGGAGAGAGAACGACGATTGCGGACGGCGCATGACGATTTGGGTAGAGGTTGAGTGGCTAGGGTTGGAGGAAAGGTAGACAGAAAAGGAAAGAAAATGTGATCAGGAAGTGTAACAAAGATTAGCAGGCAAACTGCCTCTAGTAAAGATGACATCAAGCGTATTGCCTGCCTTGTGAGTTGTAGGAGTTTGGGAAAGGTTGAGGTCAAAAGAGGCAAGAAATTAATCAAAGGCAGACGTCCGGAGGTTAAAGTCGCCAAGTACGAAGAATAGTGAGCCATCGTCAGGAAATGAGCTTATCAAGGTGTTAAGCTCATTGAGGAACTCTCAAAAGGGCACCTGGTGGGCGATAGATGACAACAATTTTAAGCTTGGGTGGACAAGCATTTCCCTACACAAAAGCATTTAGCTACACTCACATTAGCATCTGCTAACCATGTTTATGTGACCAATACAATTTGATTTGAAGTGACAGCATGGAATTCAAATGAGGAGATGGACAGGTGAGAGAGAAAGAATAGAGAAAATCTCCACTTAGGAGAAATGAGTAGACCTGTGCCACCACCACAACAATCAGATGCTCTCGGACTATGAGAAAAAACATAGTCAGATGAAGAGAGAGCAGCTGAAGTAGCAGTGTTCTCTGGGGTGATCCATGTCTCCGTCAGGGCCAAAAGTCAAGGGATTGAAGGGCAGCATAGGCTGAGATGAACTCTGCGTTCTTGACTGTAGATTGACAGAGACCCAGAATTCCACATGGGTTGTGCACACACTAAATTAGAAGGGTTGTAGCGAAGGGGTGGGGAGCATCTGTAAAGCCTACATGGAGAGGAGCAAACAGGTATAGAAAACACACACATAGTTGCCAAAGCTACAAAATAGCAAAATTAGATAATCAGAAAATAACTAGGTAAGTTATTCAAGTGAGAGACTGTGTGGAGCTGTAGTGATGCATGATAGATATCTGCATAATTAATTGGTTATGCATTTCATTGTCATAACCAGAGGTGACTAACCTAAAGGATGAGGACTAGCAGAAAGTATCTTTGTGGACTGCATGCTAATTGCCTGACTTAAGAGTTACTAAACAAACTAAACCGGATAATACACAGCCTGGTCTCCATCATGATATGGTGTCAGAATTCACATGCCAAAGATTATTGAGGAAAAAGACCAAATTCAAAACACCAGAGCCGATCGATTTCTCGCAGTCGTCGGCATGGAGACAACATCAAAATTGGAAAACAGGCATTGTGCAGGTGTATTCACTACTTTATGCAATAGGGAAAGATGCAGATTGTCAACAATGCATTCTCCTTTGATGACTTTAATGAGGAGTTCAACTATGATGTAGTGATCAAAAAACTGAATGAACATTTTGTGCCATGACGCAACATGATTCACAAACGAGCATGTTTCCATTCAAAAAGGGGGAGAAACAGTGGAATCTTTTGTGAGGATTCTGTATGAGCTAGCTGAAAACAGCAAGTTTGGATCTACAAAGGACAAAACAAATAAGGGATATGACTGTGATTGGCATTATGGACAAGGATGTTTCACAAAAGCTACAGCTCAAGCCAGACTTGACACTGGAGAAGGCGATACAAATCGCAACAAAAAATGCAGGAAGTGTAACAAAATGGGGCATTTTGAGATTACAATCAAAACAAAAATGGTCAAAGAAGTTACAGCTGAGGATGAAGAAGAAATGCAAGGGGCATTCATTTTAGGATCAGTTACCAAGCAGTCTGATTCAGAAGATCAGTAGCATGTTGAGCACCCAGTGAATGGCACAAGTGTAAAGTTCAAGATTGACACTGGTGCTGACCTTACAGTTATGTATCAGAGCATTTACCAGAGCTTGCCACAGTGCTCCTGCTGGTTAAAATTGAAAACGGATATTCGCAGCATGATTGATTTTATAGAAACATTTCTAGTCATGTGTGAAAGAAATTGAGAAAAGTACTAATTCTGGATCTTTGTGATTCGAGGACCATATGCTAATAACCTACTTAGCAGAACCGTTGCATTCAAAATGGGTTTGGTCCTTAGAGAAGATGAGATCAGCACAGATGTGTTTATAGAGATAGGGTCTACTGAACTGTGAACCTGCCCAACGAGCTTATGTGCTCCAAAGTGAGAACATGTGTAGATTTAAAACGACTCAACGAAGCAGTGAAACGGGAGAGGTGCATCTTGCCCACCTTGGAGGATATAGCACCAAAGCTATCTGGAGCGAGAGTCTTCTCCACACTCGATGGGTCTAGCGGATACTGCTTGAACCCAGCTGCTGAAAACTGACGACTCATCACTCCTGTGGGGAGATTCTGCTTCAAGTGCCATCCTTTTGGAATAACCAGTGTGCCAGCTATCTTTCAGAGGGAGATGAGCAAGCTCCTGAGATGACAAGGGCACAGTCGTCATGATGGATGACATACTGGTCTGCAGTGCAAACAAGGAAGAACACGACAAGAATCTGAACAAAGTGATACAGACCATCAAAGAGTCAGGACTAAAGCTGAACAAAGACAAGTGCCACTTTGGGAAGTCGGAGATCCAGTACTTCAGTCATGTGATCGGAGTGGATGGGATAACGCCGGATGACAGCAAAGTGAAAGCCGTCTCCAAGATGCTCAGTCCAACAAACATCCCTGAGCTTCGCCAAATACTGGGACTGGTGAACTAGTTGGGCAAATTCTTGCCGGGCCTGTCATCAGTGCTACACCCCATCACTGAGCTGTTGAGACAGTGTGAATTTGGGGAGACCCACAGGAGCAGGCCCTCCACAAGGTCAAGGCTATGTTAGTGTCAACACATGTATTGGCATACTACGATGCCGGGAAACCAACTGTGGTCAGTTCAGATGCATTTTGTTCATGCATACTAACGGAGACTGAGAAGGTACGAGCAAATAAAAAAAAAGAGTACCTGGCAGGTGTATGGGCATGTGAACGATTTGCCCGCTATCTGCAGGGCATGGGCAGCTTTGTCTTACAGACAGACCATAAGCCAGTTGTTCCAGTGATCAACACGTATGACCTGGACAAAGCACCACTCAGGGTTAAGTGACTGCTCATGCGCCCCATGCGTTTCAATGTGAAAGCAGTGTTCCTGGGAAGCAGTTAGTGGTGGCTGACACACTGTCGAGAAACCCAATGAAAGAAAACACATCAGACGCAGAAGAAGAAGTCAAAGCATATGTGGAAGCTGTGGGGGAGAGCAGACCAGTGTCTGCACACAGGCTGGATGACATCAGATAGGTGGCACGCAATGATGCAGACCTCCAAATGGTCATGGGCTATATCCGAAAAGGCTAGTCTCAGAGAATGGAGCTACAGGGATACCACACAGCGAGAGCGCATCCATTGGAGCTGGACGGACTTGTGCTAGTCATCCCAGCTTCACAGAGCGAAGTTCTACACAAAGGTCACATGGGGGTGACAAAGTGCAGAGAAAGAGCCAAGATGTTGGTGTGGTGGCTGGGCATCAGTGATGTCATGTGGGTTCTGTACAGAGAAACTCAAAAGAGAGAACCACTTGTCACGATACCTTTACCTAAGTGTCCGTGGCAGAAGATCGCAGCAGACCTGGGTGAGCTAGAGGGCAAGAAATACCTCATGGTGGTGGACTACTATTCTCGGGACAGAAATATCTCACCTGCCCACTACCACTAGCTAACAGGTCATCACCCGCCTCAACTGTATGTTTGTAAGATGGGGGATACCTACCGAACTGGTTAGCCACAACGCTAGGCAAATTCTTAAACAACCAGAACCACACATGACTCTGATGTGCTACCGAGCCACGCTCATCAGCACAACAGGAGCAAGCCCAGCACAACTCATGACAGGACGTCAGATCCGGACGACAGTCCCTGTGCTGGATGGGAAACTCCAACCAAAACGCATCAGCCACAACAGTGTTAAACAAAAGGACCAGAAAGCCAAACAAGTTTACCAGTTTTCTATAACAGTAGGCATTCAGTGTGCACCCTACCGGAATTACATCTTGGACAGAGTGTAAGAGTCAAGCTGGACGGAGAGAAAGGATGGAAAATACCAGCTGTTGTCATCAGCAAATCTCCAGAGCCGAGACCCTATGTTGTGGAAACTGAACAGGCGACACCTTCAGGCCTTTCCAGGATAAACCAGATAACTCACAGCCGGGTCTCCATCATGACAGGAGCCTTCCTCGCTTTCCTTCCTCGAACAACTAGACAGAACAGTCTCTGTTTTGGCGACGGTTTTACTTTTGCTGACCTGATGCAGTCTGATGCAGTCTATCACAGTGCCATCCATTTTGTCACCAAAGCCCCATATACCACCCACCACTGCGACCTGTATGCTCTCGTCGGCTGGTCCTTGCTTCATATTCGTCGCCAGACCCACTGGCTGTAGGTCATCTATAAGTCTTTGCTAGGTAAAGCTCCGCCTTATCTCAGCTCACTGGTCCCCATAGCACGCGCTCCAGCAGGTATATCTCACTGGTCATCCCCAAAGCTAACACCCACTTTGGGCGCCTTTCCTTCCAATTCTCAGTTGCCAATGATTGGGATGAATTGCAAAAATCGCTGAAGTTGGAGACTTATATCTTCCTCACTAATTTAAGCATCAGCTATCTGAACAGCTTACCGATCACTGCAGCTGTACATAGCCCATCTGTAAATAGCTGACCCAACTACCTACCTCATCCCCATATTGTTTTTATTAACTTTTTTGCTCATTTGCACACCAGTATTTCTACTTGCACATCATCATCTGCACATCTATCACTTCAGTGTTAATTTGTTAAATTGTAATTACTTCGCTACTGTGGCATATTTATTGCCTTACCTCCTTACTCCATTTGCACACACTGTATATAGATTTTTCTGTTGTGTTATTGACTGTACTTTTGTTTATCCTATGTGTAACTCTATGTTGTTTCTTGTCGCACTGCTTTGCTTTATCTTGGCCAGGTCGCAGTTGTAAATGAGAACCTGTTCTCAACTGGCCTACCTGGTTAAATAAAACAACTGGCCTACCTGGTTTAAAAATAAAAGGCGAACGGATGATCTCTGCATGTGTGGTTCCCACCGTGAAGCATGGAGGAGGAGTGATGGTGTGGGGGTGCATTTCTAGTGACACTGTCAGTGATTTATTTAGAAATCAAGGCACACTTAACCAGCATGGCTACCACAGTATTCTGCAGTGAAACGCCATCCCATCTGGTTTGCGCTTAGTGGGTCTATCATTTGTTTTTCAACAGGACAATGACCCAACACACTTCGAGGCTGTGTAAGGGCTATTTGATTAAGAAGGAGAGGGATGGAGTGCTGCATCAAATGACCTGGCCTCCACAATCCCCCATTCTCAATATGCTTTTCCAACAGTCTTGAAGGAGTTCCCTTGTTGGGTTGAGGTTGGGGGATTTCTACAGAGTGTAAATTAAAAATACTTTTTTTGCTAAAGGTATTATAGTACTGATCAATTGACTATGACTTTTCGGATCACCAAGTAGTGCTATCTGCACAGTTAGCTCCAGGTACAGTGGCTTGCGAAAGTATTCACCCCCTTCTTCCTATTTTGTTGCCTTACAACCTGGAATTAAAATAGATTTTTGGGGGGTTTGTATCATTTGATTTCACACAACATGCCTACCACTTTGAAGATGCAAATATAGAGGTATGGACTTTGACTAGGCAATTCCAAGACATTTAAATGTTTCCCCTTAACTTCTTTGATATAGGGGGCAGGATTTTCACTTTTGGATGAATTGCGTGCCCATAGTTAACTGCCTCCTAGTCTGTCCCAGATGCTAATATATGCATATTATTATTACTATTGGATAGAAAACACTCTGAAGTTTCTAAAACTGTTTGAATGATGTCTGTGAGTATAACAGAACTCATATGGCAGGCAGAAACCTGAGAAAAAATCCAAACAGGAAGTGAGAATTCTGAGAGTGGTCGATGTTAAAGTCATCGCCTATTCAATTCCCTGTAATATATGGATCTGTTTGCACTTCCTAAGCCTTCCACTAGATGTCAACAGTCAGTAGAACGTGGAATGAAGCTTATGCTGTGTTGTGGGACTGGATGGGAGGTGTTTGAGTCAGTGGTCTGGCAGAGTGCCAGTTCTTGGTCACGCACTTTCCTCATGATATCGTCATGCGTTCCATTACTTATAGAGACTGAAAAGAATGCTCCGGTTGGAACGTTATTGGATATATATGATAACAACATCCTGAAGATTGATTCTCTACTAAGTTTGACCAGTTTATTCGACTTGTAATATAACTTTTTGAAGTTTTCGTCCGACGTTTGCCTGCACCTGCACGAGCGTTTGGACATGTGTACTACACATGCTAGCAAAATTAGCTAATTCGACATAATGGACATTATCGAACAAAACAACGATTTATTATGGAACTATGATTCCTGGCACTGCATTCTGATGAAGATAATCAAAGGTAAGGGAATATTTATGATGTAATTTCGTATTTCTGTTGACTCCAACATGGCGGAGAAATGTTGTTAAATCTGAGCGCCGTCTCAGATTATTGCATGGTGTGCTTTTTACGTAAAGTTTTTTTTAAATCTGACACAGCGGTTGCATTAAGAACAAGTGTATCTTTAATTATATGTAAAACATGTATCTTTCATCAAAGTTTATGATGAGTATTTCTGTTATTTGACGTGGCTCTCTGTAATTACTCCGGATATTTTGGAGGCATTTCTGAACATAGCGCCAATGTAAACCGAGATTTGTGGATATAAATATGCACATTATCGAACAAAACATAAATGTATTGTGTAACATGATGTCATACGAGTGTCATCTGATGAAGATGTTCAAAGGTTAGTGATTAATTTTATCTCTATTTCTGCTTTTTGTTACTACTATATTTTGCTGGGAAAATGGCTGTGTTTTTCTGTGGCTATGTACTGAGCTAACATAATCGTTTGGTGTGCTTTCCCCGTAAATCCTTTTTGAAATCAGACATGTTGGCTGGATTCACAACATGTGTAGCTTTAATTTGGTGTCTTTCATGTGTGATTTTATGAAAGATAGATTTTTATAGTAATATATTTTAATTTGGCGCACTACATTTTTTCTGGATTTTGGCCAAGTGGGACATATCCTAGAGAAGTTAAACCACTCTAGTGTTGCTTTAGCAGTATGCTTAGGGTCATTGTCCTGCTGGAAGGTGAACCTCCGTCCCAGTCTCAAATCTCTGGAAGACCAAAACAAAAATGTTCCTGTATTTAGCGCCATCCATCATTCCTTCAATTCTGACCAGTTTCCCAGTCCATGCCGATGAAAAACATGGGATTCCTGGGGTGATGAGAGGTGTTGGGTTTGCGCCAGACATAGCTTTTCCTTGATGGCCAAAAAACTCAATATTAGTCTCATCTGACCAGAGTACTTTTTTCCATATGTTTGGGGAGTCTCCCACATGCATTTTGGCACACACCAAACATGTTTGCTTATTTTTTTCTTTAAGCAATGGCTTTTTATGGCCACTCTTCCGTAAAGCACAGTTCTGTAGAGTGTACGGCTTAAAGTAGTCCTATGGACAGATACTCCAATCTCCGCTGTGGAGCTTTGCAGCTCCTTCTGGGTTATCTTTGGTCGCTTTCTTGCCTTTCTGACTAATTCCCTCCTTGCCTGGTCTGTGAGTTTTGGTGGGTGTCCTTCTCTTGGCAGGTTTGTTGTGTGTGCCATATTCTTTCCATTTTTTTATAATGGATTTAATTGTGCTCCGTGGGATGTTCAACATTTCGGATATTCTTTTACAACCCAACCATGATCTGTACTTCTCCACAGCTTTGTCCCTGACCTGTTTGGAGAGCTCATTGGTCTTCATGATGCCACTTGCTTGGTGTATTCCCTTGCTTAGTGGTGTTGCAGATTCTGGGGCTTTTCAGAACAGGTGTATATATACTGCGAGCATGTGACAGATCATGTGACACATAGATTGCACACAAGTGGACTTTATTTAACTAATTATGTGACCTCTGAAGGTAATTGGTTGCACCTGATCTTATTTAGGGCCTTCATAGCAAAGGGGGTGAATACATATGCACGCACCACTTTTCCTTAAAACATTTTTTATACTTTTTTGAAACAAATAATTTTTTTCATTTCACTTCACCAATTTGAACTATTTTGTGTATGTCCATTAGATGAAATCCAAATAAAAATCTATTTAAATTACACGTTGTAATGCAACAAAATAGGAAAAATGCCAAGTGGGATGAATACTTTTGCAAGGCACTGTAAGCATTCCGTAGTAAGAACCTCCTACCAACGGTCAAGATTAGCTGCATGTAGTGAACACAATATATGATCTATACATGGCATGTAGGTATCTCACGTACGGGTGGCACAAATTGGATGTGTGGGAGGGGAATGGGAAGGGTACTGTATTTACTGTAGTTAAAAGAAGTCGTGTTTTTGCGGACATTACTGTAGTATTGACTAGAGTGTTTCTTTGCAGGTAATACTGCAGTATTTACTATAATATTTGACAGTGTACTACAAAATTCTATAGTAAGTACTACACATGATTCAGGGATACTGGTGTAGTATAGTATTCTACACTGAACAAAAATATAAACCGCAGCATGTAAAGTGTTGGTCCCATGTTTCATGAGCTGAAATAAAAAGGTCCCAGAAATGTTCCGTAAGCACAAAAAGCTTATTTCTCTCTAATTTCGTACACAAATTTGTTTACATCCCTGTTAATTAGCATTTATGGTTTCCCAAGATAATTCATCCACCTGACAGGTGTGGCATATCATGAAGCTGATTAAACAGCATGGACATTACACAGGTGCACTTTGTGCTAGGGACAATAAAATGTGCAGTTTTGTCACCCAACACAATAAGCTGCCTCCAATGTTGTTTTAGAAAATGTGGAATTACGTCCAACTGGCCTCACAACCACAGACCACGTGTGGGAGAGCGGTTTGCTGATGTCAACATTGTGAACAGAGTGCCCTATGGTGGAGTTGGGGTTATGGTATGGGAGGGCATAAGCTACAGACAACGTACACAATTGAATTTTATCGATGGCGATTTGAATGCACAGAGTTACCGTGACAAGATCCTGAGGCCCATTGTCGTGCCATTCATCTGCCGCCATCACCTCATGATTCAGCATGATAATGCACGGCCCCATGTCGTAAGGATCTATACACAATTCCTGGAAGCTGAAAATGTCCCAGTTCTTCCCTGGCCTGCATACTCACCAGACATGTCACTTATTAAGCATGTTTGGGATGCTCAGGATTGACGTGTACAACAGCATGTCCCAGTTCCCGCCAATATCCAGCAACTTCGCACAGCCATTGAAGAAGAGTGGGACAACATTCCACAGGCCACAATCAACAGCCTGATCAACTCTTTGTGAAGGAGATGTGTCGTGCTGCATGAGGCAAATGGTGGTCACACCAGATACTGATTGGTTTTCTGTACCATGCCCTTACCTTTTTTTAAAGGTATCGGTGACCAACATATAGAAAAAAAAAGCTTGATTAAAATGTTCCATGTCCTTTTCCAGCCACGACTCGTAGAAACATAGGATATTATAGTTCTTCAGATCACGTTGATAGCAGAGTCACCAATGGAGCTCGTCCAGTTAATTCTCCAGTGATTGCACGAGGGTCGAGGCAGTTTATCCACTTGCAGACGTAGTCTCGTCAGGTATCCCGCACGTCGGCCTCTATAACGGCGCCTCTTCCTTTTTCAAGTGTCTGGGATTTGGGCCTGGTCCAGGATGAGCGGTATGTCATTCTCCTCCGACTCATTGAAGTAGACATCCTCATCCAAATGGAGGTTAATGATCACTGTTCTGATGTCCAGAAGCTCTTTTCGGCCATCGGAAACGATGGCGGAAATATTGTGTGCAAAAAAAAGTTAAGATCAGCTCAAAAAAACACAAAATAGCACAATTGGTTAGGAGCCCGTAAAATGGCTGCTCTTCCCTCCAGCACCATGACTCAGTTCAGTAGAAATCGTATTGCAGCTGTTTGCCTTGATTTTTTAAAGTTGACTCAACAACAATAAAAAATGACTGTGTAGGTGTGTGGTTAAACGTAGATACTAGGCGCGTGTGTGTGTGTTTACCTGGGAGTTAAGGAGGCGGATGGTGGTCTTGGAGCCGACGTCTTTCTCGTACCCCACGGTGGGCGCTGCGTTGAACCGCAGCACTGCATCATGGGAGTCTGTGGTTGGACAATGATAAATAAGTACAGTATTTATATATACACTGCTCAAAAAAATAAAGGGAACACTTAAACAACACAATTTAACTCCAAGTCAATCACACTTCTGTGAAATCAAACTGTCCACTTAGGAAGCAACACTGATTGACAATACATTTCACATGCTGTTGTGCAAATGGAATAGACAACAGGTGAAAATTATAGGCAATTAGCAAGACACCCCCAATAAAGGAGTGATTCTGCAGGTGGTGACCACAGACCACTTCTCAGTTCCTATGCTTCCTGGCTGATGTTTTGGTCACTTTTGAATGCTGGCGGTGCTTTCACTCTAGTGGTAGCATGAGACGGAGTCTACAACCCACACAAGTGGCTCAGGTAGTGCAGCTCATCCAGGATGGCACATCAATGCGAGCTGTGGCAAGAAGGTTTGCTGTGTCTGTCAGCGTAGTGTCCAGAGCATGGAGGCGCTACCAGGAGACAAGCCAGTACATCAGGAGACGTGGAGGAGGCCGTAGGAGGGAAACAACCCAGCAGCAGGACCGCTACCTCCGCCTTTGTGCAAGGAGGAGCACTGCCAGAGCCCTGAAAAATGACCTCCAGCAGGCCACAAATGTGCATGTGTCTGCTCAAACGGTCAGAAACAGACTCCATGAGGGTGGTATGAGGGCCCGACGTCCACAGGTGGGGGTTGTGCTTACAGCCCAACACCGTGCAGGACGTTTGGCATTTGCCAGAGAACACCAAGATTGGCAAATTCGCCACTGGCGCCCTGTGCTCTTCAGATGAAAGCAGGTTCACACTGAGCACGTGACAGACGTGACAGTCTGGAGATGCCGTGGAGAACGTTCTGCTGCCTGCAACATCCTCCAGCATGACCGGTTTGGCGGTGGGTCAGTCATGGTGTGGGGTGGCATTTCTTTGGGGGGCCGCACAGCCCTCCATGGGCTCGCCAGAGGTAGCCTGACTGCCATTAGGTACCGAGATGAGATCCTCAGACCCCTTGTGAGACCATATGCTGGTGCGGTTGGCCCTGGGTTCCTCCTAATGCAAGACAATGCTAGACCTCATGTGGCTGGAGTGTGTCAGCAGTTCCTGCAAGAGGAAGGCATTGATGCTATGGACTGGCCCGCCCGTTCCCCAGACCTGAATCCAATTGAGCACATCTGGGACATCATGTCTCGCTCCATCCACCAACGCCACGTTGCACCACAGACTGTCCAGGAGTTGGCGGATGCTTTAGTCCAGGTCTGGGAGGAGATCCCTCAGGAGACCATCCGCCACCTCATCAGGAGCATGCCCAGGCATTGTAGGGAGGTCATACAGGCACGTGGAGGCCACACACACTACTGAGCCTCATTTTGACTTGTTTTAAAGACATTACATCAAAGTTGGATCAGCCTGTAGTGTGGTTTTCCACTTTAATTTTGAGTGTGACTCCAAATCCAGACCTCCATGGGTTGATAAATTTGATTTCCATTGATCATTTTTGTGTGATTTTGTTGTCAGCACATTCAACTATGTAAAGAAAAAAGTATTTAATAAGAATATTTCATTCATTCAGATCTAGGATGTGTTATTTTAGTATTCCCTTTATTTTTTTGAGCAGTGTATATATATATCATTCATGTGGAGTCACTGAAGCTACAGATGCTGTACTAAAGTGGGCTTATAAGCTTTGCATGATGCATTTCTGAGAGGCCCATGTATTTCAGTTTTGCATCCGAATCTGTATTTATATTCAGGTGGAGTGTATGGTTGTATATTATGTTGTGTTTATAATGACCAATATACCACACCCCCTTGGGCCTTATTTCTTAATTAACCCCCTAGAGTCGATTGACGCCCCGGTGCGTCTAAGTTACATAACAAAAAAATCCCCATCAAAATGTGTCAGTTCAAGCTAGAGATATCAGGTTTTTTGCATTACATTTTAGTAGACACTCTTGTCCAGAGTGATTTACAGTAGTGGGTGCATACATTTTCATACTGTTCCGCCATGGGAATCAAAACAACAACCCTGGCATTGCAAGCGCCATACTCTACCAACTGAGCCAAACCGGACCCATTGGATGCGTCTCAGTCCACCGCATCCGCCAGTGTTGCACTTCCACATCTGTGGTGAAAGGTGACAGAGCTAGAGCGGTGTTTGTCAGAACATGAGACATCCCGAAAATCGGTCTTGTCACAAAGACGTCTGTAGTGTCCAAACGGTTTGACCTACAAAACTGTTATGGAAAGGGGAGTCTCTCACGAACACGATAGTGTTCTACGTTTTGCTCTATAACCCCCACAAAGTGTCACTGGACTCGTCTGAAGGTATGAAGGTAGTTTTGTGCATAACAAAAAAGGGGTTAAATATGTGTCAAATATATATACAGTGCCTTCAGAAAGTATTCGGAACCCTTGACTTTTCCCACATTTTGTTATGTAACAGCCCTATACTAAAATGTATTAAATCGTTTTTTCCCCCCTCATATATCTACAAACAATACCAAATAATGACAAAGCAAAAACAAGTTTCCTGATTTTTCTTATATCTCCTAGATTTAGGACAGCTACTTCAAAACCTTGTTTCTTATGATTTCTTATTTTACTGTCTGTTTTCCCATTCATGGATGTATTATTCAATGCGTTTATATTGGCTTCAATAGCAAAGGCCAAAATCTATATTTTATCAAATCATGTATTTATATTTTTTTATTGATACCTAAAGGGGTCCTAAAATGTCAAATCAAATAGCTAAATGATCCATAGTCCATAGTATGACCATCTTAAAACAATTCCATATGTCAGCTTAGCACCCCCGTCCCCGTCCCCCCCCCCGTCCCCCCCGTCGTCTTAGACTCTGAAGAATTAAATATATAATCATATGACACTTTTATCCAAAGTGACTTCTTCCTAGGTTCCTGCCTTTCTAAGGAGTTTTTCCTAGCCACCGTTTTTCTACATCTGCATTGCTTGCTGTTTGGGGTTTTAGGCTGGGTTTCTGTATAGCACTTTGTGACATCTGTTGATGTAAAAAGGGCTATATAAATGCATTTGATTGATTGATTTACAGACATGCGTGCATATATAATGATTATTAATTATTACATATATAATATTCCTCAATTATTACTGACTTGGGTTTTGTTGAAGATTGAATAGATCTACTTCTAGAGGTCAATAAAGTTGTTTCCGGATATTTAATACACATAAGTGAATTTGTCCCAATACTTTCGGTCCCCTAAAATTGGTTCAAAAACTGCTGTAATTTCTAAACGGTTCACCCGATATGGATGAAAATACCTTCAAATTAAAGCTGATAGTCTGCACTTTAACGTCATAGGCATCGTTTCAAATCCAAAGTGCTGGAGTAGAGTCACTGTCCCAATACTTTTGGAGCTCACTATAAAAAGCCTGTTGATGAAATGGATTGTTTGTTTGTAGTTATCTAGCTTGGTTGTAGTTTGCAGGCTACAGTAAGCTAGTACAGTAATGTTACAGTAGCTAGCTACACCTTTACTGAATGACAAGAATGTAGCCTGAACACTGTTCTGTCTAGTTAGTTGGGCTTGGAAAATGATAAATGAACATATGGAGAGATCACACATTCATGCAGCTGTGGTGGTGTCACTCTTTTCTCTATCTACCTGCTTTCAAGCCTTTATCCATACTAGAAGGTCTCCCATGAAAGTAATGTTGACTTCAATGGGACAACCAGCTAATTAAAGATGAAATGTTGTGCGCTCGCTCTCACTAGATAGAAGTGTGAGGTCCAGTGGCAGATTTTCAAAAGAAAATATACAAAAATAGTATCAGCAATCAGACGAGGCACACCTGGTCTCATTCATTTACAGATGTTACTTAGATTGAGAATGATTTCCATATCTGTTATCGCCCATAGGTGTAACTATGTGCTATTGTTTTTAAAACACACAGCAAACCAAAAGCTGCCACTGTTGCTGTGGGTGCCGTATAGACAATGGTGGTAAATCTTTCATTCAAATGTAATTTTCATTCATAAATGTGGCCAATTAATTTACTGTGTGGATATCTTTATAAATGATGCATACTTATTGTTAAAATTCCATTCCATTTGTCCTCAATTCCGGAACGTGAAGCCCCCTGACCCCAGCAGGAAGGACCAAGAAAAAGTGCTGGCTTAAGGCACTGCATGACTTCGTTTTGAGTAAAATTAAGATCACTCAAGTTAATATTTAAAGTGTGACTGACATGAATTGGCTTCGTCTACACTCGGGTGGCACAACAGATATGCAATACATTTGTCAACAATGGTTGTGCCAATTAATTATCTCACAATGGTCGAGAGTGCGTACACACTTGTAATGTAGCCTACATCCATTGTTGAACTCTACTGATTGACAATGGGGACGTGCTCGGTCCTCGTTTTCCTGTCGTCCACAATCATCTCCTTTGTCTTGATCACATTGGGGCGGCAGGTAGCCTAGTGGTTAGAGCGTTGGACTATTAAACCGAAAGGTGGCAAGATCGAATCCCTGAGCTGACAAGGTAAAAGGCTGTCATTGAAAATAAGATTTGTTGGTGACTGACTAGCCTAGTTAAATAAAAAAAAACAATATGATTCAGGGAGAGGTTGTTGTCATTTCATCAGGTCACTGACCTCCTCACTATTGGCTGTCTTGTCGGTGATCACTGTTGTGTCATCGGCAAACTTAATCATGGTGTTGCTGTCTGGCCATGAGTGAACAAGGAGTACAAGAGGGGACTGAGCATGCACCCCTGAGGATCAGCGTAGCTGATGTGTTGTTACCTACCCTTATTGAGTATTGTGTCAAGAAGCAGTGTGCGGTTGTGTTTTGAAAGACGCACGACTCTCGACCTTCGCCTCTCCCAAGTCCGTACAGCGATGGGACAAGATGACTGTAACTTCCAACTGGATATCATGAAGAAGGGCTTTTTTTTTTTTAAATAGAAAAACAATTCTATAAAAGAAAGTTTGTAATGACACAATTTCCGGTGTACAACATCTAAATAAAAGGATGTATTGGTGTTTTTCAAGACTTTGTTCATGTGTTATGTGTGCCCACATACTGCAGAACAAGCCTGAGGTGATAGACTAGATATGACATAGTAAATGTAAATCTGGGACACTCAAATTAGTTTGGCTAATTATGGCAAAAACTAAAGTAGGGTGGTTGGTTGGGGTGGGTGCAACCCAAAGCATGCGAGTTGGAATCTTATCAAATCAAATGTATTTATAAAGCCCTTCTTACATCAGCTGATATATCAAAGTGCTGTACAGAAACCCAGCCTAAAACCCCAAACAGCAAGCAATGCAGGTGTAGAAGCACGGTGGCTAGGAAAAACTCCCTAGAAAGGCCAAAACCTAGGAAGAAACCTAGAGAGGAACCAGGCTATGAGGGGTGGCCAGTCCTCTTCTGGCTGTGCCGGGTGGAGATTATAACACGGACAACTTCAGCCTTTTAGATAATTAGCAACTTTTTTACTACTTACTACTTTTTGGTTAGCAACTACTTAGGGTTAGGGGACGGGTTAGCTAACATGCTAACATTAACCCTGTTAGCTAACCCTAACCTTAGCCGAACCCTTCCCCTAACCTAACTCCTAAACTTAACCCAAACCTTAACCAAGTGAAATCACAAAAAAACGTCTGAGCACTTCTATAGTATGACATTAACCTTTACTGCTCCAGCGTTCCGCCAGCGGAACTCCTCCCACATTCCACTGAAATGGCAGAGCGCGAAATTCAAAATATATTTTTTTGAAATATTTAACTTTCACACATTAACAAGTCCAATACAGCAAATGAAAGGTACACATCTTGTGAATCCAGCCAACATGTCCGATTTTTAAAATGTTTTACAGCGAAAACAGCACGTATATTTATGTTAGCTCACCACCAAATACAAAAAAGGACAGACATTTTTCACAGCACAGGTAGCATGCACAAAGCCAACCTAACTAACCAAGAACCAACCAAACTAACCAAGAAATAACTTCATCAGATGACAGTCTTATAACATGTTACACAATAAATCTATGTTTTGTTCGAAAAATGTGCATATTTGAGGTATAAATCAGTTTTACATTGCAGCTACCATCACAGCTACCGTCAAAAATAGCACCGAAGCAGCCAGAGTAATTATAGAGACCAACGTGGAATACCTAAATACTCATCGTAAAACATTTCTGAAAAATGCATCGTGTACAGCAAATGAAAGACAAGCATCTTGTGAATCCAGCCAATATTTCAGATTTTTTAAGTGTTTTACAGCGAAAACACAATATAGCATTATATTAGCTTACTACAATAGCCTACCACACTACCGCATTCATTCATCAAGGCACGTTAGCGATAGCAATAGGCACGTTTGCGTTAGCGAATAAACCAGCAAAAGATATTAATTTTCACTAACCTTCATAAACCTTCCTCAAATGACAGTCCTATAACATCAGGTTATACATACACTTATGTTTTGTTCGAAAATGTGCATATTTAGAGCTGAAATCAGTGGTTATCCATTATGCTAACGTAGCTTCTTTTTCCCAGAATGTGTGGATATTTCTATTAGACTCTCACCTATTCTGACCAAATAGCTATTCATAAACATTACAAAAAAATACATGTTGTATAGGAAATGATAGATACACTAGTTCTTAATGCAATCGCAGTGTTAGAATTCTAAAAATATCTTCATTACGACATAAGGCTTATGTTATAGCGAGAGAGTGGCCAAAACCTGGGCGCAAAACTACTAGTACACAGTTCGACAGATATATGAAATAGCATCACAAAATGGGTCCTACTTTTGGTGATCTTCCATCAGAATGTTGGACAAGGGGTCCTTTGTCCAGAACAGTCGTTGTTTTGATTTAGAACATCGTTTTTCCCTCTTGAATTAGCAAGCACACTGGCCAAGTGGCGCGAAGCTCTCCTTTCTGAACAAAGGCACACAACGCAACACGCCTAACGTCCCGAATAAATTTCTAAAATCTAATAAAACTATATTGAAAAAACATACTTTACGATGATATTGTCACATGTATCAAATAAAATCAAAGCCGGAGATAGTAGTCGCCTATAATGACAGCTATTCAGAAGGCAAATCCAGGTCCAACTTCGCGCCTTCCTGAAAACATGAAATGGGTGACACGTCATTCCAAGAGGACGTATTCCATCTCAGACCAAGATAAACACTCCATTTCTTCTCTCACTGCATCTTGACATCCAGGGGAAGGTGTATGACGTGCATGTATACTAATAGGTATCATGCCCATTTATAGGCAGGACCCAGAAGAGAGTATCGATTTCAGATTTTCCACTTCCTGGTCAGGAAGTTTGTGCCAAATGAGTTCTGTTTCACTCACAGATATAATTCAAACGGTTTTAGAAACTAGAGAGTGTTTTCTATCCAATAGTAATAATAATATGCATATTGTACGAGCAAGAATTGAGTACGAGGCCGTTTAAATTGGGCACGTTTTTCCCCCAAAGTGACAACAGCGCCCTCTGTCCTCATCAGGTTAAAATCAAACAGAGATTTGGCAAAAAATAAACTTTCCTTTAAGTATATAGTACTTAAAAAAATGTTTAATTTGAATGTCCACAAACTATACTCAAGGATACATTCAAAAAAGTATGTACAAAATATAGCCGCGAGCAGCAATGCATGGGGTTCACAGGATGACAGAAAGGACACAAGATGAGTTGGATAACAAAGCATGCACTCTATCATGTAGGAACTCCACTACATGACCAAAGGTATGTGGACACCTGCTAGTCGAACATCTCATTCCAAAATCATTGGCATTAATATGGAGCTGATCCCACCTTTGCTGATATAACAGCCTCCACTTTTCTGGAAAGGCATTCCACTAGATGTTGGAACATTGCTGCGGGGACTTGCTTCCATTCAGCCACAAGAGCATTAGTGAGGTCGGGCACTGATGTTGGGCGGTTAGGCCTGGCTCTCAGTCAGCATTCTAATTCATCCCAAAGGTCTTTGATGAGGTTGAGGTTAGGGCTCTGTGCATGCCAGTAAAGTTCTTCCACACTGATCTCGTCAACCCATTTCTGTATGGACCTTGCTTTGTGCACGGGGGCATTGTCATGCTGAAACAGGAAAGGGCACCACTCCAGCTTGTGTGCAGCTGCTCGGCAATGGAAACCCATTTCATGAAGCTCCCGACAAACAGTTCTCGTGCTGTCGTTGCTTCCAGAGGTAGTTTGGAATTCGGAAGTGAGTGTTGCAACCGAGGACAGATGATTTTTACACGCTTCAGCACTAAGCGGTCCCGTTCTGTGAGCTGTGTGGCCTACCACTTTGCGACTGAGCCGTTATTGCTACTAGACGTTTTCACTTCACAATAACAGCACTTACGGTTGACCGGGCAGCTCTAGCACGGCAGAAATTTTACGAACTGACTTGTTGGAAAGGTGGCATCTTATGACAGTGCACTTCAGTAAGGCCATTCTACTGCCAATGTTTGTCTATGGAGCTTGCATAGCTGTGTGGTCGATTTTATACACCTGTCAGCAACGGGTGTGGCTGAAATAGCCGAATGCACTAATTTGAAGGGGTGTGCAAATACTTTTGTATATATATTGTATATTCCTTTACGTGCAATCGGTGAAAGCATTACCATGTTTATCACTCAATACCACAAGCATGACGCAAGTGAAGATTGGTCTGGTACTGTAGGTTGGTTATCTTTGAATGCAGCAGGTAATCGTTACTATTATTATTAGTAGCAATTACTTAAAGGTCCAATGCAGCTGTTTTTCTCTCAATATCAAATCATTTCTGGGTAACAATTAAGTACCTTACTGTGATTGTTTTCAATTAAAATGGTCAAGAAATAAACACAAATATATTCTTAGCAAAGAGACAATTCTGAAGTAAGAATTTAGCTAGGACTGTCTGGGAGTGGTCCGGGTGGGGAGGGGAAAACTGAAAACTAGCTGTTATTGGCAGAGAGGTTTGGAACACTCTTTCTTAATAGTCTAAATAATTTACCGCCTGGTGATGTCACCAAGGCAGGCCAAAACTCCATCCCACAAAAACAAACTGAAATGTCATGTGGTATTTTCAAACAGCTCTTAAACTAAAGGGCATTATCATCATTTTCACAATTTTACAGTATTATTCCAGGCTCATAGTGTGGAAATATACGGTGCCTTCGTAAAGTACATTTTGTTACATTAGACTTATTACAAAAATGTATTAAATAAAACAATTTCCTCAGCAATTTACACACAAAACCCCATAACGACAAAGCGAAAACAGGTTATTTAGAGAAAAACCAAACAGAATTACCTTATTTACATACGTAATCAGACCCTTTGCTATGAGACTCGAAATTCTGTTTCCATTGATCATCCTTGAGATATTTCTACAACTTGATTGGAGTCCACCTGTGGTAAATTCAATTGATTGGACATGATTTGGAAAGGCACACACCTGACTATATAAGGACAGTGCATGTCAGAGCAAAAAACAAGCCATGAGGTCAAAGGAAATGTCCGTAGAGCTCCGAGACATGATTGTGTCGAGGTACAGATCTGAGGAAGGGTACCAAAACATTTCTGCAGCATTGAAGGCCCCCAAGAACACAGTGGCCTCAATCATTCTTAAATGGAAGAAGTGTGGAACCACCAAGAGCAATCGGGGGAGAAGGGGCTTGGTCAGGGAGGTGACCAAGAACCCGATGGTCACTCTGACAGAGCTCTAGAGTTCCTCTGTGGAGTTGGGAGAACCTTACAGAAGGACAACCATCTCTGAAGCACTACCCCAATTAGGCCTTTATGGTAGGTAATTTATTGCTGTATTGAATCCCTGAGCTGTCGAAGTAAAAAAATATGTCATTCTGCTCCTGAAGATGTGGATGTCAATTCTCTGATTCAGAGGGGTTGGGTTAAATGCAGAAGACACATTTCAGATGAAGGCATTCAGTTGTACAACTGACTAGGTATCCCCCTTTCCCTAGTGGCCAGGTGGAAGCCACTCCTCAGCAAAGGCACATGAAAGCCCGCTTGGAGTTTGCCAAAAGGCACCTAAAGACTCCCAGACCATGAGAAACAAGATTCTCTGCTCTGATGAAACTCTTTGGCCTGAATGCCAACCGTCATGTCTGGAGGAAACCTGCCACCATCCCTACGGTGAAGTGTGATGGCAGCATCATCCTGTGGCTGTGTTTTTCATCAGCAGGGACTGGGTGTCTAGTCAGGACCGAGGGAAAGATGAATGGAGCAAAGTATAGAGAGATCCTTGATGAAAACCTGCTCCAGAGCGCACAGGACCTCAGACTGGGGCGAAGGTTCACCTTCCAACAGGACAACGACTCTAAGCACACAGCCAAGACAACGCAGGAGAGGCTTCGGGACAAGTCTTTGAATGTCCTTGAGTGGCCCAGCCAGAGGCCAGACTTTAACCCGATCGAACATCTCTGGAGAGACCTGAAAATAGCCGTGCAGCAACGCTCCCAATCCAACCTGACAGAGCTTGAGAGGATCTGCAGAGACGAATGGGAGAAACTCCACGAATACAGCTTTGCCAAGCTTGTAGTGTCATACCCAAGAAGACACGGGGCTGTAATCGCTGCCAAAGGTGCTTCAACAAAGTACTGAGTAAAGTGTCTGAATACTTATGTAAATGTCAATATTTCAGTTTTTCTCCCCAATTTTTTTTTGCTTTGTCATTATGGGGTATTGTGTGTAGATTCAGGGATTAAATATATATATTTTAGAATAACACTGTAACCCAACAAAATGTGGAAAAAGTCAAGGGGTACTTTCTGAAGGCACTGTATATAAAACACAGGGAAATCACGTTTTTGACTGCACTGGGCCTTTAATGTATTACGTTTATATACTAATTCTGAGCTCAATTTGACCAATGGTTTTTGTTAAGATTTGTGAAGTATTTTCAGCATTATTGTATTGGCAACAATGTAACCTTTATTTAACTACGCAAGTCAGTTAAGAACAAATTCTTATTTACAATGACGGCCTACCCCCACCAAACCTGGACAACAGGTTGTGCACCGCCCTATGGGACTCACAGTCAGAAAAAATCACAGTCAGAAAAAATGGCAGTCAGAAAAAATGGCGCCGGAAGAAATGGCAGCAGTTTTACAGGCGCCCAACCAATTGTGCTATTATGTGTTTTTTTGCACAATATTTGTAACTTATTTTGTACATATTGTTTCTGCAACCGTATCTTACGGCAAAAAAGAGCTTCTGGATATCAGGACAGCGATCACTCACCTCGGATTAGACTAAGATGTTTTCTACAACAAGCAGGACGCACAGGACATTCTCCAAACACCCAACAGGGTCGACATCCCCGTTATTCACAAGAGGAAGCGACACAGGTGTAACGGGTGTCGTCGTCGGATGAGGAATAATCGGACCGAAGCGCAGCGTGGTAAGTGTTCCTGCTTTTTATTTAAACTGAACACTATAACGAAATAACAAAGAGAATGAACGAAACCGAAACAGTCCTGTCAGGTGCAGAAACACAAAACATAAAATAACTACCCACAAAGCATCGGTGGGGAAAAGCTACCTAAGTATGGTTCCCAATCAGAGACAACGATAGTCAGCTGTCCCTGATTGAGAACCATACCCGGCCAAAACAAAGAAATACAAAACATAGAAAAAAGAACATAGAATGCCCACCCAAATCACACCCTGAACAAACCAAAATAGAGACATAAAAAGCTCTCTAAGGTCAGGGCGTGATAGCAGGTACAGAGGACAAAGAGCCGGATGCCTTGTGAGGACCCGGAGAAGGCGAGTGGGAAAGCTGCCGTTACAGTCAATACTACTAGCCAACGTGCAATCCTTGGACAATAAATTAGACGAGGTACGATCACGAATATCCTACCAACGGGACATCAAAACCTGTAATATCCTAAGTTTCACGGAATCGTGGCTGAATGACGACATGGATATTCAGCTAGCGGGATATATGCTACACCAGCAAGATAGAACAGCACACTCAAGTAAGACGAGGGGGGGGGGGGGGGGTCTGTGCATATTTGTAAACAACAGCTGGTGCAAGAAATCTAAGGAAGTCTCTAGATTTTGCTCGCCTGAAGTAGAGTATATTGTGATAAATTGCAGGCCACACTACTTGCCTAGAGAGATTTCAGCTATACTTTTCGTGGCAGTTTATTTACCACCACAGACAGATACTGGCACTAAGACCGCACTCAGTCAGCTGTATAAGGAAATAAGCAAACATGAAACCACTCACCCAGAGGCGGCACTCCTAGTGGCCGGAGACTTTAATGCAGGGAAACTTAAATCAGTTCTACCAAATTTCTATCGACATGTTAAATGTGCAACCTGAGGGGGAAAAAATCTAGATCACCTGTACTCCACACACAGAGACGCGTACAAAGCTCTCCCTCGTCCTCCATCTGGTAAATCCGACCACAACTCTATCCTCCTGATTCCTGCTTACAAGCTAAAATTAAAGCAGGAAGCACCAGTGACTCGGTCTATAAAAAAGTGGTCAGATGAAGCAGATGCTAAACTACAGGACTGTTTTGCTATCACAGACTGGAACATGTTCCGGGATTCTTCAGATGGCTTTGAGGAGTACACCACATCAGTCACTGGCTTTATCAATAACTGCATCGAGGACGTCGTCCCCACAGTGACTGTACTTACATACCCCAACCAGAAGTAATGGATTACAGGCAACATTCACACTGAGCTAAAGGGTAGAGCTGCCGCTTGCAAGGTGCGGGACTCTAACCCGGAAGCTTACAAGAAATCCTGCTATGCCCTGCGACGAACCATCAAACAGGCAAAGTGTCAATACAGGGCTAAGATTGAATCATACTACACCAGCTCCGACGCTCGTCTTATGTGGCAGGGCTTGCAAACAATTACAGACCACAAAGGGAAGCACAGCCGTGAGCTGCCTAGTGACACGAGCCTACCAGACAAGGCAAGCAACGCATGCATGAGAGCATCAGCTGTTCCAGACGACTGTTTGATCACGCTCTCCGTAGCTGACGTGAGTAAGACCTTTAAACAGGTCAACATACACAAGGCTGCGGGGCCAGACGGATTACCAGGACGTGTGCTCTGGGCATGTGCTGACCAACTGGCAGGTGTCTTCACTGACATTTTCAACATGTCCCTGATTTAGTCTGTAGACCACCATAGTCCCTGTGCCCAAGAACACAAAGGCAACCTGCCTAAATGACTACAGACCAGACCCATAGCACTCACGCCCGTAGTCATGAAGTGCTTTGAAAGGCTGGTAATGGCTCATATCAACACCATCATCCCAGACACCCTAGACCCACTTCAATTTGCATACCGCCCAAACAGATCCACAGATGATGCAATCTCTATTGCACTCCACACTGCCCTTTCCCACCTGGACAAAAGGAACACTTATGTGAGAATGCTATTCTTTGACTACAGCTCAGTGTTCAACACCATAGTACCCTCAAAGCTCATCACTAAGCTAAGGATCCTGGGACTAAACACCTCCCTCTGCAACTGGATCCTGGACTTCCTGATGGGCTGCCCCCAGGTTGTGAGGTTAGGTAGCAACATCTGCCACGCTGATCCTCAACACTGGAGCTCCCCAGGGGTGCATGCTCAGTCCCCTCCTGTACTCCCTGTTCACCCACGACTGCATGGCCAGGCATGACTCCAACACCATCATTAAGTTTGTAGACGACACAACAGTGGTAGGCCTGATCACCGACAACGACGAGACAGCCTATAGGCAGAAGGTCAGAGACCTGGCCGGGTGGTGCCAGAATAACAACCTATCCCTCAACATAACCAAGACTTAGGACATGATTGTGGACTACAGGAAAAGGAGGACCGAGCCCGGCCCAATTCTCATCGGTACCGGAGTGCCAAGTCTAGGCAAAAAAGGCTTCTCAACAGTTTTTACCCCCACGCCGTAAGACTCCTGAACAGGTAATCAAATGGCTACCCGGACTACTGCGCCACTCGGGAGCAAAAGTATTCACACCCCTTGACTTATTCCACATTTTGTGTTACAGCCTGAATTTAAAATGGATTACATTTTGATTGTGTGTCACTGGCATACACACAATACCCCATAATGTCAAAGTGGAATTATGTTTTTGGAATTTGTTACAAATTAATTAAACATGAAGAGCTGAAATGTCTTGAATCAATAAGTATTCAACACCTTTGATATGGCAAGCCTAAATACGTTCAGGAGTAGAAATTTGCTTAACAAGTCACATAATAAGTTGCATGGATTTTTGATTGACTACCTTATCTCTGTACCCCAGTCAAGCAGTGAATTTCTAACACAGATTCAGATGGTGTACAAATATGCTGTATGTTTTTATTTAACCTTTATTTAACTAGGCAAGTCAGTTAAGAACAAATTCTTATTTACAATGACGGCATAGGAACAGTGGGTTAACTGCCTTTGTTCAGGGTCAGAACGACAGATTTTTACCTTGTTAGCTCAGGGTTTCAATCTAGCAACCTTTCGGTTACTGGCCCAACACTCTAACCACTAGCCGCCCCATATATACTGTATTTTATACCATCTATTACATCTTGCCTATTGTTCATTGCTCATCCATAAATGTGGATATATATTCTTATTCCATCCCTTCACTTAGATTTGTGTGTATTGGGTAGTTGTTGTGAAATTGTTAGATTACATGTTAGATATTGCTGCGCTGTCGGAACTAGAAGCACAAGCATTTCGCTACACTCGCAATAACATATGCTAACCATGTGTATGTGACCAATACAATTTGATTTGACGCAAACATTAACAGAATGATTGTGAATGAATGATTGCATAATGATGAACTGTTTAAGTACACAGCAGGAATGGTAAGTTACTATTCTCTGTGCTGCACTTAACAATGCTCTGAAGTCTATTTTCCCCAGAGTTGAAGCAGCTTTGCCTGAACCAAAGGTAGGACAGCTCCACAAACTTCAACCAGGAGATTGGTTGGTCATCAAGGGCATCCGCAGAAATACTTGGCACCAACAGCAATGGACTGGTCCATTCCAGGTGCTCCTGACGACCCAGGCAGGTTGCAGAGAGGTCTACATGGGTTCACGCCAAGCATTACAGCTGTTGTCTGGGTCCTGGGAGAAGTGGCCACAATGCAACTAAAGTATACAACACCAGCATAGTCCCACGGCGGGACTTAAATAACAGCCGCTCTATCTCTGAAGACCATCCAGTTTGATTTCTATTTTCCATATATTTTAACTGTGTTATTTCACAAAAGTTCTGAGCCTATATACATTTTACAGATACAGTGTGTTGTTTTTAGTCCCACCCTTCAGTTCCACTCAACTCCTCCCATCTATCTCTTAACACCATCCATTTTGATTACTATTTTCCATATTTTTCAACGGTGCTGTGATGTTTTACAAAAGTTCTGAACCTTTCTATTCTCATAGTTTCTACAGATTGTACATAAAAAATGTTTGCTAAAAGTATTATTTTATTATTGATTGATTGACTATGACTTTTCAAATCCCCCCGCAGTGCTATTTGCAGAGTTAGCTCCAGGTAAATGTTGCAATTCTTCAGCCATTCCTGGACTTCTTTAAAAGTAGCATCATACTGCAGCACACCTTGCGGGCTGCTACAGCATTCTGTGGCACATTATTTAATTGGCAGCCATTTTTTCTGTTAATGCAAGTTAGTGCTAATTTGACCACCAGAGGGCATCTTTGAGAATAATTTGATAGTCTTCCATATTGGCATTACCAGAGAATTTAAAAACGTTTTTGTAATAACATAGTATATGGGATTAATTTTAAGAAATTTGGCTTAATTCATTTGATAAATATTATGGTGTTTCTATTCCGAGAAAAATGTTTCGTTAGGATGGAATGTAAAATATGGTGCTGTACAATGTGACGGTTGGGAGTAGGCTACAGCATAAGAGGATTGGAGGATTCTAAATTGTTTGCCTTCATTAGACAACGTTGTTCCAATATTTCAGTGATATTTATTCCCATAGTAATTCGTTATCGAACCATAAATAAATCAACATCTGCATTTTGAAAGACTATTTTTATTATTATTTTATTAACGAAAGCATAAAGATGCTGATGAAGAAATACAGTACTGTACAGTATATGCTTTTACATATGGAAAATAAAGCTTTTAGAAGATATAAGCCACCTGCATTTGTTTATAAGGCTACAGTGCAGTCTGACAAGTAAACATAGCCTACAATAGATACCGTAGTAAACATGGGAAAGTACCTAATTCCTTACATAAGGGAGAGCAGGCCATGTCTGTAGTACAGAATGCAGGCACACGGGAGACTGGGGTTCAATTCCCTGATGGGAAGGAAGAAGTTGGCTGTCCTTGTAAATAAGAATTTGTTCTTACCAGATTCCATATGTGTTATTTCATAATTGGGATGTCTTCACTATTATTCTACAATGTAGAATAATAAAGAAAAATCCTGGAATGAGTAGGTGTGTCCAAACTTTTGACTGGTAGTTAATATTAATTATGGTGTTTCTATTCCAAGAAAAATGAAAAACTCGCTGGGTTTCCGTTAGGATGGAACGGAAAATATGGCACTGTACAAAGTGACCGTCGGGAGTAGGCTACAGTACTTGGCTATTTAGCTAAAGAATCTCTGTTTCATGCGGGCACACGGTAGACCGTGGTTAAATTACCCGACAGGGAGGAAAGAGTAAGCTGTACTTGTAAATAAGATTTTATTCTTAACTAACTTGCCTAGTCAAATAACTGACTTGCCTTGAGGTTACACTAAGAGCATAGCATTTCTGCACCCTAATTTTCAAATTTTTGTCTAACCAATACCCAAACAGAGATTAAGTGAAAATAAAAATCTCATTGATTTATCAAGACAAGTTATCATGCTGTTCTCAGAGCAGCACAAAACAGTGATAAAATAGTTGTAGGTCTGGTCAGATGAGACAAAAATTTAGCTATTTGGCCATCAAGGAAAACGCTATGTCTGGCGCAAACCCAACACCTCTCATCACCCTGAGAACGCCATACCCACAGTGAAGCATGGTGGTGTCAGCATCATGCTGTGGAGATGTGTTTTGTCGACAGGGACTGGGAAACTGGTCAGAATTTAAGGAATGATGGATGGTGCTAAATACAGGGAAATTCTTGAGGGAAACCTGTTTCAGTGTTCCAGAGATTTGAGACTAGGATAGAGGTTCACCTTCCAGCAAGACAATGACCCTTAGCATACTGCTAAAGCAACACTCGAGTGGTTTAAGGGGAAACATTTAAATGTCTTGGAATGGCCTAGTCAAAGCCCAGACCTCCATCCATTTGAGAATAGGTGGTATGACTTAAAGATTGCTTTACACCAGCAGAACCCATCCAACTTGAAGGAGCTGTAGCAGTTTTGCCTTGAAGAATGGGCAAAAATCCCAGTGGCTAGATGTGCCAAGCTTATAGAGACATACCCCAAGAGACTTGCAGCTGTAATTGCTGCAAAAGGTGGCTCTACAAAGTATTGACTTTGGGGGGGTGAATAGTTGTGCTCTCTCAAGTTTTCAGTTTTTTTGTCTTATTTCTTGTTTGTTTCACAATAAACAATATTTTGCTTCTTCAAAGTGGTAGGCATGTTGTGTAAATCAAATGATACAAACCCCCCAAAAATCTATTTTAATTCCAGGGTTGTAAGGCAGCAATATAGGAAAAATGCCAAGGGGGTGAATACTTTCGCAAGCCACTGTATGTCAGAGAGGTGTTTCTGGGACCACATCGTTTCTCTCAAGGTAGGATTATAGCAATATTTTGTTACCTTTATGCCTATTTACATGTGCATTTCTATTATTGTACCTAATGTTTGCTGTTAGGCTAAATGTCTGTTTTTCTTCTCCAAATGCAGACAATGACCCAAAAACACACTGCCACCCGGGTTTGCATTGCAAATGAGGGCATAAACTGGGTCAAGACGCCAGCAGAGTAAGTAGACATTTATGTAGTAAAATAAAGGTAAAATAAAAAACATGAATCAAAGACCTACAACACCTTTGGTAAAATATATTTTTCATCTCTACTTGTAGGTCTCCTGATTTAAACCCGATCTAACTTGTTTGGCATCAACTGAAAACATTAATCCGTAGCTCTGACAAGCAAAGATGAACTGGTCAAGGCCATCAAGATGTTTTGGCTAGATGAATTGATGAAACAACAATGCAACAAATACATTGATCATCTCAGCAAGGTTTTACCTGTGGTCGTGGAGCTGGGTGGAAGTGCGACTAAAATGTAGTTTAAATAAACATCCGCATTTTAATGTATTTTTCTCGTTATTTTATTAGCAAAAGCATAAAGATGTTGGTGAAGAAATACTGTACTGCTGTTTTGAGTTAGAAATGTAACACTTTAGACTACTTAAGCATCGAATACATTGCAAGTTGGGTGATTTTCACTCCAGTAGCCGGGCTATAAAAAGTCTATTGTCCTGCTAATAGGAAACTTTTGCATGATGGGCTACACCTGCTACAGTACTACAGTACACTTGTGAAAACAAATGTTTGAAAACCTGTTTTGAAAATCCCTCCAGTTGTCCATCACTAACGTAAATAAAAACACAGCATCTTTTTTACATTCTTTATTGTACCCACAATGTCACAAATCATTTGTATCTACCTTTCCAATGACTTTTAGAGTTTGGGATTTACAAATGTGAGCTTTTCATTATTAGTTACATTGTTTTAGTTTGAACGTGCAGAATTTTTTTCTTTAAATGGTTGTTTTATGTAGGATGCTACATTTTTGACCAGTTGCGATTGTAAGTAGGCCTAATAAAAAAAATCCTACTTCTATTAGGCTGTTTAGCCTCATAGCCTACCTCAGCCAGTTAAGTTATTGTATATGGGCCGAATGTTTATATATATATGTATATATATATATATATAAACATTAGGCCCATATACAATAACTTAACTGGCTGATATACAAATATACAAATATATATTTTTTTCAGAACATTAACCCTGTGTAGGTAGATGTGGAAAGGTAGATACAAATTATTTGTTGCGAGTTGGGGAGGAGGGGTTTCACACATAGCTCAAGATGGGGGGGGGTTCACACCTAGCTGGAATAGTCTATTGTTCAGCTAATAGCCCATCCTAGAAACGCTGTTAGCAGAATTCACAGCCTGTTACGCTTGTGAAAAACGAATAATAATACTTTTCCCCCTTTTCACATGTTAAAGATTCCAAAATAGAACGTTTTTTTTAGCCACAATCGGCCCCAACCCCAATTAATACATTTGGGCACAGTCGATAGCGTGCTGGACTTCGGGCTAGAATATTGATGGTTTGAAACCTGCTCCCTGCTTGTTTCATTATATTTATTATGCCGGTCTCAGGGCAAATAGCCTGGATTGTTACTCCCATTTCGTTCCTCGCCCTCTTCCACACGTCAAATAGTAATATGCTTTAAACCGCTCTGGTGACAAACACATTTTGCTGCCCTGTTTTCAATCGTCCACATGGCTGGGAGAACCTCCTCAGATCAATGCAGATGAAGGAGTTAGATATGCATAGGAAGTGCAGTGTACTGTTTTTTTTGTATATATGAATTACAAATCAGCCTTTACTTAAATTAAGTTTCTAGTCTATTGCATAGTTACAATATGTAATCATTGATGTCCCAGGAGCAGGAGTGGTAAACACTATTGAAGTGTATTATTGTAATACATACATACATACATGCAAGACACCGCATCATTCAAAGAATGGAGTTTGATACATCTGGTATTGGACATGACTGAAAAAAAACTTGCTAAATAGTGACTTTCGTAAATTAACTTTATGACAAAAAATATGCAGATTCCTCTCAATTGTACATTTTTTGTTTGACTCGTTATGATGTTATAACTACTTACATTTGCTTCCACTGTAATGTTTTTGCCAGACATCTTTGCTGAAGAAAGTCACCAGCAACGGGTGGAATAACGTCAAATTCGTCATTGGAACCACTCGATATGATTTGTCATATAAAAACCTTGGGACCCAAATGCATAATGAGTGCTCTAACTCGGTCGTCTGGAGCAATGAAGCCGTGGCGCTGGGTACCTCTAAGTCCCGCGGCGTAAGCTCGCAACTTTTAAAGGAGGAACCACTGTATAGACAGTACCAAAACAAATGATCTAATGATTCTGTCTCGTCGCAGCAAAATCTGCAGAGCTGGAATGGTTGTATCATGGACCTAAATACAGAATTGTGTTATTTGGATTTATGGTTCATGAGAAGACGTTTTCAAAATGTCCAAGATAGAGGAAAATCTATTCTCACGGACCTTATGGGTCCTTGATGCAAATTTGTTCAGCATGAGGAAAGACCCCTACATACACAGTTTCAAGTCTCTGGGTCAAACAGAGTGGCAGATGAGGGTATAAGTGAGACTGCTTATGCAGTGCCACCTATAGGCTAGTCGGTGTCATTCCTTTTGACCAAGTTACACATGGCCTCTAGTTTCTGTGTGCCATTGTCACAACCTCTAGGATTACTGGGTGGAGGAGTCAAGCGCAGAGAGCAGGTTAGTTCAGAACGTGGATCTTTATTCCTGACGACAGTGAAAACGGTCATGCCCAACACACAGGCGCATGAAAAATACCAGTCCAAACACACAGGACTAAACTGTCCGGAAAAATAGCATCCACCTAAATTCCAACACCAACGAACAGAAAAACAAGCCCGCACAAAAGCCGGCGGGCCTACTGCCCTTAAATAGCCACAAAACTAAACTCAAAACAGGTGTACCCAATCAGCCCAAACTAACAGAAACAAAAAGAAGGGAATCGATGGCAGCTAGTAGGCCGGTGACGACGACCGCCGAGCGCCGCCCGAACAGGAAGAGGCACCATCTTCGACGGGATTCGTGACAGTACCCCCCTCCTGACGCGCGGCTCCCGCAGCGCGCCGACCCCGGCCTCGAGGACGACCCGGAGGGCGAGGCGCAAGGCGATCCGGGTGGAGGCGGTGGAAATCACTCAAGAGGGAAGGATCTAAAATGTCCCTCCCCGGTACCCAGCACCTCTACTCCGGACCGTACCCCTCCCAGTCCACGAGGTACTGCAGGCCCCTCACCCGGCGTCTCGAGTCCAGAATAGCTCGTACTGTGTACGCCGGGGACCCCTCGATGTCCAGAGGGGGCGGAGGGACCTCCGGCACCTCACCCTCTTTTAGGGGACCAGCTACCACCGGCCTGAGGAGAGACACATGAAACGAGGGGTTAATGCGATAGTAAGAAGGGAGTTGCAATCTATAACACACCTCGTTTATCCTCCTCAGGACTTTGAATGGCCCCACACACTGCGGCCCCAGCTTCCGGCAGGGCAGGCGGAGGGGCAGGTTTCGGGTCGAGAGCCAGACCCTGTCCCCTGGTGCGAACACAGGGGCCTCACTGCGGTGGCGGTCAGCGCTCTTCTTCTGCCGTTCACTGGCCTGCCTGAGAGAGTCCTGGACTGCCCGCCAGGTCTCTCTAGAGCGCTGTACCCACTCCTCCACCGCAGGAGCTTCGGTCTGGCTCTGATGCCACGGAGCCAGGACCGGCTGGTACCCCAGTACGCATTCGAATGGCGACATGTTCGTTGATGAGTGGCGAAGTGAGTTCTGGGCCAACTCTGCCCACGGGACGTACCTCGCCCATTCTCCTGGCCGGTCCTGGCAATACGACCTCAGAAACCTACCCACTTCCTGGTTCACTCTCTCCACCTGCCCATTACTTTCGGGGTGATACCCAGAGGTAAGGCTGACCGAGACCCCCAGACGCTCAATAAACGCCCTCCACACCCGGGACGTGAACTGGGGACCTCGATCAGATACGATGTCCTCCGGCACCCCGTAGTGCCGGAAGACGTGGGTAAATAGAGCCTCCGCAGTCTGTAGGGCCGTAGGGAGACCAGGCAATGGGAGGAGACGACAGAACCGATCCACAACGACCAGAACGGTAGTGTTCCCCTGAGATGGGGGAAGATCAGTCAGAAAATCTACCGATAGATGAGACCATGGCCGTTGTGGAACCGGGAGGGGTTGTAACTTCCCTCTCGGCAGGTGCCTAGGAGCCTTACTCTGTGCGCATACCGAACAGGAGGAGACATAGAGCCTCACGTCCTTAGCCAAGGTGGGCCACCAGTATTTTTCTCTAAGACCCCGCACTGTCCTCTCAATCCCCGGATGACCCGAAGAAGGTAGTGTGTGAGCCCACCGAATCAATCGATCACGGACACCAAGCGGTACGTACCTAAGGCCAGTCGGACACTGGGAAGGCGCAGGTTCTACCCTCAACGCCCGCTCGATGTCCGCGTCCACCTCCCATACCACCGGGGCCACCAGCCAAGAGGCTGGAAGGATGGGAGTCGGATCGATGGGCCGGTCCTCGGTGTCATAGAGACGGGACAGCACGTCGGCCCTAGTGTTGAGGGAACCTGGTCTATAAGAGATCGTAAATCTAAAGCGTGTAAAGAACATGGCCCACCTAGCCTGACGCGGATTCAGTCTCTTCGCCGCTCGGATATACTCCAGATTGCGGTGGTCAGTCCAGATGAGGAAAGGGTATTTAGCCCCCTCAAGCCAGTGTCTCCACACCTTCAGGGCTTTTACCATAGCTAGTAACTCCCGGTCCCCCACATCATAGTTCCGCTCCGCCGGACCCAGCTTCTTAGAAAAGAAAGCACAGGGACGGAGCTTCGGTGGCGTGCCCGAGCGCTGTGATAGCACGGCTCCAACACCAGCCTCGGACGCATCCACCTCCACTATGAACGCTAACGAAGGGTCCGGATGCGCCAACACGGGAGCCTCAGTAAACCGTGCCTTCAACTTGTTGAAGGCTCCATCTGCCTCGGCCGACCACCGTAGACGCACCGGCCCCCCCTTCAGCAGTGAGGTAATGGGCGCCGCCACTTGGCCAAAACCCCGGATAAACCTCCGGTAGTAATTGGCAAACCCTAAAAACCGCTGCACCTCCTTTACCGTGGTCGGAGTCGGCCAATTACGCACGGCGTTAACGCGGTCACACTCCATCACCACCCCCGAGGTGGAAATGCGATAACCCAGGAAGGAAACGGCTTGTTTGGAGAACACACATTTCTCAGCCTTGACGTATAGGTCATGCTCCAGCAGTCGCCCAAGGACCCTGCGCACCAGGGAAACATGCGCGGCGCGTGTGGCAGAATAGATCAAGATGTCATCAATATATACTACCACACCCTGCCCGTGCAAGTCCCTGAGAATCTCATCTACAAAGGATTGGAAGACGGCTGGAGCATTCTTTAACCCATACGGCATGACGAGGTACTCATAGTGGCCTGATGTGGTACTAAACGCTGTTTTCCACTCGTCTCCTCCCCGAATACGCACCAGATTATACGCGCTCCTGAGGTCCAGTTTTGTGAAAAAACGTGCTCCGTGGAATGATTCTACCGCCGTAGCGATGAGAGGTAGCGGATAACTAAATCCCACTGTGATTGAATTTAGACCTCGATAATCAATGCACGGACGCAGTCCTCCCTCCTTTTTTCTCACAAAAAAGAAACTCGAGGAGGCGGGTGACATGGAGGGCCGAATGAACCCTTGTCTCAGAGCTTCCGTGACATATGTCTCCATAGCCAACGTCTCCTCCTGTGACAATGGGTACACGTGACTCCTGGGAAGTGCAGCGTTCTCCTGGAGGTTTATCACGCAATCCCACCGTCGATGAGGTGGTCATTTGGTCGCTTTTTTCTTACTAAAAGCGATAGCCAAATCGGCATATTCTGGGGGAATGCGCACAGTGGAAACCTGGTCTGGACTCTCCACCGACGTGGCACCGATGGAAACTCCCACACACCTACCTGAACACTCCTCTGACCACCCCTGAAGAGCTCCCTGTCTCCAGGAAATGAGGGGATTGTGAATGGCTAGCCAGGGAACCCCCAACACCACTGGAAACCCAGGTGAATCAATAAGGTAGAAACCGATCTGCTCCCTATGATCCCCCTGCGTTACCATGTCCAGCGGAATCGTGGCATCCCTGATCAGCCCTGACCCTAACAGTCGGCTATCTAAGGAGTGCACGGGGAAAGGTGGGTCTATCTGCACCAGCGGAATACCCAACTTACGGGCGAGTCCGCGATCCATAAAACTCCCAGCTGCGCCTGAGTCGACTAGCGCCTTATGCTGGAGAGAGGGGAAAAACGCAGGGAAAAAAATAACCAAAAACATGTGACCAACAGGGAGCTCTGGGTGAGTCTTGTGCCTACTCACCTGGGGTGGCCGAGAAGTATTCCGCCTGCCACCTCGACTCCCAGATGGACTCCTCCAGCACCGGTCCGAAGTGTGTCCTCTCCGGCCACAGTAGGTGCAAGAGGAGCCACCTCCTCCGGTCCCCCTAGATGCAGCTCCTCCCAACTCCATCGCAGTTGGAGCGGGAGGGCTGGGAGGTGGAATTGACAGGACCCCCTCTGAACGCCCGCGGGCAGCTAGCAGGTTATCTAGTCGGATCGACATGTCTATCAGTTCATCGAGGGAGAGTGTGGTGTCCCGACAAGCTAGCTCCCGGCGGACGTCCTCCCGGAGGCTGCATCGGTAATGGTCTATCAGGGCCCTGTCATTCCACCCCGCACCAGCAACCAAGGTCCGGAACTCTAACGCGAATTCCTGAGCTCTCCTCGTCTCCTGCCTGAGGTGGAACAGTCGCTCACCCGTCGCTCGGCCCTCCGGTGGGTGGTCGAACACCGCTCGAAAACGGTGGGTGAACTCCGGGTAGTGGTCCCGAGCCGAGTCTGGGCTGTTCCAGACTGCGTTGGCCCAGTCCAGGGCCCTACCCGACAAACAGGAGACGAGGAGGCTTACACTCTCCTCACCCGAGGGAGTCGGACGCACGGTAGCCAGGTAGAGCTCAAGCTGGAGCAGAAATCCCTGGCACCCAGCCGCTGCTCCATCGTACTCCCTCGGGGGGGTGAGACGCAGTGTGCTGGTCCCAGCCGATGACACTGGAGGAGTGGGTTGCGTTGTCTGCAGGGGAGCGCGTCGGGAGACCACTCCTCTCCCATCGCTCCATCCTCTCCATCATCTGGTCCATCGCTGACCCGATTCGATGGAGGACAGCTGTATGATGGTGGACGCGCTCCTCCATTGTTGGGAGAGGGGTGGTCGCTGCTTCTGCTGACTCCATTGTGGTGTGGGCTTCTGTCACAACCTCTAGGATTACTGGGTGGAGGAGTCAAGCGCAGAGAGCAGGTTAGTTCAGAACGTGGATCTTTATTCCTGACGACAGTGAAAACGGTCATGCCCAACACACAGGCGCATGAAAAATACCAGTCCAAACACACAGGACTAAACTGTCCGGAAAAATAGCATCCACCTAAATTCCAACACCAACGAACAGAAAAACAAGCCCGCACAAAAGCCGGCGGGCCTACTGCCCTTAAATAGCCTACCCACAAAACTAAACTCAAAACAGGTGTACCCAATCAGCCCAAACTAACAGAAACAAAAAGAAGGGAATCGATGGCAGCTAGTAGGCCGGTGACGACGACCGCCGAGCGCCGCCCGAACAGGAAGAGGCACCATCTTCGACGGGATTCGTGACAGCCATTTAAAAAAAAGTTACCAATCATTGACCATATAAAGTGAACCCCTAAAAACATTTACATATTACCCTGCGTCCTTTTCTGCAGGTGAAGTTTTGATTTAAAATACTATGTTGTTTCTCATATGTTGCTAATATTTTCGCTCAGAATTGTACATCTCAAATAATGTCTTACAAGTATACTTACTTTACTTGAAGTGCCTAGAAGTTCACTTAGTTTACTTTTTATAGTACTCTAACACAACTTTAGTGTATTTAGTACAACTTAATATGTTCTAAACTAACACTATATAAGTACACATTAAATACATGTATGTATTACAGCACTTGACATTAACTTTTTTTAGCCACTTGTCCACCAGACAAGTAGGATTGATTTTTTACTTGTCCGAAAGCTCAAGTCATTTATCCAAAGGAAAAATATATATAATCTGTATGACCATGGGACGAAACGGTGACTGAAAATTGTGTTGTATCACGCAAGGAACTACTTCACAAAATAAAATGCATTATTATCACTGGTATTGACAATGGAAGGCTGCTGGGTCTCTGTTCTCAAGTATTATAAATCCTGCCATTGTAGCCTTCAGCAAGGCACTTAACCCCCCACAAAGTAAAATACTGCACTGACAGGCTAATATATAAAACATATGTGGCCAACCCTCCATCTGGAAACCTACTGGGTGTGCAGGTTTTTGGTCCAACCCTGCAAAAACACACCCGAGTCAACGTATCAACTGTTGAGCAGCTGATTTTTTACAATGTGTTAGAGCAGGGCTGGAACAAAAACATGCACACCTAGTAGCTGTCCAGGACTATCCTGGAGGGTGGTTGGCGACCCTGCAACATTACAATTACAACCAAATACTATTTATGTCTTTATTAAATAATTCCCTCATTCAATGAACCAGGGATCAAACGGTAAGGTGGGCAACTTCAAAGCAAGGTAGCTAACGAAGACATGTTAATCTATTTGTAAGGGTAAAATATTATGTTTTCAGGGGAGATCTTGACAGCATAGGAGTTACTGTACGTGTCAATTAACTTATTCTAAGAATACGTTTTACTGAATAGAAGAGAATCCCAGCTTTCCAAGGGTTTCAGAATGATTTCTCCACACCAAATTTAGAGTGCTTGAGAGAGTATGCTGAGAGTATGCTGCATTGGTTTCATCAACTGTGCACCCGTATCAACTTTGTGACGGCCATTTAAGGTTGTACATGAGTGCCAGTGGAAAGTTGTTTACGGCATTGGACATGACATAGACATTAATACATGCTAATAGCGAAATAGTTAAATAGTGAGATAACCAGTGAAATACTGGCACGCATGCATGTGATGCACACACCATGACATTTCCAGGATTTTCATTGCTGACCAAATAGTTGCTATAACTGGGCAAATAACTCACTAACTAGCAATGAATATCAACAAAAGTGCACACGCTTGCTTTTGTCTCTAAAACGCATCTCGAGACTGCATGATTGAAAGACCGCTCATGCCTGTCAATGCAGACCTACAATAGTTATACTGCATTGCGCTCTGTAAAAATTGGGAGGACAGTGCTCAACACATCGCATCCAGGGGACACTAATTAAATTCTGTTCCGAGTAGGCTAATTGTTTGATACTGTGATTATTTTATTTTTTACTTTTCCATTTGGACAACTTAAATCTATAATCTGCTTGTCCGGCATACTTGCCCCAGGCAAGAGGACAAGCGTTAACGTCAATCCCAGCGTTAGTACATTAGAAATATAGAAATAAGTATACATACACTTATCCCAACTTCATGTGTGGCTCAGTTGGTAGAGCATGGCGCTTGTAACGTCAGGATTGTGGGTTTGATTCCCATGGGGGACCAGTATGAAAATGTAGGCAATCTGTAAGTTGCTCTGGATAAGAGCATCTGCTAAAATGTAAATAAAACATGTTTACCATGTACAATTATGTTGCAACTAAAAGAGTGCTCCGAAGATAATTAAAGTGCACTTTTAGTATAAATGGGATATGCTAGTGACATTCTTAACACACTTCTGATGCAAAAATAAATCCAAAATAGCCTAATCTTCATGACTAATGTTCAAATTTAGACTTCAAAACAGTATCAAGGTTCTGGTCTAATGTTTCTAAAAATGTTAGGCATAATCGTGTTCATGGAACGCTCAACTAGCCTTACAACTCACAGATTAGGGTGGTTTTACTATTGGTGTAACCAAAAATGTTGGTTCCATACTACTTGACAATAGCTTTCAGTGTCAGTAAAAGTATATTTTAAGTGTGTATAGAGTACATAGAGTACACTTACAGTAGTATACTTTAAGTGGGGTGATTTTAGTACCTAGAAGTACACTTAGGTGACTTTTAATAGTACGATAACTACAACTTATATACAACTTTAATGTGTTTAGTACAACAACACTTACCAATCTCCTTGCCCAGTCCAGAGTAGCGTAGTGACCCAGCCGACGATACCACTGCACAGCTCTTGTAGGGTCCAAGGTCAGAGGTTATGGGTTGTAGGGGCAGCTGGTACGCCCAGGGCAGAGAGGAGAAGGGCTCGAGGTCAGGGGTCAGGGTCGCAACTTCTACCTTGTACTTCAGCTGGCACAGCAACTCTGAGCCGCTCAGTTTAGGACGAGTGGCCACGCCCCCAGGACCAGAGAACTCCACACCATACTTATTCATCGCCTGAGAGAGAGAGACAGATGATGGTGAAAGGGAACGGTAATGTCGATGGAGAAGAAGATTGGGGAGATGGAGAAGAAGATGGGGGAGATGGAGAAGAGAGGCAGTTGGAAAGAGGGACAAAAGAGAAAAGATACATATAAAAGTTGCAGATAACTTTGGACAAAAAATATGAAATAAATCCAGTTTTCTGTTTCCATCTTTCTTGGAAATCTCTCCGAGCTAGCACATTTGGTTCCTTGTAAGTCGTGGGAACGTATGTTTTTGGTTTCACATTGGTTGTGGGAACAAAGCCATATGTTTCCTGACGTTCCGAGAACAGAAGTGAAAAGGTTGCCTGGGAGGTTTTATTATCGCTCTGAAAATGAAAATTCTAGGTTATTTGGAGGTTTTTGAATAACTTCACTGAATGTTTCAAGACTTTTATTAACACTGCTTGTTTATTTGTCATTAACTTTTTTTTTTTACACAGGCATTAATCATGCAAAAACATGTATTTTTTATTGTAACAGGGCATTCAAACCTATAATATTCTGTTCCCTATCCATGGAGTTAGTCCACTGCACCACCAGGACGGCGCTAGCATGCCCTCTTTCATTCACAGATACAACGTTTTCATTTTAGTCTATTCAAACAGACCCCGTTTCAAAGGAAACAAGCACTCATTAAGACCAGGTGTGGCCAATTAGTGGGTGCGGCCAACACACCTGAACACACTTAACAAGTTAAAGGATAGAGAAAGTTATGTTGATGATGATAAGAACGAATCTAAATGTTTTTAAATAACATTCTTAGAACGTTTTCTGAACGTTACAAAAGTTTTCTTATGGTTTTTATGTAACGTTTCCTTAACGTTCTCGGAGCAGTTTGATTACCTGACTTTCAAACAGCAATCGACAGTTGAAACAATAACAAATTGTACTTGATAGAGTCCAAGATGGCGTAGCAGTGCAGACGTGCTTTGTTCGTCCTCTCGAGTACTTTTGTATTTTTCGTCCTTTTTTGTATATATTTCAATCTCTTTTCAATTTTAAATCAATTATACCTTCCGGTAACCTGCCTCACCCAATGTGATACGGAACCGCTATTATTTTTTATTTTTAGACCTTATAACCAGAAGCTAACCAGCTAATTAGCTACAAGCTATTTAGTCATTGATAGCCACTGCTAGCGGCCTTTATCTTCTGCACAGATACCAGCCCTTTCTTTAGCCTGGATAATACTCGCCAACCTACCAGTATCGGACTGTTTCTCCACTACAACGCCAGATTCCTGCCGTAAACCCTGGACCATTACTCCTGATCTTCACAGCTAGCTAGCTGCCACCGAGTGACCCAGTACCAAAGCTATCCCTGAGCCATGCCCACCTCCCGGCCTACTCAATTGTTCACCCGGACTCCACCCAAACATGGCTAGAATCCACTACTCCACTGGATCCTTGCCGTAAGCTTGATGTCTTACCCGTTGTTGTCTTAACTAGCTCTCCCAATCAACACCTGTGATTGCTTTATGCCTCGCTTTATGTCTCTCTCAAATGTCAATATGCCTTGTATACTGTTGTTTAGGTTAGTTATCATTGTTTTAGTTTACAATGGAGCCCCTAGTGTCACTCATCATACCTCTTATACCTCCTTTGTCCCACCTCCCACACATGCGGTGACCTCACCCATTATAACCAGCATGTCCAGAGATGCAACCTCTCTTATCATCACTCAGTGCCTGGGCTTACATCCGCTGTACCGCACCCCACCATACCCATGTCTGCACATTATGCCCTGAATCTATTCTACCATGCCCAGAAATCTTTGTCCCCAACGCTCTAGAAGACCAGTTTTGATAGAGGTAAACCCAGGCCCTGCGTGTCCCCAGGCACCCTCATTTGTTGACTTCTGTAACGATAAAAGCCTTGGTTTCATGCATGTTAACATCAGAAGCCTCCTCCCTAAGTTTGTTTTACTCACTGCTTTAGCACACTCCGCAAACCCTGAAGTCCTTGCCCTGTCTGAATCCTGGCTTAGGAAGGCCACCAAAAATTCTGAGCTTTCCATACCCAACTACAACATTTTCCGTCAAGATAGAACCTTCCAAAGGGGGAGGAGTTGCAATCTACTGCAGAGATAGCCTGCAAAGTCTATACCCAAACAGTTCGAACTTCTAATTTTTAAAATGAATCTCTTCAGAAATAAGTCTCTCACTGTTGCCGCCTGTTATCGACCCCCCTCCGCTCCCAGTTGTGCCCTGGACACCATATATGAATTGATCACCCCCCATCTAGCTTCAGAGTTCGATCTGTTAGGTGACCTAAACTGGGATATGCTTAACACCCCGGCAGTCCTACAATCTAAGCTAGATGCCCTCAGTCTCACACAAATCATCAAGGAACCCACCAGGTACAACTCTAAATCCGTAAACATGGCCACCCTCATAGACATTATCCTGACCAACTTGCCCTCCAAATACACCTCTGCTGTTTTCAATCAAGATCTCAGCGATCACTGCCTTATTGCCTGTATCCGTTATGGGTCCGCGGTCAAACAACCACTCCTCATCACTATCAAACGCTCCCTAAAACACTTCTGCGAGCAGGCCTTTCTAATCGACCTGTCCCGGGTATCCTGGAAGGATATTGACCTCATCCCATCAGTCGAGGATGCCTGGTCGTTCTTTAAAAGTAATTTCCTCACCATCTTAGATAAGCATGCCCCTTTCAAAAAAATGCAGAACTAAGAACAGATATAGCCCTTGGTTCACTACAGACCTGACTGCCCTTGACCAGCACAAAAACATCTTGTGGCAGACTGCAATAGCATCGAATAGTCCCCGCGATATGCAACTGTTCAGGGAAGTCAGGAACCAATACACGCAGTCAGTCAGGAAAGCAAAAGTTAGCTTTTTCAAGCAGAAAATTGCCTCCTGTAGCTCTAACTCCAAAAAGTTTTGGGACACTGTAAAGTCCATGGATAGCAAGAGCACCTCCTCCCAGCTGCCCACTGCACTGAGGCTAGGTAACACGGTCACCACCGATAAATCCATGATAATCGACAATTTCAATAAGCATTTCTCTACGGCTGGCCATGCCTTCCTTCTGGCTACTCCAACCCTGGCCAACAGCTCCGACCCCCCCGCACAGCTACTCGCCTGAGCCTCCCCAGCTTCTCCTTCACCAAAATCCAGATAGCAGATGCTCTGAAAGAGCTGCAAAACCTGGACCCATACAAATCAGCTGGGCTAGACAATCTGGATTCTCTCTTTCTAAAACTATCCACGGCCATTGTTGCAACCCCTATTACCAGCCTGTTCAACCTCTCTTTCGTATCGTCCGAGATCCCTATAGATTGGAAAGCAGCCGCGGTCATCCCCCTCTTCAAAGGGGGTGACACTAGACCCATATCTATCCTGCCCTGCCTTTCTAAAGTCTTCGAAAGCCAAGTTAATAAACAGATCAATGACCATTTCGAATTCCACCGTACCTTCTCCGCTATGCAATCCGTTTTCCGAGCCGGTCACGGGTGCACCTCAGCCGCGCTCAAGGTACTAAACGATATCATAACCTCCATCGATAAAAGACAGTACTGTGCAGCCGTCTTCATCAACCTGGCCAAGGCTTTCGACTCTGTCAATCACCATATTCTTATCAGCAGACTCAATAGCATTGGTTTCTCTAATGACTGCCTCGCCTGGTTCACCAACTACTTTGCAGACAGAGTTCAGTGGGTCAAATCAGAGGGCCTGTTGTCCGGACCTCTGGCAGTCTCTATGGGGATACCACTGGGTTCAATTCTCGGGCAGACTCTTTTCTCTGTATATATCAACGATGTCGCTCTTGCTGCAGGTGATTCCCTGATCCACCTCTACGCAGACGACACCATTCTGTTTACTTCTGGCCCTTCCTTGGATACTGTGCTAACTAACCTCCAAACGAGCTTCAATGCCATACAACACTCCTTCCGTGGCCTCCAACTGCTCTTAAACGCTAGTAAAACCAAATGCATAATTTCAACCATTCGCTGCCCGCACCCGCCCGCCCGACTAGCATCACCACCCTGGACGGTTCTGACCTAGAATATGTGGACAACTATAAATACCTAGGTGTCTGGCTAGACTGTAAACTCTCCTTCCAGACTCATATTAAACATCTCCAATCCAAAATCAAATCTAGAATTGGCTTTCTATTTCGCAACAAAGCCTCCTTCACTCACGCCGCCAAACTTACCCTAGTAAAACTGCCTATCCAGCCGATCCTCGACTTCGGCGATGTCATCTACACAGTAGCTTCCAATACTCTACTCAGCAAACTGGATGCAGTCTATCACAGTGCCATCCGTTTTGTTACCAAATCACCTTATACCACCCACCACTGCGACCTGTATGCTCTAGTCGGCTGGCCCTCGCTACATATTCATCGCCAGACCCACTGGCTCCAGGTCATCTATAAGTCTTTGCTAGGTAAAGCTCCGCCTTATCTCAGTTCACTAGTCACGATAACAACACCCACCCATAGCACACGTTCCAGCAGGTATATCTCACTGATCATCCCCAAAGCCAACACCACATTTGGCCGCCTTTCCTTACAGTTCTCTGCTGCCAGTGACTGGAACGAATTGCAAAAATCGCTGAAGCTGGAGACTTATATTTCCCTCACCAACTTTAAACATCAGCTATCTGAGCAGCTAACCGATCGCTGCAGTTGTACATAGTCCATCTGTAAATAGCCCACCCAATCTACCTACCTCATCCCCATACTGTTTTTATTTACTTTTCTTCTCTTTTGCACACCAGTATCTCTACTTGCACATCATCATCTGCTCATTTATCACTCCAGTGTTAATCTGCTAAATTGTAATTCTTCGCTACTATGGCCTATTTTATTGCCTACCTCCTCATGCCTTTTCCACACACTGTAAATAGACTCTTTTTTTCTACTGTGTCATTGACTTTATTGTGTTATTGGCTTGTTTATTGTTTATTCCATGTTATTCCATGTGTAACTCTGTGTTGTTGTCTGTGTCACACTGCTTTGCTTTATCTTGGCCAGGTCGCAGTTGTAAATGAGAACTTGTTCTCAACTAGCCTTTCTTGTTAAATTAAGGTGAAATAAAATAAAAAATAAAAATAAACTTCCCGCCACTGTTTCGCTAAAAAACTGAGGGATGGGGCTTCGAAAAATGGAACTCTCAAATTCATAGACAGCGCTATCCATGAGCAAGGACTGACTATCCATGATACAGTGGTTCCTCAATTAAATGTTTTGAAATTATGCCTCGGGACCTTGTGGTTTTGTACGTTACCCTGCGTCACTGCTTCATTGCTCCAGACCACCGCAAGGGGGAGTTAGAGCACTGATTCTGCTTTTTCTGACCTAATGTGTCTCTACCTGACAATGAATTGGGTGATATAAACCGAATAGAAAGTGATAATTGTTCACGACTTCAAAATGGATTTTTTTGAACTGAATGATGCGGATGAAGAAGGTGATTGAATATAGAACAATACTGTAAGAATTGCTATTCCTCTGTCCTGCACACACCCGAAAAAACCCCACTTGTTTCTACTTGGTCAGAAGGAGCTGTAACTGGACTGTAGCATATTACTTACTAAAACTGTTGTTACACTAAGGTATTTATTCTAAGAAAAACGAATATGTTCAATTATACTCCATGATATATGTGTTGACTGAATATAAGCAGCAAGTGGTGTCTACTAAATGATCAAGTTGATGGCGCAGGCACATAGCCTCGGGCACCTACATAAAGCTGAGTGACTCACTCATTCATGGCTTTGGATCAAAATAAGTACCAACATTCTTTCTGATAGTCTGGAAGTGAAAAATAGAAAATAGAAGTGATTATAAAAGTCACGACTCTACAATTGATCTCTAGTTTTGGTCTCAAATAAGCACGGTCTGTGAAGAGCAATTAACTAAAATAAGCGGAGAGTCAGGTGGAGAGCGACCTGTTTAAATTATATGAGAAAAAAAATATATATTTTAGTTGGAATGGCAAGCCAGACAAAATTAAAAGGGCATATTGTCTGCTTCTACATCTGCATTGCTTGCTGTTTGAGGTTTTAGGTTGGGTTTCTGTACAGCACTTTGAGATATCAGCTGATGTAAGAAGGGCTTTATAAATACATTTGATTTGATATTGTCTCACCCTATGTTCAAGAGTGGCCTTTTTCCCTTTATTCAGATTACAACCGCTCACTTTAAGTTATTTGAAAATTAAATAATACCTAAAATTTAAAAAAATGTAAACAAGGACTTGAAAATGAGATTGTGTACTCCGCAAACAACGTTTCCAGTCTGAGAATGAGAGCGGTAAATTACTGTAATTAATACATTCATTCAATACATTGGAATACAAAAGAAGCCATCCATCCATCCATTATGGACTAATAGCAGGACAATAGACTCTTTCCAAGGAGGAGGGTAGGGGGAGAATTGTATTGTCAATTTCTCAAGCCAAAATATCTTGATGGCCTTCACCAGTTCATCTTTGCTTGTACTGTAGGCTTGGCAGAGTTACGGATGAATGTTTTCAGTTGATGCCAAACAAGTTCGATCGGGTTTAAAATCAGGAGACTTACATGTAGAGATGAAAAAAATATTAGTAGATATACTGTAGGCCTACTGTAGGCGTTGTAGGTCTTTTATTTATTTATTTATGTTTATTTTACCTTTATTTTACTACATAAAGGTCTACTTTGCTGGCATCTTGACCCAGTTTATTACTCATTTGCAATGCAAACCCGGGTGGCAGTGTGTTTTGGTCCGAGCAGAACCTTTTCCGGCTTACAGACATAGTTTTCATCAAGCCAGCTTCGTTCTATGGTGCTACCCGTTCCAGAGGTAGGACTGTAACCACCGGAGGACTTGAAAATGAGCCGAAGCTGAGAGGATCACCAAAACTAAAGGTATTTTGGTTTCAGTGCATTTTCTTGTAGGCATACTGTGTAATAAAATCAATAATTGTGTACTAAAAACGTGAATGTGTTTTTGCAGAGCATACAACCATGTTGACAATCATCCGTGGAGATCAGTGGACAAAGGGCTGGACAACGGGCCACACCGAGAAAAAAAAGCATGGTTCCACAGAATACCAACTGGGATGGATCCCGAGGCAAATGTGGCTTCTTCATCAACATGCTTTTGTTAATAAAATAATGATAAAAACACTCTTTCAAAATGCAGATGTTTATTTCGTTATGGATACATAACGAATTACTATGGGAATAAATATCACTGAATGACAGAAATATTGGAACAAAGTAGGCTAATGAAGGTAAACAAATTGTTGCTTACTGGAAAATACTCTTTCAAAATGAATGGAAGAGGTCTGTGGAGGCGGGAAAATGTTTTCAAACACTTATTTTTCACAAGGGCTAATAGCAGGACAATAGACACTGTAGGTGTGAAAATCCCCCCCAAGAAGCAATAGCCTCCCCGCATTATCAACTATTGCAGCACCGTTTTGCGCTGCTTTGAGACAAGCAAGACTACTTAATAAACATATACATTTAAAAAAAAAATGTTTTATTAACCCTGCATTTTAATTGTATAAAAGCCCCTTGGATATTAATTTAGAATCCTCTAAATTTAATTAGGTATACTACTGTACAAGGACATTTTATGGATCTGCCAATATTTTCATTTAGAGATTCCAGTAAAGAAATAACTTTCTTCACCAGTTCTCTTACCATTTTGTACAACTGTGTGATTAGCCTACCAGTTGGTGTAACTGTAATGTTAATTCTCTTGAGAGGATTTTTTATTTTCACTATCAAAATATTAAAAACTTTCAAACGCATTCATGAATTAAATCACGTTGCGGTTCATCTGATGAAGGATTGACTCGATCTATAAGCCCAGGACGATAGTAAAATGGGCAATAAGATACACTACAAGAAAGGCAACACATATATAACCGTAGAAAACGGTTGCAGGTCGGAGGGCCATCTAACAAGTGCAGATCGGAGGGCCATCAAGCAAAACAGACCAATAAAACACGGGTAAACGGCGGGAGTATCTATGCCTCTCTGAGGACTGGGTAGGGTACGGGGCCCACGCTCTCCACTTCCCACCTCCCGTCGGTTCTGGGCCGGGAGGGTCCGGCGGGTGGCTTCGGCTCTCGCAGGAGCTCGGATCCCTGCATCTCCATGTTGCCTGGGTTGCGCCGACCGGCTCCACCCCCCCCCCTTTCCCCATTAGGCACGGCCGCATGGCGCACCCCCTTTCCCCGTTAGGCAAGGCCACATGGCGCATCCCCAATATCAAGGTCCACATGGCACTATTTACATAATGAATATGAATTTGGAGGGCAGAAATTATTATTAAATATTAAAGCATTAGACCTCTCACTAAAGGCGTCAACCATACAAAAGTTATACTTATATCCAAACTGGTTGGAGATAGAAGAGTACATGGCCATAAAGGCTAGATCATTTTTCAAGATGACCAGCATGGTCAAATAATATAAACAGTGGTTATAGAGGGTGCAACAGGTCAGCACCTTAGGAGTAAATGCCAGTTGGCTTTTCATTGCCGACCATTCAGAGGTCAAGACTGCAAGTGCGTGTTTGTGTGTGTGAGAGAGAGAGGATCGAAACACACACAGCAACACGTGCAATATAGCAATAAGAATGTTAGTTTAATCACCTCCTATTACCCTTCTCGGAGTTTTAAGAATTGAGTGTGTTCTCTTATTTGTGACATTGTGGCATTTAAAGCATATTGAAATTAGAAGCAATAGGATTTGAAGCAATAGCCTACCCGTGTGGTCAACTATTTCAGCACCATGTTTCGCGCTGCTCTGAGACAAGCATGGGGACTGGTCTTAATAAAACAATTAGATTTTTATTTTCACTGAATCTCCATTTGGGTATTGGTTAGACTACTGTAGCCTACTCCCAACTGTCACGTTGTACAGCGCCATATTTTCCTAACGGAAACAGCCAATATTGAAGGCTATCAAATGCTTCTCAAAGACGCCCTCTGGTGATCAAATTAGCACTAACTAGCATTAATGGTAACAATGTCTGACAATTAAATAACGTGCTATAGAATTATGCGGCAGCCCGCAAGGTGTGCTGCAGTACAACACAACTTTTACAGGAAGAACCACTGTACCAACATAACATTTTAACCATGTTTTGAGGCTATACAGTGTGTGTTTACATTTACTTTATTTACAAACATTGGAGTAAAACAAGCTTATATTTGGGGTTCTGATGGGGTACGACAGTTGAACAAAGCTCATGAGGCATTTATAAATTATAATCTTCAAATCAATTGGCCAAAAATGTCCAAAAATGTATGTAGCTACTGTAGATTGCCTCTTTAAATAGAACCACGATGAAACCTGTACGAAACGTTATGCTGAAGTACTGAAATTCCCACAGAATAATGTTTTTCATTCATTTTCTTGGAACAATTTGAGAATATGACTTTAAATAAAACCATGAGACGAAATCTGAAGGAAACGTTGTGCTGAATTACTGAAATTCACACAAAATAACTCTGTTTCTTAATGTTCTTGGAACAATTTGAGAGCATTACTTTAAAGCAGAGGTGTCAAACTCATTCCACCGAGGGACGAGTGTGTGTGTGGATTTTTGTTTTTTCCTTTCAATTAAGACCTAGACAACCAGGGGAGGGGAGTTCCTTACTAATTAGTGACCTTAATTAATCAATCGAGTACAAGGGTGGAGCGAAAACCCGCAGACAGTCGGCCCTTCCTGGAATGAGCTTGAAGCCTGCGTTTCTACTCACGAAAGTAACAACTCAGTGTGGTCAAACTTAGCTGCGGTGGCTACTGCTAGCTAGCATGAGGACAAAAATGACAGTTTTAAACAAGCCTGATGGTAGGGTCGGTATCTCCTGGCAACATTACAGGCAGCTCCGACTTCTCCTGCACCCCCGACAGACTTGCTTCTGGATCAAAAGAAAAGTGGAAAATCTGCCTGCTCTAATTGCTTAGTACCTCGCCTTTGTTTTTCGTCCTCCTATTTGTTTGGTCAACTTTTCATCCTGTTCTCTTTGAAGTAGGCTACCAGCGTTTTACAACCCTGGCTTAGTACTAGCGCGCTACAGTAGTTGACTGACTGTGCTGTTGTGATCATTTCCATCTGCTGGAGCCTTCTTCCGATCACTGTCTTATTGTTCACTCTTCCCCTCGTCTTCTGTACCCAACACCGCCTCTGGATTATTGCCTCTGGAATCTATCGACTTTGGATTTACCTCACTATATCGCTATTGGATTAGCTGACTCTCCCTCGGCCGTTGAAACATTCTCTCCCTCGGAAGTGCCTCTTCTTGGCCCTTCTTTGGTAGCTAACTTAGCCGTCAATCGGTAAGTCTCTGCTCTCTCTACTTTATATCTGCTGGCATCTTTTTGTGTTCTCTGGTTCCTGCCCCTGTAGACTAGTTGGTGTTGTTCTCTGGCTTACTACTTAGCTATGTCAACCCTGGTGGTTGGCTAGCTAGGCTACTTAGCTGGCTAGGCTATCTAGCAGGCTAAAATAACAAACTTTAGCTGGCTTGCTTGTTGGCTAAGATAACTGCATATACTGGTAACATTATTTGATAACTGGTTAGATGGCATTTTTTTCTCAAACTTTGGTTTACTTTAATGTAGCTGTAAGCTAGGTGTTGATAGCAACTGGTTGATTTATGCAATCAAGTAACGTTAGCAGGCTGGTAATGCTACAATTAGCAGGTTAGTAGGGTTAACATTAGCAGGATAGTTGGCTAGCAACCTTTGTTTAATTTGAAGTTATTTCTGTTGGAGTTTACATTATAGGGAATAGGCTGGCTTACCGTGTCCTCCGCAAAAACATTTTCCAGCATGACTTCGACATTCCTTCGGAATTCTGATCGGTTTTAAGTTCCTTTTGGGAAACGTTCTGTTAAAGGAATACACGCTATGTGCTAGCTGGGCTTTTTTCTCTCTTCTCTGTCCCCCTCACCTGATAGTTCTGCACCACTTTCCTCAGCCTCTTCCCCAGCATGTTACTGGACATCTCGTCGTCCCAGACCTCCCCCAGAGCTCTGTGAGGGCCAAAAAATTCTGCGTCCCCGACTGTTCCACTAAGCTCCCCCCGACGACGGCCCCCAAACAGGGTCTCCATGGCCCGCCTGAAGGGGCGCGGCAAGAGCCAGGCGAAGAATCCCGATGACTCTCGCTCTCTCTTGGGATGTTTGGGGTGTGTCTCCTTAGCTGTGACTTCCTGTGTGTGGTTTGGAGAGGAGAGGACTGGGATTGGACGGTGGGCGTTGCCAGGGATGACGCCGGGGAGCTTCTGGGGGTCGAGGTACATGGGCTTGGCCCCACCTCTCAGCACCTGGGGAAGAAGAAGAAAATTACATGAAATAGAAGAATGAATAGAGTCTACTGTATGATACAGTGTGAGGATTCATGAGCCTATGGCTATGAGTATGTCTGATGGGTTCAAAAGTAGTGCACTAAATTGGGAATAGGCCATTTCGGACATGCCCATGTTCTGCTGATGATGCTCCGAGACCACTATAGACAGACAAACAGACCTTGATAATGGAGTGTGCCCGGGGCTGGGCGCGGGTCCGTGCCCGCACCCCGAAGATAGCATCGGTGACAGGTACGCTGTTCTCGGCGCAGAGGGCATAGAGCATTGCCATGGAGATGCAGAAGAGGCCCATACAGAGCGCCCCGCGACGGGCCCGACGACGTAGACGCCACAGCAAGCTGACGCGGTCCATCGCTGCCCCGGGGTACTGGAGAGGCGGTTGGGTGGATTTAGAGGGGGGAGGAAGAGGTGGAGAGGATGCAGGGGGTTCGATGGAGAGAGGGGGAGCGGAGAGAGGTAAGAGAGAAAGGGGTGCCGAAGGAGGGGTAGAGAGGAGGGGTGAGAATGTGAGGAATTGAGGGTCGGAAAGAGAATGGCAAAGAGGTAGGGAGAGAGGAGAGAAGGGGGAGAGGGTGGGGGGTTAGAGTGAAAAGTGGGGATGGGAGTCAGAAGGAGAAGGAAAGAACACCGTGATGAGTTGACAGTATGAGCCTTCCGATAACAAATTGCTTACTTTCAACATCCCATGGCAACGCGAACAAGACAATACTGTATCACAGGAGGATAACATCAAAAGACCAGACAAGCAGAAACACAACTACAGTATGCTGTATATACATGGACAAAATGCATATTTTGATGACTCACCCCTTTTCACCTACAGTATGCTGTATAGTCACACAGTATGGGAAAACACATTTTGAACTCTCCGTTTTCATCTACAGTACACGAGTGGGCCTGCCCTTTCTACACAGTGCTACATTAACATAACAAACACAGACATGTTTTTTGTTAAATGCTGTGAGTCAGGTTGATACAGAAATGAGGGATGAGAGAGGAAAGAAGGGTCAGACTAGAAAGGAGGCTAACAGCGATGAGGTGCAGCGATGAAAGAAGTAGAGCCTCGTCACTAAGACTGCCTATAGCCAATCGGGCCAAGCGAAGGATGGACACTGGAGAGGGAGGGAGTGGAGGTAGTAGAGGCTGATCTACAGAGAGATGTGGGTTGAAGGAAGAAGGGAGAGAGATGGAATGGCTCATGAGGAAGAGAGAAAGAGCTTGATTCAGACAGACCTATGAAAAAAATCTAAACAGGAATGAGATGTAATGAGGGGGGGAGAGAGTAGGGCCAGACAGAAACAAAGGGAGAATAGAGTCAGATAGATGGGGGGAGGGGTAGCTGGTGAGTTGACCTTTAAACAAGTGAAGAGGCTGGACTGGACCCAGAGAAGTAGCCTTTCACTCTCTTAAAGACGGGACAGAGGGGGAGAGAAAGGCTGCATTCTGATTCTCTCCCCTTCTCCCTGTAGTGTGCAGCTGCCCACTTTAGAAGCATTGGATTGATTTAAGTGTGAGCAAGAAGGAGTTTCCACCATAGACAGCATCTACATCAGCCCACTCTTTTGAAATGAAACGACTGCAGGGTTAGGGAACGAGTGCACACTCTGAAGAGAGCTGTAGAGAATGATTGAACACTTACAGTGCATTTGGACTGTTTTCAGACCCCTTGACTTTTTCCACATTTTGTTACTTTACAGCATTATTCTAAAATGGATTAAATAAATAAAAAATCTCATCCATCTACACACAATGCCCCATAATGACAAATCGAAAACAGGTTTTTAGAAATGTTTGCAAGTTTATTACAAATATGAAACAGAAATACCTGACCCTTTGCTAAGAGAAGCAAAATTTAACTCAGGTGCCCCCTGTTTCCATTTTCCATTCTTGAGATGCTTCTACAACTTGACTGCAGTCCACCTGTGGTAAATTAAATTCATTGGACATGACTTGGAAAGGCACACACCTATATAAGGTCCCACAATTGACAGTGCATGTCAGAGCAAAATCCAAGCCATGAGGTCCAAGGAATTCTCCGTAGAGCTCTGAGAAAGGATTGTGTCGAGTCACAGATCTCAGGAAGGGTACCAAAACATTTCTGCAGCATTGAAGGTCCCCAAGAACACAGTGCCTCCATCATTATTATATGGAAGAAGTTTGGAACCACCAAATGTCACACCCTGATCTGTTTCACCTGTCTTTGTGATTGTGTCCACCCCCCTCCAGGTGTTGCCCATCTTCCCCATTATCCCCTGTGCATTTATACCTGTGATCTCTGTTAGTCTGTTGCCAGTTCGCTTTGTTTCGTCAAGTCTACCAGCGTTTTTCCCTCTGCTCCTGTCTCTCGATTGTTCCTGTTTCCTAGTTTTCCCGTTGTTGACCATTCTGCCTGCCCTGAACATTAGCCTGAAACGTGATAGTACGAACTGGCCATGACTGACCCAGCAGACTCAGACCAGCTGTGCAACGCGTACCTTATCACGCTGATGTCTGGGAGGGTGCTCGCCTGGGCTACAGCTGTATGGGAGCAACAGCCGGCCATATGCGTTGTCTGGAGGAGTTCGTGGGAGAGGTCAAGAAGGTGTTTGATGCCACATTTTCCGAGGGAGAGGCTGCCCGGAGGCTACTCCAGCTCTGGCAGGAATCCCGCAGTGTGGCAGACTATGCGGTGGATTTCCGCACGTTGGTAGCTGAGAGTGCCTGGAACCAGGAATCAAGGACGAGTCTCCAGCCCGGGAATTACTGATGGATCTCGATTCCATCATCGCCTTGACCATCAGGAATGATGGGCGACTACGGGAACGACGGAGGGAGAGAAGATTCAATTTCGCTTGCCCGTCCAAGGATTCCACCTCGCCTCCGAGGCATCACAGAAATCCCTGATGGCCCCGTTGCCGAGAGAACCCGAGGCTAACCGCGGTTCCTCGAGAGTCGCCGAAGACGGCCGAGTCACTGTTTCCCGAGCCTATGGAACTAGGCAGAGCTAGGTTGCCTCCAGCGGAACGCCTATACAGGCTCAACACTAAGAGTTGCCTGTATTGCGGGACTCATGGTCATTTTGTGTCCTCTTGTCCGTTAAAAGACCAGGCTCACTAGTAGGAGTGAGTACTCTGGTGGGCCATATGGAGAACTTTTCTGCTTCTCTTACTCGCACTCCATTTCATGCCATTCTGTTGTGGGGAAACCAGTCAAAATCTCTACAGGTCCTCATCGACTCTTGGGCAGATGACAGCTTTTTGGACTCTACCCTGGCTTCCAAGCTGGGCATCCCCACTCAGCTCCTCTCCAATACCATGGACGTTAGAGCGCTGGATGGGTGCTCTAAAGGCCGGGTTACCCACAACACCACTCCCATCAACCTACGTGTGTCAGGGAACCACAGCGAGGCTATCCAGTTCCTGCTCATTAAGTCTTCTCAGATTCCTGTGGTATTGGGATTCCCCTGGCATTCTGCCATGGCCATTGCCTGAAGTCAGCACAACCTGCCCCGGGACATCTTCCTGGGGGCTCAGAATTTGCCCCCAGACCTCTCCACAATTCCCACAGAATACCAGGACCTCCAGGAGGTGTTCAACAAGGCCTAGGCCATTTCACTTCCGCCGCACCGACCATATGACTGAGGGATTGACCTTCTCCCTAGCACTACTCCGCCCCAGGGACGACTGTACTCTCTGTTGGGACCAGAGACCAAAGCGATGGAGACCTACATTGGGGAGTTTCTAGGAGCAGGATTTGTGGTTACTACATGATTCCATATGTGTTATTTCATAGTTTTGATGTCTTCACTATTATTCTACAATGTAGAAAATAGTAAAAATAAAGAAAAACCTTTGAATGAGTAGGTAGGTGTGTCCAAACTTTTGACTGGTACTGTGTATACAGTATATATACAGTTGAAGTCGGAAGTTACATACACTTAGGTTGGAGTCATTAAAACTTGTTTTTTAACCACTCCACAAATTTCTTGTTAACAAACTATAGTTTTGGTAAGTCGATTAGGACATCTACTTTGTGCATGACACAAGTAATTTTTCCATCAATTGTTTACAGACAGATAATTTCCCTTATAACTCACTGCATCACAATTCCAGTGGGTCAAAAGTTTACATACACTAAGTAAACTGTGCCTTTAAACAAATCAATCCCAGAAAAAAAGGCAAAGGACCTTGTGAAGATGCTGGAGGAAACAGGTACAAAAGTATCTATATCCACAGTAAAATGAGTCCTATATCAACATAACCTGAAAGGCTGATCAGCAAGGAAGAAGCCACTGCTCCAAAACTTCCATAAAAAAGCCAGACTACAGTTTGCAACTGCACATGGGGACAAAGATCATACTTTTGGTGAAATGTCCTCTGGTCTGATCAAACAAAAATAGAACTGTTTGGCCATAATGACCATCGTTATGTTTGGAGGAAAAAGGGCATGCTTGCAAGCTGAATAACACCATCCCAACCGTGAAGCACGGGGGTGGCAGCATCATGTTGTGGGGGTGCTTTGCTGCAGGAGGGCCTGGTGCACTTCACAAAATAGATGGCATCATGAGGTAGGAAAATGATGTGGATATATTGAAGCAACATCTCAAGACATCAGTCAGGAAGTTCAAGCTCGGTCACAAATGGGTCTTCCAAATGGACAATGACCCAAAGCATACTTCCAAAGTTGTGGTAAAATGGCTTAAGGACAACAAAGTCAAGGTATTGGAGTGGCCATCACAAAGCCCTGACCTCAATCCTATTGAAAATTTGTGGGCAGAACTGAAAAAGCGTGTGCAAGCAAGGAGGCCTACAAACCTGACTCAGTTACACCAGCTCTGTCAGGAGGAATGGGCCAAAATTCACCCAGCTTATTGTGGGAAGCTTGTGGAATGCTACGTGAAATGTTTGACCCAAGTTAAACAATTTAAAGTCAATGCTACCAAATACTAATTGAGTGTATGTAAACTTCTGACCCACTGGGAATGTGATGAAAGAAATAAAAGCTGAAATAATCTCTACTATTATTATTATGACATTTCACATTCTTAAAATAAAGTGGTGATCCTAACTGACCTAAAACAGGGAATTTTTACTAAGATTAAATGGCAGGAATTGGGAAACACTGAGTTTAAATGTATTTGGCTAAGGTGTACGTAAACTTCTGACTTCAACTGTATATAATGTTTTACTATTTCTCTATTTTATATTTTTATTTGAACTATTTTGATTATTTTTGTATAATGAAAAGAGCTTTACAAATCTAATTTATTATATTTTTCAAATTAGCTTTTTTGAATAGTGCTGCTGAACATTGTCTTAAAGAGACGATGTTGCAGTAGCCCTGTTTAAACTCCCAGAGGCTGTTTCTTGGCCTCATCTAATGTAAATCTGATCTTTCATCAGAGAGAGCGAGAGGGAGAAGGAAACAGTGAGGGAGAAAGAACGAGAGAGACAGGGAGAGAGAGAGAGAGCTGAGGAGACGAACTGGTTGTTGTTAATCGGTCAAAACTGGACTAGACTTCCGAGAGAAGATCCCACACACGATCAGAATAGCATTAGATTATAGACAAGCACACACACACTCACACATTGAATGGCACCAGAGGAGAGGCTGGTTGGACAGCAATTCTGAGAATCTGGATTAGTATGGACACAAGCGTCTCAGAGAAAAGCATTGGCAAAACAGCAGCCCTGCATAAATCAATCTGAGTTAGAGTATATATATGAGAGAGAGACAGGGAGAGACTAATTAAAGAGTTAATGAAATGGGAGCAGGTGGAGATTGATGGTGAGCCTTTAACATTGTGTGTTTGTACCATCATGGAACTTCCTGCTTGCTTGTTATCTTACACAGACACATTGGCCGAGCTAAAGCTACATGGAACTGTAGGGAACCTTTGAAATCAATATGTTCATGTTACATTATTTATCTGCTGTAGTGAACAGGCACCCTTGCCCAGAGCAGAGCCACAGGCTTAGTAGGCCTGCATCCCAAATGGCACCATATGGGCCCAGCTCAAAAGTAGTGCACTAAATATGGAATAGAGTGTAATTTGGGATGCAACCCCAGTAGCTAATAGTGGTCCCTCTCTCAGCCATCCTCACATTCACAATGTACAATGTACATCCAGTGTATAGGCCTACTCCAGCCAACCCACTGACCTGGTAACACAGCCACAGGCTTAATGGCTATAGCTGTGTAATGGCTTCCTATTCCCTACAGTGCACTACTTTAAAAATGGCACAATGAATCGAAATGGGACAAAGAAGACAAAGGTTTAGCCAACAATGCTTCAGACTGACCAATAAGAAAAATCTAAACAGAAACGAGATGTAGTGATGGAGAGAGAAAGTAGAGCAGGACCAGACAGAGAGAAAGAGAGAATACAGTCAGAGAGATGGGGGAGGGGTCACTGTGAGTTGGCCTTTCACACTAGAACCGCCTGGGCTTTCAGCCAATAAGTACCCGCTAGAGAATGTTGAGAACTTTGCCAGGCGTTCCTTTAGCATATGCATCAGATACCCGCAAGGTACAGCAAACATAAGCACCAGCGCTTGATAAATAGTGCATAAACTATCATAAAGGATTATTTGGATGAAGAAGTATTTGTGGAAAATTTATACATTAAAAAAAATAACAACAATAGTTGTTTGTTTAGATAGAGTCAATGATGTTTTGTATAATTCTAAAAAGTCCTAGAATAAATGTAGGCCTATATCCTATTTTCGTTTCCCTTACAATAAAAACATTACAGTGTAATCCATTTGACCAACTTTATTTGTAGATTCGATTAGCAATAGGGTTATAGTAATTAATCAAGTCCATTCACAGCTTATTTAGTCAAAGTAGAAACTAAAAACATAATAATAATATAATCAGCCAGGTCACAGGGGAAATGATTTGCCGTACTCCTAAACAGAAGCACCAGTGCATGGACAATTGTAAAGGATGAATTGCATAAAGAAATAGTAGTGTAAAAATATAAATGGCAAGATATAAAAACTGTCATTTGTCGATTGTATGGGATAATGTATTGTGCCCTTATACCAGTGCCTTTACGCAATAATCAATGTCGTCTTCTCTTTATGCTTGCGTCCACAGTCAGCACACAGCTTCGGGGCTGTGTGTGAGCAAGCCCTGCAAACAAATCAGTTGCACTGCACACAGTTTTCATAGGGCTTTTTTTCCTGTGCACCTGCCGCAGGTGTTGCGTAATTTCTCTGAAGTGTTTGCCTGATATGGTCTCTCGGAAAAGGTCCACCCCATACTCATCAGACCAAAATGACTCCACATCCACGCTCTTTCATCTGTTTGCAACGTCGATTTCAAGCTCAATATCTGATCCTCCATCCGACTCCCAACTCGTCTAAATTCTGCAGCATTTGGTTTGGCTTGTCATTGTGAACTACACACATTGTGTTGTACTCGGTGTCTGATTTGGCTCTCTGAGGGGAAATTATATACCATTCCTAGCCTTTCATTGTAAAATAATTAGACCGCCCACAACGCCCACAATTCTTCATTATTACACTATTGTTCTAAATGTATTTATTTATAGGGGACAATGCACATTAATCAACATCAATTTACAATAATGCAACATCCATGTCAAGGTGCCGGGGTTAGCCAAAAGCTCATTTGCACCAATAGCCCCTGGGCAGGTAACGGCAATTACACAGCCGCAATGCAAATACTCACCAAAACAACACAAAAACATTACATCCAATAATATATCATTCTAACAACATCTTTTTAAAAAAGATCATCAACTGTTGTCTTACCTATGAGGAACCACAGATGACTCATGTACAGGTTTGGATGGATTTGAGCCATGTTTTCAATTTACATTTAAAAGTACAATAATCAGTGCAGTCTCTCAAGTCTATGTGCATTGCATTCCAGTATATTGTAGCTCTAACGGAGAAGGCCGATTGACCGAATTTACTGTGTCGAAAAGGAGGTGCTGTGTCGAAAAGGAGGTATCCTGGAGGTGCTTTCCGTGAGCATGCTATGCCGGCATAGGGGTGGAGGTGCAAGACCATGCAAGATCCTAAAGACAAAATCTTGCATCTACATACTGCTAAAAGCTATCCAGATGAAATCAATTATTTTTTGGGAATGATGTGACAATGGTGGTAACTGTTTGGTTTGTTTGTAGAGTGATTCAATGGGATTCAGAGTAGTAGCTCCTGTTTGTGACCAGCACGTGAGGCAATATCTCAGATGTAAGAAGATCATAACATGCATATATTGATCATAACATGCATCCCAGAGGAAGTTGAGGTCTTATCAACCAAAAGTCGGATGGCCTAAACTTGACAGTGTTAACCACCTTCTTCACTCGTTTCTTCAATGTCAAGTTGGAGTCCAAAATGACGCCGAGATACCTGAAGTTAGACACAACTTTCAGATTCTCCCAATTAACAAGAACAGCTGGTTGAGAAGAATCAATGGATTTCTTAGAGAAGCACATACAAACAGTCTTGTCGATATTTAAATGCAGGCAAGAATCAGTCATCCATTTAGAAACGTGTACCATACTGTAGCTTCAGTTAACAACTTGTTGCCTATTTTTTGAGTGTACATACAGGACTGTATCGTCTGCATACATCTACATGTAAAATCAAATTGCATTGGTCACATACACATGGTTAGCAGATGTAATTGCGAGTGTAGCGAAATGCTTGTGCTTCTAGTTCCGACAGTGCAGCAATATCTAACAGGTAATATCTAACAATTCCACAACAGATACCTAATAGACACAAATCTAAGTAAAGGAATGGAATAAGAATATATAAATATAAATATATGGATGAGCAATAACAGAGCGGCATAGGCTAAGATGCAATAAATGGTATAGAATACAGTATATACTGTACATATGAGGTGAGTAATGCAAGATATGCCAACATTATTAAAGCGGCATTATTAAAGTGACTAGTGTTCCATTTATTAAAGTGGCCAATGATTTCAGGTCAAATCAAATCAAATTGTATTAGTCACATGCGCCGAATACAACAGGTGTAGGTAGACCTTACAGTGAAATGCTTATTTACGAGCCCCTAACCAACAATGCAGTTTAAAAATAAAATAAAATATGGATAAGAATAAGAAATAAAAGTAACAAGTAATTAAAGAGCAGCAGCAAAATAACAATAGCGAGACAATATACAGGGGGGTACCGGTACAGAGTCAATGTGCGGGGTCACCGGTTAGTTGAGGTAATATGCACATGTGGGTAGAGTTATTAAAGTGACTATGAATAGACGATAACAACAAAGAGTAGCAGCAGTGTAAAAGGGGGGTGGGGGGAAATGCAAATAGTCTGGGTAGCCATTTGATTAGGTATTCAGGAGTCTTATGGCTTGGGGGTAGAAGCTGTTTAGAAGCCTCTTGGACCTAGACTTGGCGCTCCGGTACCGCTTGCCGTGCGGTAGCAGAGAGAACAGTCTAGGACTAGGGTGGCTGGAGTCTTTGACAATTATTGGGGCCTTCCTCTGACACTGCCTGGAATAGAGGTCCTGGATGGCAGGGAGCTTGGCACCAAGGATGGACTGGGCCGTTCACACTACCCTCTGTAGTGCCTTGCGGTTGGAGGCCGAGCAGTTGCCATACTAGGCAGCAATGCAACCAGTCAGGACACTCTCGATGGTGCAGCTGTAGAACCTTTTGAGGATCTGAGGACCCATGTCATATCTTTTCAGTCTCCTGAGGGGGTATAGGTTTTGTCGTGCCCTCTTCACGACTGTCTTGGTGTGCTTGGACCATATTAGTTTGTTGGTGATGTGGACACTAAGGAACTTGAAGCTCTCAACCTGCTCCACTGCAGCCCTGTCAATGAGAATGGGGGCGTGCTCGTTCCTCTTTTTCCTGTAGTCCACAATCATATCCTTTGTCTTGATCACATTGAGGGAGAGGTTGTGGTCCTGGCACCACATGGCCAAGTCTCTGACCTCCTCCCTATAGGCTGTCTCGTCATTGTCGGTGATCAGGCCTACCACTGTTGTGTCATCGGCAAACTTAATGATGGTGTTGGAGTCGTGCCTGGCCATGCAGTCATGAGTGAACAGGGAGTACAGGAGGGGACTGAGCACGTACCCCTGATGGGCTCCCGTGATGAGGATCAGCGTGGCTGATGTGTTGTTACCTACCCTTACCACTTGGGGGCATCCCGTCAGGAAGTCCAGGATCCAGTTGCAGAGGGAGATGTTTAGTCCCAGGGTCCTTAGCTTAGTGATGAGCTTTGAGGGCACTATGGTGTTGAACGCTGAGCTGTAGTCAATGAATAGCATTCTCACATACAGTTGAAGTCGGAAGTTTACATTCACTTAGGTTGGTGTCATTAAAACTTGTTTTTCAACCACTCCACAAATTTCTTGTAAACAAACTATAGTTTTGGCATGTCGGTTTGGACATCTACTTTGTGCATGACACAAGTAATTATTTCAACAATTGTTTACAGACAGATTATTCCACATATAACTCACTGTATCACAATTCCAGTGGGTCAGAAGTTTACGTACACTAAGTTGACTGTGCCTTTAAACAGCTTGGAAAATTCTTGAAAATTATGTCATGGCTTTAGAAACGTCTGATAGGCTAATTGACATCATTGAGTCAATTGGAGGTGGACCTGTGGATGTATTTCAAGGCCTACCTTCAAACTCAGTCCCTCTTTGCTTGACATCATGGGAAAATCAAAAGAAATCAGCCAAGACCTCAGAAAAAAATTGTAGACCTCCACAAGTCTGGTTCATCCTTGGGAGCAATTTCCTAACGCCCGAAGGTACCACATTCAACTGTACAAACAATAATACGCAAGTACAAACATCATGGGACCACGCAGCCATCATACCGCTCAGGAAGGAGACGCTTTCTGTCTCCTAGAGATGAACGTATTTTGGTGTGAAAAGTGCAAATCAATCCCAGAACAACAGCAAAGGATCTTGTGAAGATGTTGGAGGAAACAGGTACAAAAGTATCTATATGCACAGTAAAACGAGTCCTGTATCGACATAACCTGAGAGGCCGCTCAGCAAGGAAGAAGCCACTGCTCCAAAATAGCCATAAAAAAGATAGACTACGGTTTGCAACTGCACATGGGGACAAAGATCGTACTTTCTGGAGAAATGTCCTCTGGTCTGATGAAACAAAAATAGAACTGTTTGGCCATATTTACCATCATTATGTTTGGAGGAAAATGGGGGATGCTTGCAAACCGAAGAACACCATCCCAACCGTGAAGCACGGTGATGGCAGCACCATGTTGTGGGGGTGCTTTGCTGCAGGAGGGAGTGGTGCACTTCACAAAATAGATGGCATCATGAGGTAGGAAAGATATTTTGATATATTGAAGCAACATCTCAAGACATCAGTCAGGCAGTTAAAGCTTGGTCGCAAATGGGTCTTCCAAATGGACAATGACCCCAAGCATACTTCCAAAATGGTGGCAAAATGGCTTAAGGACAACAAAGTCAAGGTTTTGGAGTGGCCATCACAAAGCCGTGACCTCAATCCTATTGAAAATGTGTGGGCAAAGCTGAAAAAGTGTGTGCGAGCAAGGAGGCCTACAAACCTGACTCAGTTACACCAGCTCTGTCAGGAGGAATGGGCCAAAATTCACCCAACTTATTGTGGGAAGCTTGTGGAAGGATAACCGAAACGATTGACCCAAGTTAAACAATTTAAAGGTAATGCTACCAAATACTAATTGAGTGTATGCAAACTTCTGACACACTGGGAATGTGATAAAAGTAACAAAAGCTGAATAAATCGTTCTCTCTATTATTATTCTGACATTTCACATTCTTAAAATAAAGTGGTGATCCTAACTGACCTAAAACAAGGATTAAATGTCAGGAATTGTGAAAAACTGAGTTGAAATGTTTTTGGCTAAGGTGTATGTAAACTTCCGACTTCAACTGTAGGTGTTCCTTTTGTCCAGGTGTGAAAGGGAAGTGTGGAGTGCAACAGGGATTGGATCATCTGTGGATCTGTTGGAGCGGTATGCAAATTGGAGTGGGTTTAGGGTTTTTGGGATAATGGTGTTGATGTGAGCCATGACCAGCCTTTCAAAGCATTTCACGGCTACAGACGCGAGTGCTACGGGTCGGTAGTCATTCAGGAAGGTTCCCTTAGTGTTCTTGGGCACAGGGACTATGGTGATCTCCTTGAAACATGTTGGTATTACAGACTTAGACAGGGAGAGGTTGAAGACACTTGCCAGTTGGTCAACGCATGCTAGGAGTACATGTCCTGATAATCTGTCTGGCCCTGCGGCCTTGTGAATGTTGACCTGTTTAAAGGTCTTACTCATATCGGCTGTGGAGAGCGTGATCACACAGTCATCCGGAAGAGCTGATGCTCTCATGCATGTTTCAGTGTCACTTGCCTCGAAGCGAGCATAGCAGTTATGTAGCCCGTCTGGTAGGCTTGTGTCACTGGGCAGCTTTCGGCTGTGCTTCCCTTTGTAGTCTGTAATAGTTTGCAAGCCCTGACACATCCGACGAGCGTCGGAGTCGGTGTAGTACGATTCGATCTTAGTCCTGTATTGATGCTTTGTCTGTTTGATGGTTCGTCGGAGGGCATAGAGGGATTTCTTATAAGCTTCCGGGTTAGAGTCCCGCTCCTTGAAGGCGGCAGCTCAACCGTTTAGCTCAGTGCGAACGCTGCCTGTAATCCATGGCTTCTGGTTGGGGTATGTACGTACAATCACTGTGGGAACGACATCATCGATGCACTTATTGATGAAGCTAGTGACTGATGTGATGTACTCCTCAATGCCATCTGAACAATCCCGGAACATATTCCAGTCTGTGCTAGCAAAACAGTCCTGTAGTTAAGCATCTGTTTCATCTGACCACTTTTTTATAGACCGAGTCACTGGTGATTCCTGCTTTATTTTTTGCTTGTAAGCAGGAATCAGGAGGATAGAATTATGGTCAGATTTGCCAAATGGAGGGCGGGGGAGAGCTTTGTACGTGTCTCTGTGTGTGGAGTAAAAGTGTTCAAGTTTTTTCCCCCTCTGGTTGCACATTTAACATGCTGATAGAAATGAGGTAAAACAGATTTAAATTTCCCTGGATTAATGTCCCCGGGCACTAGGAGCGCCGCCTCTGGACGAGCGTTTTCCTTTTTGCTTATGGCGGTATACAGCTCATTGAGTGCGGTTGTAGTGCCAGCATTGGTCTTTGGTGGTATGTAGACAGCTACAAAAAATACAGATAAACTCTTTAGGCAGATACTGTGGTCTACAGTTTATCATGAGATAGTCTACCCCAGGCGAGCAAAACCTTTTGACTTCCTTAGATATCGTGCACCAGATGTTTTTTTACAAATATACATATATCCCCGCCCCATGTCTTACCAGAGGCTGCTGTTCTATCCTGTCGATAGAGTGTATAACCCGCCAACTGTATGTTATTAATGTCGTCGTTCAGCCACGACTTGGTGAAACGTAAGATATTACAGTTTTTAATGTCCCGTTGGTGGGATATACGTGCTTTCAGTTCGTCCCAATTATTTTCCAGCAATTGAACGTTGGCTAACAGTACGGATGGCAAAGACAGATTAGCGCCTCGTCGCCTGATCCTCACAAGGCACGCCGATCACTTTCCACTAAATCTCAGTTTCTTTCTGCAGCGAATGATGGGGATGAGGTCCTGTTCGGGTGTTTGGAGTATATCCTTCCCGTCCGACTCATTAAATATTATTTTTTGTCCAATTCGAGATGAGTAATCGCTGTTCTGATGGCCAGAAGCTATTTTCGGTCATAAGAGAAGGTAGCAGCAACATTATGTACTAAATAAGTTACAAACAATGCGAAAAGCAAACAAAATAGCACGGTTGGTTAAGAGTCAATAAAACGGCAGCCATCCTCGCCATCTACATCCTACGGCGCATAGAGTAAAGTCGATAGAGGAAGCGGCCTGGTTGGCTGGCCATGGAGGGAGGAATATGTGGCTGGCTACTTTGCTAGCTGGGAACTGACTGATTTTCATGACACCCACTTGGATATTACTGTCACGATCGTCGTTAGGTGAAAGAGAGGACCAAGGCGCAGCGTGATATAAATACATCTTCTTTTTAATAGAAGAAGAAACGAACACTAATACAAACTAGACAAAACAACAAACGACCGTGAAGCTATCAAACAAAAGTGCAGACACAAGCAACTAACGTCAAGACATAGACAATTACCCACAACCTACCTAATGCCTATGGCTGCCTAAAATATGGCTCCCAATCAGAGACAACGATAGACAGCTGTCTCTAATTGAGAACCAATCCAGGCAACCATAGACTTACATAAACACCTACACTGAACACAACCCCATGAACTCTACAAAACCCCCTAGACAATACAAACACCCAAATGTTTGGACATTTGTGGCCTGCTGGAGGTCATTTTGCAGGGCTCTGGCAGTGCTCCTCCTTGCACAAAGGCGGAGGTAGCGGTCCTGCTGCTGGGTTGTTGCCCTCCTACGGCCTCCTCCACGTCTCCTGATGTACTGGCCTGTCTCCTGGTAGCGCCTCCATGCTCTGGACACTACGCTGACAGACACAGCAAACCTTCTTGCCACAGCTCGCATTGATGTGCCATACTGGATGAGCTGCACTACCTGAGCCACTTGTGTGGGTTGTAGACTCCGTCTCATGCTACCACTAGAGTGAAAGCACCGCCAGCATTCAAAAGTGACCAAAACATCAGCCAGGAAGCATAGGAACTGAGAAGTGGTCTGTGGTCACCACCTGCAGAACCACTCCTTTATTGGGGGTGTCTTGCTAATTGCCTATAATTTCCACCTTTTGTCTATTCCATTTGCACAACAGCATGTGAAATTTATTGTCAATCAGTGTTGCTTCCTAAGTGGACAGTTTGATTTCACAGAAGTGTGATTGACTTGGAGTTACATTGTGTTGATTAAGTGTTCCCTTTATTTTTTTGAGCAGTGTATTTAGCTTTCGCCTCTACGGAGATTCATTGACGTTGGAATATTTTGGCATTCGTGTTTGTGGGGTGCGTTCCCTGCTGTAGTCTTTGTGGTCGCACTGCGCCTGAGTATCATATTTTACTACCTGTGGATGCAGTTGTGCGGTGCGGCTTCGGGAGCGTGGAACACAACCCATGGGCCGAAGTCTTGACCAACAGAAGCATTTTATTTGGCTATTTGCGGTTGTTAAAGCCAATGAAGGATGTAACTGATTGACTATTGAGTGAACCGTCAATATCTGAGTTTAAACAATTTAAAACTGTTGTTGTAAATCATTTTGTTAATAATTGGGAGCCCTCTTGTGTAGGGTAAGTTAAGTGGCAGGTAGTTAACCGGGAGTTTGACTCTATTTGGGGAACCCTGCGATCCGCCTTAGAGATGAGCATAGGACAGTGTTATTTTGTTCTGTGTTTATTTTGTTGTGCTATTTTGAGGGTTTTATGTCAGGGGGTAGTGGGAAGTTGTTTTCCTTCATTAACCATTTGATTGTTACATATTCTACTTCAACAGTATTTTGCCTAACTTTTCAGTACATGCTTTTTCCTTTGTCATAAGATATGATCGGTGGTCTTATACAGGGTTTTCATGTCTATTCCAGTTTTTATTTAGTAATCTCAACTTTTAATGAGTGACAATTCAGATATTGGGGTGGGGGTTGGGGGGTCAGCTATTAGGTTTACAAGCTGGAACGTCAAGGCAATGAATGGCCCGGTTAAACGGGCTAGAGTATTTGCTCATCTTAAGAATGTAAAAACTGATATTGCATTCTTAGAAGAAACACATCTGTGTGCAGCAGATCATGGTAGACTCCGTAAAGCTTGGGTAGGGCAAATATTCCATTCAAAATCCAATGCTAAGGCAAGGGGAACAGCAATACTTATTCATAAGAAAGTACAATTTACCACTGCTGACATCATCTCGGATCCACAGGGGCATTTTGTTTTGGTATCTGGTTCTCTCTTTCACACTTCTGTTTTGCTTGTAAATGTTTATGCTCCCAATTGGGATGATGTTGATTTAATTAACAAACGTATTTTTTTGCTGCCTAATCTCAACTCACACTACTACATTTTTGGAGGGGACTTGAATTGTGTGATCAACCCAGTCTTGGACCGCTCAAACCCTAGATCATTATCTCCTTCAAAAATGTCCAGCACTTTGTCTGCATTTATGAGCCAGGCAGAATGTGTAGATCCATGGAGATTCCTTTTTCCCAGTAACAAAGAATTCTCTTTCTTTTCACATGTACATCACTCCTATTCTAGAATATACTATAAGGGCACAAGGTGAGACCCAGATGCAGACACGGGAGGCAGATGGTTTGAGTCTTGATATTTATTAAACAATACAAAAGGGGTAGGCAAGAGAATGGTTGTGGACAGGCAAAAGTTCAAAACCAGTTCAGGGTCCAAGAGATACAGAGTGGCAGGCAGGCTCGAGTTCAGGACAGGCAGAATGGTCAGGCAGGCAGGTACAGAGTCCAAAAATAAGTAAAGTGTCAAAAACCGGGAGGACTAGCAAAAGAGAATAGAAGCAGTAGTAAAAACTCTGGTTGACTTGAAAAACATACAAGACAAACTGGCACAGAGAGACAGGAAACACAGGGATAATAAGCGACACCTGGAGGGGGTGGAGACAATCACAAAACAGGTGAAACAGATCAGGGTGTGACATAGACAACTTTTTAATAGATAAAGCCCGTCTCCCCTGTATTAAGAAAGTGGAATACTTGTTATTAGTGACCATGCTCCTCTGTTGCTCAACCTCTCATTCTCATTGAACTATACAAATCGCCCCCATGGAGACTTAACTCATCGTTACTTTCAAGCAATTCATTCTGCACCATTCTATCGAATGCAATTGATGTCTTTATTGAGACAAATAAAACAGAATCAATCTCTCCATCTACACTTTGGTAAACACTAAATTTGTTCTTAGAGGCGAAATAATCTCCTCTTCCTCTCCTCTCAATAAACAATGGAATATTAAACAACAGCTGATCGACGCAATTCTGAAATTAGACCAAAAATATTCTGCCTCTCCATCACCAGAACTTTACAAAGAAAGGCTGAGTCTCCAAACTCAGTACAATGTACTATCCACAGATAAGGCTGAGCAGCAGCTACTCCGCTCACACGGTTTTGTTTACGAACATGGAGAAAAGGCTGGTCGACTTCGAGCTCATCAACTCAAGTGCAAATCTGCCTCACAGCTGATCATTCAAATTCACAACACCTCAGGTGCTGTCACGCCCTGGCCTTAGTATTCTTTGTTTTCTTTATTATTTTAGTTAGGTCAGGGTGTGACATGGGAAGTTTGTGTGTTTTGTCTAGTTTAGGGTGTGTGTATTGTTTAGGGGGTGTTGTATAGTGTATGGGGTTGTGTTCAGGAGAGAGTTCTAGGAAAGTCTATGGTTGCCTGGTTTGGTTCTCAATCAGAGACAGATGTCATTAATTGTCTCTGATTGGGAGCCATATTTAAGGCAGCCATAGGCTTTAGGTGATTGTGGGAGAAGGTCTATGTTGAACGTAAGTAGCTTGTGTGTGCACTTTCGTTTGTAGCTTCACGGTTGTTTGTTGTTTTGTATAGTTTGTATAAGTGTTTCGTTTCGTGTTCATCTTCGTCGTAAAATAAAAGAAGATGTATTCATATCACGCTGCGCCTTGGTCCATTCATTCACCTCAAGACGACCGTGACAGGTGCCTTAACAGTTAGCCCTACTGAAATCAAAAATACCTTCAAAAACATTTATTCAGACTTTTACACGTCAGAATCACCTGAAGACAATTCAGTTCTGAATGATTTTCTTTACAATTTGGAAACTCCTACCATTAGTACAGAAAAGTGAGAAGAAATGGATCAACCTTTGCAGTTAGAGGAGTTTATTAATTACTTAAATCATACAATGTGATTTTCTGGATTTTTGTTTTAGATTCCGTCTCTCACAGTTGAAGTGTACCTATGATAAAAATGACAGACCTCTACATGCTTTGTAAGTAGGAAAACCTTCAAAATCGTCAGTGTATCAAATACTTGTTCTCCCCACTGTATATTAAATTACAGCAATGCAAAGTGGGTAATCCCCTGGCCCAGATGGCTACCCAATTGAATTCTACAAAAGTCTTCTACCAAACTGGCTCCCCTCCCTTGTTAAAACACAGCAAAGATGCATCTGAGTGTGGCTCATACAGACCGATCTCACTTTTAAATGCAGATGTAAAGATTTTAGCAAATGCTTGCCTCTCGAATAGAAACCATTATGACAGACATCATATCGACGGATCAAACAGGGCTAATTAAGTTTCGCCACTCCTTTTCTAACATTCGATGTCTGCTTAATGTCATACACTCTCCTGCACCTTCGGACGTTCCTGAAGTGTTTATGTCTTTAGATGCAGAGAAGGCATTTGACAGGGTAGAATAGGAAAATGTATTCTCTGTACTGGGAAAATGTGGCTTTGGTGAAAACTTCATTTCCTGGGTCTTACTGTTGTACTCATCACCCAAGGCATCAGTACTTTGTTCACAGTATTTCCCATTATCAAGGGCCACACCCCAGAAACTGACTACTGTCAAACAGAAGCCAACTCCTGTTTCTCCTCCTCTTTGTCAGCCTTAGTCACCCCCAATCTCCCTCTTTCAGTGTCGCGCTACACATCCAATCCAATTGTTGTCAATACTTTTGAAATTTGGACTCAATTCCGTCAACATTTTAAATTCTGTGATTTCTCTATTCAAGGTCCTATATGTAATAATCACCTCTTCCTTCCAGGAAAACTGGATTCAGCTTTCAGGTTGTGGTAGAGGAATGGCCTTACTAAGTTTAATGACCTTTATATTCTATCCTTTCCAATTCTATCACCCAGATCGGGTCTGGATGCCCTTTTGCAAACACCTTTTCAACTAAAGGGACTCATATCCCGTATTTTTGAGATAATCATGTCCCTTGATAACCCATCCCTCAATAAAATCCGATCTGAGTGGGAAAGGAAACTTTGTGGAGAGATCACTGAGGAAGTCTGGAATGGTGCCTTACTTAGGGTAAATGGAAGCTCCTCTTGTGCCCCGCTCAGCCTTATACAGTTTAAGGTACTTCACCGTATCCATTTAAGCAAGGCCAGATTATCCAAATTCTACCCAAATATTGATGTGACAGGTGTAAAGGCAGATTATTGGTCCACTATATTAAAAACACCTTCTGAAGCATTTGATATAAAGTTGCAGCCTAGTGCAGAAATTGCTATTTTTGGACTACCAAACAACAATCGTTCTCTGACCAATAGACAGCTGGATGCAATTACTTTTGCCGCCCAGTTGGCCCGCAGAAGGATTTTGTTGGATTGGAAATCTATCAATCCTAACCTTAGCCTCTCTTTGGCTCAAAGATCTGATGCTGTTCCTCAAATTAGAAAAAAATAAGTATAACAAATTTTATTCCACCTGGGACCCGATGATATCCTATCCTCCAAACACTTCCTCCAGATTAGTGCTCTTGGCCCCACCCCCACCCCTTGAGATTACTGCTATAGGCCTATAGGATCACCTAATCACCTGAAATTGTTAGGCTATTACATGTTTGCTTGTATTGAAGTAGCATTGTTGTATACTTTTGTTTGGTTTTCTGATATGTAACTCAATGACTTTGCCTTTCTTTGTAAGTGTGTTTGGTGGCATTCTGGGAGAGGTTGAAGGGGGACAAAAAGGGGGAAAATGTACAATGTCTTTACATGTAATCTTTCATTCATTGTGACTATTCAGGAATATTCAGGATATTTCAAATTCAATCACTGGAAAACACAGGTTGGAAAGCAAATGGATCCTGCTGAAAAGAGAAGACTAGTCTCTCTTCCAAATAGACTTACTGAGCGAACAGCATTGTTTTTCAAAGTAAAACAAGAGAGCTTTTGACTCAAGCGCACCGGCCATCGCTGGTGAGTGAGCTGTACATGATTGAGTTGAGTCAGTGAAACAAAAGCTTTTTTAGGACTATAATTTCCTCCTCATATTGTAGAATATGTGTGTCTCCAAACATCTAGGCCTGGGCTATTGATAGATTCAAGACAAGGTCATTTTCATTGATCTCAGATTCTCAGTTTGTCAGTGTCAAAGTATAGCCTGTCATCTCGATAATTTGTGAGGTATTAAAAAAGATTCTGCTAAAGTCTCCTCCAGTCATCTAAAATTATGTAGAATTGTATGAAATGCGTTTATGAAGGCCAATTTTTTCCCGGACCCTAGGCCACTAAAAATGTCCACGTGTGTAACTTCTGCAAGGGCCTCTCTCTACTCTACTACTCCATGCCAGTACTCAAAATAGATGATAATGCATGTAATGCTTTATTATAAAAGTGTTTTTTTCTTTCATGCGTTCAGGTACCTCAGAGCCATCCAGGTCACCCCCCTCTCGGGCTCACTTTTTGTTCTGGCACCTCCCAATTTACAAATTAAGCACTGGGAGCACCTCATGATTCACAGTATCAAAGGCATTTTTAAGTTCCAAAAAGACTGTGCTGACTTCACCACCTATGTCCAGTTTAGATGTAATGCACTCCAGAAAATAGCAATTTGCTGTTTTGGTAGAATGGTTAGTTCTGAATCCAAATTGCATTTGATGTATGGAGTTGCCCTGACTGAGGTGATCAGTCAGATGATCAACCACCCATCTTTCAGCTACTTTTGATAGCACTGGAAGAATGCTTACAGGTCAGTAATTTTCCACCAGTGTTGGGTCACCAGATTTTAAACAGGTATCACTGCAGCAGACTTCCAAGCATTGGGGAAGAACCCATATTTCATTGACAGATTAACTAGATGTACAATAGGGGCAGTACAATAGGGGCAATCAGAGAATATTTGTGTCTCTTCAGGAATACAGTGTCCAGACCAAATACAGTTGAAGTCGGAAGTTTACATACACTTAGGTTGGAGTCATTAAAACTAATTTTTCAACCACTCCACAAATTTCTTGTTAACAAACTATAGTTTTGGCAAGTCGCTTAGGTCATCTGCTTTGTGCATGACACAAGTAATTTTCCAACAATTGTCTACAATTCCAGTGGGTCAGAAGTTTACATACACTAAGTTGACTGTGCCTTTAAACAGCTTGGAAAATTCCCGAAAATTATGTCATGCTTTAGAAGCTTCTGATAGGCTAATTTACATCATTTGAGTCAATTGGAGGTGTACCTGTGGATGTATTTCAAGGCCTACCTTCAAACTCAGTGCCTCTTTGCTTGAAATCATGGGAAAATCTAAAGAAAAGACCTTAGAAGACCTTAGAAAAAAATTGTAGACCACCACAAGTCTGGTTCATCCTTGGGAGCAAATTCCAAATGCCTGAAGGTTCCACGTTCATCTGTACAAACAATAGTACGCAAGTATAAACACCATGGGACCACGCAGCCATCATACCGCTCCTAGAGATGAACGTACTTTGGTGCGAAAAGTGCAAATCAATGCCAGAACAACAGCAAAGGACCTTGTGGAAATCCTGGAGTGCTGGAGGAAACAGGTACAAAAGTATCTATATCCACAGTAAAACGAGTCCTGTATCGATATAACCTGAGAGGCCGCTCAGCAAGGAAGAAGCCACTGCTCCAAAACAGCCATAAAAAAGACAGACTACACAGTTTGCAACTGCACATGGGGACAAAGATCACACTTTTTGGAGAAATGGCATCTGGTCTGATGAAACAAAAATAGAACTGTTTGGCCATAATTACCATCTTTATGTTTGGAGGAAAAAGGGGGAGGCTTGCTAGCCGAAGAACACCATCCCAACCGTGAAGCACGGGGGTGGCAGCATCATGTTGTGGGGGTGCTTTGCTGCAGGAAGGAGATGCACTTCACAAAATAGATGGCATCATGAGGTAGGAAAATTATGTGGATATATTGAAGCAACATCTCAAGACATCAGTCAGGATGTTAAAGCTTGGTTGCAAATGGGTCTTTCAAATGGACAATGACCCCAAGCATACTTCCAAAGTTGTGGCAAAATGGCTTAAGGACAACAAAGTCAAGGTATTGGAGTGGCCATCACAAAGCTCTGACCTCAATCCCATAGAAAATGTGTGGGAAGAACTGAAAAAGCGTGTTTGAGCAAGGAGGCCTACAAACCTGACTCAGCTACACCAGCTCTGTCAGAAGGAATGTGGCAAAATTCACCCAAGTTATTGTGGGAAGCTTGTGGAAGGCTACCCAAAACGTTTGACCAAAGTTAATCAATTTAAAGGCAATGCTACCAAATACTAATTGAGTGTATGTAAACTTCTGACCCACTGGGAATGTGATGAAAAAAATAAAAGCTGAAATAAATCATTCTCTCTACTATTATTCTGACATTTCACATTCTTAAAATAAAGTGGTGATCCTAACTGACCTAAAACAGGGATTAAATGTCAGGAATTGTGAAAAACTGAGTTTAAATGTATTTGGCCGAGGTGTATTGTAAACCTCCGACTTCAACTGTACATATTTTGTTCTAGAGATCCTGAGGAAGCTAATAATACTGACCACTGCTGACGCTGAGGTTTCAGGGTTTCTGAATTTTGGTTAATTATCATCCATGGGAGTGAGAACTGTGGTCTTGGTTGGAAATCTTTGAGAGAGTTCCCTGACAGAGTCCAAAAATTGTTTCGTTAACAGAAACAGTGAACATACACTGCGAACATACAAGTCAGAGGTGTTTAGGAATTTAGACACATTTTCAAATTTTGACATTATTCCCCTTTAAACCATTTAGTGAAATTGCATTACATGGTTTATAGGAAGTAGTCATGTAAATAGCACCACCAGCACCATGGTGCCAAGAGGAGGTATCACACATGATCTCACCTCGGAACAGACCCGGCGCCAGGATAAAGTGACTAAAGGGGAAGTTAAAATTGACAAATTTTCTGGGGTTCTTGCATTGGAATTATTTTTTAATTCTGCTTATATCCCACTATACCACAAAAAACATGTTCAAATGCTGAGACGTAGAGACCATTGAGTGCTTTTCAAGTGACAGTCGGCTAGAAATTATGGAACGCCGTTTGGGTCTTTATGTATCAAAAAAAAAAACACTATTTGACGTGTTAAATAAGCTTTAAATTTGACTTGTCAAATAACAATTCTATTAGAATGTTGTGTGTGATGAATTTGCACGTGTACGCCAAACGTCACTACTATCAGTAGCACTGTCAAAGCTGTACAAAGAAGTCTGCAAACAAGGACACACTGGCCACAAACGATGTGTTTACAATACCGCGATGGTAATAAGGCATTATTTGTTTGACCGCAACTTCTGGGGTAGCTAGCTAGTTTTAGCTTGGTACCTAGTTTGCACCAATACATCAAGCCTGAAAACAATGACCTGTAGAAACTGCAGTCATTTTCATTATCCTTAACAATGATTTAGGAATCCTTGTGAGTAAATATTAACTAGTTAGCCACTTGTTGTTCGCCTATTGAAATTGAACTTCAGTTCATTAACATAATTAGCTAGCCAGCTACTTAATCCTGTTGCTCAAAGCTAACATTATAAGCAGCCAGCTAGCTTCATCTGGCTAATGAGGCTTGAGCTGACCGGGTTATGTGTTGTGAAGTTGGAAAAAAATAAGGAATAGGCACAATAGTGTAATTTGCGGTTTGCCTTCAAAATAAAAGTACCTCTGAAAGTGATGAAGAAGGTTACAATTGGTGGAATTATGCCATGTTTAGACTAGATAATGTTAAACATGGTTGGAATGTGAAGCAATGAAATGGGTTACCAGTCTACTCGGTGACACCAGCAGAACACAACTGTGAAGAGTTTACGCAAATATTAGTGTTGAAGCTCTTATCACAGGACTGTGACCGTGTGAAATCACCTCCCCAGTCAGCCTATTGTATGTATTGACATTCATATTGCACTGTACAGCTTTACCTAAGTATTGGGGATCAATGAAATGGTGTATCAGTCTACTCAATACATTTTTTCCCAACATCCTCCTCAAAGTTATCAGATTCCAAAACATCCACGCGGTATCGGTTTTCCTCTGGAATAGTGTTCAATACACATGGCTTGACAATAAATGTGGCTCAATTCACAGTTGTTTCAGAGTCCCGCAATAAGAGCTATGATGCTAATGTTCTCTGTGTGTCACTGAGTAGACTGATACCCCATGTCATTGATCCACAATCCATAGGTAAGGCTGTACAGTGAAATAAGTATGCCCCCAATGCAATTCTAAAGTATAATACATCCAGTGTGATTTCAACAGAATTTTGTCAAATTAACAAATTATTGTCTTTTGTTGATTTTATATAACAACATTTCAACCTCGTTTTGCATGATCTATTCAATTATGGCATAATTCTATTTGTATTAATTTGCATCACTGTCAATGACATACTTTTATTTGGAAGGCTAACCGCAAAGTACACTATTGTGGCTAGCTTCACATAGATGGGTCAGACCACCATTAATCAAATGAGAACTGTTTTATAAATGAGGGATATTTTAGATGATGACACCTAGCTATATAGTTAGCTAGCTAACTATCGCTACTGAAACAGATTATGTTGTTTTGCTGTGTTTTTGGGGAAGAACATTGTTTGCATCCATGAGCTAGCTAGCTTTCTTTTATGACCAGCACTATAGATGCGCGAGACAACTTTACCAGCATCATAGCATGCGTATCGATTAATCGTTGTGACATATGAAATACGAGTGATAGTGTAATCAATGTGTAATAACTACGTAAAAAATTTATGAACGCGTTAAATTATTATGTGACGTGTAGTCATATTCAGGACCTGATTGGTCAACAAGCTTATTTGACACGTCAAATAGTGTTATTTGACACATCAAATAGTGTTATTTGACGTGTATCTTTTTTGACACGCAAAGACCCAAACGGCGTTCCATACGAAATCTGTATCAGCACAATGGACAGCGCCGTACACACTAAAGCAAGGCTATTTTAGTAATGAACATAGGCTACAAGAACAGTGAATGCAGCCAAACATACAGCTGTCTTAACAAAATAATGCAAACTGTATGCTGAAAGTAACAGCCTAGTTACTCATGCATGCAAACAAAAATACTGAATAGCAGTGTAAAGGAAATGTTAATGTTTGTGCTTTTCTTATAACTAATTTCTGTCTTCTATTCATGTGCTGTTCTAATAACCAATTTCGGTGTTCATGCAAGTGGCTGACTGTACAAATACCCACTATCAGTAGCTGCAATTTGACAGTACACCCATCCCGTGTTTTGAGAAGGAACGAACGAAAGATATCTCCGTTTCAAGGTCTCAGCTTAGAAAGAAGCCTCGTGAGGTGTTGGTCTGTCACATGTTATGAAACAAAATGGTAATGATTGATTAATTATGCTAAATCATGTAAATATAACTTGTCTGTGTATAGCCGTATATAAGACAACTGCTGGGTCTGCCCAGGAAGAGCTCCTGATTGACATGTGTACTATGGTGCATTGAGTTGGTTGGAACCTCTCCAGCGCTGACAATAAACAAGTATTAATTTGAGACTGACTTTGAGTGTCCCTGTGTAAGAATTTCCAGACAGCAGTTTGGCTTAGAAAACCGACACAACTGTGAATGTGAACTAATGAATGTTAACAGAACAAAACAGTGGTACCAAGTAGTAGGCCTAGTAAACAAAATATCAGATTGATAAAGGTATGAAACAATCTAAATTGCATTAACAGTTAACAAACGCAGTAACCAAAAGGTGAATGGAGATCCAAATAACCAGAGCATAGCCTGCAGCCTAACACAGTGAGATGCAGCCATGCACAGCTGTCTTGCAAATAAATAGGCCTATAAGCCCCCTTCAAACATGGAAAACCATGCTGCTAGGCACTCATGAGTTCAGCAACAATAGGCTACCAAGAAAACCATAGTAGAATATATACAGAACTAGTCCAAAATTTGGACACACCTACTCATTCAAGAGTCTTTATTTTTACTATTTTCTACATTGTAGAATAATAGTGAAGACATCCAAAATATGAAATAACACATATGGAATCATGTAGTAACCAAAAAAGTGTTAAACAAACCTAAATATATTTATATTTGAGATTATTCAAATAGTCACCCTTTGCCTTGATGACAGCTTTGCATACATTTGGCATTCTCTCAACCAGCTGCATGAGGTAGTCACCTGGAGTGCATTTCAATTAACAGGTGTGCCTTGTTAAAAGTTAATTTGTGGAATTTCTTTCCTTCTTAATGCGTTTGAGCCAATCAGTTGTGTTGTGACAAGGTAGGGGTGGTATATATAATATAGCCCTATTGGTATAAGACCAAGTTCATATTATGGAAAAACAGCTCAAATAAACAAAGAGAAACTACAATCCATCATTACTTTAAGACATGAAGGTCAGTCAATCCGTAAAATTTGAAGAACTTTGAAAGTTTCTTCAAGTGTAGTCGCAAAAACCATCAAGCGCTATGATGAAACAGACACAGCTCAACATCAACTGTTCAGAGGAGACTAAGTCAATCAGGCCTTCATGGTCGAATTGCTGCAAAGAAACCACTACTAAAGGACACAGAAGAAAATACTTGCTTGGGCCAAGAAACACGAGCAATGGACATTAGACCGGTGGAAATCTGTCCTTTGGTCTAATGAGTCCAAATTTGAGATTTTTGGTTCCAACCGCCATGTCTTTGTGAGATGCAGAGTAGGTGATCGGATGAACTCCGCGTGGTTTTTTCCCACCGTGAAGCATGGAGGAGGAGGTGTGGTAGTGTGGAGGTGTTTTTCTGGTGACACTGTGTGATTTATTTAGAATTCAAGTTGCACTTAACCAGCATGGCTACCACTGTCACGACTTCCGCCGAAGTCGGTCCCTCTCCTTGTTCGGGCGGCGTTCGGCGGTCGACGTCGCCGGCCTTCTAGCCACCGCCGATCCACTTTTCATTTTCTATTTGTTCTGTCTTTGTCTTTCACACCTGGCTTCACAAAAATAATTACTTGTTTATTATTTAACCCTCTGTTCCCCATGTTTTGTTTGTGAGTGATTGTTCTTTGTACATCGGCCCGTTTTTGTGGGCTCGCTATGTTGCTTTGTATTTTTGTAAATTTGAGTAAAGTACGTTGATTACTCATATCTGCTGTCCTGCGCCTGACTCTCTACACCAGCTACACACAGGACCATTACAACCACTGTAACGGCGGCCTTCCCTCTCTTCACTAGAAGAGGGGGTGAAACAGGGATCGGACCAACACGCAGCGTAGCCAGTGCTCAACATGTTTAATTAACAAAAACTACAGTGAACACTAAACAAATACAAAATAACAAAAGTGGCAAACCGATACAGACCTATCTGGTGCAGAATACAAACACAGAGACAGGAAACAACCACCCACAATCCCCAACACAAAACAAGCCACCTATATATGATTCTCAATCAGGGACAACGATTGACAGCTGTCTCTGATTGAGAACCATATTAGGCTGAACACAGAAACAGACGAACTAGACACACAACATAGAATTCCCACCCAGCTCACGTCCTGACCAACACTAAACAAGCAAAACACATAAGAACTCTGGTCAGGACGTTACAGTACCCCCCCCCCCCCCCTGAGGTGCGGACTCTGAACGCACCCCTAAAACTCAAGGGGAGGATCTGGGTGGGCATCTGTCCGCGGTGGCGGCTCCGGCGGTGGACGAGGACACCACTCCACCACTGTCTTTGTCCCCCTCCTTAGCGTTCTTTGAGTGGCGACCCTCGCCCACGACCTTGGCCTAAGAATCCTCCCCAAGGCCCCCACATGATTTAGGAGGTAGCTCAGGACAGAGAGGTAGCTCAGGACAGAGAGGTAGCTCAGGACAGAGAGGTAGCTCAGGACAGAGAGGTAGCTCAGGACAGAGAGGCAGCTCAGGACGAATGGCAGCTCCGGACTGAATGGCAGCTCCGGACTGAATGGCAGCTCCGGACTGAATGGCAGCTCCGGACTGAATGGCAGCTCCGGACTGAGTGGCAGCTCCGGACTGAGTGGCAGCTCCGGACTGAGTGGCAGCTCCGGACTGAGTGGCAGCTCCGGACTGAGTGGCAGCTCATGACTGGAGGGCAGCTCATGACTGGAGTGCAGCTCATGACTGGAGTGCAGCTCATGACTGGAGTGCAGCTCATGACTGGAGTGCAGCTCATGACTGGAGTGCAGCTCCTGACTGGAGTGCAGCTCCTGACTGGCTGGCGGCTCTGGCAGCTCCTGACTGGCTGGCGGCTCTGGCAGCTCCTGACTGGCTGGCGGCTCTGGCAGCTCCTGACTGGCTGGCGGCTCTGAAGGCTCGTGGCAGACGGATGGCTCAGATGGCGCTGGGCAGACGGATGGCTCAGATGGCGCTGGGCAGACGGATGGCTCAGATGGCGCTGGGCAGACGGATGGCTCAGATGGCGCTGGGCAGACGGATGGCTCAGATGGCGCTGGGCAGACGGATGGCTCAGATGGCGCTGGGCAGACGAGCAGTGCAGGCGGCGTTGGGCAGACGGCCGACTCTGACCTGCTGAGGCGCACAGTAGGCCTGGTGCGTGGTGCCGGAACTGGTGGTACCGGACTGGAGAAACGCACCTCAAGGCTAGTGCGGGGAACAGGAACAGGGCACACTGGACTCTCGAGGCGCACTATAGGCCTGGTGCGTGGTACCAGAACTGGAGGTACTGGGCTGAGGGCACGCACCTCAGGGCGAGTGCGGGGAGAAGGAACAGTGCGTACAGGGCTCTGGAGACGCACAGGAGGCTTGGTGCGTGGTGCCGGAACTGGAGGTACTGGGCTGGAGACACGCACCATAGGGAGAGTGCGTGGAGGAGGAACAGGCCTCTGGAGACGCACTGGAAGCCTGGTGCGTGGTGTAGCCACTGGTGGTACTGGGCTGGGGCCACGCACCATAAGGCGAGTGCGGGGTGCTGGAACTGGAGGAAATGGGCTGGGGCGGGAAGGTGGCGCCGGATATACCGGACCGTGCAGGCGTACTGGCTCCCTTGAGCACCAAGCCTGCCCAACCTTACCTGGTTGAATGCTCCCCGTAGCCCGTCCAGTGCGGGGAGGTGGAATAACCCGCACTGGGCTGTGTTGGCGAACCGGGGACACCATGCGTAAGGTTGGTGCCATGTACACCGGCCCGAGGAGACGTACTGGAGGCCAGATATGTAGAGCCGGCTTCATGGCACTTGGCTCAATGCTCAATCTAGCCCGGCCAGTGCGGGGAGGTGGAATAACCCGCACCGGGCTATGCACACGTACAGGAGACACCGTGCGCTCTTCCGCATAACACGGTGTCTGCCCGTACTCCCGCTCTCCACGGTAAGCATGGGAAGTGGGCGCAGGTCTCCTACCTGACTTCGCCACACTATCCTTTAGCCCCCCCCCCCCCAATAAATTTTTGGGGTTTCTTCACGGGCTTCTTACCGCGTCGTCGTGCTAACCTCATTCGCCGGTATCCCTCTGCACATTGCTCCATCGAATCCCAGGCGGGCTCCGGCACTCTCCCTGGGTCAACCGACCACCTGTCTATTTCCTCCCAAGTGGTGTAACCCAGATCCGGCTTCTGCTGCCGAGCTAGCTCCTCGAAACGCCGCCTCTCTGCTTTTGCTGCCTCCAGCTCTGCTTTGGGGCGGCGATACTCCTCTGGCTCTGCCCAGGGTCCTTTTCCGTCCAGCTCGTCCTCCCATGTCCATTTCTCCTGGTCCCGCTGCTGCTGCTGCTGCCACTGCTGCTCGTTGCTACGCTGCTTGGTCCGAGATTGGTGGGTGGTTCTGTAACGACGGCCTTCCCTCTCTTCATTAGAAGAGGGGGTGAAACAGGGATCGGACCAACACGCAGCGTAGCCAGTGCTCAACATGTTTAATTAACAAAAACTACAGTGAACACTAAACAAATACAAAATAACAAAAGTGGCAAACCGATACAGACCTATCTGGTGCAGAATACAAACACAGAGACAGGAAACAACCACCCACAATCCCCAACACAAAACAAGCCACCTATATATGATTCTCAATCAGGGACAACGATTGACAGCTGTCTCTGATTGAGAACCATATTAGGCTGAACACAGAAACAGACGAACTAGACACACAACATAGAATTCCCACCCAGCTCACGTCCTGACCAACACTAAACAAGCAAAACACATAAGAACTCTGGTCAGGACGTTACAACCACAGCATTCTGCAGCGATACACCATCCCATCTGGTTTGCGTTTATTGGGACTATCATTTGTTTTTCAACAGGACAATGACCCAAAATACAATGACCCAAAATACATTGAGATGGTTTGGGATGAGTTGGACCGCCGAGTGAAGTAAAAGCAGCCAACTAGTGCTCATCATATGTGGGAACTCCTTATATATGTAGCTATACCCAGGGGCGTCATTTGGGTTTTTGCATTGGAATTATATGGAATTCTGCTTACATCACGCTATACCACAATAAACATAAAAGTTTAAATGCTTTTGACCAAGAAGTAACAGGTTAGCGCGAAATCTCAGCTGCTCTCTAGCAGCACCATGGACAGAGCCCTACAAGCTAAAGCAGATTAAAAACATGTTTAAAAACAGCTAGATTGTTTCTTACCTTTTCAGACCAGTTGAAGCCTCCTTGATCCTCTGTGGAACTTCCTGAGTAATTGATCTTTCCATTCTCCCCCAAATCTTCTTGTAAGATCCCCCTCAAATGTCAGTTGAATTAGCTTAGCTTTCCTCGGGTGTAGCATGCTTTTTCTGTGCTGACTGAACACTTTTGTCAAAGTGGAAAATGAGTTATTGCATGTAGCTTCCTCAGTGACAATCTCACTCATGAGCCCTATGATTTAATGTTGAATATCTTGTGACGTGTATGTGGCATTGTAGGGTATGGTGCTAAACACCTTGGCAAGTTTCTTGTATTTCCAGAGAGTATGTTCCATCCACAATCGCTGACACAAACATGCGATTTCTTGCCAGCTGCCCATCATTAACAAGTGTTAATACCTCAGTACCCATACCCAAACCTGTTATTCTTTCCGCAGTGCATTTCAAATGCTCTTTACTTGATGCGTGCCTAGCGAATCCATCGGTACTATCAATAGCATGCTTCAAGTTAGAATACCCAGCTTGGGAAAAGGCCTTGTCTGCAATAGCATTGGACCCAACACAGAACATTCTACATGGGAAACAAAATGCTGCATCTGCAGTAACTGAGTATTCCAGACACTCTCTTTCTATCACAGGAAGTTGGTGGCACCTTAATTGGGGAGGACAGGCTTGTGGTAATGGCTGGAGCGGGATGAGTGGAATGGTATCAAATACATCAAACACATGGTGTCCATGTGTTTGATGCAATTCCAGTTGCTATTTAATGAGCGTTTTTGGACAGAAAACCTGTGGCTATGGTAGGATTCTAGGCTAACCTGGGCTGGTACCTCTGGTCCATGATCGTCAGGAACAGTTGGAGGTGGAGGGGGCTGTGGAGCCACTATCCTGGCAGCGCTTGTGGAAGAGGGGGAAGGCTCTGCACTCAGAAATAGCTGGAGCTTGGATGCTGGGCTAGGTGGTTTGATGCTGCTGCTGCTCATCGCTCTCTTTTGGCTTTGTTTGAGTACTTTGCGAAGCCAATTTCTGATATCCAACATGGTAGTGGCAGATTAGCTGGTTCGAGCTAGCTAAATAGGCTAAGGTTAATAACACTAACAATTTTTACAGCTAGCTAAGTAGCGAACTAAACTCTGTAATGGTGGGGCGTGAGGCAGAGTTGAGTGAAGCAGCTTCAAGAGTAAACTTGACCTTGCCCTAATAAATGAAAATCAGATATTACAGACGGAGGCCTATCATTTATTCACTTAGCCTACCACAGATGAGAAGAGTTTTTCCCACGTTTTATGGAAACCCAAAGGAGTCATACCTAACCACCCCAGTGGCTCTGCACAGCCCCCTTACACATACCGATGCATGCTCTGTCCATGGTGCTGACACAGCTCAGCGAAGATACAGATCTTGCGCCAACCTGTGTCACTCAATCATTTAGAGCTTTTTGCTATTTTTACACTGGGACATAAAACTAAAACTGCCAAGTTTCAACTTGCCCTCTCATGGATTTGGGTATGCCTCATAATGCTCTCATGTACTAACCTGAATACCAGTTTGTTTTTGCTATGATGTTTGGCTTGATAATGAGCAATGGAGTTGGCAAGAGGACCAACAGATCTGGGACCAAACTCATTCACCACCACCGCACAAAAAAAGTAAGTGTTAAGACACACCTGAAACCATGAAAACGATTCACCTTTAGGTATCAAATCCAATATACCAAAATAGCCCTGCTTTTCAACATGAAATAACATAATTTCCATCCACACTGGTACATTTCCAGTAGTTGGTTACCTACCTACTTTTCTTCCATAATACACAATAAGGCACTGTTCCATAACAACATATATACTCAAAGCACGTTAGATGCAGGTTGAATCAACGACAACTAGTCATTATAGGATGCAGTGGTGGGGGGGGGGGGGGGGGGGGGGTCGCGCGCTTACCTTGTACCCCATGTTATCCCGCCGTGGCGCGTGCAGTGTTTCTATTGTTGCCTAGTTACCTGCCTCCTGCAGTTGTCTCATGTCTCTCAGCCTCTGTATGGAAACACAGACAGACAGACAGACAAACCTCAATGGACGGAGCTAATCAGAACAGAGAGAGAGAGAGATGGACAGAGGGGCATGCAGATTGACATAGCCTAGATTCATTGACAAGTTTAATTGAGTAAAGTCTGCATTGCTGCATACATCTTCGGACCCGACCTGCACAAGTGATGTTCCTGAACAAGTGAGGCTTTCCTCCTCTTCTGTTGCGCGGTTAGGTTATCGAGGCAATAGTCCCTACCGTCAGTCGATGATTACGGTAATAACGCGGTTATAGCCGACATATTTAGGCTATTTATCGACCTATCGCCTTTTCTCTTATTATCCGCTCGAATGTTGGTTGTCGCAGGTGTCTGTGCACGGCACGGCGTTATTTGGCGGGTGATGTGATGATGATCACGAGACGGGGCCGAAGGAGCGAGCTCTCGGTGCTGCGACAAAGCCCAGACCGATACTTTCATCTGCGCCGCCGTGAGATCTCTGCAGCAGCTGCGCAGCTCAGCCAAGGCACGCAATGGGGGAAGAAAGACAGAAGAAATAAGACAGAGAGGGAAGGGGTGAGCTGAGCACCAACAGTAGCCTAGTCAGAAAGATTTCTTTCCTCTTTATTATGAGTCTGACTACTGGTCTAGATAAAGTGGATATCACAATTCATCAGCCCCTTTCACACACATGCTCAGGCTGTAATAAACACGCAAAGGTCACTGTTAAGGCAAGGGCTGCCAGGTTTCATCTCAGTGTTGCATGAATGCATTGAGTTATTATATAATTTCCTCTGAAAATAGGACAATAAAATGGTTGTCTTTGGATGGTGTCACGAATGTCGTCGGGAGAAGGAGAGGAGGACCAAGGTGCAGCGTGGTAAGTGTTCATATTTTTAATAAAACAACTGAAGACTGAACAAAACAACAAAAATGACAAACGAACAGTCCTGTAAGGTGACGAAAAAACACTAAACAGAAAATAATCACCCACAACTCAAAATGGAAAAACAGGCTACCTAAGTATAGCTCCCAATCAGAGAACACGATAGACAGCTGCCTCTGATTGGGAACCACACCAGGCCAAACACATAGAAACACAACAACATAGAAAAAAGAACATAGACTGCCCACCCTAGTCACACCCTGGCCTAACCAAAATAGAGAATAAAAAGCCTCTCTATAGCCAGGGCGTGACAGATGGATGGTGATGGATGGGTAGTCTGAGAATCTGTAGGTCCCACCAATGTCATGAACAAGAGCCGGCTGGCTATTCATTAGGATGTAATTCTCCCATTGAGACAAAAAAAATATATGACATTTTTTGTTGTAGCCTATGTAGCATATATACGTGTTCTACTCATCTCCATCAAAAACATTATGCCGAGAGGCGAAAATGTAATTCCCTAACCAGGAATCGAACCCGGATTACAGCGGTGAGAGCGTTAAATCCTAACCACTATACCACCAGGGAGCGGTGTTAATTTTAACAATGAAGATTATTCAAACATTGACGATAAATACACGAAGAAGAATAGAGATATAAGCAGTACCTTTACCAGGCTAATTCGGGGTAAATTTACAGAGGATATATTCAAGAAGCCGTCGTCCAACAAGTTAGTCGAGGTTGTGCCACCAGGAATTAACAAGTGTAGTGAATTCGGGATGCAATTTCTACCAAGAATGAACATACTCACTGTTGCCGACCCAACATCCTCCTCCTCTTTCACTCTGAACACATCTTCCTCTTCCTCTTGTCATTTCCGGTCACAACTTGTAGACTTGTTTACGTGCTGCCGTGCGTTTTGTTGCTAACCTCACTTTTCTACCTGCCAACTTTACTGTTTTTACTTTTATATTTTTACCGTTTATATTTTTAGTTTTTCCCTCGCTTGACTTTTTTTCATTCAACTTTTTCACTCCGGACGCTTTATCTGGACGTGGTTCGTCAGGACCTCCACCAGCCGATGCTAAGTAGTAACATTAACATGATGCCTTCTAATTGCAGTCGCTGCACTCATAATATACAGGTGAACGATCGCGTTACGGTGAGGATAGCTGTGCTGCAAGCCCAGCTTCAGACGCAATCGTTAGGCAAGGGTAGGAAAGGATGAAACAGCGTCTGTACCACCAGTAAGTACATATAGTAGTATAAACCCCCTCGCACAGTCCCCGCAGCCGGACAACTTTCTCATGGTTTCTGGAAGGAAATGCTGTAGGAATGCTCAACCAGTGTCGCTCATTCAGCCGACAGAAATTTTCAACCGGTTCTCCCCATTAAGCAGCGAGTCGGAGTCAGAGGCCAGGCCATCTCTGGTCTCCTCCTCCCGTTACGGGGTCTGAGGCGCCGAAACCTCCCACCATTAGCTCTGACAAATTGAAAACCCTAGTCATTGGCGACTCCATTACCCGCAGTATTAGACTTAAAACAAATCATCCAGCAATCATACACTGTTTACCAGGGGGTAGGGCTACCAATGTTAAGGCTAATCTGAAGATGGTGCTGAATAAAGCTAAAACTGGCGAGTGTAGAGTATAGGGATATTGTTATCCACGTCGGCACCAACGACGTTAGGATGAAACAGTCAGAGGTCACCAAGCGCAACATAGCTTCAGCGTGTAAATAAGCTAGAAAGATATGTCGGCATCGAGTAATTGTCTTTGGCCCCCTCCCAGTTAGGGGGAGTGATGAGCTCTACAGCAGAGTCTGACAACTCAATCACTGGTTGAAAACTGTTTTCTGCCCCTCCCAAAAGATAGAATTTGTAGATAATTGGCCCTCTTTCTGGGACTCACCCACAAACAGGACCAAGCCTGGCCTGTTGAGGAGGGACGGACTCCATCCTGGCTGGAGGGGTGCTCTCATCTTATCTATGAACATAGACAGGGCTCTAACTCCTCTACCTCCACAATGAGATAGGGTGCAGGCCAGGCAGCAGACTGTTAGCCAGCCTGCCAGCTTAGTGGAGTCTGCCACTAGCATAGTCAGTGTGGTCAGCTCAGCTATCCCCAGACCATGTCTGTGCCTCGACCTAGGTTGGGCAAAACTAAACATGGCAGTGTTCGCCTTTGCAATCTCACTGGAATAAAGACCTCCTCCATTCCTGCCATTATTGAAAGAGATTGTGATACCTCACATCTCAAAATAGGGCTACGTAATGTTAGATCCCTCACTTCCAAGGCACTTATAGTCAATGAACTAATCACTGATCATAATCTTGATGTGATTGGCCTGACTGAAACATGGCTTAAGCCTGATGAATTTACTGTGTTAAATGAGGCCTCACCTCCTGGTTACACTAGTGACCATATCCCCAGCGCATCCCGCAAAGGTGGAGGTGTTGCTAACATTTATGATAGCAAATTTCAATTCATAAAAATAAAAAAACGTTTTCGTCTTTTGAGCTTCTAGTCTATGCAGCCTACTCAATCACTTTTTATAGCTACTGTTTACAGGCCTCCTGGGCCATATACAGCATTCCTCACTGAGTTCCCTGAATTCCTATTGGACCTTGTAGTCATGGCAGATAATATTCTAATTTTTGGTGACTTTAATATTTACATGGAAAAGTCCACAGACCCACTCCAAAATGCTTTCGGAGCCATCATTGACTCAGTGGGTTTTGTCCAACATGTCTCTGGACCTACTCACTGCCATAGTCATACTCTGGACCTAGTTTTGTCCCGTGGAATAAATGTTGTGGATCTTAATGTTTTTCCTCATAATCCTGGACTATCGGACCACCATTTTATTACGTTTGCAATCGCAACAAATAATCTGCTCAGACCCCAACCAAGGATCATCAAAAGATTTTGCTATAAATTCTCAGACAACCCAAAGATTCTTAGATGCCCTTCCAGACTCCCTCCGCCTACCCAAGGACGTCAGAGTACAAAAATCAGTTAACCACCTAACTGAGGAACTCAATTTAACCTTGCGCAATACCCTAGATGCAGTCGCACTCCTAAAAACAAAAAACATTTGTCATAAGAAACTAGATCCCTGGTATACAGAAAATACCCGAGCTCTGAAGCAAGCTTCCAGAAAATTGGAACATAAATGGCGCCACACCAAACTCGAAGTTTTCCGACTAGTTTGGAAAGACAGTACCGTGCATTATCGAAGAGCCCTCACTGCTGCTCGATCATCCTATTTTTCCAACTTATTTGGGGAAAATAAGAACAATCCAACATTTATTTTTGATACTGTCGCAAAGCTAACTAAAAAGCAGCATTCCCCAAGAGAGGATGGCTTTCACTTCAGCAGTGATAAACTTCTTTGAGGAAAAGATCATGATCATTAGAAAGCAAATTACGGACTCCTCTTTAAATCTGTGTATTCCTCCAAAGCTCAGTTGTCCTGAGTCTGCACAATTCTGCCAGGACCTAGGATCAAGGGAGACACTCAAGTGTTTTAGTACTAAATCTCTTGACACATTGATGAAAATAATCATGGCCTCTAAACCTTCAAGCTGCATACTGGACCCTATTCCAACTAAACTACTGAAAGAGCTGCTTCCTGTGCTTGGCCCTCCTATGTTGAACATAATAAACGGCTCTCTATCCACCGGATGTGTACCAAACTCACTAAAAGTGGCAGTGATAAAGCCTCTCTTGAAAAAGCCAAATCTTGACCCAGAAAATATAAAAAACTATCGGCCTATATCGAATCTCCCATTCCTCTCAACAATTTTAGAAAAAGCTGTTGCTCAGCAACTCACTGCTTCCTGAAGACTAACAATGTATACGAAACGCTTCAGTCTGGTTTTAGTCCCCATCACAGCACTGAGACTGCACTTGTGAAGGAGGTAAATTACCTTTTAATGTCGTCAGACCGAGGCTCTGCATCTGTCCTCGTGCTCCTAGACCTTAGTGCTGCTTTTGATAGCATCGATCACCACAGTCTTTTGGAGAGATTGGAAACCCAATTTGGTCTTATCTGTCGGAAAGATATGAGTTTTTCTCTGTGGATGGTTTGTCCTCTGACAAATCAACTGTACGTTTCGGTGTTCCTCAACGTTCTGTTTTAGGACAACTATTGTTTTCACTATATATTTTACCTCTTGGTGATGACATTCGGAAACATAATGTTAACTTTCACTGCTATGTGGTTGACACACAGCTGTACATTTCGATGAAACATGGTGAAGCCCCAAAATTGCCCTCCCTGGAAGGCTATGTTTCAGACATAAGGAAGTGGATGGCTACAAATGCTCTACTTTTAAACTCGAACAAAACAGAGATACTTGTTCTAGGTCCCAAGAAACAAAGAGATATTCTATTGAATCTGACAATTAATCTTGATGGTTGTACAGTCGTCTCAAATAAAACTGAAGGACCTCGGCGTTACTCTGGACCCTGATCTCTCTTTTGACGAACATATCAAGACTGTTTCAAGGACAGCTTTTTTCCATCTATGTAACATTGCAAAATTCTGAAACTTTCTGTCCAAAAATGATGCAGAAAAATTATTCCATGCTTTTGTCACTTCTAGGTTAGACTACTGGAATCCTCTACTTTCCCGTTACCCGGATAAAGCACTAAATAAACTTCAGTTAGTGCTAAACACGGCTGCTAGAATCTTGACTAGAACCCCCCAAAAATGTATCATATTACTCCTCTACACTGGCTTCCTCTTAAGGCAGGGGCTGATTTCAAGGTTTTACTGCTAAACTACAAAGCATTACATGAGCTTGCTCCTACCTATCTTTCCGATTTGGTCCTGCCGTACATACCTACACGTACGCTACAGTCACAAGATGCAGGCCTCCTAACTGTCCCTAGAATTTCTAAGCAAACAGCTGGAGGCAGGGCTTTCTCCTATAGAGCTCCATTTTTATGGAATGGTCTGCCTACCCATGTGAGAGACACAGACTCGGTCTCAACCTTTAAGTCTTTATTGAAGACTCATCTCTTCAGTAGGTCCTATGATTGAGTGTAGACTGGCCCAGGAGTGTGAAGGTAAACGGAAAGGCATTGGAGCAACGAACCGCCCTTGCTGTCTATGCCTGTCCGGTTCCCTTCTCTCCACTGGGATTCTCTGCCTCTAACCTATTACAGGGGCTGAGTCACTGGCTTACTGGTGCTCTTCCATGCCGTCCTTAGGAGGGGTGCGTCACTTGAGTGGGTTGAGTCACTGACGTGATCTTCCTGTTCGGGTTGGTGCCCCCCTTGGGTTGTGCCGTGGCGGAGATCTTTGTGGGCTATACTCGGCCTTGTCTCAGGATGGTAAATTGGTGGTTGAAGATATCCCTCTAGTGGTGTGGGGGCTATGCTTTTGCAAAGTGGGTGGGGTTATATCCTGCTTGTTTGGCCCTGTCCGGGGGTATCGTCGGATGGGGCCACAGTGTCTCCTGACCCCTCCTGTCTCAGCCTCCAGTATTTATGCTGCAGTTGTTTGTGTCGGGGGGCTAGGGTCAGTCTGTTATATCTGGAGTATTTCTTTCTTTCTTTCTTTCTTTCTCTCTCTCGGAGGACCTGAGCCCTAGGACCATGCCTCAGGACTACCTGGCCTGATGACTCCTTGCTGTCCCCAGTCCACCTAGCCGTGCTGCTGCTCCAGTTTCAACTGTTCTGCCTGCGGCTATGGAACCCTGACCTGTTCACCAGACTTGCTACCTGTCCCAGACCTGCTGTTTTCAACTCTCTAGAGACAGCAGGAGCGGTAGAGATACTCTGAATGATCGGCTGTGAAAAGCCAACTGACATTTACTCCTGAGGTGCTGACGTGTTGCACCCTCGACAACCACTGTGATTATTATTAGACAATGCTGGTCATCTTTGAACATTTTAACATCTTGGCCATGTTCTGTTATAATCTCCACCCGGCACAGCCAGAAGAGGACTGGCCACCCCTCATAGCCTGGTTCCTCTCTAGGTTTCTTCCTAGGAGTTTTTCCTAGCCAACATGCTTCTACACCTGCATTGCTTGCTGTTTGGGGTTTTATGCTGGGTTTCTGTACAGCCCGTTGTGACATCAGCTGATGTAAGAAGGACTTTTTAAATACATTTTATTTCATTTGATCCCAACACGGCTGCTGTATTTAGCCTTGAATCGTTTTTATTGCTTTCTTTTCCTTACCGTGGCAATCTGAGTAGAAAAATATCCGGCTTCATCTGACAATCCTCGTTCTTCTCAGCCTGTAGCTCTGTCATCATCATCCATAACTTTTTATTATGAAAACCTGTCTCTTTTTGTCAAACCTCTCACCCTCTTCAGGATTCAAACTAATATTAGGGTAGCCTAAATGTGTTAATCCTAAACACCACAGAAATCCTGTTTATTTTAAATAAGAGAATGGCTTAACATATACATTTAATATCAAGTTCACATTGACAACGTAATGTTAGCTAAGTTGTTTTGATTGTAAATCAAGGAAGTAATTGAAGACAGAATTGGAGGAAGACTGAGAATGATAAACATCATTTTAATTGTTTGAAATCAGTGCACATAGCACACAAGCAGGAAAATTAAATAGTTTATACAGCATTCAAAGACTGACATTAATCGGTCGAAATGTAATTACAGAATTCAGCTTAGGGCTTTTATGCTCAGAGTGAATTAAGAGGAAGGGGAGAAAACTTTTGAGTATGATGCTGTATATACAGTTAAATAAACACCACAGAGGGACAAACAATTTAACACAAATAATGACAATTATATATAATTAACTGAAAATGGAGAGCGACTGATCGCTGGCTCCATCAGAATGTAAGGAGCAGAGGATGGGTCTAACTGAGTGACAGCCGAGCATAGGTGTGGAGATCATGAACAGAGGCCCAGCCGGGCACAGGTGTCGGGCACGGACAGAGGCCAGGCCGGGCACTGGTGTCATGGCCTCGGACAGAGGCCCAGCTGGTGGTAGAGTAGTCCGTACAGGAGTGGAGTAGATGTGTGGACTGGATGTTGGGGTGGGACCTCCAGGTACTCCTTCAAAGTCATCTGATTGGCAGCGTGTTTTTTTGCGTCACTCTTCATCTATGCCACCAAACACCCAGCATACCAGAGAGAATGTTCAATAACCTACTTGAAGCTCTGCTTCCTCTAAAGGCTCAACTGCATCTCGTGTTGACCCAACAAGTGTGCCTTGTTGCTTGGAGCACTACAGCCCTCCTGCCAAATTTATCCTGAGATATATCCCTGGTGTACTCTCTTTTACTCTTTTTCAGGAACTATGTCTCCTGAAATGGCAAGCATCCTTACTGTCAAAAATCAGAAACACACAATCACAAAAACCTAAAATGTCTTACCTGAGCAGTGGATGAAAACAGAGAGCAGACTGGAGAGGTAAAGAGCAAAATCCATGACTACCACACGCACACACTCCCAGGAGCCAGATAGAGGAATACATTAACGAAAACACACACTCTGACGCACACACACACACACACTCTGACCCTCCACCTGAGAGATGAAAAAAGGGAATGATAGTGAGGGAGGGAGAGAGTGAAGAAGTGAGAGACGGGGGAGAGAGAGAGAGGGAGGTAGAGAGACAGAGAAGGTGGAGAAAATAACTACTGGCAGGTTTCTTCAAAGTTGTAGTCAGGTAGTTAAGAGCAACACCTACTGGCCATATTGATCATAGCAAACCACACAAATAGAATGTCCTACTGACATCTGTGGATCTATTTAGAAACCGAATCATCTGATGTTCCCAGTGGCGACCCGTCATTCAGGGCAGGTGGGGCAGAGCCCCCCGTTAAGCAAAAAAAATAATAATAAAAAATAATACGTATCACATATCAGTTAGCAAACTGATTGAGTTAATTAAGCTGCATACAAACATGGTCTCTTTTCTTGCTTTCTTGAGTAAGGCAGCTCCAAAATGCAGTTGTTTCAGCCTAGCTCAGTGCTTTCTTTGGTGGTGGGGCAGCCAGCAGAAAATACAGAGCATAGTGGTTGATAATGTTCTCAAGTTGCGCCGTGATTGGCTCAGTGTTCTCTCACACCTAGGGACACTACGTCACTGCCAAATCTACAGGGACAGCAAGAAAGTTCAAGCCACTTGGTTGTTGCCATAGATTTACATTAGAAGTGCCCATCCAAGAAGGCTCAAGGTCATTGGCCACAGATTAAATGATGTCAAATCATGTTTTATGTACTGGAGCTTTGATTGGACCGATCATGTCAACATCATACTTTCAAAATCTTAGCTAGACAAGCAGTCATCTTCATGAATCAAGTCGACAATCTCCTGAAAATCCTTTTCAATCCTTGTCATATGAAGAGAAATGATAGATGAATCATTGTCTTAATCGAAATTACGGATTGCCTCTTATCCGCTCATCATTCCCTTATGCCATAGTTTGTACATATCAATTGTCAGTAGAAACCACATTTGTTTAAGCAAGTCAGCCATATCAAATGAGTGTTTGTAAAAGGCAGTAAATGAGGCTGAATGAACTGTTTCGCTGCCAGACAAGGCTCCGCTGAAAGCCAGGTGTGGCGGTGGTAAGAATTCACTCCATGGTGCTGAAAAGAAAGCTCTGCTGTTGGGACAGCTTTATGTAGGCCCTAACAGTTTGTGGGCACCGTTTGTCACCGTTATAGTGCATTCCATCTATTGTTTAGTGTTGTGTAGTGCCTTTGCTGGCATGCATAAAAAAAATTGGGGGGAGTTTGCCACACCAAGATTCACATGCTAAAATCGCCACTGGATATTCCTCTCATTCCCTATCAACAACACAACCGCAATCAATAAGTGAAGGACATAAAAACGGATTTATTACAAATGAATTACAATCATTGAAATTATACGCTGTTACTCCTTCATTGTTGCTCAGACATAGTAGTTGTCATACTTTGTTCCATCCTGAGCTATTGAATACAAGTTCTTCAGGCAAATATTTTAAGAACTCTGGTGAAAAGGAAGGTGGAATTCTCGAAAGGTTGGTTATTTGGTTTTGTTTCAGGCACATAGTGTGAATGTGAAACATAAAAAATACAATGCAACAAAAATAACAATTGCCCTGGAAAAGCAGTAAATTGCCCTGGAAAATCAGTAAATCACTGATAGGGAATGTTAAAGTTCTACTTCAAATAAAATACATCTCCATTGCAATCTCTTTCTAACGGTTGAAATTAAAAACTGAAATGATAACAGAACTGGAGTTGTGCTTCTCTGAGGCTGACTGAAACATACAAGCATGCGTAATAGTAGTACAGTATTAACACACAATACTTCATGATTATTCATTCATATGAAAGGGATTTATGCAATCCTTAGAGAACCTTGCATATAGGTCAGCTATGCTGCTTCAAAGCACAGTGATATAAAGGTTATAACTGGGCAGAAGAGTTCTGCATTGTTTCTTTTGATACATTATCCAAAAAGTTAATAAGCAGCAAACATTTCAACGTTTTAAGGCTTAAAATAAAAAGCGGACAGGTTTAACTAACCTTCACATAATATTACACTGATTAAAGTGCCATAAATCAGATAAAAGATCACATTCATAAAATCTGTTGCTGCTAGCTAATGTTAGTAAGCATTAGCAAGCTAATCCTTCTGAAACGGCTTCATGCAGAATTGCATAATAATTCTAATAGGGGTTATTGGGGCCACTTCCCATTCACTCTCTCATTGTCATGGTGACGGAGGGGTTAAAGGTTGAACCTGACATTACTATGGTTACGGATGATTATTATCTTGAAGCAGACAGAATCTTAACCGCGTCAAAGTTAATTTAGCACTTTTAGACCCAACTCTGTTCCAGGGTCCAGCGGGTCACCAGAGTAACATCAGGCCAGAAGTACGGGTAGACTTGTTTGATCTCACTGAAGATATCTCTGAAGAAACACACAGAAACACACACATCCACCAATCAGTGAAACTCAATCTAAAATTCCCAAATCGCTTCTTACTAGCCCCCCCCCCCCCCTCCCCAACACTTTCCTCCTTCCCCAACACTTTCCTCCTTCCCCCTAACCTTTAGCACCACAGCAGCCACCACAGCGATGATAGCGAGCAGCGTCATGCGGCCTAACCACCCCAGGTCTGGATTTTTGAGGATGAAGAAGCGTGCCCAGAACAGTTTCTTGGCAGTATGGGGAGGGTAGCGCATGTCGTTAACCCCCTCCATCTTCAGCTGCTTGATAAGACAGCCCCTCAGGTGGCTCAGGTTGTCAAAGCTGAACTTTCCGTGGTAGCTGCCCATACCACTGTTACCTACAAGGGGAAATATGAAGAACACATATCTCTGCTCATTTGACTCCGTGTGAAACAGCAATTTTTTGTTGGTGTGTTATATAGTGAACCTTACTTACCCACTCCACCAAAGGGCAGTGCACTGACAGAGTAGTGCACAAGACAGTCATTAGCCAACACTCCTCCACTGGAGGTCTCTGCTATCACTTTCTTTATCACCTAAAGAGAGAGAGAGAACGAGAGAGAAGGGGATGCAGAGAGAGAAGAGAAAGGGAGGGAGGGTTGAGTAGGAGGGGAGAGAGAGAGAATGAGACATTTGAAATAAAAAAACAGCCAACCATTATTGTTTTTAAAAGAAATAGTTGCTGAGCATGTGCTTGTGTGTTCTCTATATGTGTGCATGTGTAGCAGTGTGATGGTGTTCCCCTAGATTATGCACCAAGTTGCACACAAGGACCAATTCAAATAGGCCAGGTCAAGAGGGGATGTTAATAATTTGATAATAATAATAATAATTCAGTTTATTTTTTTATTTAATTACAGCTGCATAGCTAATGTTTTTCTTTGGTGTACAAACACATTTTCATATCAATATTGTACATACACGTGATTGTAAAAGTTGTGTATATTTTGGTTTGGCCCATCGCAGGTTATCTGTATTTCCGTACCCCTTTATCGTTCTCTTTTGCCTGACCTTCGGCTAGCAAGGTATGTTGTCCTTGGCTCCGCAATTGTTCAATATAAAACCGTCATAATGTTACACGATGTACTGTTATGCTACCATAAGTTTGTTACAATGTGGATAATATAAAGATTTATGTTAACAAGTTTCACAAAGCTCGCTAACTAGGGTATCTATTGTAACTTGTGAGTACTTGGGACAGTGTTTGAGTGAGTGTCCATGTGCTTGCGCAGGTGCCTGAGAGCTAGGACTGCACCAAGGGTTAACATAATGTGTGTTGTCTCTTCGTGTGCAGGTATGTCTTTTATTTTGTCCGAATGATGTTCTGTATCATTTTACTTGTATTGTATTGTATGGTGTGCTGTTGTGCATTGAATGTGTGCACACAGCACATGTTATTTCCTTTTGACGCTCTCTTTTGCCTGACCTTCGGCTAGCAAGGTGCCTGAGAGCTAGAACTGCGCTAAGGGTTAACATAATGTGTGTTGTCTCTTCGTGTGCAGGGCAAATCAAAAGAATTCAACTAGCAGACCGTCAGTTGTGGCAGCGTCCTAATTAAAAGTGCACAACGCAGAATGAACCACGCTACATATGTGTGAGTAGTTACCTTGTCATCAGGTGAGAAGATATAGAGGGCGAGGGGTTTCTCTCCCTTGTTGATGAAGTCGATGGCCTCGTCCACTCCACTGACCGTCAGGATGGGGAGCAGGGGACCAAAAATCTCCTCCTGCATCACCTTGGAGTTCACCTGCACGTCCTTCAGGACTGTAGGAGCTGAGAAGGAGGGAGGACAGATATGGATTAACTAGATGTGTCAGGGAAACCAGTAGCAGCACTGTATGGTCTGAGTAGGGGAGAATATATTTAGAGGTCAACTAGATGGGAAACCAACTTTAACCCCATAGCAGTATTGTAGGAACTGAGGAGGGGAGCATAGATACACAACTAGATGTGTCAGGGTAACCAACAGCAGGGTATGTGGTGGCCAGAGTATAGATACACATCAACTAGATGGGAAACCAACTTTTACCCCATAGCAGTACTGTAGGAGCTGAAGAGGGGAGCATAGATATACAACTAGATGTGTCATGGTAACCAACTGTAGGGTATGTGTATGTGATACCTATGGAGTCCTATGACAGTCATATAATACAAATAATGTATTCAACTTGTATAGCGCTTACAGAAAGAATTTCAAAGGAAAACAAAAGGCAAAACAAACAATCAACTAATTATAAAAATGGAGATTGAATAGTGTAGGAAGTAATGTTGGAAGGAGTTGAGGCAGTTTTGATAGGAAAAGTGATACCTACAAGTACGTATCATCAAATCAAATCAAATTTTATTAGTCACATGCGCCGAATACAACAGGTGAATACAACATTTCACCTTACAGTGAAATGGTTACTTACGAGCCCCTAACCAACAATGCAGTTTAAAAAAATAAGGACGAGAATAAGAAATAAAAGTAACAAGTAATTAAAGAGCAGCAATAAAATAACAATAGCGAGACTATATACAGGGGGGTACCAGTACAGAGTCAATGTGCAGGGCACCGGGTTAGTTTAGGTAATATGTACATGTAGTTAGAGTTATTAAAGTGACTATGAATAGATGATAACAACAGAGAGCAGCAGCGGTGTAAAAGAGGGTGAAGGGGGAGAACAGTCTATGTCTAGGGTGGCTGGAGTCTTGGATGGCAGGGAGCTTGGCCCCAGTGATGTACTGGGCCATTCGCACTACCCTCTGTAGTGCCTTGCGGTCGGAGGCCGAGCAGTTGCCATACCAGGCAGTGATGCAACAAGTCAGGATGCTCTCGATGGTGCAGTTATAGAACCTTTTGAGGATCTGAGGACCCATGCCAAATCTTTTCAGTATCCTGAGGGGGAATAGGTGTTGCCGTGCCCTCTCACGGCTGTCTTGGTGTGCTTGGACCATGTTAGTTTGTTGGTGATGTGGACACCAAGGAACTTGAAGCTCTCAACCTGCTCCACTACAGCCCCGTCAATGAGAATGGGGTCGTGCACGGTCCTCTTTTTCCTGTAGTCCACAATCATCTCCTTTGTCTTGATCACGTTGAGGGGGAGGTTGTTGTCGTGGCACCACATGGCCAGGTCTCTGACCTCCTTCCTATAGGCTGTCTCGTCGTTGTCGGTGATCAGGCCTACCACTGTTGTGTCATCGGCAAACTTAATGATGGTGTTGGAATCGTGCCTGGCCGTGCAGTCATGAGTGAACAAGGAGTGCAGGAGGGGACTGAGCATGCACCCCTGAGGGGCCCCTGTGTTGAAGATCAGTGTGGCAGATGTGTTGTTACCTACCCTTACCACCTGGGCGCAGCCCGTCAGGAGGTCCAGGATCCAGTTGCAGAGGGAGGTGTTTAGTCCCAGGGTCCTTAGCTTATTGATGAACTTTGAGGGTGCTATGTTGTGAATGCTGAGCTGTAGTCAATCAATTGCATTATCACATAGGTGTTCCTTTTGTGCAGGTGTAAAAGGCCAGTGTGGAGTGCAATAGACATTGCATTATCTGTGGATCTGTTGGGGCGGTATGCAAATTGGAGTGGGTCTAGGGTTTCTAGGATAATGGTGTTGATGTGAGCCATGACTAGCCTTTCAAAGCACTTCATGGCTACAGACGTGAGTGCTACGGGTCGGTAGTCATTTAGGCAGGTTACCTTAGTGTTCTTGGGCACAGGGAATATGGTGGTCTGCTTAAAACATGTTGGTATTACAGACTCGGACAGGGAGAAGTTGAAAATGTCAGTGAAGAGACTTGCCAGTTGGTCAGCGCATGCTCGCAGTACACGTCTGGCCCTGCGGCCTTGTGAATGTTGACCTGTTTAAAGGTCTTACTCACATCGGCTGCGGAGAGCGTGATCAGAGTCTTCCCGGAACAGCTGGTGCTCTCATGCCTGTTTTAGTGTTATTTGCCTCGAAGCGAGCATAGAAGTAGTTTAGCTCATGTGGTAGGCTCATGTCACTGGGCAGCTCTCGTCTGTGCTCCCCTTTGTAGTCTGTAATGGTTTGCATGCCCTGTCACATCCGACGACCGTCAGAGCCAGTGTAGTACGATTCGATCTTAGTCCTGTATTGACGCTTTGCCTGTTTGATGATTCGTCGGAGGGCATAGCGGGATTTCTTATAAGTTTCCCGCTCCTTGAAAGCGGCAGCTCTAGCCGTTAGATCAGTACGGATGTTGCCTGCAATCCATGGCTTCTGGTTGGGGTATGTACGTACAATCACTGTGGGGACGACGTCATCGATTCACTTATTGATGAAGCCAACGACTGATGTGGTGTACTCCTCAATGCCATTGGAGGAATCCCGGAACATATTCCAATCTGTGCTAGCAAAACAGTCCTGTAGTTTAGCATCTGACCACTTTTTTATTGATCAAGTCACTTGTGCTTCCTGTTTAAATTTTGCTTGTAAGCAGGAATCAGGAGGATAGAATTATGGTCAGATTTGCCAAATGGAGGGTGAGGGAGAGCTTTGTATGCATCTCTGGTTGCACATTTAACATGCTGATAGAAAAAGGATTTAAGTTTACCTGCATTAAAGTTCCCGGCTACTAGGAGTGCCGCCTCTGGGTGATTATTTTCTTGTTTGCTTAGGGCGGAATACAGCTCATTCAATGCTATCTTAGTGCCAGGCCTCAGTCTGTGGTTGTATGTAAAACAGCTACGAAAAATACAGATGAAAACTCTCTAGGTAGATAGTGTGGTCTACAGCTTATCATGAGATACTCTACCTCAGGCGAGCAATAGCTTGAGAGTTTAATCTTCCACGTAGGTCTTCTATTTTATTTTCCAAAGGTTGCACGTTGGCTAGAAGAATGGAAGGAAGTGGGGGTTTATTTGATCGCCTACAAATTCTCAGAAGGCAGCCCGCCCTTTGGCCCCTTTTTCTCTTCACGCAAATCATAGGGATCTGGGCCTGTTCCTGGGAGAGCAGTATATCATTCACGTCGCGCTCGTCAGACTCGTTAAAGGAAAAAAAGGATTCTGCCAGTCCGTGGTGAGTAATCACAGTCCTGATGTCCAGAAGTTATTTTCGGTCATAATAGACGGTAGCGGCAACATTATATACAAAATAAGTTACAAACAATGCAAAGAAACTAACAAAAAACACTGGTTGGGGGCACGTAAAACGTCAGCCTTCTTCTCCGGCGCCATTTTAGGTAGCTATGCCTATCATAAGTAGTACAGTATCTATGTAGCATTATGCTTGTCATAAGTAGTACCTATGTAGCACGTTGACTCATCACTATCCCCTCCTATAGCGATGGTGCTGTCCTCTGTCATGGCCATGATGCGTTTGAAGTGGCGCTGGTTGATGATGCGTCCGTAGTCGGGGCAGGTCTTGGGGTCCTCTGTGTAGAAGGCCTGAAAGGAAAATACATGTACACAATTGACCAATTGTACATTACATAATAAATGGGTTGCCTGACAAAGTCACGAAAATGATGACTCGAAAATTATGTCAAGAAGCTGTAATGTGGGAAATCGTAGGTGGATTGTTTTAGCTAGTTTCATCTTGTTCTTAACACCTGAAAACAAGACATGGTATCTTGACTTATGTCACGTATATGCCTTTATGTCAAAAATTGGATTGTGTGTGTGTGTGTTTCTACTATTTAACTGTACTAGAATGCTTAAAAGGTCGCTAAAATTGTAAATATCGGCTATAGGTATCAGGTTTTTTGGCAAGGAAAATATTGGATATCGGTATCAGCCAAAACTACAGATTTTGTCCTTTACAAAATAGCCTCCAACACTCTACTCAACAAATTGGATGCAGTCTATCACAGTGCCATCCGTTCTGTCACCAAAGCCCCATATACTACCCACCACTGCGACCTGTACGCTCTCGTTGGCTGGCCCTCGCTTCATACTCGTCGCCAAACCCACTGGCTCCAGGTCATCTACAAGTCTCTGCTAGGTAAAGCCCCGCCTTATCTCAGCTCACTGGTAACCATAGCAGCACCCACCCGTAGCACGCGCTCCAGCAGGTATATCTCACTGGTCACCCCCAAAGCCAATTCTTCCTTTGGCTGCCTCTCCTTCCAGTTCTCTGCTGCCAATGACTGGAATGAACTGCAAAAATCACTAAAGCTGGAGACTCTCACTAGCTTTAAGCACCAGCTGTCAGAGCAGCTCACAGATCACTGCATCTGTAAATAGCCCATCCAATCTACCTCATCCCCATACTGTATTTATTTATTTATCTTGCTCCTTTACACCCCAGTATCTCTTCTTGCACATTCATCTTCTGCACATTCTACCATTCCAGTGTTTAATTGCTATATTGTAAATACTTCACCACCATGGCCTATTTATTGCCTTACCTCCCTTATCCTACCTCATTTGCACATGCTGTATATAGACTTTTCTACTGTATTATTGATTGTATGTTTGTTTACTCCATGTGTAACTCTGTGTTGTTTGTGTCGAACTGCTTTGCTTTATATTGGCCACGTCGCAGTTGCAAATGAGAACTTGTTCTCAACTAGCCTACCTGCTTAAATAAAGGTGAAATAATTTTTATTTTTATTTTTTACATCGCATCCCTAATAACAATGTATTTGAGAGTTAACAAGTGTTCATTGTGCAAATGTATTTATATTTTCAATAAACATTTGGAGATGAAATATAGTTGATTTCCTTTTGATTTTAAACCAACGCCGTCTGTTTTGCACCAACGTTTTTGTTGCTAAACAACCCACCTGTCTATAATTATAATAAGCTTGTGAGAGCACTGGTTTTGTGGGACAAAAACGTCAGGAAAAGGGCCTCCTTTTTCACTCCAACAAAAACTGTCAGTACCTTCATGGTTGCTACTCAATGCTTAGTTAGTGAAGCCAGATATATACTCCGTTTTATACTCCCAACATAGTGAGTTGTACTTTGATGGACTTCTTGATCTCCTCCAGCACGCGGCCCTGAATGCTGGGCTCACACAGGATGTAGTCTGGAGCGATACACGTCTGCCCACAGTTAGAATACTTCCCCCATGTCACACGCCTACAGGAGAGAGAAGAGGGAAGGGAGGGAGGGACAAGGCGAGAAACGGAAGAGAGTTAGAACGTTGTATCTGTGTCTGTCTGTCCGTTTCTGTATCTGGGTGTGTTCTCTTACCGGCAGGCGATGGGGATGTCACAGTTCTTGTCGATGTAACAGGGGCTCTTGCCCCCCAGCTCCAGGGTCACGGGGGTGAGGTGTTTGGCTGCTGCCTCCATCACCAGTTTCCCCACCATGCTGTTCCCTGTGTAGAACACATGGTCGAACCGCTGACGCAGCAACTCCTGGGTCTCTGAGACACCCCCTGTCACCACCGGGTACAACTCCTAGAGATGCAGGGAAAAACACATTGTTATGTACAACACATTATGCATGATGTTATATACAAGATTACATAGAAATACATTTATGTCATTTAGCAGATGCTATTGTAAAGAGCAACTTACAGGAGCAATTAAGGATAAGTACCTTGCTCAAGGACACATCAACAGATTTGTCACCTAGGGGATTTGAACCAGCTACCTTTCAGGTACTGGCCCAACGCTTTTTCCCGCTAGGCTACCTGCCACCCCAACAGGGAGGTAGATACACACTGTTTATACATCAACAGATTTGTCACCTAGTCGGCTCAGGGATTCGAACCAGCTACCTTACGGATACTGGCAAAACACTCTTTATCGCTAGGCTATCTGCCACCCCTACAGCGGTAAGGGTACACTATGGCTTTTTAAATGCCGACACTAAACCTTCTCTCGAGAAACTTTCGAAGCGCAATTGAACAGGCATTTTACTTGTCTATAAAGGAATGCCATTTATGAAACGGGACTCATACGTCAATCACTAGGCGAACAGAAATGTCAATCAAATAATCTCGAGCTGCACGCAGAGTCAGACCACTCTCTCCTAAAAAAGTACTTTAAAGTTTGTTAAATACCGTGACTTACCAAGACATTTAGTAGAAAGAAAACACATCTTCCGCTCGGAATCGACTCCTAAGATTGATTCTTTTTGGAACGGAGATGACTGATTAGTTGCTGTACTCCCGAGAACACAAACGTTTTTCATAGCGAGCTAGCGAGGGACCGAGAGAAAGGGGAGGGGCACAGTATAGGCAGGTAGACCACCTGGCAGACAGAGTCAGAACCATGCAACCATGCCTATCTAGCGGCAATCAAAAGCTACATATCGCAATGGAATGCTGTATTTTGCAATTTCTTGGGCCTATCATCAATGAATAGGCTAGAATATTCTACACGCAACAGACCAAAGACTGAAAACACACTTGCATCATTAGCGAAGAGAAAGCACAGGTGAGCCAGCTGCACTGTGATTAAAATTTTGTGGGGGGAGTGGGGAATAAATATATTTTTTCTATTTGGGAGTTTTCTTATCATTAAGATGTTTAAACGTTCAACCCCCTAGTGTGTGGCTGCATGTGCATGTGTTTTACCTTGTCTATGTAGGCGGGCAGCAGGTCCTCCATAACCTTGGCGGTGTGGACACACACCTCAGACGGCTTCACCACAGCCGCGTTGCCTGGCACAGAGAATAGTACAGTTGTCGTTAGCATTAGCTTGAGGATGCTAAGACGAACAATGGAGTTATTGGTTAGCACTGGGGTAATAAGTCTTGGGGCAGACAAACAAAGTTGCAGTTGGAGTGATACCTTATGAGTCGGGACAGACAGAATGTGTTGGCATTTACTGGCATAGAAAGAGATCCTTATTCTATTTATATGTTTACTTATCTCTTATTCAGTCTAATCCAATGTTTGGTTCACACCTGCAGAGCCATTATGACATTACATTTACATTTTATTCAGTTGGGGGGGGTGTGCCAAGTTTGGGAAACTCTGAGTTAGCAGACACTCTTAAGTGTATTTAAGAAGTTTAGTAGGGAAAACAACCACATATCACAGTCATTGCAATAGACCCTTTAACAAAATATATGTATCACATATGATATTACAGTACTATATGTCCCTCTGCAGCCACCATCCACCGGGATGACTGGTGTGTGTGTAAAGGGCCTTCTGTAAGGCAAGGCAGAACTCTCACCGAGTGAACGGCCATAACCTTGCCTCTGGTAACTGATAGCAGGGTTAGAGAATAAAGTCCAGCCCAACACACACATTAATCAATAACAGTCCAAGATCAATGCCAACAGCTATTTACTTGGCTGAATGCTAAATGTCTGTTAAATATATTATGCCATTTCTCCATTACAAGAACCAGGAGGAACTAGGACGAAAGATAACCAGACAAGATGTTTCCTCAAAGTGTTTCCACTACCAATCCAATCAGAATGGGAACTTGTTACTGGGAGACTCAACTGGGAGACTCATTGTTCCTGTTCCCAAGAAAGCTAAGGTAACTGAGCTAAACGACTACCGCCCCGTAGCACTCACTTCCGTCATCATGAAGTGCTTTGAGAGACTAGTCAAGGACCATATCACCTCCACCCTACCTGACACCCTAGACCCACTCCAATTCGCTTACCGCCCCAATAGGTCCACAGGCGACGCAATCGCAACCACACTGCACACTGCCCTAACCCATCTGGACAAGAGGAATACCTATGTGAGAATGCTGTTCATCGACTACAGCTCAGCATTTAACTCCAAACTCGTCATCAAGCTCGAGACCCTGGGTCTCGACCCCGCCCTGTGCAACTGGGTACTGGACTTCCTGAAGGGCCGCCCCGAGGTGGTGAGGGTAGGTAACAACATCTCCACCCCGCTGATCCTCAACACTGGGACCCCACAAGGGTGCGTTCTGAGCCCTCTCCTGTACTCCCTGTTCACCCACGACTGCGTGGCCATGCACGCCTCCAACTCAATCATCAAGTTTGCGGACGACACTACAGTGGTAGGCTTGATTACCAACAACGACGAGACGGCCTACAGGGAGGAGGTGAGGGCCCTCGGAGTGTGGTGTCAGGAAAATAACCTCACACTCAACGTCAACAAAACAAAGGAGATGATTGTGGACTTCAGGAAACAGCAGAGGGAGCACCCCCCTATCCACATCGACGGGACAGTAGTGGAGAGGGTAGTAGGTTTTAAGTTCCTCGGCGTACACATCACGGACAAACTGAAATGGTCCACCCACACAGACAGCGTTGTGGAGGCTGAGGAAATTCGGCTTGTCACCAAAAGCACTCACAAACTTCTACAGATGCACAATCGAGAGCATCCTGTCGGGCTGTATCACCGCCTGGTGCGGCAACTGCTCTGCCCACAACCGTAAGGCTCTTCAGAGGGTAGTGAGGTCTGCATAACGCATCACCGGGGGCAAACTACCTGCCCTCCAGGACACCTACACCACCCGATGTCACAGGAAGGCCATAAAGATCATCAAGGACAACAACCACCCGAGCCATTGCCTGTTCACCCCGCTATCATCCAGAAGGCGAGGTCAGTACAGGTGCATCAAAGCAGGGACCGAGAGACTGAAAAACAGCTTCTATCTCAAGGCCATCAGACTGTTAAACAGTCACCACTAACATCGAGTGGCTGCTGCCAACATACTGACTCAACTCCAGCTCACTTTAATAATGGAAATCGATCAAAAATGTATCACTAGCCACTTTAAACAATGCCACTTAATATAATGTATATGTATATACTGTACTCTATATCATCTACTGCATCTTGCCATCTTTATGTCATACATGTATCACTAGCCACTTTAAACTATGCACTTTTATGTTTACATACCCTACATTACTCATCTCATATGTATATACTGTACTCGATACCATCTACTGCATCTTGCCTATGCCGTTCTGTACCATCACTCATTCGTATATCTTTATGTACATATTCTTTATCCCTTTACACTTGTGTATACCACTCCTGGCTTGCTTTTGAAGCTAAGCAGGGTTGGTCCTGGTCAGTTCCTGGATGGGAGACCAGATGCTGCTGGAAGTGGTGTTGGAGGGCCAGTAGGAGGCACTCTTTCCTCTGGTCTAAAAAATATCCCCCAATCCCCCAGGGCAGTGATTGGGGACACTGTCCTGTGTAGGGTGCTGTCTTTCAGATGGGACGTTAAACGGGTGTCCTGACTCTCTGAGGTCATTAAAGATCCCATGGCACTTATTGTAAGAGTAGGGGTGTTAACCCCGGTGTCCTGGCTAAATTCCCAATCTGGCCTTCAAACCATCACGGTCACCTAATAATCCCCAGTTTACAATTGGATCATTCATCCCTCTCCCCTGTAACTATTCCCCAGGTCGTTGCTGCAAATGAGAATGTGTTCTCAGTCAACTTACCTGGTAAAATAAAGGATAAATAAAAAATAAAATAAATAAAAATAAGGTAGTAGTTGTAGAATTGTTAGGTTAGATTACTCGTTGGTTATTACTGCATTGTCGGAACTAGAAGCACAAGCATTTCGCTACACTCGCATTAACATCTGCTAACCATGTGTATGTGACAAATAAAATTTGATTTGATTTTTTTACGTCTCAGTTAAGGCTTAACCAGAGAAATATAGATCATTGGATGTGGGCCAAACCACTTAAACTCCAAAGATCTAGATGCTACATAGACCCACCGCTCTCTTCCAATGGTAAGACTGGTTAAAAAATATATATGATTTCACCTTTATTTAACCAGGTAGGCCAGTTAGGAACAAGTTCTCATTTACAACTGCGACCTGGCCAAGATAAAGCAATGCAGGGCGACACAAACAACAACACAAAGTTGAACATGGAATAAACAAACGTACAGTCAATAATGCAATAGAAGAAAAAAAATACAATGGAATTTGAGAAATGTTAATGCACAATATTCACTTCAACACAACACTATGACAAATGCTGACCACTGACCAATTAAAAGCTCTCTGGTCAAATGCTAATGATGTTAAACTAATACCCCACAGGGGGTTGGGATTACACAGTAGAACGGATCAATCAGTTAGCCAGCTAACATGCCTAAATGCTGAAATAACTTTACATTTTTTAGAAAGATAAGCTTGAAATGGCCATGGTCTAATTGACTCAACAACCAAAAACACACAGTACCAGTCAAAAGTTTGGAAACACCTACTTATTCAAGGGTTTTTCTTTATTTTTATTATTTTCTACATTGTAGAATAATAGTGAAGACATCAAAACTATGAAATAACACATTGGGAATCATGTAGTAACCAAAAAAGTGTTAAACAAATGAAAATATATTTTAGATTTTAGATTCTTCGAAATAGCCTCACTTTGCCTTGATGACAGCGTTGCACACTCTTGTTAACCAGCTTCATGAGGTAGTCACCTGGAATGCTTTTCCAACAGTCTTGAAGGAGTTCCCACACATGCTGAGCACTTGTTGGCTGCTTTTCCTTCACTCTGCGGTCCAACTCATCCCAAACCATCTCAATTGGGTTGAGGTTGGGGGATTGTGGCGGCCAGGTCATCTGATGCAGCACTCCATCACTTTCCTTCTTGGTAAAATAGCCCTTACACAGCCTGGAGGTGTGTTGGGTCATTGTCCTGTTGAAAAACCAATGATAGTCCCATTAAGCGCAAACCAGAAGGGATGGTGTATTGCTGCAGAATGCTGTGGTTGCCATGCTGGTTAAGTGTGATTGAATTCTAAATAAATCACAGACAGTGTCACCAGCAAAGCACCCCCACACCATCACACCTCCTCCTCCATGCTTCACGGTGGGAACCAAACATGCGGAGATCATCTGTTCATCTGATCATCTGGGAACCAAAAATCTGAATCTTTGACTCATCAGACCAAAAGACAGATTTCCACCGTTCTAATGTCCATTGCTTGTGTTTCTTGGCCCAAGGAAGTCGCTTCTTCGTATTGGTGTCCTTTAGTAGTGGTTTCTTTGCAGCAATTTGACCATGAGGGCCTTATTCACACAGTCTCCTCTAAACAGTTGATGTTGAGATGTGTCTGTTAGTTGAACTCTGTTCAACTCTGTTCAGCATTTATTTGGGCTGCAATCTGAGGTGCAGTTAATTTCCGATTTCTGAGGCTGGTAAGTCTAATAAACTTATCCTCTACAGCAGAGGTAACTCTGGGAATTATTTTCCTGTGGCGGTCCTCATGAGAGCCAGTTTCATCATAGAGCTTGATGGTTTTTGCGATTGCATTTGAAGAAACTTTCAAAGTTCTTGACATTTTCCAGATTGACTGACCTTAATTTCTTAAAGTAATGATGGATTGTAGTTTCTCTTTGCTTATTTGAGCTGTTCTTGCCATAATATGGACTTTATCTTTTACCAAATAGGGCTATATTCTGTATACCCCCCTACCTTGTCACAACACAACTGATTGGCTCAAACATATTAAGAAGGAAAGAAATTCCACAAATTAACTTTTAACAAAGTATTCCAGGTGACTACCTCATGAAGCTGGTTGAGAGAATGCCAAGAGTGTGCAAAGCTGTCATCAAGGCAAAGGGTGGCTGCTTTGAATTAGTACTACATGATTGGTTACTACATGATTCAGAGCTATCTAGCTCTGATATCTTTCAACTATACTGAAATGTTTATCATACAATTTCAATCTATCTAATTGAATAGAATCCACAGATTGCTAGTTGAAGGTAAATACTTTTACTAAGAGTATTAGTATATTATTAATTGACTGACCCGGTCTCTCCAGATCTCCTAACAGTAGTATTTCTAGGGTCAATTTTAGATCAATGTTCTGCATTTTCAGCCATTCCTGAACCTGAGACCAGAAACAGGCTACATGAGGGTAATACCAAAATAATTGATTCTGTATCCTCACAACAAAATCTGCAGAGCTTTGATGATTGAATGCCCCCCGAATATTCAATATTTTGTTGGTGGCAAGAATTCTATATAATAATTTTAGCTGAAAATCACGAAGTCTTAAATCTTCAGTTGTTTTATATATCAACTCATACACCCTGTACCATGGAATCGGTACATAAAAAAACCTCCTGGTCCTCAAATGAAACTGGTATACTTTCCTATATATGCTATTTTTATTCTTCCACCAGTTTTGATCCTATATATTGGGCAGACAGACCAGTTCCCTACCTCCTCCCACTGCCACCTGCCTCCTCCATTTTGGGGGTAATATTCAATTGTTTGTACTCTTGGATTGAGCAGACCTTCCTATACAATTCTGATAACTCTACCATTCCAATGTAAAATATAATTTAAAAAGCAAATACGCTTTCCAAACATCTTTCCCATAAATACAGGTATTTTATCAAACAGCAGTTTTGAGTTCAGCCATAATATTTGTTCTATCTTTTCAGAGGGATGAAATTGAAATTGTAGTCAGCTCTGCAATGCTTGTTTGAAAAAGAGAGATACTTTGAAAAAATAAGAATTTTCGAAAATCGAAAATGAGACATGGCAATCGGCACAAAGGCAAAAAGGAAATTTTTAGTAATCTACTTATTTAGGGTTCAAGTAAAACTTTTGAATAAGTGAAGCTTTTAGAGAGGTTTAGTGCTTCTATATTTAATAATCTCAACCCACCCAATTCATATTCATTATATAGATAGGCACGCTGCATTTTGTCTGGTTTAGCGTCCCAGATAAAGCAAAATATTTTTTGCTCATATGATTTGAAAAACGAGTCATCAGGAGTAGGCAGCACCATAAGTAAGTGAGTAAACTGAGATATGACTAAGGAGTTAATCAGGGCAATTTTTCCATAAACCTATCCATGGTTGCAGGATCTTGTCTATTTTTAAAATGTTTCTATTGAAATTCATTGTGGAGAGCCTATTTATATCTTTTGTGATAAGAATACCAAGTATGTCTACTTCACCATCAGCCTATTTTATAGTTAAACTGCAGGGTAATGTAAAAGTTGTATTTTTTAAAGATCCAATACGTAATATTGTACACTTATCGTTTATTTGCGTTGTTTGTAACTTATTTGTTTTACTTATTTTGGTATTTTTAAAAACTGCATTGTTGGTTAGGGGCTCATAAGTAAGCATTTCATTTGAAGGTCTACATCTGTTATATTCGGCGCATGTAACTAATACAATTTGATTTGAACATTTGATTTGATTTATCATATTTAGGTTTTAGTCCAGAGAATCCAGAGAAATTATCTAGATCTTCAATGAGACATTGCAAGGATCTAGCTTGCGGACGTAATATAAAACTTGAGTCATCGGCATACATGGACACCTTTGTTTATAAGCCATGGATTTCTAATCCTCTAATGTTGATATTTTAGTAGCTAGCATTTCGATGGCCATAACAAATACATATGGTGACAGTGGACACCCTTGTTTAACTCCCCTTGACAATTCAACACTCTCTGAGAAGTAGCCACTATTTACTATTTTACACCTGGGGTTGTTATACATTACTTTTACCCATTTTATAAGAGAATCAGTGAAATTGAAAAAAATACAGGCATTTATAAATAAAATCCAGTCTTACTTTATCAAAGGCCTTTTCAAAATCCGCTATAAATACCATTCCTGGCTTCTTAGATGTTTCATGATGTTCTATAATTTCTAGTAGTTGTCGTATATTATCTCCAATGTATCGTCCATGTAAAAATACCCGGTAAAGCCCTTTTAATTCTGAGTGCTTTGCATTTCGCTAGTATTTTTGCGCCACAACACTGAAGTGTAAGAGGCCTCCAGTTTTTTTTAGATAGACTGGATCTTTATATTTGCCATCTGGTTCTTGTTTTAATAATAGTGAAATCAAACCTTCCTGCTGAGTACCTGACAGACTACCATTTCTATAGGAGTATTTAAAACAAGCTAGCAATGGAGCTTTGAGTATATCAAAAAATGCTCGATATACCTTTACCGGATTGCCATCAAGCCCTGGGGTTTTTCCAGACTGAAAGGATTTAATAGCCTCAAAGTTATTCCTCTGTAATTTGGCCTTCGCACAGATCTTTCTGTACATTTGTTAATTTTCCATTTTTGCATTATTTGGAAAGAATTCCTTACAATAATCGTCATTCAGTGGGTGAGGATGAGAAGGAAAAGAGAACATCTCCTTAAATGATTTAGCTTCCTCTTTTAAAATATCATTTGAGGAAAATCATAGATGACTCCGTCTTCAGTAACGAGTTTCTGCAAATAATTTTTGTTAGCGTTCCTGTGTTGGAGATTCAGGAAGAATTTTGTGCATTTTTCTCCATATTCCATCCAGTTTGCTTTATTTTTGTAATAGATTACATTAGATTGTTCTTGAATAAGTTCGTCCAGTTCTTTTTGTTTTTCCTCTAACTTATTTTGTATCTACCTGTACTATTAGTTCATATATTTCCTTTGTTAGTCTGGTCTCTTTAGCCAGAAACTGCTTTTTTAATATTGATGAATATTGAATTGAATGACCTCTGAAGGTACATTTAAAGGTATCCCAAACAATAAGGCGATTTGCTGAACCTATATTATACTGGAAAAATTCAGTTATAAATTATTTTGTCTTAGTTAAAAATAAATGGTTCTCCAGTAAACATTGATTACATTTCCAATATCCCGTCCACATGGTAATTCTATAAGAGTTATGTGAAGGCCAATTAGATGATGATCCGACCGCATTCTGTCTCCTATTAAAACCTTTTTAACCTTTGATAAAAGAGAGAAAGAGACAAAAAAGTACTCAACGTGACTAGCTTGATTAAGTCTCCTCCATGTATATCTCACTTGGTCAGGGTTTTTTAGTCTCCAAATATCCACTATTTCTAAGGTGTCCATAATATTTGTGATTTCCTTAAGGGCATGGTGATGATAGTTATAGTCTCCTATCATAATGATTTGATCATTTGTTGCCTGTAAATTCAATAAATTGGTATAAATATTTTCAAATAAGTATGGATCATCCTGATTTGGACCACATAGATTAATGAGCCAAATCACTTTTTTGTCCACTTTCATATTCAAAAAGATCCACCTTCCTTGCGAATCATTCTTGACTATTTGCACATTCAGATCAAATGTTTTGTTAATTAAAATCATCACACCTTTTGAGTTCCTTTGTCCATGACAGAAAATTGTTTCACCACCCCATTACTTTTCCCACGCAACTTCATCTAAGGATGTAGAGTAAGTTTCCTGTAAACAGTATACGTTATATTCCTTTTCTTTTAGCCACGTAAAGACTAATCTTCTTTTTTTATAATCTGCTAAACCGTTACAATTATAACTGGCTATACTTATTTCACCCCTTATCATAACTAGATACTATTCTCAGTCTAAATTGACCATAATTTGTGCTTGTAAAGACACTGCCATAAGAGGTATTATGATGGTCAACATTTTAGATTTCAAATGTCTGATATTTAGAATCCAAGAAACAGGTTCTAGCAATATTTGTTTTATTCCCTTGCCTGTTTGCCCCTGAGCCAATGCCACAGATGTTAGAAAATTGGGTCAAGATATTATGTGTGTAGTAAATCTGAGTAGGTTGATGTGTATGATATTGGATGATATAACCCTGCTAGGTCTTTGTAGATAGAAGGTGTAAATTGGTCATAAATTGGGATAAATTTGTCATCAAAAAGAAAGGAGGATCAAGGCACTCTTCATATAATTAAAATGCCTTTATTCAATGGAACAAAGATTGTAAAACTCTGACCCGTTTCGGCAGCATATCATTCGTCAGGGAGTACAAAGACACATGTCTAAGTGAAGCTTTATTAATTAACCAAAAAATGTGTGGTTATTTCTGGTTGTTTATCAACGTTAGCTGGCTAACTTTGTAGTATACCTCTCAGGTGTTTACTGTGGTGCTGTTTGTATACAAAACAACAAAGTGATCATTGGCAAGAAGCTTTTAAAACAGACAAATGTGAATAAAACAAACGTGAACAATTCAGAAGTACATTCAACTGGTGGCCATCTTGGAAGGGGGAAAGATGGAGGGCTAGATGATCATGACTGACACAATACAAGGACGGAGTCTCACCCTTGGAGGATAAAGTCCCTGATAGTGGCAGTGCTCAGAGTTTGCATGCATGCATGCAAGCACACACAAACACACACACACACACACCCACAAATTGATAACAGTCAAGGAACTTTGAACCTGTCTTTGGTAGGTAAGAGGCTGAGAGGAAAATTGTGCAATACTGATTAAAAGTTAAAAGGACCTGGCCTGAGAGAAATAGAGATGGATGAATGGTCTGGGGGTAGGTCACACACAAACACACACACACGCACACAGACACACACTACCCAACCCCCCACTCCCCCCTACCTGCAGCGATAGCCCCTATAAGCGGCTGTATGGTAACGGCCCAGGGGTAGTTCCATGCTCCTATGATGAGCACCACTCCCAGCGGTTCAGGCTGGATGTAAACAGTGTCTGAGATGGTCAGGAGGTTCTTCTCAACAGGCCGGGGGGCAGCCCACTCTGCCAGCTTCTTCACTGCAAGGACAATCTCCCCTTCCAGGCCCAGTGTCTCATACAGCTGGGTGCCTGCCTCACTCTGGATGAATGGAGGATAGAAGATGGATATGGACATAGATGAGGTTAGATACATGCACACAGACACACGTGTGCGTGTGCAAACATACGCTGCAAAGACAGACACACAAATAGATTTATGCACATGCTCACACACACACACACACACACACACACACACACACACACACACACACACACACACACACACACACACACACACACACACACACACACACACACACACACACACACACACACACACACTCCTCTCTCAGTCACGCTGTGTCTGTCTGTTTGTCTCTCTACCTTGTTCAGGTCTTTCTTGATGGCCTCAGCTATCTCCTTCTCTCTCTCCAAGAGGAATCTCTGGAGGTTCTTCAGCTGGCGGATCCGGTGTTCTAAGGGCTTCGACCTGCCAGTGAGGAACGCTTTCCTCGCGCGCTCCACCGCCTTCTGCTCACGGGACATTCTACAAGAGGTGATGGATGGGTGGATGTTACAAACACGCCCCCCAAAATAACATAAATGTTTCTACTGTAAACGAACGGCACTATTCACAACCATTTTATCTTTTATACTCCTGAGTCACACAACCGTGTTGTCATCAACACAGCATATCAGGGAGGGATGATTTCATCTATTGGCTATAATGTTAGATAGTCAACATACTGATATGAGTAGCCTAACTATGTTCATCCTGGGCTCGAAGACGTAACATAGTAAATGTAAATCTGGGACACTCAAATTAGTCAATATGTTACGTTTGGTATGGTTACATAAGGCAGAAGGTTACTTAAGCCAAAAACAAATGGAGGGGAGCTTGGTCAGGGAGGATGGGTGTATAACGCAAACTTCTAGCAGCCCAAAAGTTGTGCGTTTGAATCACATCTTAGACAACTTTAGCTTTTTAGCTAACAGCAACTTTACAACTACTTAGTACATTTTTGCTCTTTTGCAACTACTTAGCATGTTAGCTAACTTTTCCCCTAATCCTAACTCCTAACCCTTAATCTTAACCTTAACCCAACAAGTCAGGTGTATTCAGGATGCTTTGAACATTAAATGAAATATTAAACATTAAACTCAAAATGTTATGACTTTGTTACTTTTAGATTTTGAGGGATGACATTTAAAGTACGGGCACTTTTTTCAGACGATACATAGCCTCATATAATTAATTTTCAAAGACAAAAGTAGGCATATTAGTATTCAAATGACTAATGTGACAAAATTGGGGAATAGCAGTATTGTTCTTGCTGACAAGCACACTAATTACCCTATATTTTAGCCAATTGTTAAGAATGATCAGACTAAAATAAGTAAAATAAAAAATAAAATCTCCTGAAGACAAAATGCCATTAATCTGCCCCAACACCATAAATCAAATAATTGTTATATTTATTGTCCCCCCTCTAGAATCAAATGTACGCTTTGGGTTCACAATCTTTTCGACATAATTATTTTCACAGTTAACAAATCAGGTCACCCTACCAAACGCCCCTGCTAAAACATACTGTAGGTCTCTGTCTGATGCCTTTTCATTGTCACCCTAAATGCAAATCACCAAACAAGGGGACTAGTGCAAATGCGGATTAAATCGATGTCGTTATTTATCTCCATTCAACGTCACTCTAATCTTGAGGGGCGTTTCTTTAAGACATGCATCCAATCCCCTTGATACTTCACATAACTAGACCAATCATATGCTTCAATGTGCCGCGGTTAACAGTGCTGTGGTAGGACAGGACAATGATAAAGGTTCCACTCATGGTGTTAAATTGGAGACTCAGAAACTCCTATTTTAAAACTGCGCTCATTTATTTTAGCCAGGATAGTCCACTCAGTAACAATTGTCACTATTTTCCAGGGAGTCCTGGGTTCCGTATCATCGATTTGGAGCACAGTTGAAAAGTTAACGCGCTGACTAATTAGAAAAATAAAAGCAGTACTTTTCAATGCGTGAGATATATTGTGAGGTGTGCCGTGAGAGCGTGAGAAGAGGGTCAAATGCGGGTGTCTCACCGCAAATTCGAGAGAGTTGGCAGCTCTGCCCTAACCCCTAGCCTAGTAAACTGTAAAACGGAAGTAGGTACTCGGTGCCACCTAGGCAACAAGCAAACGTTAGCCACATCAAATTGGAATTCATAACGTATCATACGTTTGCAAATTAAATTCGTAACATATTGTACGAATTGCAATTTGTAACATATCATACGAAATTGATAAATTGATTTTGGACATCCACAAATTACTAGGTTGCTCTGTTTGCCTTGGTCAACCGACTATGCCTGCTTTGGTGTTGTCGGCAATAACAGCTACGATGAAATGCTGTCAAAAGGCTAAAACAGACAAGACAAAGTAAATGAGTTGTATTATCCCATTATAACGGCGTAACTACCTGTGAACTAAAGAACAGCGCATTGTAGGCTATGTAACAACACTGGCTCCATGCGAGATCAAATCATAGAATCATTCTGAACCGTTAAATTACACGGTAGCCATGAGTTTGAGAGACAGCTCTTCGTTATGGCTAAAACATAATCAGTTTGAGAGAAGGTGTTGTTCATGATTCCATTATGCTGAGTCAACATGTAGAAAAGGCTTGACCACAACCTTTAACACAGTAACGTTGTACTGGCTTGCAGCAGGCCATTCTGTAACGTTCCTTGGTTATCACTAAATGAATTTGTAACTCCAAAACACAACTTCAACTCTTACCTGGCGGGCTGTTATTCCAAATCTCACTCAGATTATTCGCAAAATTGCTAAATACCGAATCAACTACGTTAGAAATTATCCGCAAACTCAGTCCGAACCACTATAGAGTAAACATGAAATACGGATCTCCATTCCCTTAATGTGGCAGCCAAAGAAAGACGCGTCAGCGGAGTACCTACTTCTGTTTTACAGTGCAAAAGCGAAGTTAGGTTGAAATTGCTGAATCCCTGAAAATCATTAACATCCCTTTTTCACCGCTGCTAAGGGTGGATCTCCGTTAATTCTGCCCCTCTGCTATTGGTGGACGCTGGTTGGGTAGTTAATGGTTAGTTCGCCTGTCACTCAAGCGTCAGAAGTCCATGCACAATGATATTATGACCATGTTTTCCTACATGGTTATTACCTGGCGGTGACGCATAATCCCTTACTTGATCCTTATTTTATTTTATGATATTGTTTTGTTTACCATTTTTTTTGCACTGCAGAATGGTAAGCCTATCGCGAAAAGAATAATAAAGCACATTTTTTAAAACTTTTTATTTAACTAGGCAAGTAAATTAAGAACAATTTAATATTTTCAATGACGGCCTACCCCAGTTAGGGACAACGCTGGGCCAATTGTGCGCAGCCCTATGGGACTCCCAATCACTGCTGGTTGTGATACATCCTGAAAACGAACCAGGGTCTGTAGTGACTTCTTTAGCACTGAGATGCAGTGCTTTAGACTGCTGTGCCACTCGAGAGCCCAATGCTTCTATAGCCTAATGATTAATACATCAAATCCAATTTTATTGGTCACATACACATGGTTAGCAGATGCAATTGTGAGTGTAGCGAAATGCTTGTGCTTCTAGTTCCCGACAGTGCAGCAATATCTAACATGTAATCTAAAAATTCCACAACAGATACCTAATACACACAAATCTAAGTAAAGGAATGGAATAAGAATATATACATATAAATATATGGATGAGCAATGACAGAGCGGCATAGGCAAGATGCAATAGACGGTATAAAATACAGTGTATACATCTAGGATGAGTAGTGCAAGATATGTAGACATCATTATTAAAGTGGCATTAATAAAGTGACTAGTGGTCCATTTGTTAGAGTGGCCAATGATTTCAAGTCTGTATGTAGGCAGCAGCCTCTCTGTGTCAGTGATTGCTGTTTAACAGTCTGATGGCCTTGAGATAGAAGCTGTTTTTCAGTCTCTCGGTCCCAGCTTTGATGCACCTGTACTGACCTCGCCTTCTGGATGGTAGCAGAGTGAACAGGCAGTGGCTCGGGTGGTTGTTGTACTTCATGATCTTTCTGGCCTTCCTGTGACATCGGGTGCTGTAGGAATCTAAAGATATAGGCCAACAAATTCTTATTTCCATTAAGAATTTAAGAACAAATAAAACAATGCTTTAGTAGCTGAGTGACATGTTATCATGTTACAATATTTTGCCAAGTTGCCAACTGCCAAAATCATGTTGAATGTGGCTGCCACAACCCCATGCTTTGTGCAATACAATGTGATGTCAATTGTCCTTTGCATGCACTTTTCCATGCAACACTATAGGCTTAGCTCCTTATGACCAGGGTTGGTGCCTACTGCATTAGAAAAATTGCATAATCTCAGACCCAAATTAATGTGAATGGAAAGCACCATCTATTTAGAGATTCAAGGGTTTGGGCCAAGGTGTAAGTATGACAGAACTAATACAAAAATCTGTGAACCATGATTGAGCTGATAAAAGCCACCTTTATTTCACATGAATCTAATTCGTCAGAAATATGCCAACCATCTTCTTGGCCTATCCCACATGACAGAGAAACATAGTCCCAGACACGAGAGTTAGGTTAAATTCCAAGTCTTTTCAGATTTAATTCCCCATAGCCAAACCTCATTCTGTGAGTAGCTCATGTTTCAGCCACAGAAAAAAAACAGACATATTCAGAAGGATTTGCGTGCTTGCAGTAGGTGACCATCAGATTCTCATCTCACATTCAACTTAAAATAAAGAACTTGCTAGACTGATCTGAATTTTGCTAATGTAGTTTTACTGTCATGTCTTGTGAATACACTTTTCAAGAAAAACGTTCTTATTATAAAAAAAGATATATATATTCTTCCCCTACGCTCCTTCGGGGTTCATTTCCATTATGGTAGGCCTACTTTGGGCCTGACCCAGGTGGGAATCATGAAAAAACATTTTTTGTGTGTTTTAGTTACACTTGATATCTAATTATTTAAACCATTTTATGGTTTTATATTCATCACACATACGTAAAGAGCATACAGTACGTTTGCTATTCAAGCTTAAACCAAGTCCATTAATGTGTGGGTCATCCCCCTAGGCATTCTGCAGTATATCTCCTATGCCATGCCGGGTCTCTGCCTTTCATCTGTAGCCAAGTTGGGATGGATCACACTCAGGCTCTGGATCTCAGGCTCTCAGGGCTGCCAGGGGCCCTATTGATGCCCACAGAGGCTCTCTGAAGCCTTGGTTATAGGCCAGGACTCTCCCCTTCAACACACACACACGAATTAGGCCTCAAAATCTCTCACGGTAACAGGAAATATGGATGGAGATTCCACATCAAACGCAGAGGAGAGGAGGGGTGTTTGTGTATTGTGGGAGGGGGGAAAGGGAAGGAGGAGAAGAGGAGGTGGAACGTCAATCACACCTGAGGATCCACTTTCACTGGTGACACACACACTGAGTCAATGACAAACACTGGTGGTTTTGTTGTGTAATGTTTGAGATGGCTTTAATCTCTCTATGTCCTCTGAAAGCAAAAAAAATAAATAATCAGGAATGTCATGAATAAAAAACCCATTTGTTCTATGCCAACTATTATTACACAGTAGACCTTTCATCCAGAAGTTAATCTCTGATTTGTATCACTCAAAATAGCCTTATATTCTCAATACAAGGCTCTGGCTCTGCACTTTTCTACTTCAACTTCAGTCACATGTGACCGACTGGATTCCAACCGGGTTTCCTGTGTGCAACAAGGTTGTGTTAGCCTGCTGAGCTAAAGCCTAGTGTTCGGGTCTCAGGCAAGGTTCAGCAAACTACAATCGATACACAAACAGAGACAAACCCACAACATTCAATGACAAATGAACTCATTCACTGCAGTGTTTGGTAAATACTTGTGACATTGTGTTTAAGTGTTTTCAACTTGTTGCTGTCTGTTTGTTAGTAGGTTTGTTTTCATTAGCTGTGTTTGCACACCAGTGATTGTTATTGGACTGTGGGTCTTGGCTTGTGAGTGTGTGTGTGTGTGTGGGGGGGGGGGGGGGGGGGGGGGGTTGGTTGGTTGGTTCTTCTATCCTTGTAGGGACCTAAAATCCCCAAAAGTTCCCACAGTGGTTAGTGGTTATGGTTAAGGTTACAGTAAGAATTAGGGTTGGGTTTAGGGTTAGGGAAAATAAGATTTTGAATGGAAATGAATGTGAGTTCTCCACGAGGATAGAAGAACGTAACGTGTGTGTGTGTGTGTGTGTGTGCGCGCGTGGCGCCATCTAGTGGCCAAACCATGGCTAATCCATTTACCTCGCTCCGTGCTGGGGCCATGAGAGCACAGGTGGAATTAAATCTGTGAATCTATGAAGGAGCTTTAAAGGGGCAATCTGCATTCAAACAATAACAAAAGCGGTCAATCTGCTGCTGTTTTGGTAAACAGCTGAGGTACGAGGCTGGAAACATTTTATAACTTTCAAATTCATAGACAGAGCGATGCAAGGACTGACCTATTCATGATATCAATATTAGAGTTTTAACAATGTTTTGTGGCAATACAGTGTTTGTTTACACTGGCTTTGTTTTCAAATTAGCTTATATTTTGGGTTCTGACCCGGTACGACAGATGAACTAAGCTCACAAGGCATTTATACGTTTTATTCTTTAAGAATCAGTGGGTGGGCTATATATAACTCATTTTCAACTCCAAACGTGGATGTAGCAATCACAGATTTCCCTTTTACATTTTGATTTGTATTTATTTATTCAACCTTTATTTTACCAGGCAGGTCAATGAAGAACAAATTTCTTATTTACAATGATGACCTGGAAAGTGAGAAGCAGTAGGCTTCTATTCAAGACAAGGCTTGCTCCAACTTTAATGTTGTCTTATAAGAAATGTAATGCTATGTTATTAAAAGTGACAGTTGAGACATTCCAAACCCTTAGTAGACACTAAACCTTATGATACATCGAGAACTATAAGGACTATAAGGTTCTATCTGCATTTTTGCCAAAATGTAGTTAATGCCATAGCCTTGTTTTGTTCAATGTTCTCTACCTAAATAATACTATAAATACCCCAGTTCATGATTTTTTAATTCAAAAGAATACAAAATAACACCATTTAAGCCAATTATCTCATAGTCCCAAACTCTCGAAATGTGTGTTTGTCTAAAACCCCTTTTCAGGTACGTATTTAAAATCATAACATGATTTAATTATTCTATTAGATGGCACAGAGGCTAAAATATGCACAAATAAGCCTGGCATTCATACCAAACCATTATCCCTAAAATAACAAGTTCTATGATCCATTGAAATGTGGGCATATTCCAATGTCATTATCGGATTGTCACATTTTTGCCACCAGCTTTTAATCATAAAGTGTCGGGTTTGTAACTATAGCTCATAGCTAGTCCAATAGCTAGAGGTAGACAGGTGTCACTCATATGAAATTGGAGATGACCGGTATAGCCTATTCTCAGTGATGTGATTATGATGAAATATTATAGATTGATATAAGGGATAGTCATGAGGGGCTATGCGTTCTCTGGAGAATAATTAATGATGTGGAAGGTGTGTTTCACGACGCATTAAGAATTTGTTCTTAATTAACTGACTTGACTAGTTAAATAAATGTAAAAAATATAAATTAAATAAATAACCTTCAACTGAGTTGCATTATTTTCCATAGAACACATAGAGCCTCGAGTTGATAAACAATTTTTAACATGGATATAATTTAACACATTTACCGCTAGAAATGTGTTAATTTGCAGATAGAAATGTGTTCAACATCCACTGAGGTAGCTAGCAAGCTTACGAGATAGCGACAGTAGTTGCCTTGCTAACCAAACAAACAGATTTGCTAGTTTCGCTAACCAAACCATGAGTCAGTCCTATCTTACTATTATGGAAATCGAATTCAACAATTCCAACAATATTTTCAATTCGACTTTTGATTTTTAAAAGCAGATCAAACATGTAAGAATGAACTATAACCATTGTATTCTACAATTCTGCTTATAGGGAAATAATGCACAATCTAGAATGCCCTTCAAGCCAATCAGAAACGAGTATTCAACAATGCCATTGTATTAAGATTGATACACGGTTATACAGTAGACCATATTGTAGATTGATAATTTAGCCAACATTATAATTATGGACTGATGGGGACTGAACGCACATTGTTCCTAATTATCCACTTTAATTTGGACCTGCCTGAACATGAGAGTTCTCTATACAGAGGGGTGACATGGGCCCAGTCTCGGATGGAAGTTTCGATAGGCCTAAATGGTTTCGATGTAGTTTATGAATGACAGAGCCATTATAATGCGGTCATGTGAGGGATTAACTATACTCTGGTTTATCACGTGAGGCTCTAAGTGAGAATGTTAAGAAATTTGTTGCCAATTTGATCCAACCTGATTTAATTAAGTTAATTTCCCATGTTCGTCTCATAGGCCGTAGACGTTTTGTGACTAATTCAGTTTGTAACCAAAAAAACAAAATAAAAAATACAATTAAAAGTTTTTTTGTTTAGATTTATCATGTTGCACCGATTTATAGCAATAAAAAGTATACAATATTATTATTCCTCAGTGTCTTCATCGAATATTGCGTAATTAGCCTACAACACTGAAAAATAAATACAGTGCTTTTAGTAGACATAGGCCTATGTACATTTCGTTCGACTGTTTTCTTTAGGGAGACATAATTCATTGGACTGTTTCATAGGCTACTGGAGGGCCCTGTCTCAAGATGAAAGCAAACATTTCATGCATTCTGAATAGCAAGAATAACAATGAGCCTAGCCTATAAATGTACACCAACATTTACATTTTACGAATGTACATAATAACATGGTCACTGGACTACAGCTTCAATTGATGCATTACATAGAAATATCTGTGGTTTGTTGTTGTCACATTTCATCTTCAATAATCATTAGATGGTCAGGGCTCAGAACAGGGGCTATTCTACAGTGTGTGTCCGGCACTGTTACAGCCATAGACTTGTTGTGAAAGTCCAGAATCACTAACAACCGACGTTATCCGGCGGTTTGATCTCAAATCGATGAAAAAAACCCGACCAAGTAGTCAAAACAACGACTAGTAAGTAAGTAGCCCGACCTGCCACATCCACTCAGACCTAACTCATCCGACACTCCCAAGGTCTTCTCAATATACACGTTAGCCACTGGGCACAGACATCAGTTCAACGTCTATTTTTTAATTTTAATTTGTTTGAGTAGTCAACTGATGTGAATTCAAAGTGAAATTACCAAAACATTTCACAATTTTATTGGATTTATGTTAAAAGTTGGGTGAAAAAATGCCTTTATATTGATGACTTTTTGCGAATCCAATCATTTTTCCACGTCGCAACATTTGTAATGAAATGATGTGGAAACAACGATAATTCAACCAGTGTTGGCCCAGTGGGACGTTTCTCTGGTGGTAGTCTACCCTAGCCTATATTGCCTTTTGGTGTCTGGTCTAGATGGAAAGATTATGCGCAGACATACTCACTTCCCTATGACACTATCCCCTTCACCTCTCTCTGAACAAAACGTGTCAGGGGGTGATCAATGTTTTCCCTGATCGTGTCAAGGCTGGCAATGTGTCCATCTGGCTCAGTGGCGTAAACAGGCCCATTACAAGCTCATTGGACTTCAAAAAGGACACCTTATTAGCCGGCTAGAGTTAACGACTGTTAGGAGCGTGTGCACATCAAAGACACGCATAGATGTGGCATGAGTTAACTGACCTGCCACCTTTGGGGAGGACGAGGAGGAGGAGGGGTGGGGGCTATTAGACAGGTAAATCGCTCCCAGATCTCTCCCTCCCATGGTATAAAACCTGATATTCCGGCCATGTCTTCATTGTCCTTGGATATCGAGGTGTCGTGTCTTTGAATACTCAGGTCACAGCATTCCATGTCGTTGCAGCAAGTTCCCTCCCGTCTGTAGAATAATATTGTAGAGATGTCATTTGGTGAGGATTACGTGAGTTGTGCCAGCGAGATAAGCGCGTTTTACACTGGCCATAACTGGTCAACTTCCTACGTGGATACCAACAACAACACTGATTACGCACAGGACTCCTGCAGAGGTAAGAACATTTACTTAAAAATGACAGGTTATGGCTCTTACAAAATGAAATTGTCTAAAATAGTTACATTTTCCAACATTGTTGTTGATGTAGCCTATAACTTTATGTGAAACTGTAAAGATGAAAAAGATCACTCAGGGTTAGGCGACATATCCCGCTACGTAAATGTGTATGTTATGTCTCCAACCTGGTTGGAAACGGTAACAAAGTGAATAGAAAGAAAAAGGTGTCTCTAAACAGAATACCTACAAAGACGATATCTCTCCTCCTCCTTACAGTGAGCCAGGATGCTCTCCGCGGTGTGCACGAGGGCACTCTGCGGCGCCGGAAGCGCACGACCTTCAGCAAAGCGCAGCTGATCGAGCTGGAGAGGGCCTTCTCCCTCACGCACTACCCTGACGTCAAAGTGAAGGAGTCTCTCGCGTCCCTCATGGAGCTCCCTGAGTCCAAGATCCAGGTATTACAGATGTGTTATTTTTGTGTTTTTATGGTTAAGGATGACCAAAATGATAACTGTTTGGAACTTGATGAGTAGGCCTAACTGGAAAAAGAGAGTGAGATTGCAAAACAAACCATCCAACCTAACAACTTGATCTACCTCTTTCTCAGGTGTGGTTCCAAAATCGCCGTGCGCGCTACTTCAAGAAAAAGAAACCACAAGAAGCCCAATTACCACCAGCAATTGACCGTTCAGTTCCACAGTTCCCCTGCGTGCCAACCCCCAGCCCCACGACCATGCCTCCCCCCTATCCTTCCCCACCTCGCCAATACACATCTCCGCCTCCTCGCTACACTTCCCCGGGTATAGCCAAGGCCTCCAAGCTTTCTTCAGGCTGCGTGCCAGAGAGCCAGACAATGTACCTGCCACTGCCTACCTCTCCAACCGCCAGAGACCAGGCCACGGGCTACCCACTGGGCAGTATTCAGAGCCTTTATTTAGGGTATAATAACAATGAAGCAGTGCTGTGTAAAGCGACAGAGAGTTCCTGGGAGTTTTCAGAGGGACTCAGTGTCTATGAGGCTTTTGCCGGGGACACGCAGTGGCAAGACGCCATCGCCGGGAGCCGAAGTGGCGCGTCCGACCAGTACTTGCATGCACGCAACATGCCAATGCAGTACTTCAGCTTCGCCACCTGTTGTCGCCAAAGAGCTGAAATTTCAGAAGACCTGCCTGAGTTCTCCTCGCAGGATCTCGACGACATGAATTTGACTGATTTGGAGGTTTCAACTGCTATGATCGATTATCTTCTCAGCTGAGTTTTTACAAAGGGTAAAATATAAAAAAATGCCAATTATTGTTAATAGTTATAGATATATAAGAATTATAATCATATGTGAATAGGAGTCTATGGAGACATGAACACGCATTCTTGGCCTATTAGCTAGCAATTGTTTTATATACAAGCAGTTTATGATTACGCTATTGTATTTTATTTAATCAAATATTGTTCCATAGTATTGGTTTGATTGTATAAATATTAGATCCCAAACTAGCCTACAAATAAAATCATAACGAATCTGTGAACTCGTAGTGCATGATACATATGCCGTTAATATCCCTTCATATTATGTGGTGCTATGACTTAGTTGGTTAAAGTGGCTGTCTAGTAAAGAGGAGACCATGAATTTGAATCATATTAGAGCCTTAATTGTAATAAGTCACACAGTGATATTTAACATTATACGAACTGAAATAAGACTAGGAAATCTTTAGCGACAGACACATTTTGTGTTTACAGCCTCTCACTGTAACCACTGAGGTCGGGATTATGAAGATGTAGTGATCCTTAATCGATCATCATACAGTACCAGTCAAAAGTTTGGACACCTACTTACTCAAGGTTTCTCTTTATTTTCAACATTGTAGAATAATAGTGAAGACATCAAAACTATGAAAAAAAACACACATGGAATCATGTTGTATTCAAATAAGAGTTAAACAAATCAAAATATATTTTAGATTCTTCAAAGTAGCCAACCCTTTGCCTTGATGACAGCGTTGCACACTCTTGGCATTCACTCAACATGCTTTTCCAACAGCTTTGAAGGAGTTCCCAAGTATGCTGAGCACCTGTTGGCTACGTGTCTGCGGTCCAACTCATCCCAAACGATCAGGTTTGAAGGTAAGACCCAGGTGCAGACAGAGTTGAAGTAACACAAGTTTATTAAATCGAACACAGGCAGGCAAAGGTACAGGACGGCAGGCAGGCTCAGGGTCGGGGCGAGAAGTTGAATCTGTATCATACATTTTTTTTGAAGTCATTCCATCAAAATGATTTTGAGATAAATGTATCAAATTTGACATTTATTTAAAAAAAATAGATATAGTCCAATAAAGTTTGATCCATTATTTTATGTTTTATATACATGTAGGAAAGCCTTAAGATGAATCATCAACTTGTTTAGAAATATTTTTTGTCGTTTTTGAGCTAAGTAGTAATATGTTAGGTTAGTATGTTATAGGAAAGATGCCCCACTCCAACGGTTGATCATTTGTTTCTAGCTGTAATTTAGGCACTGGCTAGTCCAGTTAACTAACGAGCAACCTCACTATTTTTATATATTTTTTTAACCTTTATTTAACTAGGCAAGTCAGTTGAGAACACATTTCTATTTACAATGTAGGCCTACCAAAAGGCCTCCTGCGAGGACGGGGGCCTGAAATTTAAAAATGAAAAATACAATATAAATATAGGACAAAGCACACATCACAACAAGAGAGACAACACAACACTACATAAAGAGAGACCTATGACAACAACATTATAAGGGCACAGGGCGAGACCCAGATGCAGACACGGGAGGCAGATGGTTAGAGTCTCTGATATTTAGTATAATCCAAGGGGCAGGCAAGAGAATGATCGTGGACAGGCAAATTATCATAACAAGATCAGATTCCAGGAAGTACAGGGTGGCAGGCAGGCAGGCTCGAGGTCAGGACAGGCAGTATGGTCAGGCAGGCGGGTTCAGAGTAGAGGCAGGCAGGGGTCAAAACAGGGAGGACTAGCAAAAAGGGAAATATGGGACCAGGTGCAATCAGGAACAGGGAGTGGCTGAAGGAGGCCAGACGGAGCTTGCCACGGAGTCTTGCTTTGAGCACACACCATGCATGCGGCGACAAAGGCCGAGACATCAGGAGCCATGGTGGGCCACCAGAAGCGTTGTTGGAGGAAAGCCAGGGCTACGACGAGCACTAGGATGACAGTTAAGGCTGGAGGAGTGAGCCATTCTAGGACTTGAGGCCGGGCCAAATCAGGAATAAACATCCGGTCCCCCAGGGTCCGGCTGGGAACGTTGTGCTTTGCGGATCAGAGCCTCAATACCCCAGACAACCGAATCCGCCAACCATGAGGCAGGGAGGATGGTCTCTGATTCAGAGGGTGTGGCAGCAGAACTGTACAGGCGGGAAAGGGCGTCCGGCTTCACATTTTTGGACCCTGGGCAGTAGGAGATGGTGAAATTGAACCTGGTAAAGAACAGGGCCCAACGGGCTTGCCTTGAGTTAAGGCGCTTGGCAGTGTGGAGGTATTCTAAATTCTTATGGTCAGTCCAAACCAAAAATGGATGTTCCGCCCCTTCCAGCCAGTGCTTCCATTCCTGCAGAGCCATCTAAACTTCTCGGAGTTCCCGGTTTCCAACGTCATATTTCATCCGGTAACATGAATGCAAAGCTTGCGAGAGGTGGTTAGAATAAGATGTGAGGCCAAAAGTCAGTGTAATCAATAGAGAGTCAGAGTCCCGAGTGTGGGAACAAACAAAGTCTGTCCCACGGTTGGGTAAAGAAAGTCTGTAGTCAACAAAGTATTCAGGAGTCATGAGGCAAATAGCAAAATAGCAAAATGCACAAGAAAAAAATAAAATATATAACGACTTGGACATTGTAGGTTCAGAGTCACTCGCCCCAACAGTGCGTGTGTGCTGGAGGCGAGCAAACGCTCGGGAGAGAGGGGTGAGTGTGGTGGAGGTTCCTGTACCAGACAGGGGGAGACAGGCCAGGGCAGACGGTGATCAGATTGCCAGGTGGAATTCAAGCGGCAGTGCAGCAGGCAACGGGACTAGGTGTCACCCACTTGGGAGAAGCTTTTATTTCTGGTGGCAGATTTCTTGTCGAAAATGCCACTGAATGGTCTTCGAAGCATCCTCTGAAGCCCCCTCCTGCTGTTCAAAGACTCCTGCCACTTGTTGGGGTCAAAGGCCTCGACACCTTTTACTTCACACCTTAGCGCTAATTGAATTTGTATCTGGTCTGTCCTTGCAAGCCTGGGAGCCTTAACTCAGCATTCAGTCCCCATAAAGTAAAATATATCATTGTAATGTACTTTATTTTTCATTTTTAAAAATTTTCTTTTTGTCTTTCAAAATAACATCAGACCAAACACTACTCACTCAGTTCCAGGTTGGAATGGTGTCCTCAGGTCTCTGCTGTTTGTTAGCTAGAGCACCCTCCATATAGCTTGAAAAAAGAAAACCTTGGAAGCAGTAATCTCTCCGGTTAATTTTGGTCAAAATTAGGTTGTAGGTTTGGGGTTTTGATCTGGAGCTATGGCCATGCTGTGGAGGGTAGCATCCTGCATATGTACCTGCCGAAAAATCCAAGTTGATCTAACTCCAAATCTATCCTTTTGTAAAAAACATGTTGAAAAATGTGAGAGCTGTAACATCTGCTTCCAACGCACACTCTCAAACACGTAAATCCCCTGAACGCAGTTCACTCTCCAGATCCCAATCACCTGTTCACACACCTGTATGTCATTTACACACACTATTTAGTTCAGTTCTTTGCACCCCACCATTGTGAGGTATTGTTTGTGTTGATACACATTTCTTTTCGGAGCGCTGTGTTTCCCGTATACCATCGTTTTGGCCATCCTCAATAACGATGCCTTTTTTTTACCCATTCCCTGCCTGTACTTTTGCCTATCGGATTTCCTGTCATCAACCTCTTGCCTGATCTCGCGGACTACGTTACTAGCCTTTTCCCTGCCTGTACTGTTGCCTTTTTGGACCCCCTGTGTATGACTTTCTGTCTGCCCCTGACCCAGCTACCTGCCGCCTCCTGTGGTCCTTTACAAATAAACACCACCCAGAATTATCCATCCGTATCCCATAAGCAACCATTCTGGCTCGAGCTGTTGGCTTCACTCCCACCATGATCTCTACCCTTGCCACAACTTCCACCCCACAGCCTACCCGGCACCCACAGGTCTCCAGTAACCTTGCTCCGAATGTTGGTAAGAAAACACTTCAGAAGGAAGTTCTGTATATATTAGCATACAAAGTGATTAGAAATAATTGTTAATTGAACCAATACTCATGAGTTCTTGTTTATTTGTTTTATTTTTGTTCAAACAACAAACAGCGGCAGAGGTCGTATTGGAGTTGTTCCTCAGGCCAAGGATACAGGAAGCAAGACCTAGGAAAGAGCGGCTACAGTCGTGACAGCCTCACCTCACGAGGTTCCTGGAGGACAAGGCAAACAAAACTGAGAGAGAAGGAAGAAAGCAAAGGGAGAAAGAAACCTCTGACGCTGAAGAAAGCTGTGAAAAAGGTTGTTCCATGTTCCCAAACCACAACAAACATATTCATTATGAAATTGTGTTTAATCAACATTTAATCAGTTATATTCCAATTAATTTGTTCAATAAATGTATAAATATTACACACTATTGAAAACCAATTTCATTTAAAAAACTGCTGGTGGGATTAAAACATCTTGCCTTATTCAAATGGTAATGAGTTTCGTTTAAATGTACATAATTGTCACGTCCTGATCTGTTTCACCTGTCCTTGTGCTTGTCTCCACCCTGACCCTGTACCCGCCCCCCTGACCACTCTGCCTGTCCCTGAGCCAGCCTGCTGTCCTGTACCTTGGCCTCTACTCTGGATTATCGACCTCTGCCTGCCTTGACCTGTCGTTTGCCTGCCCCTGTTACAATAGACATTGTTGCTTCACACAGTCTGCACTTCGGTCTTACCTTGATTCCTGATACATAATGGAGTGTAAGGAAAAGGTAAAAGAAGAAAGATCATTTATGTACAGGTGAGGTGAAAATAGGGACCTTTCTGTGAAACCTTATGGCAAAATATTATTTTGGGGTAAGTTGCCCCTTTACTCAAATACATGTGATTTAAAAAACGAAATCTGTTAACTGTAGCTACAGTTGAAGTTGGAAGTTTACATACACTTAGGTTGGTGTCATAAAAACTCGTTTTTCAACCACTCCACAAATTTCCTGTTAACAAACTATAGTTTTGGCAAGTCGGATAGGACATCTACTTTGTGCATGACACTGTCATGTTTTGTCATTGATTATCATGTCTTGTCCCTGTGCTTCCCTTCTATTCGTTTCCCTCTGCTGGTCTTATTAGGTTCTTTCCCTCTTTCTATCCCTCTCTCTCCCCCTCCCTCTCTCCCTCTCTCGCTCTCTCTCTCTATCGTTCCGTTCCTGCTCCCAGCTGTTCCTCATTCTCCTAACTACCTCATTTACTCTTTCACACCTGTCCCCTATTTTGCCCTCTGATTAGAGTCCCTATTTCTCCCTCTGTTTTCCGCTTCTGTCCTTGTCGGATCCTTGTTTGATGTTTGCTGTTCTGTGTCCTTGTTCCGCCCTGTCGTGTTTTTGCCTTCTTCAGATGCTACGTGTGAGCAGGTGTCTATGTCAGCTACGGCCTGTGCCTTCCCGAAGCGACCTGCAGTCTGTGGTCGCGTCTCCAGTCGTTCCTCTCTACTGACGAGAGGATTTCAGTTTTCCTGTTTTGTATTTACCTAAGATAATATCCAGGAGTATCGTTTTTGTTTAAGACTGGAATAAAGACTCTGTTTCTGTTAAGTCGCTTTTGGGTCCTCATTCACCAGCATAACAGAAGGATCCGACCAGTAATGGACCCAGCGACTACGGATTCTCGCAACACTGCCATCGAGATCCAGGGAGCAATGCTCGGCAGACACGAGCAGGAATTGTCTGCTGCTCGTCATGCCGTTGAGACCCTGGCCGCTCAGGTCTCCAACCTCTCAGGACAGTTTCAGAGTCTTCGTCTCGTGCCACCTGCTACTTCCTGGTCTTCCGAGTCTCCGGAACCTAGGGTTAATAACCCACCATGTTACTCTGGGCAACCCACTGAGTGCCGCTCCTTTCTCACCCAGTGTGATATTGTGTTCTCTCTCCAGCCCAACACATACTCAAGAGAGAGAGCTCGGATCGCCTACGTCATATCACTCCTTACTGGTCGGGCTCGGGAGTGGGGCACAGCTATCTGGGAGGCAAGGGCTGAGTGTACTAACGATTATCAGAACTTTAAAGAGGAGATGATACGGGTTTTTGATCGTTCAGTTTTTGGGAAGGAGGCTTCCAGGGCCCTGGCTTCCCTATGTCAAGGTGATCGATCCATAACGGATTACTCTATAGAGTTTCGCACTCTCGCTGCCTCCAGTGACTGGAACGAGCCGGCGTTGCTCGCTCGTTTTCTGGAGGGACTCCACGCTGAGGTTAAAGATGAGATTCTCTCCCGGGAGGTTCCTTCCAGCGTGGACTCTTTGATTGCACTCGCCATCCGCATAGAACGACGGGTAGATCTTCGTCACCGAGCTCGTGGAGGAGAGCTCGCGTTAACGGTGTTCCCCCTCTCCGCATCTCAACCATCTCCTCCCACCGGCTCAGAGACTGAGCCCATGCAGCTGGGAGGTATTCGCATCTCGACTAAGGAGAGGGAACGGAGAATCACCAACCGCCTTTGCCTCTATTGCGGTTCTGCTGGACATTTTGTTATTTCATGTCCAGTAAAAGCCAGAGCTCATCAGTAAGCGGAGGGCTACTGGTGAGCGCTACTACTCAGGTCTCTCCATCAAGATCCTGTACTACCTTGTTGGTCCATCTACGCTGGTCTGGTTCGGCTGCTTCCTGCAGTGCCTTGATAGACTCTGGGGCTGAGGGTTGTTTTATGGACGAAGCATGGGCTCGGAAACATGACATTCCTCTCAGACAGTTAGGGAAGCCCACGCCCATGTTCGCCTTAGATGGTAGTCTTCTCCCCAGTATCAGATGTGAGACACTACCTTTAACCCTCACAGTATCTGGTAACCACAGTGAGACCATTTCCTTTTTGATTTTTCGTTCACCTTTTACACCTGTTGTTTTGGGTCATCCCTGGCTAGTATGTCATAATCCTTCTATTAATTGGTCTAGTAATTCTATCCTATCCTGGAACGTTTCTTGTCATGTGAAGTGTTTAATGTCTGCTATCCCTCCTGTTTCTTCTGTCCCCTCTTCTCAGGAGGAACCTGGTGATTTGACAGGAGTGCCGGAGGAATATCATGATCTGCGCACGGTCTTCAGTCGGTCCAGAGCCAACTCCCTTCCTCCTCACCGGTCGTATGATTGTTGTATTGATCTCCTTCCGGGAACCACTCCCCCTCGGGGTAGACTATACTCTCTGTCGGCTCCCGAACGTAAGGCTCTCGAGGATTATCTGTCTGTTTCTCTCGACGCCGGTACCGTGGTGCCTTCTTCCTCTCCCGCCGGAGCGGGGTTTTTTTTTGTTAAGAAGAAGGACGGTACTCTGCGCCCCTGCGTGGATTATCGAGGGCTGAATGACATAACGGTTAAGAATCGTTATCCGCTTCCCCTTATGTCGTCAGCCTTCGAGATTCTGCAGGGAGCCAGGTTCTTTACTAAGTTGGACCTTCGTAACGCTTACCATCTCGTGCGCATCAGAGAGGGGGACGAGTGGAAAACGGCGTTTAACACTCCGTTAGGGCATTTTGAATACCGGGTTCTGCCGTTCGGTCTCGCTAATGCTCCAGCTGTCTTTCAGGCATTAGTTAATGATGTACTGAGAGACATGCTGAACATCTTTGTTTTCGTTTACCTTGACGATATCCTGATTTTTTTCACCGTCACTCGAGATTCATGTTCAGCACGTTCGACGTGTACTCCAGCGCCTTTTAGAGAATTGTCTCTACGTGAAGGCTGAGAAGTGCGCCTTTCATGTCTCCTCTGTCACATTTCTCGGTTCTGTTATTTCCGCTGAAGGCATTCAGATGGATCCCGCTAAGGTCCAGGCTGTCAGCGATTGGCCCGTTCCTAAGTCACGTGTCGAGTTGCAGCGCTTTCTCGGTTTCGCTAATTTCTATCGGCGTTTCATTCGTAATTTCGGTCAAGTGGCTGCTCCTCTCACAGCTCTGACTTCTGTCAAGACGTGCTTTAAGTGGTCCGGTTCCGCCCAGGGAGCTTTTGATCTCCTCAAGAAGCGTTTTACATCCGCTCCTATCCTTGTTACTCCTGACGTCACTAAACAATTTATTGTCGAGGTTGACGCTTCAGAGGTGGGCGTGGGAGCCATTCTGTCCCAGCGCTTCCATTCTGACGATAAGGTCCATCCTTGCGCTTATTTTTCTCATCGCCTGTCGCCATCGGAACGCAACTATGATGTGGGTAACCGCGAACTGCTCGCCATCCGCTTAGCCCTAGGCGAATGGCGACAGTGGTTGGAGGGGGCGACCGTCCCTTTTGTCGTTTGGACTGACCATAAGAACCTTGAGTACATCCGTTCTGCCAAACGACTTAATGCACGTCAAGCTCGTTGGGCGTTGTTTTTCGCTCGTTTCGAGTTCGTGATTTCTTATCGCCCGGGAAATAAGAACACCAAGCCTGATGCCTTATCCCGTCTCTTTGGTTCTTCTGTGGCTTCTACCGACCCCGAGGGGATTCTCCCTGAGGGGCGTGTTGTCGGGTTGACTGTCTGGGGAATTGAGAGACAGGTAAAGCAAGCACTCACTCACACTGCGTCGCCGCGCGCTTGTCCTAGTAACCTTCTGTTCGTTCCTGTCTCTACTCGTCTGGCTGTTCTTCAGTGGGCTCACTCTGCCAAGTTAGCTGGCCACCCCGGCGTTCGGGGTACGCTTGCTTCTATTCGCCAGCGGTTTTGGTGGCCTACTCAGGAGCGTGACACGCGCCGTTTCGTGGCTGCTTGTTCGGACTGCGCGCAGACTATGTCAGGTAACTCTCCTCCTGCCGGTCGTCTCAGACCGCTTCCCATTCCTTCTCGACCATGGTCTCACATCGCCTTAGACTTTATTACCGGTCTGCCTTCGTCTGCGGGGAAGACTGTGATTCTTACGGTTGTCGATAGGTTCTCTAAGGCGGCACATTTCATTCCCCTCGCTAAGCTTCCTTCCGCTAAGGAGACGGCACAAATCATCATTGAGAATGTGTTCAGAATTCATGGCCTCCCGTTAGACGCCGTTTCAGACAGAGGCCCGCAATTCACGTCACAGTTTTGGAGGGAGTTCTGTCGTTTGATTGGTGCTTCCGTCAGTCTCTCTTCCGGGTTTCATCCCCAGTCTAACGGTCAAGCAGAAAGGGCCAATCAGACGATTGGTCGCATATTACGCAGCCTTTCTTTTCGTAACCCTGCGTCTTGGGCAGAACAGCTCCCCTGGGCAGAATACGCTCACAACTCGCTTCCTTCGTCTGCTACCGGGCTATCTCCGTTTCAGAGTAGTCTTGGGTACCAGCCTCCTCTGTTCTCGTCCCAGCTCGCCGAGTCCAGCGTTCCCTCCGCTCAGGTTTTTGTCCAACGTTGTGAGCGCACCTGGAGGAGGGTCAGGTCTGCACTTTGCCGTTACAGGGCGCAGACTGTGAGAGCCGCCAATAAACGTAGGATTAAGAGTCCTAGGTATTGTCGCGGTCAGAGAGTGTGGCTTTCCACTCGTAACCTTCCCCTTACGACAGCTTCTCGCAAGTTGACTCCGCGGTTCATTGGTCCGTTCCGTGTCTCTCAGGTCGTCAATCCTGTCGCTGTGCGACTGCTTCTTCCGCGACATCTTCGTCGCGTCCACCCTGTCTTCCATGTCTCCTGTGTCAAGCCTTTTCTTCGCGCCCCCGTTCGTCTTCCCTCCCCCCCCCCCGTCCTTGTCGAGGGCGCACCTATTTACAAGGTACGGAAGATCATGGACATGCGTTCTCGGGGACGTGGTCACCAGTACTTAGTGGATTGGGAGGGTTACGGTCCTGAGGAGAGGAGTTGGGTTCCATCTCGGGACGTGCTGGACCGTTCGTTGATTGATGATTTCCTCCGTTGCCGCCAGGGTTCCTCCTCGAGTGCGCCAGGAGGCGCTCGGTGAGTGGGGGGGTACTGTCATGTTTTGTCATTGATTATCATGTCTTGTCCCTGTGCTTCCCTTCTATTCGTTTCCCTCTGCTGGTCTTATTAGGTTCTTTCCCTCTTTCTATCCCTCTCTCTCCCCCTCCCTCTCTCCCTCTCTCGCTCTCTCTCTCTATCGTTCCTGCTCCCAGCTGTTCCTCATTCTCCTAACTACCTCATTTACTCTTTCACACCTGTCCCCTATTTTGCCCTCTGATTAGAGTCCCTATTTCTCCCTCTGTTTTCCGCTTCTGTCCTTGTCGGATCCTTGTTTGATGTTTGCTGTTCTGTGTCCTTGTTCCGCCCTGTCGTGTTTTTGCCTTCTTCAGATGCTGCGTGTGAGCAGGTGTCTATGTCAGCTACGGCCTGTGCCTTCCCGAAGCGACCTGCAGTCTGTGGTCGCGTCTCCAGTCGTTCCTCTCTACTGACGAGAGGATTTCAGTTTTCCTGTTTTGTATTTACCTAAGATAATATCCAGGAGTATCGTTTTTGTTTAAGACTGGAATAAAGACTCTGTTTCTGTTAAGTCGCTTTTGGGTCCTCATTCACCAGCATAACAGACACAAATCATTTTTCCAAAAATTGTTTACAGACAGACTATTTCACTTATAATTCACTGTATAACAATTCCAGTGGGTCAGAAGTTTACATACACTAGGTTGACTGTGCCTTTAAACCGCTTGTTAAAATTCCAGAAAATGATGTCATGGCTTCTGATAGGCTAATTGACATCATTTGAGTCAATTGGAGGTGTACCTGTGGATGTATGTCAAGGCCTACCATCAAACTCAGTGCCTCTTTGCTTGACATGGGAAAATCAAAAGAAATCAGCCAAAACCTCAGATATATATATTTATGCCTGAAGGTACCACGTTCATCTGTACAAACAATAGTACGTAAGTATAAACACCATGGGACCCCGCAGCCGTCATACCGCTCAGGGAGGAGACCCGTTCTGTCTCCTAGAAATTAACGTACTTTGGTGCGAAAAGTGCAAATCAATCCCAGAACAACAGCAAAGTGAAGATGCTGGAGGAAACGGGTACAAAAGTATCTATATCCACAGTAAAACGAGTCCTATATTGACATGACCTGAAAGGCTGCTCAGCAAGGAAGAAGCCACTGCTCCAAAACCGCCACAAAAAAAGACAGACTACGGTTTGCAACTGCACATGGAGACAAAGATCATACTTTTTGGAGAAATGTCCTCTGGTCTGATGAAACAAAAATAGAACTGTTTGGCCATAATGACCATCGTTATGTTTGGAGGAAAAAGGGGGATGCTTTGCAAGCCAAAGAACACCATCCCAACCGTGAAGCACGGGGGTGATATCATCATGTTTTGGGGTTGCTTTGCTGCAGGAGGGACTGGTGCACTTCACAAAATAGATGGCATCATGAGGTAGGAAAATTATGTGGATATATTGAAGCAACATCTCAAGACAGTCAGGTCGCAAATGGGTCTTCCAAATGGACAATTACCCCAAGCATACTTCCAAAGTTGTTGCAAAATGGCTTAAAGACTACAAAGTCAAGATATTGGAGTGGCCATAACAAAGCTCTGACCTCAATCCTATAGAAAGTTTGTGGGCAGAACTGAAAAAGCGTGTGCGAGCAAGGTGCCCTACAAACCTGACTCAGTTACACCAGCTCTGTCAGGAGGAATGGGCCTCTGGCCAGGTTTAATTTTAACCTTCACTTAGATCTAGATGGACTCTGATCATCATTCCGGAAATCAGACTAGACTAGGGAAAGTCTGAGACTTTTTAATCCATATCTGATAAATGACATTTCAGTTAGTCCAGTTTAAAACTGCAATTTAGTCTAGGATTTTAATCTGTGTCTGCGAAACCGCATGTCTGACTACCTCCAGAGGTATGTGTCTTTTGATTGTGCCCACATCTTTAGACAGGTATAGAGAATTAGAATGTGGACAAGATCACAATGTGTCTTTTGATTGTCTACACCTGTCTACACATGCCCGGCACAATCAGAATGTGGACAAGATCAGGATAAATGACGCAAGTTAGAACCAACTGTAAATGGAGCTATAGTGGGCAGAACAAGTAGGGAGGTGGGCAGAGCCTAACACGAGCTAGCAAGATCCTATTGGCGGGTTCTAGCATGCATTTGCATATTTCCGTTAGGGAATGCCTACTCAGTGAAGTGCGCGTGTGCAATAAGTCAATTTGTCATTGCACTCCATTTATACAAAGCAATTTATTAAACTTTAGCATAGTGTAAAGTGTACACAACTTAGTCCTCTCTGTTCATAACAGATTCTAAACTCAGCAAAAAACAAAACGTCCCTTTTTCAGGACCCTCTCTTTCAAAAAGTAATTCGTAAAAATCCAAATAACTTCGCAGATCTTCATTGTAAAGGGTTTAAATACTGTTTCCCATGCTTGTTCAATGAACCATAAACAATTAATGAACTTGCACCTGTGGAACGGTCGTTAAGACACTAACAGCTTACAGACGGTAGGCAATTAAGGTCACAGTTATGAAAACTTAGGACACTAAAGAGGACTTTCTACTGACTCTAAAAAACACAAAAAGAAAGATGCCCAGGGTCCCTGCTCATCTGCGTGAACGTGCCTTAGGCATGCTGCAAAGAGGCATGAGGACTGCAGATATGGCCAGGGCATTAAATTGCAATATCCATACTGTGAGATGCCTAAGACAACTCTACAGGGAGACAGGACGGACAGCTGATCATCCTCGCAGTAGCAGACCACATGTAACAACACCTGCACAGGATCGGTACATCCGAACATCACAGCTGCGGGACAGGTACAGGATGGCAAAAACAACTGCCCGAGTTACACCAGGAACGCACAATCCCTCCATCAGTGCTCAGACTGTCCGCAATAGGCTGAGAGATGCTGGACTGGGGGCTTGTAGGCCTGTTGTAAGGCAGATCCTCACCATACATCACCGGCAACAACGTCGCCTATGAGCACAAACCCACCGTTGCTAGACCAGACAGGACTAACAAAAAGTGCTCTTCACTGACAAGTCGCGGTTTTGTCTCACCAGGGGTGATGGTCGGATTCGCGTTTATCGTTCAAGGAATGAGCTTCACACCGAGGCCTGTACTCTGGAGCGGGATCGATTTGGAGGTGGAGGGTCCATCATGGTCTGGGGCGGTGTGTCACAGCATCATCGGACTGAGCTTGTTGTCATTGCAGGCAATCTCAACGCTGTGTGTTACAGGGAAGACATCCTCCTCCCTCATGTGGTACCCTTCCTGCAGGCTCATCCTGATATGACCCTCCACCATGACAATGCCACCAGCCATACAGCATTCTGTGCGTGTTTTCCTGCAAGACAGGAATGTCAGTGTTCTGCCATGGACAGCGAAGAGCCCAGATCTCAATCCCATTGAGCACATCTGGGAACTGTTGGATCGGAGGGTGAGGGCTAGGGCCACGCCCCCGAGAAATGTTCGGGAACTTGCAGGTGCCTTGATGGAAGAGTGGGGTAACGTCTCACAGCAAGAACTGGAAAATCTGGTGCAGTCCACGAGGAGGAGATGCACTGCAGTACTTAATGCAGCTGGTGGCCACACCAGATACTGACTGTTACTTTTGATTTTAACCCTCCCCCCCTTTGTTCAGGAACACATTATTCCATTTCTGTTAGTCACATGTCTGTGGAACTTGTTCAGTTTATGTCTCAGTTGTTGAATCTTATGTTAATACAAATATTTACACATGTTAAGTATGCTGAAAATAAATGCAGTTGACATTGAGAGGACGTTTCTTTTTTTGCTGAGTTTAGTTTAGGAAACAGAAAACTGTATTGTGATCAAACGTTTCATTGATGAGGAAATTAGCATGATGTCAGCCAAAATCTATCTTGCTCGATCTTCTCCCACTGCCAGCCACTTGGCTTCCTCTCATAACCATATTTGGTGGTGAGTGGAAATGCCAACCCAATGCTTCAGATTTATACATCTGCTGAAACATGTGGCTCACTGTTCTATCTGTGCTCTGACTCTAGCTCAAACTGAGAAAATGGAAGGGAGCACTGCCGTTACCTCGCTCTTCATGAATTTAGGACAAACTGAAGTGAAGAGAGGAACTTAAGTAATTATTGTGGCATCTACCGAAGTGGGATGCTTTGGACAACCCAAATCTGATATCACCTCTTTGAAGTTGAAATGTAAAACGGGGTAAAGGTTAAGGTTGGGGTTAGGGTAAGGGTTAGGGTTTAGGGAATGGTCGTCCCAAGGATCCCACTTAGAATTTACCATTTTAAATTTCAACTTCAGTGAGGTGATGTCAGAGTTAGCCATCCCAAGGAACCCACTTCGACTTTTCCATCCCACATAGCAAAATCAGGTTCAAAATTGGTCCCTGGACCCATATGACGTAATCACAATGGGATTAGGCTATAAAACAAAACCTAATTGGTGTCTATCGCGTTCCACTGTTTAGACGTTACAAGATCTTACAACACCTGGATAGGCAGTTTACATATCAGCTGACCACATCATATGTTATAGCAATCACACTGTCCATGACAGTTGATGACATGGCACGCAACCATTGGTTGATGCAGTTGAACGGGACCTATGTCTAACTCATTTACCAATATCCATAGAGTTAGAGGATAAAAAACAACTTTTGGCATGGACATTTCCATTGAGGGCAACCACCATTTTAAAGTAGTCAACTGGGTTGGACTTTCTATGGGTTAAGAAAGGATCACATGAGTCCATGGTCATCAGGAGGGATCAGCCAATGAATTATACTTGTGAGCAAACGTTCCAGAACTGTAGGTGGCAGTAAATTCCCAACCTATGCACCCTTTCAGTTTGTTTGCCAACTCATGGAAGTATTAGAAGAAGAAAACTGACGACTTCAAAATGGCGAATAGCTCAATGGCACTGCCCGTGCGCTCACAGACACCATAATGGGACATATATAAAGATGATATCTCTATCATTCTCTATGCCAATATCCCAGAATGTAAAATGTATAAAATCCTCCTTCATTCTTCGATCTTTAAACCGGTGTGGTGATGCTTTCTCAGAACTAACGGCTGCCACGGTTGTGGCTAGATGGAGAATTAACGTAGCAGGTTAGGGGAATTAACATAGCAGGTTAGGATAATTAATGTAGCAGGTTATGAGAATTATGTTAAGGTTAGGAAAAAGGTTAGGCTTAGCTAAAATGCTTTACTCCATCTAGCCACAACCGTACAGAAGCAGTTATTTTGAAATAATATATTTTATCAGCTTCCATTGCCCTTCAGTAGTTGCGCTATTTCCTCATCACTTCTGACACCAGCTGAGCAAAGACATCAGAAAGCACTGAGTAGAAAGGCTGGGCAATGATTTAAATAGTTCTGTAAATTAGTGAGTCTAGTGAAGTTAATTCTACTCCACAATTCTAGATACAAATTATAAATGCATTCTAATTCTACTGTGCCAGCCTTCCTTTGTGTTTAGTGTTCTATCATGAGATTGTGATGTCACATAAGATGTTTGGAAGTAGAGAACAGAGAGACAGAAGAGTTTCTGTGTCTCAGGGGGATATGAGGGGCAGGAGGAGGAGACCAGCAGGTCAGGACTGTATCCAACCTGGGGCTAACCCACTTCACCAACACCAAGCCAACTAGTAAGAACCGGTTTGTAGTGGACTGGGACAGGTCTAGTCTGATTCTGACCACTCCTTCCTTCCATTGGCTGTAAAAGGATCATTACATGTTGTAGATCAGTCTGATGTAATTGAACCACTATGTAGCCCATTCTACTAGAATGGGGCCCACATTTAGCATTTCAGAGTTTGCAATGCAGTTGTATACATTTTGACAATTGCACTTTCCAAAGCACAACAACTTTGCTATTGCTAAGTCTCTCTGTGTAAGAACATCAGCTAAAGCTAAATGAAGAGGGGGAGGGATGGGGAAAATGTTTAGTATAATGTAACGCTCCTTCTCCAGCCAGGTGCCAGAAAGAGAGAAGCGGAGGACAGAGATACAGGTGGAGTCCAACGTTGTCGTGGCCGTCAGGTATCTTATTATTCATCACTACTGTATGCGTGTGTACCGATTTGATTTCAGCAAACTGGAGAAGTTATTAACAGGACAATTATAGGAATGGTGAGCTATTGTGTCTGTTTGTGTGTGTGTGTACAGGGTAAGGCCTCTGACTGAAGATGAGCATAACAGGGGAGATGAGACCATCGTCTACTGTCCAGACCAACACAGTCTATTGGTGATGCCGAAAAGCACATGAACACACATCATGGCCTCTTATCTCTCATCCTTCTCTCTCACACATCCTCTTCATTCTCTCATCCTTCTCTCTCACACATCCTCTTCATTCTCTCATCCTTCTCTCTCGCACATCCTCTTCTCTCTCTCATCCTCTCTCTCGCACATCCTCTTCTCTCTCGCACATCCTCTTCTCTCTCTCATCCTCTCTCTCGCACATCCTCTTCTCTCTCGCACATCCTCTTCTCTCTCTCATCCTCTCTCTCGCACATCCTCTTCTCTCTCACATCCTCTTCATTCTCTCATCCTTTTCTCTTGCACATCCTCTTCATTCTCTCATCCTTCTCTCTCACACATCCTCTTCTGTCTGTCATCCTTCTCTCTCACACATCCTCTTCATTCTCTCATCCTTCTCTCCCGCACACCCTCTTCTCTCTCTCATCCTTCTCTCTCACACATCCTCTTCTCTCTCTCATCCTTCTCTCTCCCACACATCCTCTTCTCTCTCCTCCTCTCTCCCACACATCCTCTTCTCTCTCTCATCCTTCTCTCTCACACATCCTCTTCTCTCTCTCATCCTTCTCTCTCCCACACATCCTCTCTCCCTTGGCTCTCCTTTCACTCAGTCATCCCTCAATCACACGTCCTTTCTCCGCCCCCCTCTCCAGGTGGGTGCGTCGGGGCAGGAGAGGCCATTTGTGTTTGATGTGGTCATGGGCCCTGAGAGTTCCCAGCATGCCATGTTTCAAGAGTGTGGCATGACTCGTCTCATAGACATGGCGGTCCAGGGGTGAGAGACAGTCAGGAGGCTCATGGGTAGTGCAGTTGGGCCTTCAAAGCCTCCAGAGAAGGTCTAAGAATATATAAAATAAAAATCTAAATAATTTTGTAGTGCAACTTTGCCGGAGGCGACACACACTACTTCTAGTCTTTGGAGTCACTCACTAGCCAGCTAGTTCAACATCTAATTTTGCTACACAATGCAGAAACAACAGTTGAATGACTAGGGACACCATCATCTTCATCTGTTCATCTGTTGTTCTCTATGGCAGGTTCTGCTGTACTGTGTTTGCCTTTGGACAGACAGGGTCAGGAAAAACATACACGATCACTGGGCCACACTCTCTGGTCAGTATTAAGAGGGAGCTTCCTCATACTAGCTACGTCTGCTCTGAACAAGTGTCAGTAATACCCCTGTTCATCCAGTAGTTAGTAAGGAGAAAGACAGAGTCTTGTCTACATTAGTCCTTTTGTTTCAACAAAAACACAATTATATTAAACAGTTAAACGTTAAAAGAGAAAAGGACAGAGACTCCGAGCTGAAGCATGACTCCTGTCTTCAGAGGATCTTTTAAACTTCTTAAGAAATGCATTCTTCCCTATTTCCTTACATCTGTACTTGACCTCTCACCCTTTCCTGGCTTCCTCTCCTCCAGTTCTTGGAGGGCTCTCATGATGCCTTGCTGGCAGGTCTAATGCAGCGTTCTCTGTCATACCTTCTTCAGCTGGTTGGCCAATCAGAGGAGTTCTTTCACCTCTATGCCTCATACCTGGAGATCTATAATGAACAGGTATGTATGGTATGGTAGACACACACACACACACACACACACACACACACACACACACACACACACACACACACACACACACACACACACACACACACACACACACACACACACACACACACACACACACACACACACACACACACACACACGAGTTACACACACACACACACACACACACACACAATAGTAACTGTGTGTTCAAAATCCACTTGTGTGTATCTATCTAGGTGCATGACCTGATGAACCCATGTCTGCCATACTCGTTGGCAGTGCGCGGCAGCAGAACCCAAGGGTTCTACGTAGAGAACCTGTCAGTAGTAGAGTTCCACAACCTGGACAGCTTCATGAGAATACTGGAGGGAGGTGAGGGAGATGCATGTATTTGATTATTTTCTCCATTGATACACCACAAATAAAATGTTATTTTTCTGTCTCTGCCTGCGCCACTAAGACTTCTTGTCCTGGTGTGTGTGCTCAGGGCCGGCCCGAGGCAAAAGCGACATAAGCGACCGCTTAGGCGGGCCACATTGATTTTGTTAGTCATTCTCATAGATCATATTAACATGGCAAAAATGTTTCTCCACCCTATTTCAACATATGCAGAATCTGTAAATTTACAAAATCTTCTTACTTCCCATGGAAATATGTCATTTGTACCCCCATATCTCCCTCCCTCAGTGTAAAAATGTATTTTTACCCCTTTCTCTCTTCCACAGTGTAACAGTTAATTTCTACCGCCCTATCTCTCTCCCTAAGTGTAACAGTTCATTTGTACCCCCCTATCTCTCTCCCTCAGTGTAACAGTTAATTTGTTTCCCCCTATCTCTCTCCCTCAGTGTAACAGTTAATTTGTACCCCTCTATATTTCTCCCTCAGTGTAACAGTTAATTTTTACCCCCTTATCTCTCTCCCTCGGTGTAACAGTTAATTTGTACCCCCCTATCTCTCTCCCTCAGTGTAACAGTTAATTTGTACCCCCCTATCTCTCTCCCTCAGTGTAACAGTTGATTTGTACCCCCCTATCTCTCTCCCTCAGTGTGACAGTTAATTTGTACCCCCATCTCTCTCCCTCAGTGTAACAGTTCATTTGCACCCCGCTATCTCTCTCCCTCAGTGTAACAGTTAATTTGTTTCCCCCTATCCCTCTTCCTCAGTGTAACAGTTCATTTGCACACCGCTATCTCTTTCCCTCAGTGTAACAGTTCATTTGTACCCCACTATCTCTCTCCCTCAGCGTAACAGTTCATTTGTGCCCCCTATCGCTCTCCCTCAGTGTAATAGTTAATTTATGCCCCCCAATTCTCCCCCTCAGTGTAACAGTTCATTTGTACCCCCCGTCTCTCTCCCTCAGGGTCGCAGTTCATTTCTACCACTCATCTCTCTCCCTCATGGTCACAGTTCATTTCTACCACCCATCTCTCTCCCTCAGTGTAACAGTTCATTTCTACCACCCATCTCTCTCCCTCAGGATCACAGTTCATTTCTACCCCCCCCCCCATCTCTCTCCCTCAGGATCACAGTTCATTTCTACCACCCATCTCTCTCCCTCAGTGTAACAGTTCATTTCTACCACCCATCTCTCTCCCTCATGGTCACAGTTCATTTCTACCCCCATCTCTCTCCCTCATGGTCACAGTTAATTTCTACCACCCATCTCTCTCCCTCATGGTCACAGTTCATTTCTACCACCCATCTCTCTCCTTCATGGTAACAGTTCCTTTCTACCACCCATCTCTCTCCCTCAGTGTAACAGTTCATTTCTACCACCCATCTCTCTCCCTCATGGTCACAGTTCATTTCTACCACCCATCTCTCTCCCTCATGGTAACAGTTCATTTCTACCACCCATCTCTCTCCCTCATGGTCACAGTTCATTTCTACCACCCATCTCTCTCCCTCATGGTGACAGTTCATTTCTACCCCCCATCTCTCTCCCTCATTGTAACAGTTCATTTCTACCACCCATCTCTCTCCCTCATGGTAACAGTTCATTTCTACCACCCATCTCTCTCTCCCTCATGGTCACAGTTCATTTCTACCACCCATCTCTCTCCCTCAGTGTAACAGTTCATTTCTACCACCCATCTCTCTCCCTCATGGTCACAGTTCATTTGTACCACCCATCTCTCTCCCTCATGGTCACAGTTCATTTCTACCACCCATCTCTCTCCCTCAGTGTAACAGTTCATTTCTACCACCCATCTCTCTCCGTCTGTGTAATAGTTAATTTCTACCCCCCATCTCTCTCCGTCTGTGTAATAGTTAATTTCTACCCCCCATCTCTCTCCCTCAGGGATGCAGAACAGACAGAGCTCCTCTCACTCCCAGAATGAACATTCCAGCCGTAGTCACTCCATCCTAACTGTCCACATCAAGGTACACACACACATTCTTCCGCCCCTCTCCTTGCCTCAAACCAGAGACCCTCTGAACACAACACTTGCCTCCCACAAAGTATTGTTACCTATAGCTCCACAAAAGCTGCAGCCTTTGCAGAGCAAAGGAAACAACTATTTCAAGGTCTCAGAGCCAGTGACGTCACCGATTGAAACGCTACTAGCGCGCACCGCAAACTAGCTAGCTTTTTCACACCAGTTACGCTCACCCCCATTTGACCTCCTCCTTCTCTGCAGCAACCCCATCAGCTGGGCAGAGTCCAACTGATTGATCAAGGTCACAGCACCAATGTAACAGTCTTGTTATTCGTCCATCTCCTTGCACCAACCTGGGTTCAAACCAGGGGCCCTTTGAACACATCAACATCTGCCTCCACTGAGCAAGGGGAACAACTACTTTAAGGTCTCAGAGCGAGTGACGTCACCGGTTGAAACGCTACTAGCGCGCACCACTAAATAGCTAGCCATTTCACACCAGTTACACACACACACACACACACACACACACACACACACACACACACACACACACACACACACACACACACACACACACACACACACACACACACACACACACACACACACACACACACACACACACACACACACACACACAGGCTCCCTCTGTCTCTATGGTAGATCTAGCAAGGCTGGGGGGAGAGAGTTACCCCTTCCTCCCTTTCTTCCTCACTTCTCTTTCTCTCTCTCCCCCTCCTTCTCTCTGCCAGGGCATGTCAACCCAGGGGAAGCTGTGCGTAGTAGACCTGGCAGGCAGTGAGAGGGTGAGAGAGGGAGACTCTATAGAGGAATTATTGGAAGAGACAGGCAACATCAACCGCAGCCTGCTCACTCTGGGTACCAGTGTTACTGTTGTGTGTGTGTTTTCAGCGTGCGTATCAATGTGTGTTTGAGCATAGTTGTTTTTGTGTGTGTGTTTGAATGCGTATTGCTGTCTGTGTGTAATGTTATGTATGTATGCATGTACAGTACCGTTCAAAAGTTTGGGGTCACTTAGAAATGTCCTTGTTTTTGAAAGAAAAGCACATTTTTTGTCCATTAAAATAACATAAAATTGATCAGAAACACAGTGTATATATTGTTAATGTTGTAAATAACTATTGTAGCTGGAAACGGCAGATTTTTTTATGGAATATCTACATGGGCGTACAGAGGCCCATTATCAGCAACCATCACTCCTGTGTTCCAATGGCACGTTGTGTTAGCTAATCCAAGTTTAGCATTTTAAAAGGCTAATTGATCATTAGAGAACCCTTTTGCAATTATGTTAGCACAGCTGAAAACTGTCGTTCTGATTAAAGAAGCAATAAAATGTATCTAGGCCAGTTGAGTATTTGGAGCATCAGCATTTGTGGGTTCGATTACAGGCTCAAAATGGCCAGAAACAAAGACCTTTCTTATGAAACTCATCAGTCTATTCTTGTTCTAAGAAATGAAGGCTATTCCATGCGAGAAATTGGCAAGACACTGAAGATGTCGTACAATGCTTAGTACAGTACTACACCCCCTCACAGAACAGCGCAAACTGGCTCTAACCAGAATAGAAAGAGGAGTGGGTGACCCCGGTGCACAACTAAGCAAAAGGACAAGTACATTAGAGTGTCTCGTTTGAGAAACAGATGCCTCACAAGTCCTCAACTGGCAGCTTCATTAAATAGTACCCGCAAAACACCAGTCTCAATGTTAACAGTGAAGAGGAGACTCCGGGATGCTGGCCTTCTAGGCAGAGTTCCTCTGTCCAGCGTCTGTGTTCTTTTGCAGATCTTAGTCTTTTATTTGTATTGGCCAGTCTGAGATATGGCTTTTTCTTTGCAACTCTGCCAGAAAGCCAGCATCCCGGAGTCTCCTCTTCACTGTTGATGTTGAGATTAGTGTGTTGCGGGTACTATTTAATGAAGCTGCCAGTTGAGGACCAGTGAGGAGTCTGTTTCTCAAGCTAGAAACTCTAATGCACTTGTCCTCTTGCTCAGTTGTGCACCGGGGCCACCCACTTCTCTTTCTATTCTGGTTAGAGGCAGTTTGTGCTGTTCTGTGAAGGGAGTAGTACACAGCGTTGTACGAGATCTTCAGTTTCTTGCCAATTTTTCACATGGAATAGCCTTCATTTCTCAGAACAAGAATAGACTGACGAGTTTCAGAAGAAAGTCTTTGTTTCTGGCCATTTTGAGCCTGTAATCGAACCCACAAATGCTGATGCTCCAGATACTCAACTAGTTTAAAGAAGGCCAGTTTTATTGCTTCTTTAATCAGGACAACAGTTTTTAGATGTTTTAACATAATTGCAAAAGGGTTTTCTAATGAACAATTAGCTTTTTAAAATGATAAACTTGGATTAGCTAACACAACGTGCCATTGGAACACAGGAGTGATGTTTGCTGATAATGGGCCTATGTCGATGTCGCCTATGTCGATATTCCATAAAAAAGTTGCCGTTTCCAGTTACAATAGTCATTTACAACATTAACAATGTTTACACTGTATTTCTGATCAATTTGATGTTATTTTAATGGACAAAAAATTGGCTTTTCTGTCAAAAACAAGGACATTTCTAAGTGACCCCAAACTTTTGAATGGTTTTGTGTGTGTGTGTGTGTGTGTGTGTGCGCGTGTGTGTTCTACAGGGAAGTGTATCTCGTCTCTGGTGGATCCTATTAAGAGGAATGGCCATATTCCCTACCGCGACAGTAAACTCACCAAGCTGCTCTCTGATTCGCTGGGAGGATCTGGCATCACTCTCATGGTATTGTAGATCTATAGTTTGTGTGTGTATTTAAAAAAATCTTTACGCCTATGGGCGTGTCCCCAAAATAATCTGGTGTATATGTTGTCCTAGATTGCGTGTGTGTCTCCCACCCTGGGCAATCTCCAGGAGACCCTGAACACACTTCGATACTCCAACAGAGCCAAAAGGATCAAGAATAGACCCATGGTCAAGAGGGTAACTTAACATTTTAGTTTTAAAACATCCTTTCTTCCCATTCTAGAAAATCCTTTCTATTTATTTTAGTTGTAGAATATCCCTCCAATACATTTTACAAATTCCCTTCTACCCATTCTAGAATATCCATTCTACCCATCCTAGAATATCCATTCTAGCCATTATAGAATATTGATTCTAGAAAATACATTCCATTTCTATAATATCCATTCCACTCATCATATTTCTACACCAGGACCTGCGTGAGAAGTTGGTGGTCAGCCTCCAGAGAGAGATCTGCCGGCTGCGTCAGGAGAACCTGTTGCTACAGCAGCACCTCTCCTCAGCCCACAAGGCTGGGGCAGGGGGTTCTGGGCTGGAGGCAAAGTACCCTGGAAGTATGAGTTCTTCTCCTCAGCATGCAAAAGACTTGGCCGGGGTCAGGACAGGCTCCTCCTGCTCTGAGACCAGCCTCAGGAGCCTGTTGCAGGAGCTGATGAGAGAGAACGACAAGCTACAGTGAGTCTAGAACACAGAACATAGAATGACAAGATACAGTTAGTCTAGAACACAAAACATAGAACTCCAAGCTACAGTGAGTGTAGAACATAAAACATAATGACAAGGTGCAGTGAGTCTCTAGAAGATAAAACATATAATGACAAGCTACAGTGAGTCTAGAACACAAAACGTAGAATGACAAGCTACAGTCAGTATAGAACACAGAACGTAGAACGACAAGCTACAGTGAGTCTAGAAAACAGAAGGTAGAACGACAAGCTACAGTTACTGGAACATAAAAATACAATTTACAGTGAGTCTTGAACATAGAACAACATGCTATAGTGAATCTAGAACACAGAACATACACCGAGTGTACAAAACATTAATCAATCAATCAAATGTATTTATAAAGCACTTTTTACATTAGCAGATGTCACAAAGTGCTGTACAGAAACCCAGCCTAAAACCACAAACAGCAAGCAATGCAGATGTAGAAGCATGATGGCAGGAACCTAGGAAGAATCCTAGAGAGGAACCAGGCTCTGAGGGGTGGCCAGTCCTCTTCTGGCTGTGCCGGGTGGAGAGTATAAGAGTACATGGCTATTTAAGGCCAGATTGTTCTTCAAGATGTTCAAACATTCATAGATGACCAGCAGGGTCAAATAATAATCACAGTGGTTGTAGAAGGTGCAACAATTCAGTACCTCAAGAGTAAATGTCAGTTGGCTTTTCATAGCCAGGCATTCAGAGTGTCACGCCCTGACCTTAGAGAGACGTTTTATTTCTCTATTTGGTTAGGTCAGGGTGTGATTTGGGTGGGCATTCTATGTTTTCTATTTCTTTGTTTTTGGCCGGGTATGGTTCCCAATCAGAGGCAGCTGTCTATCGTTGTCTCTGATTGGGAATCATTCTTAGGAAGCCTTTTTCCCACCTAATGTTGTGGGTAATTATTTATTTTCTGTGAGTGTTTGTGTGTGCCACGGTTGCGTCACGTTCGGTTTCTGTTTACCTGTTTTTTTTGTGAAGGTTTCACTTCAATTAAGGATGTGGAATTACATGCACGCTGCGCCTTGGCTCATTCATGACAGGGAATTTGAAGAAAGCGATCGTGACACAGAGGTTGAGACATCAGGTGCGGTAGAGAGAGAATCAGAAACAGCAGGTCCAGGACAAGGTAGCACGTCCAGTGAACCGGTCAGGGTTCCCTAGCCGCATGCAGAACAGTTGAAACTGGAGGAGCAGAATGACTAGGTGGACTGAAAATTATACCAGATATAACAGACTGACCCTAACCCCCGGCAGCATAGATACTGGCGACTGAGACAGGGGTGGGTTGGGGAACACTGTGGCCCCGTCTGACGATACTCCCGGACAGGGACAACCAGACAGGATATAACTTTTCCAAAGCAGAGCCACTAGAGGGATATCAACAGACCACCAACTTACTACCCTGAGACAAGGCGGAGTTTAGCCCACGAAGATCTCCTCCACAGCACGAGCCCGAGGGGGGCACAAAACCGGACAGGAAGATCATGTCTGTGACTCAACCACTCAAGTGACACAACCCTCCTAGGGACGGCATGGAAGAACACTAGTAAGCTAGTGACTCAGCCCCTCTAATAGGGGAACCCTGGGACTAAACATCTCCCTCTGCAACTGGATCCTGGACTTCCTGATGGGTGGTAAGGGTAGGTAACAACATATCCGCCACGCTGATCCTCAACACGGGGGCCCCTCAGGGGTGCGTGCTCAGTCCCCTCCTGTACTCCCTGTTCACTCATGACTGCATGGCCAGGCACGACTCCAACACCATCATCAAGTTTGCCGATGACTCAACAGTGGTAGGCCTGATCACCGACAATGATGAGACAGCATATAGGAAGGAGGTCAGAGACCTGGCCGTGTGGTGCCAGGACAACAACCTCTCCCTCAACATGGTCAAGATAAAGGAGATGATTGTGGACTACAAGAAAAGGAGGAACGAGCACGCCCCCATTCTCATCGATGGGGCTGTAGTGGAGCAGGTTGAGGGCTTCAAGTTCCTTGGTGTCCACATCACCAACAAACTATCATGGTCCAAACACATTAACACAGTCGTGAAGAGGGCACGACAAAGCCTATTCTCCCTCAGGAGACTGAAAAGATTTGGCATGGGTCCTCAGATCCTCAAAAGCTTCTACAGCTGCACCATCGAGAGCATCCTGACTGGTTGCATAACTGCCTGGTATGGCAACTGCTCAGCCTCCGACCGCAAGGCACTACAGAGGGTAGTGCGTACGGCCCAGTACATCACTGGTGCCAAGCTTCCTGCCATTCAGGACCTCTATACCAGGCGGTGTCAGAGGAAGGCCCCAAAAATGGTCAAAGACTCCAGCCATCCTAGTCGTAGACTGTTCTCTCTTCTACCGCACGGCAAACAGTCCCGGAGTGCCAAGTCTAGGTCCAAAAGGCTTCTTAACAGCTTCTATCCCCAAGCCATAAGCTAATCAAAGAGCTACCCAGACTATTTGCATTGCTCCCCCCCCTAATTTTTACTTAATTAACAGTTATTTTTCTTAGAACTGCATTGTTGGTTTAAGGGCTTGTGAGTAAGGATTTCACTGTAAGGTCTACACCTGTTGTATTCAGCGCATAAGACAAATAACATTTTATTTGAATAGGGTCAGAGGCAGAGAATCCCAGTGGAGAGAAGTGAGCCAGCCAGTTTACGATAGTGTCTTTCCAAGCTAGTCAGAAATTTCCGTTCCAAATTTCGGAAGGTTGCTTCAGGGCTTGGGTATATTTTGTATGGGAGCAAATTTCTTGTGACAAATGTTCAGTTTTTAGGGGTGCGACTGCATCTTAGGTATTACGCAAGTTTAAATGAACATCCTTAGTTAACCGATTTTTGTATTCCGACGTCCTTGGGTAGGTGGAGGGAGTCTGGAAGGGCATCTAGGAATCTTTGGGTTGTTTGGTCATTTATAGCACGGCTTTTGATGATCCTTGGTTGGGGTCTGAGCAGATTATTTGTTGCGATTGTAAACGTAATCAAATGGTGGTCGGATAGTCCAGGATTATGAGGAAAAACATTTAGATCCACAATCTTTATTCCATGGAACAAAACTAAGTCCAGAGTATGAATGTGGCAATGAGTAGGTCCAGAGACATGTTGGACAAAACCCAATGTTGGACAAAAGCCATCATGGAGTCCATGATGGCTCCAAAAGCCTTTTGGAGTGGGTCTGTAGACTTTTCCGTGTGAATATTAAAGTCACCAAAAATGTGAATATTATCTGCCATGGCTACAAGGTCCGACAGGAATTCAGGGAACTCAGTGAGGAACGCTCTATACTGCCCAGGAGGCCTGTAACCAGTAAAAAGTGATTGAGTAGGCTGCATAGATTTCATGCCTCAAAAGACAAAAACGCAGTCTTTTTTTTTTTTTTTTGTAAATTGAAATTTGCTGTCATAAATGTTAGCATCACCTCCTCCTTTGCAGAATGCGCGGGGGATATGGTCACGAGTGTAACCAGGAGGTGAGGCCTCATTTAATACAGTAAATTCATCAGTCTTGACATGTTTCAGTCAGGCCAATCATATATCAAGATTATGATCAGTGATTAGTTCATTGACTATGACTGCCTTGGAAGTGAGGGATCTAACATTAAGTAGCCCTAATATGAGATCTTTCAATAATGACAGGAATGGAGGAGGTCTTTATTCCAGTCGGATTGCTGAGGTGAGCACCGCCATGTTTTGCTTTGCTCAACATAGATCGAGGCACAGATACTGGAGATATCTGAGCTGACTACACTGACTGTGCTAGTGGCAGACTCCACTAAGATGACAGGCTGGCTAACAGTCTGCTGCCTGGCCTGCACCCTATCGCATTGTGGAGGTAGAGGAGTTAGAGCCCTGTCTAAGTTCATAGATAAGATGAGAGCATCACTCCAGCTAGGATGGAGTCCGTCCCTCCTCAGCAGGCCAGGCTTGGTCCTGTTCGTGGGTAAGTCCCAGAAAGAGGGCCAATTATCTACAAATTCTATGTGTTGGGAGGGGCAGAAAACAGTTTTCAACCAGCAATTGAGTTGTGAGACTCTGTAGAGCTCATCACTCCCCCTAACTGGGAGGTGGCCAGAGACAATTACTCGATGCCGACACATCTTTCTAGAGGATTTACACACTGAAGCTATGCTGCGCTTGGTGACCTCTGACTGTTTCATCCCAACATCGTTGGTGCCGACGTGGATAACAATATCCCTATACTGCACTCGCCAGTTTTAGCCTTCGTCAGCACCATCTTCAGATTAGCCTTTACGTCGGTAGCCCTGCCCCCTGGTAAACAGTGTATGGATGATTATTTTTTTGTCTAATATTGTGGGGAATGGAGTTGCCAATGACTAGGGTTTTTAATTTGTCAGAGCTAATGGTGGGAGGCTTCGGCAGCTCAGACCCCGTAACGGGTGGAGGAGAGACCTGAGAAAGGCTGGTTGAAAGTTTCTGTCGGCTGAATGACCGACACCGGTTGAGTTTCCCGACATCATTTCTTTCCAGAAGCCATTAGAAAGTTGTCCGGCTGCGGGGACTGTGCGAGGGGATTTATACTACTATCTGTACTTACTGGTGGCACAGACGCTGTTTCATCCTTTCCTACACTGAAGTTACCCTTGCCTAACTATTGCATCCGAAGCTGGGCTTGCAACACGGCTATCCTCATCATAAGGCGATAGTTCTCCTGTATGTTATGAATAAAGCGACTGCAATTAGATGGCATAGTGTTAATGTTACTACTTAGCTTCTGCTGGTGGAGGTCCTGTCGAACCATGTCCAGATAAAGCATCCGGGCTGAAAAAGTTTAATGAAAAAAGTTGAGTGAGGAAAAAAACGAAGACGTTGATAAATGTTTTAAAAGTAAAAACTGAAAAGTTTGGCAGATAGCCAAGTAGCAACAAACAGCACAACAGCATTGAGACAAGTCCGGAAGTTAATACTGAGTTGCACCCCCCCACCCATTATTCTTTGCCTCGATCCTGACTAGTCTCCCAGTCCCTGCCGCTGAAAAACATCCCCACAGCATGACGCTGCCACCACCATGCTTCACCGTAGGGACAGTGGCAGGTTTCCTCCAGACGTGATGCTTGGCGTTCAGGCCAAAGACTTCAGTCTTCGTTTCATCAGACCAGAGAATGTTGTTTTTCATGGTCTGAGAGTCCCTTAGGTGCTTTTTTGGCAAACTCCAAGCGGGCTGTCATGTGCCTTTTACTGAGGAGTGGCATCCGCCTGGTCACTCTAACATAAAGGCCTGGAATGTTCTCCCATCTCCACAAAGGAACTCTGGAGCTGAGTTGAGTTCATTTGTTATTTTTTTATTTTTACAGGGACAGTGCACATTAATCAACGTTTCAGTAAAAGTGCCGGTTTTAGCCAGCCGGCTAATTTTCAACCGCAGTCCCTGGGCAGGTTATTAAAAACAATTACAATATAGACAATCATTGAGCAGTGAGCACACGCAGAGCAACATAGGACAAGCAAGACGTAGCATACAGACAGAGCAACATAGAACAAAAAGCAGCAAGACAAAATTCATAAAAGCAACAGAGTGTTTCCACCCCTCACAAGCTACAGACAACAGGCAACATGGAAAGCGGCAATACACAGCTAGGGATTATGTTCACAAATCTGATTGACCTTTAGCCATGTCTTCGTGCATTTTGTGAAAGTGTGATATGTGGTGCAGTTATGTATGTCTGATGGCAGTGTATTCCAGACACGGGAAGCTCTCACAGAGAAAGCGGATTTACTAAAGGTGCATTTCCTTAAGGGAACTATACAGTCACCTCTCATGGCAGACCTTGTGGATCTGCTGCCATTTGATTGGGGTTTCTGTTTAACAAAAATACTGAGTGGAGGGGGAGCCAGGCCATTTAGGATCTTGAATACAAGACATTGCACAAAATGCACAAGATGTATTTGTACAAGATTATCCCAACTCAGGAGCTCATGCTTTCTGAGGATGTAACAGTGATGATGGCTATTGGGCTTCCTATCAAGCACTTTGAGAGCCTGTTTGTAGACAGACTGAATAGGTTTTAATGTTGTACAGCAAACTTGGGCCCAACTAGTCAAGCAGTATGTTAAGTGGGGGAGTATCATAGATTTGAAGTACAGTTTTGCTACCTCTGTAGTCAAACAATTCCGTATAAATCGGAAATTAGCTAGGTTGAATTTGGTTATTTGAATTACCTTTTTCACATGCTTTTTAAAAGAGAGGTTGGAATCAAGTATGATGCCAAGGTACTTAATATCAGATACCACCTGGAGCTTCTCCCCTGACACATAGACATCTGGCTCAGTAGCATCTGTTGCCCTCTTTGTGAAGAACATGCAAACAGTTTTTTTCACATTGAGATGCAAACACGAGTCACTGAGCCACTTTGTAACCTGGACCATTACAGTAGTGAGTTCTTGTGCAGCTTGTTGTTTGCTCTTTGCATGCACATATATCACTGTATCATCTGCATACATTTGAACTTCAGACCCAGTACAGACAGAAGACAGATCATTAATGTGCGGGCTGAACAGGAGGGGCCCCAGTATTGACCCTTGGGGCACGCCCACATCATAGCTAAGAGTGGGCAACAGCTCATTGCTCACTCTGACACACTGAGTTCTGCCTTCAAGGTATGATTTCATCCATCTCAAGGCATCGGGGGAAAAGTTGAACTTGGACAATTTTGTGATGAGAATCTCATGGTTAACAGTATCAAAAGCCTTCCTTAGGTCCAGAAACACAGCCCCAACAACGCCCCCTTTGTCCATCTTGGACTTCGAATTTTCCACAAGAAAGCAGTTGGCTGTTTCTGTGGAGTGTTTCGCTCTGAAGCCAAACTGCATGGAGTGTAATGTGAAGGGGCTGTTGTTGAGGTGGGCAATCAGTTGTTCTGCTACACACTTTTCAACAACCTTTGACACCACAGGTAGTATACTAATGGGCCTGTAGTTACTCACGTCAGCAGGGTTGCCTGATTTAAAGATGGCCGTTATAATGGCCGACTTCCATACCCTTGGAAACACCCCGAGATCAATAGATGTGTTGGTGACCTTAGTAATGGGGCCAATGAGTGACTCTTTGTAGTTTTTAAGAAAGGTAGAGTCCAGCCCAAACACATATTTGGCTTTAGTGTTCTTTAGTGAGCTAATCACCTTGTTCACCTTTGACTCAGAAACCTCCCTTATGATGAAGACAGGTTTAGCGTCATTCACTAGCACTGAGCCCAAGAAACCAGTGGAGGGGTTCTGTGTCAGTACCATGACAGAGTCAATAAAGTAGGAATTGAAGGCTATTGCTATTTCGACTGCTTCCTGTGTTAGATTGTTATTCACCGTGATTTCTAGTCTTTTGCAGTGTTGCTATGGTCTTTCCCTGTTAACTTTTTTGTGAGATTGACCATCAGGTTCTTGGTCAACCTGCCTGACCAAGGCCCTTCTCCCCCGATTGCTCAGTTTGCCGGGAGGCCAGCTCTAGGAAGAGTCTTGGTGGTTTCAAACTTCTTCCACAATCCTGTCTCGGAGTTCTACGTACAATTCCTTCGACCTCATGGCTTGGTTTTTGCTCTGACATACACTGTCAACTGTGGGACCTTGCATAGGCAGGTGTGTGCCTTACCAAATCATGTCCAATCAATTGAATTTACCACAGCTGGACTCCAATCAAGCTGTACAAACATCTGAAGGATGATCAAGTGAAACAGGATGCACCTGAGCTCAATTTTGAGTCTCATAGCAAAGGGACTGAATACCTATGTAAATAAGGTATATTTTTTAGATTTTTTATACATTTTCAGACATTTCCCAAAACATGTTTACACTTTGTCATTATGGGGTATTGTGTGTGTATATGGTTGAGGATTTTTTTTAATTTAATCAATTTTAGAATAAGGCTGTAACGTAGCAAAATGTGGAAAAAGTCAAGGGGTCTGAATACTTTCCGAATGCACTGTATGTTATGGAAAGAACAGGTGTTCTTAATGTTTTGTACACTCAGTGTAGAACGACAGCTACAGTGCATCTAGAACACAGAAAATAGAATGTCAAGCAACAGTGAATTTAGAACATAGAACAACAAGCTACAGTTAGTCTAGAATATGTTACTATGGCAACAGTCTAGAACCCATCTAGAACACAGAATGACAAGCTACAGTGAGTCTAGAACACAAAACACAAATTGACAAGCCAGAGTGAGTCTAGAACACACAACGGCATGCTACACGAAATTAGGGGGTGAGTGTGTTGTGTGCCTCTTTAGGCGAGATAAGCTGGCTCTGTTGGACAGCCAGGAGAGTTTTAATCAGCAGAGAGCACAACTTTTCAATGAGAACAACCGCCTGCTGAGAAAACTAGAAGATCTGGAGAGGTAGGCTATTTTCACTCTTTGAAAAAGGGTTCCAAAAGGGTTCTTTGGCTGTCCCCATAGGATAACCCTTTTTGGTTCCTGGTAGAACCTTTTTTGGTTCCATGTAGAACAGTCTGTGTTAAGGGTTCTACATGGAACTCAAAATGGTTCTACTTGGAACTAAAATTATTATTCAAAGGGTTCTCCTGTGGTAACAGCCGAAGAACCCTTTCAGGTTCTAGATACTGTAGCACTAAAAGTGTACCTTCATAAAGATACAACAACGTAGAACAAACATCACTTCAGAACAATGGTTGTCCGGCTTCTTCTTCTTCTTCTCCTTCTCCGTGGCAGGGTGATCTCTAGCTCTCCCCACACTAACAGCAGTAGTAACTCTGGTCTGTCCATGCATGGTGCCTGGGGTGGGGCCTTCCACCACCCTGTACCCTATCCCTGCAGATACAACAACATGCCTGTGAGTAGAGTAAACACTTCATTACCCTCTAATCTCAAATGCCCTTCATAATTGACTGTATGTACACCAACGACATGCTTACAAACACCCCGACTTGCCTTTTATAACTCTCTATAAGTACAAGAAATCTCACACTATTAGACTAAAGCAAGGATATCCTGTAAAGGATAAACTAAGGCCTGTGTGTGTAGGTAGGAAAGCGTACCAATTGTTTGTCTACTGTAGGACCCAACGAGGGGTTACCCCTGGCACCCTGTCCTGTACTGCTGTGGCTGCTCCTCTGAGAGTGGCCTCAGCATGAGTTTAGAAACCGCCAAACTACATGCTCGCTTTAAATGTGGGGAGCTGAATCCTTGTAAATATTGTATAGTGAGATCTCTATAAAAGCAATAGGACAGCTCTGATTAGTACGTATATGTGAAAGGTTTTATATGACAAGCAACTGCTTGTTATGTTATCCCAGGGCCAACAATGTGGCCAGGGGCAGAGGCAGGGATATGAAATAACAGAGGAGGATGTTTACAAGGCTACACCTTACCAGGAAATGACTGGTCCACATCCACCAATGAGAATTCAGGTGAGAACAATGCTCTTTACAGTATGGCATAGCAAACATGCACACAGGCTCCCATACACACTCACACCCTTTAACTTGTCCTCTCTGCAACACACCTGCCCCTCTTCCCTCCTCAGGTAGTGCTGCCCCCTATCCAGGACGGACCCCCACAGCAAGTCGGCCGAGACCCAGCAGAGAGCACCCAGACTGGGCCACAGCACATAGGTCCTGCCCCTGGAGCACCTCTACCTCAAAGGAAGACGTGAGTAACCAATAAGAAATGTGTTAGTGTGTGTTAATTAATGTCTCTCTGTGTGTGTGTGTGTGTGTGTGTGTGTGTGTGTGTGTGTGTGTGTGTGTGTGTGTGTGTGTGTGTGTGTGTGTGTGTGTGTGTGTGTGTGTGTGTGTGTGTGTGTGTGTGTGTGTGTGTGTGTATCAGATGTCAGGTGGAGTGTAAGAGCTACGATGAGCGGTAGTGTTAACATGCATATGTGTGTTTGTTAATAGTGTGTGTGTGTTAATGTGTGTCTCTGTGTGTGTGTGTGTGTAACCAGATGCCAGGCAGTGTGTAAGGGTTATGCTGAGCGGTACCAGGAGCAAAGGGAGGTCAGAGCCCAGAAGGCCCAGAAGTCAAACGTTAGGGCTGATCCCACTAACCCCACCCACACCACCCTGCCCAACATCACACACCCTGAGAGGAGAGGTCAGTGTGTGTGTGTGTGCGTGCGTGCGTGAGAGAGTGAGAGAATCTGACATTTGTGTAGAAGGTTTGTTCATCCTGCATGTGTGAATGTTTTCGACTATCAGTTGACGTGTGTGTTTATGACAGCAGCTTTAAAGGGGACATTTGTTTAAAGTACATAAACCTGTCTGACTCAGACTGTCTGTCACAGTGTGCACCTCTCTCACTCAGGGAGAGCAAGGTAGAGCTAAATCACAAGGTTCTCTGAAAGAAAACGTTCTGTCACAGCGAACATTTAGAATTTTTATTTGACCTTTATTTGAACAGGGAGTCACCATTGAGACCAGGGTCTCTTTCACAACATACTAAATTTGGGAACCCCAATTGATTGTGAGATAAGGCATATACACTGAGTGTACAAAACATTAAGGACGCCTGCTCTTCCCATGACATATCTGACCAGGTGAATCTATATTTTGAAATATTTGACTAATATTTGAATATCAACTGATAGTTTTTTCAGCTAGCTATCTGAATGCCAAAGTCATACTACATGAGATATCTTTGGCAGGAGGGATGCAGGATACAAGGGAGAAAAGGAGGAATGCAACTACAAACACTGGAGGCATGTTAGTTTGAACTTGGCTACATTTTGTGACCTCCAGTTTGGAGAGAAATATACAGTGTGTATACAACACACTAAGAACACCTGCTCTTTCCATGACATAGACTGACCAGGTGAATCTTGGTGGAAGCTATGATCCCTTATTGATGTCACAAGCCTTGAGACAATTGATACATGGATTGTGTATGTGTGCCATTCAGAGGGTGAATGGGCAAGACAAAAAAGATGTAAGTGCTTTTGAACAGGGTATGGTAGTAGGTGCCAGGAGCACCAGTTTGTGTCAAGAACTGTAAAGCTGCTCAACAGTTTCACGTGTCTATCAAGAATGGTCCACCACCCAAAGGACATCCAGCCAACTTGACACAACTGTGGGTAGCATTGGAGTCCTCTCCCTGAGAATACTTTGTTAGTTACTTTTGATGTTGAGTCGTTATACACAAATATTCAACAGGAGAGTGGTATTGAAGCCATCAAACATTTTCTTCTGCAACGTGACCCTTCCAGTGCACGCATTATAACATTGGCTGAAATAGTACTCACACGCAACTATTTCATGTTTCTAAATTATTTCATTATTCAGACGAAGGGTACTGCTATGGGATCCCCTATGGCTCCTAACTATGCTCATTTGTATGTGGGTTACATGGAGAAAGTCAATTCTCAATCCTCTGAAAAATGTTTTCTTACCTAACATTACTAATTGGAAACGGTACATTGATGATATTTTTGTTCTTTGGAGGGGTGATGCAAAACAGCTCCAGGAGTTCCATGCTTAACTCTTGTTCTGAGCACCTGAAATTTACTATGCAGTCGGACACACGTCAAATCAGTTTCCTTGATCTTTTGATTTTGTGTGAGGATAACGTTCCATACACTGATCTTTACAGGAAACCGACTGATCGTAACAGTTTGTTGAGGGCTGCTAGTTGTCACCCGCTTCCCTTGAAAAACTGTTTGCCCTATAGCCAATTCTGTCGAATCAAAAGAATTTGCAAAAAACAATCAGGCTTCGACAGAAATATGGCTGAGACGCAAAGAAAATTAAAAGAGGGGTACAATTTTTTATTTTTTTATTTAACTAGGCAGTGCCTTAGACCGCTGCGCCACTCGGGAGCCCTAATAATTAATACTGCCATTGAGAAAATCCAAAACAAATCGAGACATGATCTCTTTCAAGGACAGTCAATCAAAAATAATCATTATTGCGTTCTTACTACCTGCTATTCAAAGTGCTCTGAACAAATTAAGGGAATAGTTCAAACATTGGCACATTCAAAGATCCGATGACAGTATCGGTAATGTGTTTCCGGACCCTCCCATGGTCGTATTCTCGCGGGGTAGAAATCTCAGAGATCAATTGGGAAATTCTGATTTACCATCCCAAGATACAGCTGCACAACGTCTATTTGCACCTCTACCGGATGGAAACTACAAGGGTAACGCCGTTACCGTGTATCTTGGGATGGTAAATCTGAATTTCCCAATTGATCTCTGAAATTTCTACCCCGCGAGAATACGACCATGGGAGGGTCCAGAAACACATTACCGATACTGTCACCGGATCTTTGAATGCTCAATACAATGGAACTTACAAATGTAGATCTGTAACGGCTTTCCTCCTCCTCTTCATCCGAAGAGGAGGAGCAGGGATTGAACCAAAATGCAGCATTGTGTGATGACATGATTTATTTAAACAAGACGAAAAAACGAACTACACTTGAATAATTAACAAAACAAATAAACGATGTAGACAGACCTGGACGACGAACTTACATGAAACACGAAGAACGCAATAACAGGAAAACTGACTACATAAAACGAACGAACAAACAAAACCGAAAACAGTCCCGTGTGGCGTAACATACAGACACTGACACAGGAGACAACCACCCACAACAAACAGTGTGAAAACACCTACCTTAATACGACTCTCAATCAGAGGAAATGAAAACCACCTGCCTCTAATTGAGAGCCATATCAGGTCACCCTTTAAACCAACATAGAAACAGAAAACATAGACTGCCCACCCAAACTCACGTCCTGACCAACTAACACATACAAAAACTAACAGAAAACAGGTCAGGAACGTGACATAACCCCCCCCTTAAGGTGCGAACTCCGGGCGCACCAGCACAAAGTTTAGGGGAGGGTCTGGGTGGGCATCTGACCACGGTGGTGGCTCAGGCTCTGGGCGAGGTCCCCACCCCACCATAGTCAATCCCAGCTTACGTTTCCCCCTACGACTGACCACCCTCCTATTCCACCCACTTGATTTTTTGGGTAACATCGAGACAAGGGGCAGCACCGGGACAAGGGACAGCACCGGGATAGAGAGATAGCTCGAAACAAAGAGGTAGGTCAGGATAGAGAGGTAGCTCAGGATAGAGGGGCAACTCCGGACTGAAGGGCAGCTCCGGACAGAGAGACAGCTCTGGACTGAGGGGCAGTTCTGGATAAATAGCCGCTCTGGGCTGAGGGACAGCTCATGACTGGCTGACGGCTCTGGACGCTCATGGCTGGCTGACGGCTCTGGACGCTCATGGCTGGCTGACGGCTCTGGACGCTCATGGCTGGCTGACGGCTCTGGACGCTCATGGCTGGCTGACGGCTCTGGACGCTCATGGCTGGCTGGCGGCTCTGGCAGATCCTGTCTGGTTGGCGGCTCTGGCAGATCCTGACTGACGAATGGCTCTAGCGGCTCCTGACTGACTAACGGCTCTGACGGCTCGGGACAGACGGGCGGCTCTAATGGCTCGGGACAGACGGATGGCTCAGACGGCACTGGGCAGACGGATGGCTCAGACGGCACTGGGCAGACGGATGGCTCAGATGGCACTGGTGAGACGGATGGCTCAGATGACGCTAGGGAGACGGATGGCTCTGGCCGGATGAGGCGCACTGTAGGCCTGGTGCGTGGTGCCGGAACTGGAGGCACCGGACTGGAGACACGCACTTCAAGCCTAGTGCGGGGAGCAGGGACAGGGCACACTGACCTCTCGAAGCGCACTATAGGCCTGGTGCGTGGTACCGGCACTGGTGGTACCGGGCTAAGGGCACGCACCTCAGGGCGAGTGCGGGGAGAAGGAACAGTGCGTACAGGGCTCTGGAGACGCACAGGTGGCTTAGTGCGTGGTGCCGGAACTGGAGGCACTGGGCTGGAGACACGCACCATAGGGAGAGTGCGTGGAGGAGGAACAGGGCTCTGGAAACGCACTGGAAGCCTGGTGCGTGGTGTAGGCACTGGTGGTACTGGGCTGGGGCGGGGAGGTGGCGCCGGAAATACCGGACCGTGCAGGCGTACTGGCTCCCTTGAGCATTGAGCCTGCCCAACCTTACCTGGTTGAATGCTCCCCGTCGCCCGACCAGTGCGGGGAGGTGGAATAACCCGCACCGGGCTATGTAGGCGAACCGGGGACACCATGCGTAAGGCTGGTGCCATGTAAGCCGGCCCAAGGAGACGTACTGGTGGCCAGATATGTAGGGCCGGCTTCATGACATCCGGCTCAACGCTCAATCTAGCCCTACCAGTGCGGGGAGGTGGAATAACCCGCACCGGGTTATGCACACGTACAGGAGACACCGTGCGCTCTACTGCGTAACACGGTGTCTGCCCGTACTCCCGCTCTCCACGGTTAGCCTGGGAAGTGGGCGCAGGTCTCCTACCTGCCCTTGGCCCACTACCTCTTAGCCCCCCCCCAAGAAATTTTTGGGGTTTCTTCTCGGGCTTCCTTGCTAGCCGCGTACCTTCATATCTCCGGTCTTGAGCTTGATTCTCCGGCTTCCAGCCACGTCTCCTTGCTGCCTCCTCATATCTCCGCCTCTCTGCTTTCGCTGCCTCCAGCTCAGCTTTGGGACGGCGATATTCTCCCGGCTGTGCCCATGGACCTTTTCCATCCAGCTCGTCCTCCCAAGTCCAGTAGTCCTGTGTATTCCACTGCTCGAACATATGCTGCTTGGTTCTAATTTGGTGGGTGTTTCTGTAACGGCTTTCCTCCTCCTCTTCATCCGAAGAGGAGGAGCAGGGATTGAACCAAAATGCAGCGTTGTGTGATGACATGATTTATTTAAACAAGACGAAAAAACGAACTACACTTGAATAATTAACAAAACAAATAAACGATGTAGACAGACCTGGACGACGAACTTACATGAAACACGAAGAACGCAATAACAGGAAAACTGACTACATAAAACGAACGAACAAACAAAACCGAAAACAGTCCCGTGTGGCGTAACATACAGACACTGACACAGGAGACAACCACCCACAACAAACAGTGTGAAAACACCTACCTTAATATGACTCTCAATCAGAGGAAATGAAAACCACCTGCCTCTAATTGAGAGCCATATCAGGTCACCCTTTAAACCAACATAGAAACAGAAAACATAGACTGCCCACCCAAACTCACGTCCTGACCAACTAACACATACAAAAACTAACAGAAAACAGGTCAGGAACGTGACAAGATCCCTAAACAGGGAAACAGATCCCAATCAAAGGTGCTATCACGTTTTCCACCAATGCAGTTAATTATCCTATATCTCGTCCTTGTGCTAAAAATAATGTGGGTAAAACGAAGCACGAATTAAAAGTACGAATCTTGGAGCATCGTAGCACCATTAGGTCCAAAAACTTGACGTGCCCAGTTGCGGCCCACTTTTTGGAAGCAAACCACTCGATTTCAACCTCCCTAGGAGAGGGGTGACCTCGACAATTTATTGTTAAAACGAGATCTTTAATTTAAAGACCCTTTGCTCCCTTCGGTCTCAACGTAGACTTTGATCTGAAGCCATTCTTGTGATTACTTTGATTTTGCTAAACAGGTGTTCTACTCCGCTAGCCAGCACCTCTCCTAAACAGGTGTTCTACTCCGCTAGCCAGCACCTCTCCTAAACAGCTGTTCTACTCTGCTAGCCAGCACCTCTCCTAAACAGGTGTTCTACTCTGCTAGCCAGCACCTCTCCTAAACAGGTGTTCTACTCCGCTAGCCAGCACCTTTCCTAAACAGCTGTTCTACTCTGCTAGCCAGCACCTCTCCTAAACAGGTGTTCTACTCCGCTAGCCAGCACCTCTCCTAAACAGCTGTTCTACTCTGCTAGCCAGCACCTCTCCTAAACAGGTGTTCTACTCTGCTAGCCAGCACCTCTCCTAAACAGCTGTTCTACTCTGCTAGCCAGCACCTCTCCTAAACAGGTGTTCTACTCTGCTAGCCAGCACCTCTCCTAAACAGGTGTTCTACTCCGCAAGCCAGCACCTCTCCTAAACAGGTGTTCTACTCCGCTAGCCAGCACCTCTCCTAAACAGCTGTTCTACTCTGCTAGCCAGCACCTCTCCTAAACAGGTGTTCTACTCTGCTAGCCAGCACCTCTCCTAAACAGGTGTTCTACTCTGCCGGCCAGCACCTCTCCGAACCAGGTGTTCTACTCTGCTAGCCAGCACCTCTCCAAAACAGGTGTTCTACTCTGCTAGCCAGCACTTCTCCTAAAAAGGTGTGCTACTCTGCTAGCCAGCACCTCTCCTAAACAGGTGTTCTACTCTGCTAGCCAGCACCTCTCCTAAACAGGTGTTCTACTCCGCTAGCCAGCACCTCTCCTAAACAGGTGTTCTACTCCGCTAGCCAGCACCTCTCCTAAACAGGTGTGCTACTCCGCTAGCCAGCACCTCTCCTAAACAGGTGTTCTACTCTGCTAGCCAGCACCTCTCTTAAACAGGTGTGCTACTCCGCTAGCCAGCACCTCTCCTAAACAGGTGTGCTACTCCGCTAGCCAGCACCTCTCCTAAACAGGTGTTCTACTCCGCTAGCCAGCACCTCTCCTAAACAGGTGTTCTACTCCGCTAGCCAGCACCTCTCCTAAACAGGTGTGCGTTTATTTTCCCTCCGGAAGCATTGGAGTCAACATGGGCCAGCATCCCTTTGGAGTTCCTTCGACACCTTGAGAGTTCACGCCCGACAAATTAAGGCTGTTCTGTGGGCAAAAGGGGAAGGGGGGTTGCAACTCAATATTAGGAAGGTGTTCTTAATGTTTTGTACACACAGTGTATGTTTTGTGTTCTAGACTCACATTTATGTGATACATTTGGGTCACGGGTTCACAATTTTACATTCTTCTGAGATCTCTGCCAACCAAGGAGGAAACGGCAACCCTTGGGTTTACTGCACATGCAACTACACACTCACGAGGGAAGTCCTGATAAGCATGAACACTGTCACTGGCAGTTATCAAAATACATCAGACTTTAGGACATCACCCAACACAACAATCCTTTTACCATAATGTCGGAAGCATCATCAGACCTTGATAGTAGCCTAGTTTCATTTCTTTCTTTCAATGCTCTGGAAACCAAGCAGAAAATGCTGTGCTCTAAAGATGGCATTGTAGCCACACAAGTACATCCAAAGATAATTGTCGATCTGATCAGAAATACTGTGCTTACAACCTTTATCTCCTAAATGGTGTCGCTGGTGTATTTTGGTTTGAATTGTGGAATATATTGCGCAATAGGCTATAAAGTTGTTTCCTGTCATGTCAACCATCCATCCAAATCAAATAATTCCAATTGTCCACCCTTTGTCTTTATAAACTTTCCCTCATGTAGCCTATTCCATGATATGGGGGTAAATTCGATGTGCAACACTGCAACTGTTGCCAGTGATCAACATTCTTCAATTATTCTATATATAATCAACACACGACTTTTAAGGAGTAGGGTATTTGAAACAAGGATATATGATGCAAATATATTAAAATACTTTTTGATTTTATAAAATGACATTAGGCCTATCTAGGGCTGTTATGGTGACTATTACCGCTACACCGGCAGTCACGATGCATGATGCAGTCAAATTCCATGTGACCGTTTAGTCACGGTAATTAGGCTTCTCCAAGCTCTGATGCTGCTGATGGTCATTAGTAGCCTACCACACTTGCTAACTGCCTGCTACTCAGCACTCTATTGTCCCTCTAATCACTCTGACATCAATGCAAATGTAATCAAAAATCATCACAGAGTGATGGCCTCTATCAAAAGAGACCTTTGCCTACTATATTTATTTCTCAACTTTCCTAATATTAAGCACATACTTCTCTTTACAACCACTGGAAAAGCGTCCTCCATTCACTATTTAAGTGCATAGATGACATGTATTCTTTTCAGCTGCCCCTGTTACTATTATTTAGTATATGTAAAGACAAGATTACATCAAGAATAGTGTGACGGTCACTTGTGAGTGATATATTATCACATGTGAATGGTACCCAGCTGCTTTTTTGCAACTTTTTACAAATCATAGTCGCACACCCCTCATGTAGCCCAACCCATAGTCCTATATGTTTTGATAAGGCTTGTATCACAACTAAAGTGGCCAAATAACTTCTTAAAATTAAGCACATTAATCTGCTTTACAAGGGGTGTAGAGCCTAACTGGCATACATACACAGAGCGTGAGTTTCAAGTTTGGGGAAGATCATTTTCACCATAAGAATGCACATTTACAATAAAAGGTAACTTTTGAGAAGTTTTTCTTTCCTGCTAATGGAACATTCGCGCTTATAGCCTATTGCTGTGAGCGGATTGCTGTGCTTTTAATGCGAATAAATAGTAAAATAGTTTATCAACATCTTAAGCTAAACAGTCCCATCTGTTGCTAACGGTCCCATTTTTGCTAACTTTCTATAAAAATTTATTGGAGTGAGATCATTTCTTTCTTTTGGGATTTGTATACCGAGTATGTCCACATCTCCGTCAGACCATTTAATTGGTAAACTACATGGTAATGTAAAATGTGAATTTTTTTGTGATCCAATACGTAATATGGTACATTTATCATAATTTGGTTTTAATCCAGAGAGGATAGCAAAAGTATCTAGATCCTCTAAGAGGATTTTTTTACTTACCTAACACTTATTTTTCTTAAATCTTCTAAAAGCATTGTTGGTTAAGGTCTTGTAAGTAATCATTTCACTGTAAGGTCTGTAGTATCTGGGATCTACATCTGTTTATATTAGTTACTATGCTGTTACTAAGCAGTGATTATTACGACAGTGTTACGTTACTACACCTAATAGGAAATGCACATGCGCACTAGTGTGCCCGGGAGAACTGTAGAGCACGAGAGGTTTTGACTAAACGAAAACTAACTGTACTCCGTCTCCTGCCTGGTCATTTCTCCACAACACAAATATTACAGTGGCGACGAGGTGATTCAACTTCTTTAACGGACATTGCTTGAAGGGAAGAATGTTGCGTGAGTAATGAAACTCAAAATAATTATGTAATTCGTCAGTTATTTTTTATTTTCTTTCGCCAGTAAAAAACGGCTAAGCACTGCTAGCAGGTACAGTGTTCAGGAGCTGCCAAGTAGCAAGACTATTGGAGTCCAGAATAGCGACACTGCCCTCTGGTGGTTAAATAAAATAAAATAAACTGTCATTGAACCCATTGAAATTAGGCGATCTCGGTGGAGAAATATTGTCAAGAAGAAAAAAAAAAAAAGGAAGAAGGAACGTAACATTATTACAAATGAGTGCAGTGAACGGAGTAATTGCAGAAACTTCTGAAGTGAAGAATTAGATGAAAATTAAAGAATACAAGGAATAAGGAAACTGAACAATTAACTGTGAAAATGGCAACCATTGGTCGAGTACCAGAGTTTGAGGCTACAAAAGAGGATTTTGATTCCTATTTGGAGCGTTTTGAGCGTTGGCTGGCTGCAAATGAAATCAAAGATGAAAAGAAAGCAGACGTATTTCTCAGTGTTTTGGGTCCAACTGAGTATGGATTGCTGAAAGGTCTCATTGAACCAATAAAAGCAGTGGAGTTGACCTATGCAGAACTGACTGATACTCTTTCAAGGCATTTCAAGCCTAAGCCAATTCTCATTGCAGAACGTTTCAGATTTTACCAACGTCACCAGAGTCAAGGGGAAACCGTGGCTGACTACATCCTTGCTTTGAAAAGGCTGGCAAGTACATGTGAGTTTGCACAATTTCTTGATGATGCTCTTCGAGACAAGTTTGTATGTGGTCTCACAGGTGAAGCATATCACAGAAGGCTTCTGTCAGAGAAGGACCTGACCTTTCGGAAAGCCTGTGATATTGCACTTGGACTCGAGCTTGCCCACAGGGATACTATTGAGCTATCGGGATATGCAGAACGTCAGAAAGGTGTTCATAAGGTCAGTGATGCACGTGGTGAAAAAGGCTCACAAAAGTCACACTTTTCTCAGTCCTGTCCTCAAGGTTACACAAGAACAAAGCAGCCCACATCTCAAAGGTCTAAGCCAAGTTGCTACAGATGTGGGGGAGATAATCATCAGCACAGTGAATGTCGATTCCAAAATGTAAAGTGCCACAATTGTGGAAAGGTTGGACATTTACAGAAAGTGTGTAAAGCCTCAAAACGCACAGCAAGAGCGCACAAAGTACTGTCCACAGTGTACACAGCTCAACAACAAAAAGATGGAATCTATCTCAACATGGAGTTAGCGGGAAAACCGGTAAAAATGCAGCTGGACACCGGAGCGTCTGTATCTCTGGTTCCAGAGAGACTCTACAAAGAAAAACTGAAAGAGTGCCCTCTTCAGCCAGCGTCCATCCGCCTTTCTTCATACACTGGTGACACTATTCCTGTGTTAGGGCAGATCCAGGTACCAGTCCGGTATGAGGGGAAGGAGTGGACGCTACCGCTTGTCATTGTTAAAGGAGAAAAATCAGCCTTGCTAGGCAGAAACTGGCTACAAAAGATCAAGTTGAACTGGGGAGAAATCTTCAGTCTGAGAAAGGACAAACCAGTGAGTCAAGCTACACTCACTAACATGCTGGAGAAGCACAAAGAACTTTTCAAAGATGGCTACGGCGAAATACAAGACTTCACAGCAAAAGTCAGAGTGCAAGAAGGAACCAAGCCTATCTTTCACAAACCACGTCCAGTTTCCTATGCTCTTAAGGAAGCAGTAGAGAAGGAACTGGACCGCCTACAGAAGAATAACATAATCACGAAAGTAGCGAGGAGCGACTGGGCCGCTCCGATTGTTGTAGTCCCAAAGAAAGACAAGACCGTCAGAATGTGTGGTGACTACAAGGTCACAGTAAATCGCTGCATACTACCAGAGGAATATCCACTACCAAACGCTGAAGATCTGTTTGCCACTCTAGCTGGTGGGAAGGTTTTCAGTAAGCTGGACCTGGCATTCGCTTATCAGCAACTGAAGCTGGATCCGGAGTCAGAACAGTATCTGACCATCAATACACACAAGGGGCTATTCAGATTCAATCGCTTGGCCTATGGAATCTCGACAGCTCCAGCGATATTCCAACACACAATGGATCAGATCTTGGACGGTATAGACAACGTTGTGTGCTTCATGGACGACATCCTCGTGTCAGCACCAACCATTGGAGAGCACCTTGTAGTGCTGGACAAAGTGATGTCAAGACTGGAGAAATACGGAGTGAGAATGAAACGCAGCAAGTGTGAGTTCCTCCAGGACTCAGTGGAGTATCTCGGATACAAGATTGATGCACAAGGCCTGCACCCAACCAACAGCAAGGTGGAAGCAATCGTACACGCACCAGCACCCACAAATATCTCAGAGCTGAGGTCATTTTTGGGGCTCCTGAACTATTACGGAAAGTTTGTGGCAAACTTGTCCACATTGTTGCATCCGCTTCACCAACTGCTGCAGGCCGATACAAAGTGGAATTGGTCCCCACAATGCGAAGAAGCATTCAAGACTTGCAAACAGCGTCTGCTAAAGAGCAAGTGGCTTGCCCACTACAACACAGAGATGAAGCTGAGACTCGCGTGTGATGCATCTCCATACGGAGTAGGAGCCGTCATCTCACATGTTCTATCGTCAGGTGAAGAACACCCTATTGCATTTGCATCACGGACTCTGTCACCAAGTGAGAGAAATTATGCTCAAATTGAGAAGGAAGCCCTGAGCATAATATTCGGAGTGAAGAAGTTTCACAAATACCTGTACGGAAGGAAGTTCCAACTGCTGACAGATCACAAGCCTCTGTTGGCCATCCTTGGACCAAAATCAGCTATACCAACCCTTGCTGCACTTCGAATGCAACGTTGGGCTCTGATATTGTTAGCCTACGACTACGAGATTGAGTACAGACGATCCAGTGATCACGCAAATGCAGATGCACTATCAAGACTACCATGCAATAGTGACTCCGACAGTGAAGATGATAGAGCAGTCTTCCAGATCTCTCTCATTGACGAACTGCCCATATCTGCTTCAGACATAGCAGAGGAAACAAGGAAAGATCCAGTGCTTTCCAAAGTCTTGGACTTAACATTAGGAGGTTGGCCAAACTTCGTAAATGACGATAACCTTCGTCCATTCATCGACAAGAAAGACCAGTTGTCCACTGATCAAGGATGTGTTCTGTGGGGATCAAGGGTGGTGGTACCTCAAAAATTCCAGAGGAGACTGCTATCTGACCTGCATGAGGGACATCCAGGGATCACTCGAATGAAAGCACTCGCTCGCAGTTATCTGTGGTGGCCTGGACTGGATCAGGACATTCAACAGCATGTAGGCCACTGCTCACCTTGTGAAGCTGTTCGCAACAAGCCTGCTGCTGCACCTCTTCATCCATGGTCCTGGGCTGCGACACCTTGGGAACGCATCCATGTGGATTACGCCGAGATTGACAAGCAACATTTCCTTGTTGTCGTCGATGTCCATTCCAAGTGGATGGAAGTGTTCCCTACTCAACTGACCACAGCTGAGAAGACCATCAATCTTCTCAGACACCTGTTCGCATCCTTTGGACTAGTCAAGGAGCTCGTATCGGACAATGGCCCTCCTTTCACGTCAAACGATTTTGAAATGTTTCTCAAGAACAATGGGGTAAGGCACATCCGGTCACCACCTTACCATCCGGCATCAAACGGAGCAGCGGAAAGATCCGTGCAAACCTTTAAGAAGGCCTGGACTAAACTCGAGGTTCAGTCTGTGCCCACCCACCTAAGGCTTCCCCGGTTCCTGTTTACTTACCGCAACACACCACACACAGTAACGGAATGTACACCAGCTGAACTGTTTCTGAGACGCCAACCACGTACCCGCCTGACATTGTTGAAACCAGACTTGTCAAGCACTGTGGCAAAGCACCAGCTACAGCAGAAGAAAGCTCATGACAGACACTCAAAGACTGTCAGAGGATTCAAAGAGGGAGAGAGGGTGATGGTACGTGATTTCAGACACCCCAAGAGCCTGTGGAACTCAGGTGTGATCTTGCAACGCAAAGGACCTTTGACTTACCAAGTCCAAATTGGTCATCGCCAGGTCAACGTTCATGTGGATCATCTGCTACGGTCCAACGCCCCAGCAGAGACACGCCGAGAGAACAATAACGACCCCCAGGACTATTCTCCTGACTGTGGACGTACGGGAGAGACAGAGCCTGACCTTCCACCCGAACCTGGCCCACTACCGGAAGCCCAGGAGGAGCGGAGATATCCTATTCGACAGCGAAGGGCACCTCAAAAGCTTGACCTGTGAGTTGAACTGTTTAAGGTAACAGACAGTAAAACAAACAAACACTTTAATATGTCCTAGATAAAAGGAAAGAAAACGGACATTACCTGGGTTAGTTATTAGGACACAAACTCCATCTTCGGGGCAGAATAATCCCCTGGATTTGTGCTGGGCTCTGAAAAGTCTGCTTCAACCCAGTAGTTGAAAAATGTTAAGAATGCATTGTTCAAATATTGCATTAGTAGTTCCCTAACATATTTACCTTGTTCTCTGGGAGTTAAAAACTATGGGGGGAGGAGTGTAGTATCTGGGATCTACATCTGTTTATATTAGTTACTATGCTGTTACTAAGCAGTGATTATTACGACAGTGTTACGTTACTACACCTAATAGGAAATGCACATGCGCACTAGTGTGCCCGGGAGAACTGTAGAGCACGAGAGGTTTTGACTAAACGAAAACTAACTGTACTCCGTCTCCTGCCTGGTCATTTCTCCACAACACAAATATTACAAGGTCTACACCTGTTGTATTCGGTGCAGGTGATTTGACTTAAAACTTCTTATGGCTGCAATCCCGTTAACGGGATCGATATGACAACAGCCAGTGAAAGTGCAGGGCGCCAAATTCAAAACAACAGAAATCTCATCATTGAAGTTCCTCAGACAAGTATCTTATACCATTTTGAAGGTAATATTGTTGTTAATCTTATTAGTCTTCAGAAATGCGATAGAACAGAGCTCGCTCTCACATGAACGTGCATGGTCAGCGCATGTTCAGGTCATGGTAGACCTTACTCAATCCCCTCTCATTCGCCCCCACCTCACAGTAGAAGCATCAGACAAGGTTCTAAAGACTGTTGACATCTAGTGGAAGCCTTAGGATGTGCAAAATGACCCATATCCCACTGTGTATTCGATATGCGATGAGTTGAAAACCTACAAACCTCAGATTTCCCACTTCCTGGTTGGATTTTTTCTCAGGTTTTTGCCTGCCATATGAGTTCTGTTATACTCACAGACATCATTCAAACAGTTTTAGAAACTTCAGAGTGTTTTCTATCCAATACTACTAATAATATGCATATATTAGCAACTGGGACTGAGGAGCAGGCAGTTTACTCTGGGTACCTCTGGGCACCTTTTCATCCAAGCTACTCAATACTGCCCCTGCAGCCATATGAAGTTTAACAAACTTTCAAATGAAAGGATACTTCTTGGCAGGGAAAAAAATCATTTGAATAGATGTTGGTTTTGACATGTAGCTGTCATAACCAGCCATAAAATAATGCAATATATGTCACAACAGGTGTAAATATGTGGGTCATGACAGTGTTATGACATAACTTGTCATAAGCTGTCATAATATGTCTGCTGTTATGACATATTATGACATGGTTAAGGGTGTCAAGTAAAGTTTTACTAAAACTGTATTTAATCCATTTTAAATTCAGGCTGTAACGCAACAAAATGTGGAATAAGTCAAGGTGTATGAATACTTTCTGAAGGCACTCTAGCTCTACCTCGCCCCGCTGAGTGAGAGAGGTGCACACTGTGACAGACGGTCTAACACTGAGTCAGACAGGTTTCGGTGCTTTGACAATTTTCCTAAATTTGCCATTATTCCACTTTAAGGAGACCAGAGTATTTTCCAGGTATCATAGGCATCTTAGTGCACTTTCTCACAACCATCTATTTAAATGTCTTTACAATGCAGACGGCCAAACAGAAAACAATTGAGATAAAGCAAATTTACAGTCTCTTACATGACCTCTCCATTAGGTTCCCTCCTGTGCTGCTGTCACCAATCAAGCCCATTCACATGATTTAGGAGATGAGGAAATAGGAGGCAAAGAAAGAAGGACGATATTGAAGAGAATTGGAACGCAGCCAGAGCTGAACTGGTTCTGTGCTGCCACTTTGATACTTTGACCAGGGACCTAAAATAAACAAGTCCAATCTCTCTACTTGAGGTCATTTCTTATAGTGTGTCTAAAATGACACCGTAATTCCCTACATAGTGCACTACTTTTGAGCAGAGCCCAATGGGCCCTGGTCAAAAGTAGTTCACTATATAGAGAATAGGCTCCTGAGTGGGGCAGCAGTCTAAGGCACTGCATCTCAGTGCTAGAGGCGTCGCGACACAAATCTGGAATCAAACCAGGTTCTATCACAACCGGCCGTGATTCGGACTCCCATAGGGCGGCGCACAATTGGCCCAGGGTCGTCCGGGTTAAGGTTTGGCCGGAGTAGGCCATCGTTGTAAATTTTTGTTTAGTTTAGTTTATTAATTCGACCATTTAAAAAAAACAAGCACACATAAAACTTAAAAGCCATACATGCACATGAATAAAATCATTGAGGATAACACACAATAAAGTCTGGGACTTATTTCCATTGTGGTCCTCTTAATTAAGAACAAATTCTTATGTATTAACTGACTTACCTAGTTAAAGTTTATTTATTTATTTTATAAATAGGGTGCCAAAAACTGATTAACCATCTATTAGAAAAAGAGAGGACACAGGGCAACACAAAGATACAAATCATCAATATTTTATTTAATCATGTCAACCTAAATATACAGTGTAGACTAATGTATCAGGTTGACTATCTTTAGTCAATACAAAACAATGCAAGAATGACTACTGTAGTATGTTTTTCATTGTGCGCTACCATCATGATTAGGTCATCTATATTGCACTTATGTAACTTTGTAATCATCATCAGCTTGTATTGTCTATCGCTTCTCATCTCTTTTCTGCCATTGGCTCGTAATGTCTGTCTATCTCTTCTCTGCCCGGGCCAGACTCCTGTTTGCAGCCCAGCCAGTACTTGGCAATGGATCGTGGGTAGGGAGGGCTGGCAAAGTCAATGCGTTTGGTCTGGAGATCCACCCTGTAGTATTTATCTGGTGGCAGAAAACAATCAAATAAACTGATGATCAGAACAAGAGGGTGTGTGTGTGTGTGTGTGTGTGTGTGTGAGAGTGTGTGAGTGTGTGTGTGTGTGTGTGTGTGTGTGTGTGTGTGTGTGTGTGTGTGTGTGTGTGTGTGTGTGTGTGTGTGTGTGTGTGTGTGTGTGTGTGTGTGTGTGTGTGTGTGTGTGTGGGTGTGTGTGTGGGTGTGTGTGTGTGTGAGAGAGAGAGAGTGCCTGTGAGTGTGTGTGTGTGTGTGTGTGTGTGTGAGAGAGAGAGAGAGAGAGTGTGTGTGTGTGTGTGAGAGAGAGAGAGTGTGTGAGTGAGAGAGACCTGGGTCCAAATATCTCAATTACTTTTATATCCATTTCAAAGGAAGTATTCACATATTTTTATTTTGAAAAACAAATAGTTAAATACTGGAATGTATTTGGAAATACAGTATTGGTATGTATTTGAAAATACTCTCACTGTATACTCTGCCTCACATGCATTTAACCCATGCATTTGAAAATTTTAGGCTATTTATAGGAAACTATTTGAAAATACTTTAAAATACTTTCAATAGAGGTAGTTGATTCGGGCCACATACACATGTATTTGAACCCAGGTCTGGTGTGTGAGTGTGTATGTACATTTGTGTGTGTGAGGTGGATGCCTTTGTTTGTCTGTGTGCGTGTGTGCATGTGAAGTGTGTGTGTGTGTGTGTGTGTGTGTGTACTGATACCTTTCTTGAAGAAGTAGACGTTCTGTACAGGCAGTGTCTTGTCGTGTGTAGTCTGTGTGGGGGTGTAGTCACTGTAGTCATAGTCATAGGTGAAGCCTCCTCCCATCCTGTCTCACACACACACACACACACACACACACACACACACACACACACACACACACACACACACACACACACACACACACACACACACACACACACACACACACACACACACACACACACACACACACAAAAAAACACTGTCGTCAGCTCAAAATCTCCCTTATGGTCCATATCTTTACCCCTCGCTAACGTGTGAACAACCAAACATCATCAAATCATCACATATAGAGAAATTAAGATAATTGGCCTTACAAAAGGCTTTGTAAAAAGCACTGGGTTGGGCAGGCTTTTATTCCAGCCCAGGTCTAACACACCAGATCAGGTGGACACAGTTGCTGCTGTGTGATACGAGTTAGTACAGTACCAGTCATCAGTGCTGGGATGGCACAAAAGCCTGCACTGCATTAGGCTAGAGTATACCTACCAGTCGTCTTCTAAAAAGAAATCCTCCAAGTACGCTGAGCGACTCTGTCTGGCCCTGCCTCTCTGACCCCGCCTCCTGTCCTTCCTCCACCTATTGGCTCGTCTCCTGGGGGTGGGGGATGGGGAGGGAGTTGGCTTAGGGCTGATGTAAAGACGGCCCACCATGGCAGCGTCTATAGGGGACTTGATCCCCACCCAGTCTTTATTGATGAACCGTGGGCCCTTTTTGTGGCCATGCACTGCAAAAAGAGATGGTAGGAGTTACTTTAAGTTATGCAGAGTTAAAGACACTTTGACACACACACACACGGACAAGCATGCATGCACACACGCACGGAGACACGCACACACACACACACACACACACACACACACACACACACACACACACACACACACACACACACACGCACACACACACACACACACACACACACACACACACACACACAGCTGGGTCTTACGGCCTTGGAAAAGCACTGTGAACAAGTTCTCCCAGGTATCGTCACAGTACAGGTTGGTGTAGCGCGTGAAGAGCACAGAGGGGGACGACTTAGTCAAGCGCACACACTCTTCGTGAGACGGCTGGTGCTTAAACTCATACTGGTAGTACTGGTCCCCTGTATAGGGAGAAAATAACGGTTATATCAATTCAAGTCTATTAAAGCAATTCAATTAATTCAGTTAAATAAAGGTTAAATAATAAATTAATTAATTAATTTAAATCGCAACCCAGAAATCCGGGAACATTCCCAGTTCTGTGAATATAACATTATACAATGTTTCTTTTACAGTGCCAAAAACATTCACCTGATGTTACAAGAACATTCCAAGAAAATAACTTTTAAAGAACATAAAAAAGTTTAACACATTTATTTAGGTTGTGGTAACATTATGGGAACATGACAAGAGATATGTTCCCAAAACACAAAACCTGTTCACCGACCATAACAAGGTTTTTATTAGGGTGCAAAATTAGGGTGGTTCCCAGAACATTTAATTAGGTTGTGGGAACAGTGTGGGTACATTACAAGAGATAGGTTCCAAAAACACAAAATATGCTCAGTTGTGATGACATTCATACAATGTTTAAAGTAGGTTGCACAGGAAATTCCTTTAATGCCTGGTCGACATTATTTAAAGGTTTCCAGAACATCATGACAGAAATATGCAGCATGACAGAAATATGATGCCAAGTTTTTTGAACTACCAGTAGTTTTTTTGAGAAGATATAATTTATAAAGCGTTCTATGCATTTGAACAACAGCATAAATACACCTATTTCTGCTGCACATGCTGCCACTGTTTTGAACAGATTATATTATACTATTTAGAATGAGCAGCCATCTCACGAACGAAGGAGTGCACCAAGGAGAACTCAACAGGCATGGAGATGCAATAAGTGAAAATACAATCTAAATGAGATGGCTAATATAATGTCACAAAGCATGATGCGCTAGCCAGTTAACTTTCATTCTGAAATATCTTCACATGTCCGAGTTAGTAAGAAATTAGTTTAGATAGACTTGAAACTGGCACTGGAACTAACTAGCTAGCATTTTTGACCTCAAAAATTGACCAAATTATTTCTCAATGTTTCTCAAAATACAGTAGCTGGCTAATTCATTTGATCATGCTTTTAGATACACCAGGTTTTATGCTTTTTTTAGTCCTGGATGGCAGGAAGTGATTTACTGGGCTGTTCGCACTACCCTCTGTAGTGCCTTGCGGTCGGAGGCCGAGCAGTTGCCATAACAGGCAGTGATGCAACCAGTCAGGATGCTCTCGATGGTGCAGCTGTATAACCTTTTGAGGACCTGAGGACCATGCCAAATCTTTTTAGTCTCCTGAGGGGGAATAGGTGTTGTCGTGCACTCTTCACGACTGTCTTGGTGTGCTTGGATCATGTTAGTTTGTTGGTGATATGGACACCAAGGAACCTGAAGCTCTCAACCTGCTCCACTGCAGCAATGTCGATGAGAATGGGGGCGTGATCGGTCCTCTTTTTCCTATAGTCCACAATCATCTCTTTTGTCTTGATCACGTTGAGGGAGAGGTTGTTGTCCTTCCACCACACGGTCAGGTCTTTGACCTCCTCCCTATAGGCTGTCTCGTCGTTGTCGGTGATCACGCCTACCGCTGTTGTGTCAACGGCAAATTTAATGATGGTGTTGGAGTCGTGACTAGCAGGACAGGAGGGGACTGAGCACACACCCCTGAGGGACCCCTGTGTTGAGGATCAGGGTGGCAGATGTGTTGTTACCTACCCTTACCACCTGGGGGCGGCCCATCAGGAAGTCCAGGATCCAGTTGCAGAGGGAGGTGTTTAGTCCCAGGGTCCTTAGCTTATTGATGAGCTTTGAGGGCACTATGGTGTTGAACGCTGAGCTGTAGTGAATGAATAGCATTCTCACATAGGTGTTCCTTTTGTCCAGGTGGGAAAGGGCAGTGTGGAGTGCAATAGAGAATGCATCATCCGTCGATCTTTTGCTGTGGTATGCAAATTGGAGTGGGTCTAGGGTGTCTGGGATGATGGTGTTGATGTTAGCCATGACCAGCCTTTCAAAGCACTTCATGGCTACAGACGTGAGTGCTACAGGTCAGTAGTCATTTAGGCAGGTTACCTTAGTGTTCTTGGGCACAGGGACCACGGTGGTCTGCTTAAAACATGTTGGTATTACAGACTTGGACAAGGAGAGGTTGAAAATGTCCGTAAAAACACTTGCCAGTTGGTCAACGTATGCTCGCAGTACATGTCCTGGTAATCCGTCTGGCCCTGCGGCCTTGTGAATGTTGACATGTTTATAGGTCCTACTCACATCAGCTGCGGAGAGCATGATCACACAGTCCGTAATGGTTTGCAAGCCCTGCCACATCCAACGAGCGTCAGAACTGATGTAGTACATTTCGATCCTAGTCCTATGTTGATGCTTTGCCGGTTTGTCGGAGGGCAAAGCGGGATTTCTTATAAGCTTCCGGGTTAGTCTCCCGCTCTTTGAATGCGGCAGCTCTAGCCTTTAGCTCATTGCGGATGCTGCCTTTAAACCATGGCTTCTGGTTGGGGTATGTACGTACGATCATTGTGGGGACGACGTCATCGATGCACTTATTGATGAAGTCAATGACTGATGTGGTGTACTCCTCAATGCCATCGGAGGAATCCTGGAACTTATTCCAGTCTGTGCTAGCAAAACAGTCCTGTAGCGTAGCATCTGCGTCATCTGACTTTTTTATTGATCTAGTCACTGGTGCCTCCTGCTATAATTTTTGCTCGTAAGCAGGAATCAGGAGGATATAATTATGGTCAGATTTTCCAAATGGAGTGCGAGGGTGAGCTTTGTATTCGTCTCTGTGTGTGTATAGGTGGTCCATAGTTATTTTTCCCTCTGGTTGCTTATTTAACATGCTAATATACATTTAATAAGACGGATTTTAGTTTCCCTGCATTATAATGTCACTGGCTACTAGGAGCACCACCTCTGGGTGAGCGTTTTCTTTTTTTCTTATGGCGGAATACAGCTCATTCAATGCTTTCTTAGTGCCAACTTCTGACTGTGGTGGTATGTAAACAGTATGGTCTACAGCTTATCAAGAGATACTCTGCCTCAGGTGAGCAATAGCTCGAGACTTCCTTAGATATCGTTCACCAGCTGTTTTTACAAAAATACATGGTCCGCCGCCGCTCTTCTATCCTGCCAGAACATTGTATAACCAGCCAGCTGTATGTTGATATTGTCATCGTTCAGCCACGACTCCGTGAAGCATAAGATGTTACAGTTTTTAATGTTTGTTGGTAGTTTAACCTGCCACATAACTCGTCGATTTTATTCTCCAAGGATTGCACGTTTGCTATCAGAATGGAGGGAAGTGGGGGTGGGGTGTATTCTATCGCCTATGAATTCTCAGAAGGCAGCTCGCCCTTCGGCCCCTCTTTCTCCACCTCCTCTTCATGCAGATTACAGGGATCGGGACCAGTTCCAGAAAAAGTAGTATATCCTTCGCATCGGATTCGTCAGAATCTTGAAAGGAAAAAAAGGATTCTGCTAGTCCATGGTGAGTAATCACAATCCTGATGTTTAGAAGTTATTTTCGGTCATAAGAGACGGTAGCGGCAACATTATGTACAAAATAAGTAAATAAATAAATTACAAACAATGCAAATAATTTGTTACGGATACAGGTATCCTGTGTGTATTTGTTTTCTCTCCTTCTGCCCTAGTCACAGCTTGCAGTCATCAGTCGTAAATCAGTCGCCAATCTGAAGACACACCTGCTCCTTTTCCCTTACCCAATCACATCCCCTTTCCCTTGGTTTAAAAGAAACCCAATCAGTTGTCTCTGGCGCAATCTCTCCTTTGTTTTTGCGCCTACATCTCACATTGTCCGTTATCATGTGAGTATGTATTGCTGTGGTGTATGGCTGTTTGTTTGTTGGTGGGAAAAGGGGATACCAAGGCAAGTCGCCCTTGGGCATACATTGCCCGTAGGAAAACTTTGTCTAAGTACCCTAGTTAGAACTGGGCGGACCACCCACTGTATTTTATTGGTTAGTTAGCTAGCTGTTCTTTACCCAGTAAGACTAGCTTAGCGGTTTTTGGATATTTATTATTTATTTCCTTGGGGCCAGCTCAGCCCCTTTTTCCCACACCCCATTACCGTGTGTTTGAAATAAACCTAACGTGTTTGATGGTAGGTTTGGGTTGTCTGTGGATTTCTTTTAGTTCTCACTGTTCCATTTCACTGTTATGATTTGCATGAGATATGTTACGGGTCTCGTTTCCATCCCCCCTAGACTGCAGGGCCAAAGGGGTTCGTAACATAATTGAACAAAAAAACAATTGGCTCGGGGCATGTAAAACGTCTGCCTTCTTCTCCGGCGCCATTTTCTTCTTCTCAGGCGCCATCTCCTTCTACTCTTGTTGGATGTAGTTTATTGGTTTATCAGGCCACACGCACCCATGACTGTTATTTATTTATAAGTTAATTACAATTAGGTTTTTGCTTTAGCGCCATCTGTAGCTGACAGAGGAGTTCCAGGCTCATTGTGCGGAAGCAAGCCGTCTGGTGCAAGAGACTCATTGGGAGGGTGACTAGAGCAGCCCCAGTAGTTCTGACTGAGCACACATTTGAGCGCCCCAGGACGGTCCATTTACTTTGTGCTGTTAACTTCTTACGGCTGAGATCGTAAGTGTATGTGACAAATACAATTTGATTTGATTTAGATAACAGTACACTTGAGCTTAAAATGAAACCACTTTCTGTCAAAACTAAAAACGTGTAATATCTGAAAATGTAGCTAGCAAACGCTAGACTATCTTACATGTTTACATTATCATGCATGATGGACGCGTCTCCCTGTCAGGAATGCCATACCACGGTTGCCCTTAGTTTGAAGATGTAATCCGGAGACAGGTGTTTTCTCCATCTCATTAGCTCTAATTCCACTGATTTCAAAACTTGATCCTCCAGAAAGTGGAGAGCAACACTCATGCAGCTAAGCTACACAATACATTTAAAAAATATGCGTTCAACAGGATTACCAACACAGACTGACGAGCTCAAATAGAGAGAAGCCTTCTATATGGCAGACCAATCCAAACTCATTTCTCGGCATGTCCAGCCCACTCATTATCTCTGAAAATCATGGCAAGTGGGAAGGTTGCTTACTTTTTCTGTGGTTTAACCAACAAGGCTCGTAATTTAACAATTGTATTTGTATTTACAGATGGCATACAAATTTGTTACTAAGGCACATGACAGTTCACATGTTCGAGAAGGCATTTCTGCCAAAAAAAACGCATTATGATAAAAAAAATATGTTTTACATTCAAACGGCTCTCCTGTGAAGTCGTGACTTGCAACATACGCCTAGTTTCCTGAATCGGGTCACATATTAACCATTTCTCAGACTCACTTAGATAATTAATTTGATGACACAGCAGTACCAATACAAGGATATAACATCTATAGAAGAGACATGAATGCTTATGGGGTAGGTGTTGCTGTATACACTACAGTTTAAAAGTTTGGGGTCACTTAGAAATGTCCTTGTTTTTGAAAGAAAAGCTAATTTTTGGTCCATTTAAAATAACATCAAATTGGAAAATCTACATAGGCGTAACCGAGGCCCATTATCAGCGACCATCACTCCATAGATTAGGGCCTAATGAATTTATTTCAATTGACTGATTCCCTTATATGAAATGTAACTCAGTAAAATCTTAGAAATAGTTGCATGTTGCATTTATATTTTTGTTCAGTATATAAGGTTGTATTACTCCATTGTTTATAACAGGAACATAAACTATGTAAAGCTTCAAAATATATAAAAAAGCTGTCAACAACCTTTTCCATTTTTTCATCTGAGTATGCCTATGTATTATATTAGGCAAGGTCACTTGTAGAGTTAGGGAGCAGTTTCACGGACACAGATTACACCTAGGAAGGTTTTGTGAACCCTGATAGAAACCTTATCTGAATGTCAGAACAACTGTACAGTTTTAGTGTTTTAGTAACCTCTTAGGTAATCTTGTGTCTTACCACACAATGCTTCCACAACCTAAAGAAACATTATCTGAACATTTAAAGAACAGATTAAATGTGTTCTAGGAACATTCTTGTAACAGCAGGTGAATTTGTTTTTGCACCGTAAAATATTTTAGAATCATCTGCACAACTGGATATTTGTCTGTTTTGGGAACATTTATTTTGTGATGTGCCCACGATGTTACAACCTGATTGTTCCCACAACCTAATGAAACATTCTGGGAACATTTAAAGAACAGACTACATGTGTTATAGGAACATCAGGCGAATGTTTTATACAAACATGTTATAATCCTCATCACGACAGGACAGTTTTTGTGTTATTAGAATTTTTATTCATTTATTTTATTTATTCAACCCTTATTTTACCAGGTCACTTTTACCAGGTAAGTTGACTGAGAATATGTTCTCATTCACAGCAACGACCTGGGGAATAGTTACAGGGGAGAGGAGGAGTGATGAATGAGCCAATTGGAAGCAGGGGATGATTAGGTGGCCATGATGGTATGAGGGAATATAGACAGGACACCGGAGCTAACACCCCTACTTTTACGATAAGTGCCATGGGCTCTTTAGTAACCATAGAGAGTCAGGACACCCATTTAACGTCCCATCCGAAAGACAACACCCTACACAGGGCAATGTCCCCAATCACTGCCCTGTGGCATTTGGATATATATATATATATTACATCATATTACATATTTAATTTATTTTTTGACCAGAGGAAAGAGTGCGTCCCAAATCCACTTTGCCTCAACCAACCAAAAGTTCTGGGAACTTTCACAGAACCAATTTTGTTTTTCTGCGAAGTCAGTTCAAGTTAAGTGATTCATCCCCTCAAGGGTTTCATCACAGTACACTATGTTTCAGGTGTTTCACACATTACCAGTATTCTGCCCACTGGGCCCACACTGGTTGAATCAACATTGTTTCCTCGTCATTTCAAATAAATTAAGCTGAACTAATGTGGACAAGACCTTGAATTGACGTTTGTGCCAAGTGCGTGTATGTTACCTTTGAAGAAGTAGACCTTCTCTTTGCCATGGTGACCGGGTGCTGGTATGGCGAAGGCAGCATCGACGTCAGTTGGAACCTTCTCAAACCCTACAGAGATGTCCCGAGGGTAATCGGCATCCAGAACATCGTCCTCAAAACGCCAATACTTATTTCCCTGAGAGGAGACAAGTGAAAGCAAAGCAAAGCAGTGAGTCTTAATCAAACTAAATAGTCAACGTCAGTTTCATAGGCCATATGTTCCTGTTAATTTGGGATTGATTCCAGCAGACAACAGCTCAAGTTTAGACCAATGTTTCCCAAACCTCTCCTTCAGCCAGCCCAGTTATTTGACTCTTAATTCCAGAACTAGCATTGCTGATTCAACTAATGTAGGGGGTGATGACAATGTGACCATTTGAATCAGCTGCCTAGTTCTGGAATACATCAAAGCAGTAGACTGGCTGGGGGTACCTGAGGAAAGGTATGGGAAGCACTGCTTAACACTACTTTTGGAGATGTGAAAACGTCTGACATACTTTGACTTTGGGATGAACTATCCCGTTAACAGGGCGCTGTGCCAGTGTTCTGAGTGGTGAGGAAAGGTGGTAACTTAAAGATGCAAGACCCTGTATTGGTGTTGTGAGTGGTGGGGAAGATGTAGGATACTATGGCAGTGTTGTGAGCGGTGGGAAAGGTGGTAGCCTACCTTGAAGATGTAGGTCTTGCCCTGGCAGTTGATACGAGTAAAGGCAGCATCTATAGGTCCTCTGATGCCCCACTTGTCGTAGATCAGTTTGGGGTGACCGGGGACAACCGCCCTCTCATCGAGCTCGAAGAAATAATCACCTGTAGGAGACAGAGCATGTTTGTTCTCACCAGGACAGGGAGACAGAACAAGTCATAGAGAAGAAAGAATGGAGAGAGAGAGAGAGAGAGAGAGAGAGAGAGAGAGAGAGAGAGAGAGAGAGAGAGAGAGAGAGAGAGAGAGAGAGAGAGAGAGAGAGAGAGAGAGAGAGAGAGAGAGAGAGAGAGAGAGAGAGAGAGAGAGAGAGAGAGAGAGAGAGAGAGAGAGAGAGAGAGAGAGAGAGAGTGAAACAGAGAAGCAGTGAGAATGTAGATATAAAGAAGAAGATAGTGTCGGAGGCATTTTTCATGTTATGCGTTCTATTCATTTCATCCTCATACCTCCCTGTTCTTACCTGTTGTGCACCTGGCTGCTCCCACTTGATTTTGATTTGTCTGCTTTGGTTATACTGTATATGGCTGCCAGGGGATTGTGTGGGTGGGAACTAGTGTACCTGGGAGGACAGACAATTTTCAACCATGCTCTTTTTGTTTGATTTTTGATTATTGAAAAGAAGGTATTCTTTCGTATTCTTTGATTCCAATTTTTTGGGGGGGGTTGTGTGCATTGGAATTATCCTCAGGTCCCTAGTTGTAAGTGTCATTAATAACTTTTGGGGGTTTTGCCACTACATTCAAGTTGAACATTTTGAGATGGATTTCGCACGCTACTCTACTACATTTGGAAGACTTGGGATTCATGAATGAGTGCCCAAGCGCTAATGAATGGACCCAACTGGACGCGGTTACCACAGTGAGTAAAAGAGACAAAGAATGGATGTGCAGAGGTATCTGCCGAAACAATCGCTGTCTAAACCAAATAAGTTGTTGATTGTTTGCCTCTCAGAGGGTTCACTGCTGTGTATGTAATTGTGGATTTGTTTGTGATTATGGGCAGTTCTCACCAGAACTGGCACCTGTGCCTGACAACGCTACGTTCCCGAAAGATCAGTGGTGTGTATTCATGGCTGCCAAGGGAAGCCAGGCTTCCACCAAAAGTTGACCAATAAAGAAATCTATCTTTTATCTCTCTGTGTTTCATAATTTTCCTTAAATTCACAAGAAGCTGAATGTATCTCACCGGAGAAAGCATCCGAGCGAGTGTTGGCCGTCTATCTGATGCTGTCTGATCAAAAGGAGTATGACATTGTTGCCGCCGGCAGCATTGATTGCAATGGAAACCAGAGAGCATTTGCCGTCCCTTGATTAAAAAATGATAAAATAATAGCCAATCAGCGTTGGGCTAAACTGTGTGAGATCAACTGTGAAACGTCCTGTTGCACCAAAACAAAAAGTGTCAAGAAAAGCCAGTTTGGATTGGCTTCACACCAATTATAAGCCAAAAGTCATTTACAGAAAAAACTTGAATTGTTGCATCTCGTTGCTAGATGTGCCAAGCTTATACCCCAAGAGACTTGCAGCTGTAATTGCTGCAAAGGGTGGCTCTACAAATTATTGACTTTGGATGCTTATGCATGCTCAAGTTTTTAAAAAAAAGTCTCATTTCTTGTTTGTTTCATCATAAAAAATATTTTGCATCTTCAAAGTGGTAGGCATGTTGTGTAAATCAAATGATACAAACCCCCAAAAATCTATTTTAATTCCAGGTTGTAAGGCAACAAAATAGGAAAAATGCCAAGGGGGGCGAATACTTTCGCAAGCCACTGTATATTCAATGGTCTGATTTGTTATTGTTACCCATCTATCAATCACTACCCTTCTATATGAGGCTTTCGAAAAGCTCCCTGGTCTTTGTAGTTGTGGTTGAATTTCAATACTAGACCGAGGGACCTTACAAATGTAATTTTTTTATTTATATATATATTTTTTTTAACCTTTATTTAACTAGGCAAGTCAGTTAAGAACAAATTCTTATTTACAATGACGGGCTAACCCGGCCTAACCCGGATGACGCTGGGCCAATTGTATGACGCCCTATGGGACTCCCAATCATGGCCGGATGTGATACAGCCTGGATTCGAATCTGTATTAACACCTCTTACACTGAGATGCAGTGCCTTAGAACGCTGCGCCAGTCGGGAGCCCTGATACATACATGTTGCATGTACTTCTGAACGAATTTATACTTACCTAAACAAAGGGGTGAATACTTATGCTACTTTTATATTTTAGTTATAAAATTTTCATTACTTTGTAAAAATCTGTAGAATTTTTATTTCACTTTTGACATTATGGCGTTTTTTTATTTAGATCAATGAGAAAAATTTAAATTAAATGTACATTTTAGCATTCACTCTTATCCAGAGGGACTGACAGTAGTGAGTACATACATTTTCATATTTGTTAATACTGGTCCCGCATGGGAGTCAAACCCACAATTCTGGCATTGCAAGTGCCCTGCTCTACCAACTGAAGTACACTTTGCAACGAAACAAAATGTGGGAAAAAAGATACAGGGGGTATACACTTTGTATAGGTATCTTTCTCACTGCTATTTCCACTGATACTGTTATTGGTGTGTATTGTAATGTACACTGCAGTTACAGTTTGTACGTCCTATCTCTGTTCTCCTCCAGGCTGAGGGGACTGACCGGCTGTGACTCCTTCACTGCCATAGCCGAGGTGTTCAAAATCAGACTCTAGTGCAATCTGCTGCAGTCACTCTTTATGTTATACCTCCTTGTTGTGCACTATGTTGTGCACTATGATCTCTTTGTATTTGAGTGAAACATTCCCTCAACAACCTAAATGCAGACACATTGAATGCAGCGAAGGTAAGTAGGAAAACGACAGTATTTTTGAGTGGATCATCTATTTAACACAGAAATCACCACCGTGCTGCCAATGTTTAGTGTACCTTGTATAGACCGCATGAAGGTTACCAATAGTGTATGTTTTTTCAAACTTTGTGCTTTGTTTACTTGTAATCACTAATGTAAGATTTTAGTAGTAGAGCTATACTCTCAACAAAGTATTTTATAATGCTTGAAATATGAGTAATCTGCTATGAATTCCTGTTATTGTGAAACAAATATTTCATCCTAAAAGACTGAATGGATGAATCTGTCTTTAATATAGATATTTTATATAGATATTTTATACAGATAACCAATTATTTGTTTATCACAGTCAAATCTACAATGAGTGAACAAAACATTAAGAACACCTTCTTAATACCGAGATCCTAATACTAAGGAGGGTCAACCAATAAAACAATCATAAAGAGGGGTAAAAACAGTATCAATAAATTGGTCTCAATTCAAGCTGATCTAAAAAGTTGTTTGATACCCACGAATAGACTTAGCAGCATGTGCCAGAGTGTCAGTTGGCTGGGATTGCAACGTACAGTTAAAACTTCTTTGGGATATGTGGGACGCTAGCGTGGGACACTATTTCACAGCCAGTGAAATTGCAGGGGCGCCAAATTCAAACAACAGAAATCTCATAATTTTAATTCCTCAAACATACAAGTATTATACACCATTTTAAAGAGAAACTTCTTGTTAATCCAGCCACAGTGTCTGATTTCAAAAAGGCTTTACGGCGAAAGCACACCTTGCGATTATGTCAGGTCAGCGCCTAGCCACAGAAAACCATACAGCCATTTTCCAAAGAAGAGGAGGTGTCACAAAATACAGAAATAGCGTTAAAATGAATCACTAACCTTTGATAATCTTCACCGGATGGCACTCCCAGGACTCCATGTTAGACAATAAATGTGTGTTTTGTTCGATAAAGTTAATCTTTATGTCCAAAAACCTCATTTGAAATTGGTGCGTTATGTTCAGAATTGCACTGTTTCAAACAAACATCCGGTGAAAGTGCAGAGAGCCACATCAGAAATAGCATTATAAATATTCACTTACCTTTGATGATCTTCATCGGAATGCACTCCCAAGAATCCCAGTTCCACAATAAATGTTTGTTTTGTTCGATAAAGTCCATAATTTATGTCCAAATACCTCCTTTTTGTTCACGCGTTTAGTTCACAAATCCAAATTCACATCTTTAGGATGTTTTTATCATACATCTTCAATAATATTCCAACCGGACAATTCCTTTGTCTTTAGAAATGAAAGGGAACGCAGCTCGCTCTCACGGCCTCGCACGTGACTTCTGCCAGACCCCTGGTTAAAACAGCTCTTATTCACTCCCCCTTCATAGTAGAAGCCTGAAACAAGGTTCTAAAGACTGTTGACATTTAGTGGAAGCCTTAGGAAGTGCAATATGACCCCATAGACACTGTATATTCGATAGGCAATGACTTGAAAAACTACAAACCTCAGATTTCCCACTTCCTGGTGGATTTTCTCTCAGGTTTTTGCCTGCCATATGAGTTATGTTATACTCACAGACATCATTCAAACCGTTTTAGAAACTTCAGAGTGTTTTCTATCCAAATCTACTAATAATATGCATATCTTAGCTTCTGGGCCTGAGTAGCAGGCAGTTTACTCTGGGCACCTTATTCATCCAAGGTACTCAATTCTGCCCCTGCAGCCATAAGAAGTTATTAATGGCGTCAGACCGAGGCTCTGCATCTGTCCTCGTGCTCCTAGACCTTAGTGCTGCTTTTGATACCATTGACCACCACATTCTTTTGGAGAGATTGGAAACCAAAATTTATCTACACGGACAAGTTCTGGCTTGGTTTAGATCTTATCTGTCGGAAAGATATCAGTTTGTCTCTGTGAATGGTTTGTCTTCTGACAAATCAACTGTACATTTCGGTGTTCCTCAATGTTCCATTTTAGGACCACTATTGTTTTCACTATATATTTTAGCTCTTGGGGATGTCATTCGAAAACATAATGTTAACTTTCACTGCTATGCGGATGACACACAGCTGTACATTTCAATGAAACATGGCGAAGCCCCAAAATTGCCCTCGCTAGAAGCCTGTGTTTCAGACATAAGGAAGTGGATGGCTGTAAACGTTCTATTTTAAACTCGCACAAAACAGAGATGCTTGTTCTAGGTCCCAAGAAACAAAGAGATCTTCTGTTGAATCTGACAATTAATCTTGATGGTTGTACAGTCGTCTCAAATAAAACTGTGAAGGACCTCGGCGTTACTCTGGACCCTGATCTCTCTTTTGAGGAACATATCAAGACTGTTTCAAGGACAGCTTTTTTCCATCTACGTAACATTGCAAAAATCAGAAATTTTCTGTCCAAAAATGATGCAGAAAAATTAATCCATGCTTTTGTCACTTCTAGGTTAGACTACTGCAATGCTCTACTTTCCGGCTACCCGGATAAAGCACGAAATAAACTTCAGTTAGTGCTAAATACGGCTGCTAGAATCCTGACTAGAACCACAAATTTGATCATATTACTCCAGTGCTAGCCTCCCTACACTGGCTTCCTGTTAAGGCAAGGGCTGACTTCAAGGTTTTACTGCTAACCTACAATGCATTACATGGGCTTGCTCCTACCTATCTTTCCGATTTGGTCCTGCTGTACATACCTACACGTACGCTACGGTCACAAGACGCAGGCCTCCTAATTGTCCCTAGAATTTCAAAGCAAACAGCTGGAGGCAGGGCTTCCTCCTATAGAGCTCAATTTTTATGGAATGGTCTGCCTGCCCATGTGAGACACGCAGACTCGGTCTCAAACTTTAAGTCTTTATTGAAGACTCATATCTTCAGTAGGTCATATGATTGAGTGTAGTCTGGCCCAGGAGTGTGAAGGTGAACGGAAAGGCTATGGAGCAACGAACCGCCCTTGCTGTCTCTGCCTGGCCAGTTGCCCTCTCTCCACTGGGATTCTCTTTCTCTAACCCTATTACAGGGGCTGAGTCACTGGCTTACTTGTGCTCTTCCATGCCGTCCCTAGGAGGGGTGCGTCACTTGAGTGGGTTAAGTCACTGACATGGTCTTCCTGTCTGGGTTGGCGCCCCCCTTGGGTTGTGCCGTGGCGGAGATCTTTGCGGGCTATACTCGGTCTTGTCTCAGGATGGTAAGTTGGTGGTTGAAGATATCCCTCTAGTGGTGTGGGGGCTGTGCTTTGGCAAAGTGGGTGGGGTTATATCCTGCCTGTTTAGCCCTGTCCGGGGGTATCATCAGATGGGGCCACAGTGTCTCCTGATCCCTCCTGTCTCAGCCTCCAGTATTTATGCTGCAGTAGTTTATATGTCGGGGGGCTAGGGTCAGTCTGTTATATCTGGTGTATTTCTCCTGTCTTATCCGGTGTCCTGTGTGGATTTAAGTATGCTCTCTCTAATTCTCTTTCTTTCGTTCTCTCTCTCGGAGAACCTGAGCCCTAGGACCATGCCTCAGGACTACCTGGCATGATGACTCCTTGCTGTCCCCAGTCCACCTGGCCGTGCTGCTGCTCCAGTTTCAACTGTTCTGCATTCGGCTATGGAACCCTAACCTGTTCACCGGACGTGCTACCTGTCCCAGACCTGCTGTTTTCAACTCTCTAGAGACAGCAGGAGCGGTAGAGATACTCTGAATGATCGGCTATGAAAAGGCAACTGACATTTACTCTTGAGGTGCTGACTTGTTGCACCCTCGACAACTACTGTGATTATTATTATTTGACCATGCTGATCATTTATGAACATTTGAACATCTTGGCCATGTTCTGTTATAATCTCCACCCAGCACAGCCAGAAGAGGACTGGCCACCCCTCATAGCCTGGTTCCTCTCTAGGTTTCTTCCTAGGTTTTGGCCATTCTAGGGAGTTTTCCTAGCCAGCGTGCTTCTACACTTGCATTGCTTGCTGTTTGGGGTTTTAGGCTGGGTTTCTGTATAGCACTTTGAGATATCAGCTGATGTAAGAAGGGCTATATAAATCAATTTGATTTGATTTGAGGTAAACAATGTGTAAGATCACACACTTAACGTTAGCTAACAAGCCAGCCAGCTAACGTTAGCTAGTTAAACAACAATGAACAGTACCAAATCATGTAGTTACTACCCTGCATGAATCTGCTGGGAGCTATCCAACCAGGTTCAATGTTAGCTAGCTATGCTTTTTTTAGGCTCCCTTGACATTTCTAAAATGTAATTGTTTTGCGACTTGTAGCTACAATGTAGGAGGCATTTTGAATTTTATGTGTTCTATTCATATCATACCTATACCTAATTAGGAGCACAGACAATTTTCAACCGTGCTCTTTTTATTTGATTTTGGATTATTGTAAAGAATGAAAATAAATTGACTAAACGTGTTCTTGGACTGGATTGTAGGCTTTGGAATTATCCCCAGGTCACTAGTCCATGGCATCAATAACTTTTCTGGTATTTGCCCTTACACATTCCCCCTCACCTCTGAAGGCGTAGATGGAACCGTTCTTGAGCTGGAGGAAGGCGTCAAAGGGCTTCCCGCTGCAGGGCACTGCCTCTGGGTCAGGGGGGAGGGTGGGGGTGTGGATGGTGGTGGTCGGGGCCAGGGTGGTGGGGGGGATAGCAGTTGTGTTCATAACTGGGGGAATGTTTGTGGTCTCTGGGTCAACCATGGTCCCAGGGTTGGTGTTAACTGCTGTAGTGGGGGTGTTCGCTACATCGTCCTCTGGGGCATCAAATGTGTCACCACGGGCAACTGAGGAGAGAATGCCACAGATTTATATTAGAAACTGTATATGGACAGTGGTTTGATTCTATGTGGCATTTTTTTACTTTATCAAACTTCATTAAACTAACCCTGGCTGTGTCCAAAATGGCACCCTATACCCTTTATTGTCCACTACTTTTGACTGCGTGCCCGAAGTCAAAAGTAGTGCTCTATAAAATAAATAGGGTGCCATTTTGGATACATCCCTTATAAATATGATATACATAAGATCATAATTTCCAGGGAGCCATAATATCATGAGAAGCAGAGCATCTTTCTTACTCTTCCTAGGGCAGGCACTGTCAAAGTCCATGCAGCAGCTGCTGTAGTAGCGACACATAGAGTCACACTGGCACTTGGTCATGGGGTTGAAGCTGTGACAGCGACCCACACACGACTCTGCACGGAGGGAAGACCCAAAAACCGTGGTTACCTTAGAGCAACATTCTGATACAGCAATGTAGGCTAGTGATTGAAGGGACATTGACAGAGGCCCTTATATGAATGCCCAAAGTAGTGGTCATCATACACAGTAGCTACAGATGTTGTTTTTATATAAAAGGTATTCAACTGTAGTTACTCAGGCCTTTAACTTAGTGTGACCACAAATATTATTTGAACAGACGAAGCTGGGCTTGAAGTATGGTTACTGGGCAAGCACACTAAGGAACTAAACACTAATTACGCACATCCAAACATGACAGAGGAGCTACAAGACAACATAGAAATTAAAAGCAGTAGGCTACCAATAGCTGAATTACGCAAACATTTGGCAGCACACAGGTAGAGTAATGGACATGAATTTATTTAATAAAAAAAAAAAATGGTAACTTACCTTCTGCAGCGAACGCAGAGGCCAGCGTGAGTGCCAGCAGAACAACTGCCAACTTCATTCTGTCTCACTCAGCAGGAGACCACACAGACCGGAGAGCAGTAGAAACTGGTGCTCCTCTGTCAAGTGGAACGGTGAAAATACACGAAAAACAAGGGTTGCAAATCCTGTTGTACTTTGCTTGGTAAACAAACCCAAGTCAAGTTCACATGATGGGGTGGCCCACTTTGGAACCACTGCACTGTGGGCAACACAGCTGATCGATCAGGGGCTCCAAAAGTCGTTCAGCCTAGTTGTTTGTTTTGTGAGCGGATGGTCAGTCAGCCGTTGGCTGTTATAATCATTAAACATGATTCCAATAGGAACAGCAGTGATTGTCTGTGAAACATCGGGGTCGTGAACTCACACACGAGCTTTATGCACAGATTGCCACTTTTCAACAGTGCACATTGGAATGAATTAATATACTTTACTACAGTAAAGTGTGCATGGCAGGAATATGATCAGTGTAAGTCCCTATGTGAATCAACCTCTGTGTAACGCCTTATTGATTTGTGGAATGGAACAACAACCACAGGCAAATATGGGAGCCAGAGCTTTCTGTCACGATCGTCCTCAGGGTGGAAATGACCGGACCAAGGTGCAGCGTTGTGAGCTTACATTTATTTTTATTAGGAATGTCGCCAACAAAAACAAGAAACAACAAAAACGAACGTGAAGCTGACTAGGGCTATACAGGCCACTAACACAGACAACTACCCACAACTAAGGTGGAAAAACAGGCTGCCTAAGTATGATTCCCAATCAGAGACAACGATAGACAGCTGTCCCTGATTGAGAACCTGGAACGGCTGTCTTCCTCCTCCTCCGATGAGGAGGAGTAGTAAGGATCGGAGGACCAATGCGCAGCGTGGTACGTGTTCATGCTCTTTATTTACAACAATCGAACACTGAAACAAAACAATAAACGATACGTGAAATAACCAACCGAAACAGTTCCGTGTGGAGCACACAGACACAGAAAATAAACACCCACGAAACACAAGTGGGAAAAGGCTACCTAAGTATGATTCTCAATCAGAGACAACTAACGACACCTGCCTCTGATTGAGAACCATACCATACCAGGCCAAACGCAAAACACAACATAGAAAACGGAACATGGACAACCCACCCAACTCACGCCCTCAGAACGTGACAGAACCATACCCGCCAAAACATAGAAACAGAAAACATAGAAATAAAGAAACTAGAATGCCCACCCTGGCCTAACCAAAATAGAGAATAAAAGCCTCTCTATGGCCAGGGCGTGACAGTACTCCCCCCCCCCCAAAGGTGCGGACTCCGGCTGTAAAACCTGACTCTATAGGGGAGGGTTCGGGTGGGCATCTACTTCGGTGGCGGCTCCGGTGCGGGACGCAGACCCTGGTCCACCTCTGGCTCCCCCCACTTTGGTGGCGCCTCTGGCCTGGGGACCCTCACCGCAGGCCCCAGACTGGAGACCCTCGCCGCAGGCCTCGGACTGGAGACCCTCGCCGCAGGCGCCGGACTGGGGACCCTCGCCGCAGGTCCCGTACTGGGGACCGTCGTCGGAGGCTCCGTACTGGGGACCGTCGCCGGAGGCTCCGGACTGGGGACCGTCACCGGAGGCTCCGGATTGGGGACCGTCGCTGGAGGCTCCGGACTGGAGGCCGTCGTTGGAGGCTCCGGACCGCGGATCAATACTGGAGGCTTCGTGCCATGGATCCTCATTGCAGGCTCCGGGCCATGGATCCTCATTGCAGGCTCCGGGACATGGACCATCAATGGAGGCTTCGTGCCATGGATCATCACTGGAGGCTTTGTGCCATGCATCATCACTGGAGGCTTCGTGCCATGGATCATCACTGGAGGCTTCGTGCCATGGATCATCACTGGAGTGAGGAGACGTATGTACAGCCTGGTGCATGGAGCTGCAACAGAGCTTACCAGGCTGGGGAGACATACAGGAGGTCTGGTTCTGGGAGCAGGCACAGGACTCACCAGGCTGGGTAGACATACTGGAGGCCTGGTTCTTGGAGCAGGCACCGGATACACTGGGCCGCGGAGGCGCACTGGAGGTCTCGAGCGTAAAGCCTGCACAACCCGTCCTGGCTGGATGGTTACCTTCGCCCGGCAAGTGGCCTCCCGGTCTTTCGTGCCAGCCTTGACCCTGTGTAATCCTGGGCCCTGTGTAATCCTGGGCCCTCACATGGCAGGCGATCCTTTCTCACCAGGATCTCCTCCCACGTCCAGGATCCTTTCCCATTCAGGATGTCCTCCCATGCCCAGTCCTCCTTACCATGCTGCTTGGTCCATTTGTGGTGGGATCTTCTGTCACGATCGTTGTAATGATGAGACCAAGGTGCAGCGTGGTGAGCGTACATTTCTTTTTATTATGAATGTCGCCAATAAAAACAAGAAACAACAAAAACGAACGTGAAGCTGACTAGGGCTATACAGGCCACTAACACAGACAACTACCCACAACTAAGGTGGAAAAACAGGCTGCCTAAGTATGATTCTCAATCAGAGACAACAATAGACAGCTGTCCCTGATTGAAAACCATACCCAGCCAAAACATAGAAACAGAAAACATAGAAATAAAGAAACTAGAATGCCCACCTTAGTCACACCCTGGCCTAACCAAATTAGAGAATAAAACCATGCCCAAACGTGCACGTGCGCCATCATGAGCAAATTGATTTTGTCCCCCCACACCCAACGCAATCACGACACACAGGTTGAAATATCAAAACAAACTCGGAACCAATTATATTAATTTGGGGACAAGTCGAAAAGCATTAAACATTCATAGCAATTTACCTAGCTAGCTTGCAGTTGCTAGTTAATTTGTCCTATTTAGCTAGCTTTCTGTTGCTAGCTAATTTGTCCTGGGATATAAACGCTGAGTTGTTATTTTACCTTAAATGCACAAGGTCCTCTCCTCCGACAACTAATCCACACATAAAAAGGTCAACCGAATTGTTTCTAGTCATCTCTCCTCTTTCCATGCTTTTTTTCTTTGGACTTTACATGGTGATTGGCATATAACTTTCATAATAATGGTTAACAGAAGAATATACCCACGTGCCGTCTCCTCATTGTGGGTGACTGAAAGACGAACTGAGGTCGGTCGGTCAGTTGTGGTAATACACCTTATTATGAACAGTTATTACAAACTGTGCACGCGTGAACGAGCAATATAACGCTGCCTGAAAAATGTTCATCTTTTATGGTGGCAATAACGCCCTTATTTGCTGTATAGATTTGAAGTATTGGAATTAGGCCAAGACAGTATCTAAAGGAAATAGCAATGGGGAACAATAGCATGGCGATAGCATGGCGAACTTGATCAAAAATCTTAGGAGGTGTTGGCAGAATGTTTTCTTTGTAGTAACATTTGCTGTATCTGAATGTTTCTGTTGTGGACCTGTAAAGCGATTGTTTGAATGCAATAATGTTTTGCATTCACGTTTTCCCAAACCTGCGTTGCCTGCGAATTCTGAAACATTGTATACTCAAACAAAAAAAGAGAAAACTATAGTGGTCCTACTTACAGTGGTAGCATACACACTTCAATCTAAAGATCAAATGTCTTTTCACCTGTCAATGGAAACTACAGTAGGGCTAGTTACATTGTTATTCTACACACTTCCATGTAAAGATCAAATGTCTGTAAACCTCTTAATGGAAACTACAATAGGTCTACTTACATTGTTAGCCTGCACACTTCAATGTAAAGATCAACTGTCTGCTCACTATTTAATACAGTGTTAACCTACACACTTCAACGTAAAGACCAACTGCCTGTTCACCTGTTAATGGAAACTACTGTAGGCCTACTTACAGTGGTAGCCTACACACTTCAATGTAAAGATCAACTGTCTATTTACCTGTTAATAGAAACTACAGTAGGCATACTTACAGTGTTATTCTGCACAAATGTAAACATCAACTAACTGTTCACCGTTAAAACTTCTCTAAGATAGGGGGCAGCATTTTCACGTTTGGATGAAAAGCGTGCCCAAATTAAACTGCCAGCTACTCATCCCCAGAAGATAAGATGTGCATATTGTTAGTAGATTTGGATAGAAAACACGCTGAAGTTTCTAAAACTGTTTGAATCATGTCTGTGAGTATAACAGAACTTATTTAGCAGGCGAAACCCCGAGGACAAACCATTCAGATTTTTCTTTTTTGAGGTCACTCTCTTTTCAATGGATTTTCATTGGGAATACAGATTTCTAATTGACCTTCTTGCAGTTCCTACCGCTTCCACTGGATGTCAACAGTCTTTAGAAATTGGTTGAGGGTTTTTCCTTTGTGTAATGAAGAAGTACGGCCATTTTGAATCAGGGTCACTTGTTGTGTCCTGTTTGTTAGAGGCGCATGACCAGAAGGCTAGCTACAGTTTGTTTTAATCCTGTATTGAACACAGATCATCCCGTCTTCAATTTTATCGATTATTTACATAAAAAAATACCTAAAGTTCTATTACAAAAGTAGTTTGAAATGTTTTGGCAAAGTTTACAGGTAACTTTTGAGATATTTTGTACTCAAGTTTCACAAGTTGGAACCGGTGTTTTTCTGAATGAAATGCGCCAAATAAATGCACATTTTGGATATATATTGATGGAATTAATCGAACAAATGGACCATTTGTGATGTTTATGGGACATATTGGAGTGCCAACAACAGAAGCTCGTCAAAGGTAGGCATGAATTATATTTTTATTTCTGCGTTTTGTGTCGCGCCTGCAGGGTTTAAATATGCTTCTCTCTCTTTGTTTACTATGGTGCTAACTCAGATAATAGCATCGTTTGCTTTCGCCGAAAAGCCTATTTGAATTCTGACATGTTGGCTGGATTCACAACCAGTGTAGCTTTAATTTGGTATCTTTCATGTGTGATTTAATGAAAGTTAGATTTTTATAGTAATTTATTTGAATATGGCGCTCTGCATTTTCTCTGGCTGTTGGCCAAGTGAGACAGTAGCGTCCTGCCTAAACTCAGATTTTTGGATATAAATATGAACTTTACCGAACAAAACATACATGTATTGTGTAACATGAAGTCCTATGAGTGTCATCTGATGAAGATCATCAAAGGTTAGTGATTAATTTGATCTCTATGTCTGCTTTTTGTTACTCCTCTCTTTGGCTGAAAAATGGCTGTGTTTTTCTGTGGCTATGTACTGACCTAACATAATCGTTTGGTGTGCTTTCGCCGTAAATCCTTTTTGAAATCAGACATGTTGGCTGGATTCACAACATGTGTAGCTTTAATTTGTTGTCTTTCATATGTGATTTCATGAAAGTTTGATTTTTATAGTAATTTATTTGAATTTGGCGCTCTGCATTTTTACTGGGTTTTGGCCAAGTGGGACGTTAGCGTCCCACATATCCCAGAGATGTTAATGGAAACTACATTAGGTTTACCTACAGTGGTAGCCTACACACTTCAATGTAAACATCACCAAATTGTTCACTGTTAATTGAAACTTGGGTAGGGTGCAGGCCAGGCAGCTGTTAGCCAGCCTGCCAGCTTAGTGGAGTCTGCCACTAGCACAGTCAGTGTAGTCAGCTCAGCTATCCCCATTGAGACCATGTCTGTGCCTCGACCTAGGTTGGGCAAAACTAAACATGGCGGTGTTCGCCTGAGCAACATCACTGGAATAAAGACCTCCATTCCTGCCATTATTGAAAGAGATCGTGATACCTCACATCTCAAAATAGGGCAACTTAATGTTAGATCTCTCACTTCCAAGGTAGTTATAGTCAATGAACTAATCACTGATCATAATCTTGATGTGATTGGCCTGACTGAAACATGGATAAAGCCTGATGAATTTACTGTGCTAAATGAGGCCTCACCTCCTGGTTACACTAGTGACCAAATCCCCCGCCCATCCCGCAAAGGCGGAGGTGTTGCTAACATTTACAATAACAAATTTCAACTTACAACTTGAGTTTCTAGTCATGAAATGTATGCAGCCTACTCAATCACTTTTTATAGGTACTGTTTACAGGACTCCTGGGCCAGATGCAGCGTTCCTCACTGAGTTCCATGAATTTCTATCGGACCTTGTAGTCATGGCAGATAATATTCCAATTTTTGGTAACTTTAATATTTACATGGAAAAGTCCACAGACCCACTCCAAAAGGCTTTCAGAGCCATCATCGACTGAGTGGGTTTTGTCCAACATGTCTCCAGACCTACTCACTGCCACAGTCATACTCTGGACCTAGTTTTGTACCATGGAATAAATGTTGTGGAACTTAAAAAATTGAAATGTTTTTCCTCATAATCCTGGACTATCGGACCACCATTTTATTATGTTTGCAATCGCAACAAAAAATCTGCTCAGACCCCAACCAAGGATCATCAAAAGTCGTGCTATAAATTCTCAGACAACCCAAAGATTGGTTGCTGCCCTTCCAGACTCCCTCTACCTACCCAAGGACGTCAGAGGACAAAAATCAGTTAACCACCTAACTGAGGAACTCAATTTAACCTTGCACAATACCCTAGATGCAGTCGCACCCCTAAAAACATTTGTCACAAGAAACTAGCTCCCTGGTATACAGAAAATACCCAAGCTCTGAAGCAAGCTTCCAGAAAATTGGAACGGAAATGGCGCTACACCAAACTGGAAGTCTTCCGACTAGCTTGGAAAGACAGTACCGTGCAGTATCAAAGAGCTCTCACTGCTGCTCGATCATCCTATTTTTCCAACTTAATTAAGGAAATTGAGAACAATCCCAAATGTATTTTTGATACTGTCGCAAAGCTAACTAAAAAGCAGCATTCCCCAAGAGAGGATGGCTTTTACTTCAGCAGTAATACATTCAAGAACTTCTTTGAGGAAAAGATCATGATCAATTGAAAGCAAATTACGGACTCCTCTTTATATCTGCGTATTCCTCCAAAGCTCAGTTGTCCTGAGTCTGCACAACTCTGCCAGGACCTAGGATCAAGAGAGACACTCAAGTGTTTTAGTACTACATCTCTTGACACAATGATGAAAATAATCACGGCCTCTAAACCTTAAAGCTGCATGCTGGACCCTATTCCAACTAAACTACTGAAAGAGCTGCTTCCTGTGCTTAGCTCTCCTATGTTGAACTTAATAAACGGCTCTCTATCCACCGGATGTGTACCAAACTCACTAAAAGTGCCAGTAATAAAGACTCTCTTGAAAAAGCCAAACCTTGACCCAGAAAATATAAAAAACTATCTGCTTATATTGAATCTCCCATTCCTCTCAAATTTTAGAAAAAGCAGTTGCACAGCAACTCACTGCCTTCCTGAAGACAAACAATGTATACGAAATGCTTCAGTCTGGTTTTAGACCCCATCATAGTACTGAGACTGTACTTGTGAAGGTGGGAAATAACCTTTTAATGGCATCAGACCGAAGCTCTGCATCTGTCCTCGTGATCCTAGACCTTAGTGCTGCTTTTGATACCATCTATCACCACATTCTTTTGGAGAGATTGGAACCCCAAATTGGTCTACACGGACAAGTTTAGATCTATCTGTTGGAAAGATATCAGTTTGTCTCTGTAGATGGTTTGTCCTCTGACAAATCAACTGTAAATTTCGGTGTACTTCAAGGTTCCGTTTTAGGACCACAATTTTTTTCACTATATATTTTAATTCTTGGGGATGTCATTCGAAAACATAATGTTAACTTTCACTGCTATGCGGATGACACACAGCTGTACGTTTCAATGAAACATGGTGAAGCCCAAAATTTCCCTCGCTATAAGCCTGTGTTTCAGACATAAGGAAGTGGATGGCTGCAAACGTTCTACTTTTAAACTCGCACAAAACAGAGATGCTTTTTCTAGGTCCCAAGAAACAAAGAGATCTTCTGTTGAATCTGACAATTAATCTTGATGGTTGTACAGTCGTCTCAAATAAAACTGTGAAGGACCTCGGAGTTACTCTGGACCCTGATCTCTCTTTTGACGAACATATCAAGACTGTTTCAAGGACAGCTTTTTTCCATCTACGTAACATTGCAAAAATCAGAAATTTTCCGTCCAAAAATGATGCCGAAAAATGTATCCATGCTTTTGTCACTTCTAGGTTAGACTACTACAATGCTCTACTTTCCGGCTACCCGGATAAAGCACTAAATAAACTTCAGTTAGTGCTAAATACGGCTGCTAGAATCCTGACTAGAACCAACATTTTTATCATATTACTCCAGTGCTAGCATCCCTACACTGGCTTCCTGTTAAGGCAAGGGCTGATTTCAAGGTTTTACTGCTAACCTACAATGCATTACATGGGCTTGCTCCTACCTATCTTTCTTATTTGGTCCTGCCATACATACCTACATGTACGCTATGGTCACAAGACGCAGGCCTCCTGATTGTTCCAAGAATTTCAAAGCAAACAGCTGGAGGCAGGGCTTTCTTCTATAGAGCTCCATTTTTATGGAATGGTCTGCCTACCCATGTGGGGGACGTAGACTCGGTCTCAACCTTTAAGTCTTTATTGAAGACTCAAATCTTCAGTAGGTCCTATGATTGAGTGTAGTTTGGCCCAAGAGTGTGAAGGTGAATGGAAAGGCATTGGAGCAACGAACCGCCCTTGATGTCTCTGCCTGGCCAGTTGCCCTCTCTCCACTGGGATTCGCTGCCTCTAACCCTATTACAGGGGCTGAGTCACTGGCTTACTGGTGTTCTTCCATGCCGACCCTAGTAGGGGTGCATCACTTGAGTGGGTTGAGTCACTGACATGGTCTTCCTGTCTGGGTTGGCGTCCCCCCTTGACCAGTTGCACCCTCGACAACTACTGTGATTATTATTATTTGACCATGCTGGTCATTTATGAACATCTTGGCCATGTTCTGTTATAATCTCCACCCGGCACAGCCAGAAGAGGACTGGCCACCCCTCATGCCTGGTTCCTCTCTAGGTTTTGGCCTTTCTGAGGAGTTTTTCCTAGCCACCGTGCTTCTACACCTGCATTGCTTGCTGTTTGGGGTTTTAGGCTGGGTTTCTGTACAGCGCTTTGTGACATTAGCTGATGTAAGAAGTGCTTTATGAATACATTTGATTTGAGTAGGCCTACTTACAGCGTTTGCCTACACAAGTCAAAGTAAATATACTGTATGTTTACCTGTTTTTGGAAGAGGTAGCCTACACAGTTCAATGTAAACACCAACTTACTGTTCAACGTTAATGAAAAGTACAGTAGGTCTACTTAAAATTGGCAGCCTTCACAATTCAATGTACAGATCGACTGTTCACCTGTTCTTGGACACTACAGTTGGCGTACTTAGTGTTATTCTACATACGTCAATGTGAAGATCAGCTGTCTGTTCACCTGTTCTTGGATACTACAGTGGGCGTACTTAGTGTTATTCTACATACGTCAATGTGAAGATCAGCTGTCTATTCACCATTTAATGTAACAGTAGGTCTACTTACACTGGTAGAATACAAACTTAAATGATCAAGATCAACTTTCTGTTCACCTGTTACTGTTGTTTACATTAAGTCTACTTAGTTTAAGCCTATACACATCAATGTAAACAAACTAACTGTTCACCGTTAATGGAAACTACAGTATATCTACTTACATTGGTAGAATACACACTTCAATGTAAAGATCAACTAACTGTTCACCTGTTAATGGAAACTACGATGGGTCTTGTTAGTGTTAGCCGACACATCACGTAAACAAACTAACTGTCCACCGTTAATGGAAACTACAGTATATCTACTTACATTTGTAGAATACACACTTCAATGTAAAGGTCAACTAACTTTTCATATGTTAATGGGAACTACAGTAGGTCAACTTACAGTTGTAGCCTACACACTGCAATGTAAAAATCAACAGTTGATTCACCTGTTAATGGAAACGACAGTAGGTCTACTTACATTGGCAGCCTACTCAATTCAATGTAAAGATCAACTGTCTGTTCACCTGTTAAAGGAACCTACATTAGGCGTACTGTTAACTTCTTGACGCTAGGAGGCAGAATTTTTATGTTTGGAAAAATAACGTTCCCAATGTAAACAGCCTATTTCTCAGGCTCAGATGCTAGAATATGCATATAATTGACAGAATAGGAAAGAAAACAAAGTTTCCAAAACTGTCAAAATATTGTCTGTGAGTATAACAGAACTGATTTTGCAGGCGAAAACCTGAGGAAATCCAACCCGGAAGTGGCTCTTATTTTGAAAAATCCCTGTTCCATTGCCTGCCTATCCTACATTTAAAGGGATATCAACCATATTCCCTTTCCAATGGCTTCCACAGGTTGTGAACAGGCTTTAGACATAGTTTCAAGCTTTTATTCTGAAAAATGAGCGAGATTTATCAAAACGCGTCAGTGGATGGCCAGGTGTCCTTTGATTAGTTCAGGCGCTCGAAAGTTGTTGCTCGACATTTTCTTTCTCTCTAGTATTGATAGTGTACCGTGCGGTTGAAATATGATCGATTAGTTATGTTAAAAACAACCTGAGGATTGATTATAAAAAAGTTTGACATGTTTCTAGGAACTTTACGGATACTATTTGGAATTTTTGTCTTCCCTTCATGACTGCTGGATCCTGTTGATTTCTGAACATAACGCACCAACCAAATGGAAGTTTTTGGATATAAAAATAATATTTATCGAACAAAAGGAACATTTATTGTGTAACTGGGAGTCTCGTGAGTGCAAACATCCAAAGATCAAAGGTAAGCGATTCATTTTATTGCTTTTCGGACTTTCGTGACCAATCTACATTGCTGCTAGCTGTTCGTAATGTTTTGTCCAGTGATCGATAAACTCACGAACGCTTGGATTGCTTTCGCTGTAAAGCATATTTTCAAAATCTGACACGATAGGTGGATTAACCTTTTCTCAATAGGGGGTGCTGTTTGCACTTTGTAATAATTTCGTTCCCAAATTAAACTGCCTCGTACTCAATTCTTGCTCGTACAATATGCATATTATTATTACTATTGGATAGAAAACACTCTCTAGTTTCTAAAACCGTTTGAATTATATCTGTGAGTAAAACAGAACTCGAGTAGGAGCAATTTTCCTATGAGGAAGTGAGAAATCTGAAATCTGCAGGCTGTTCTGAGGTCGGTTTATTAATTTGCATGTCTTCTATTGGTTGAGATGCACTGCATACGCCTTCCCCTGGATGTCAGCAAATAGTGAGAATTGAAATGGAGTTGCTAGGCAGATCTGAGGCCTTATAAATGGGCTGGCAACGTGGGGTCCTCTCTTTCTTTCCTTCGCCATGACGCAAGACAGACCTCAGGATGGCGTTCTAGAAAGCTCCCGTTATAGCCCTTAGATATATCCGGCTCTGATTTTATTCGATATAGGTGTTAAAGACATCATAATGTTGTTATTTTAAACCGAGTTATATCAGTTTATATCAGTATATTGCGATTTTCGGGTATTTATTTGTGCTGCGTTCTAGTGAGTTGGGCACGTCTGGCCCACATGGCTAATGTTTACTGCTAATTCCAACGTTGAAGGCGACAATCTACAACCGAGCAACGATTCTTTTGGAAAAAGGACAACTTGCCCAAGATTCTGATGGGAGCTCATCAAAAAGTAAGAACTATTTATGATGTTAATTCGTTGTTCTGTTGAAAAATGTAAAACTCATATTCCGCCATTAATTTCGGTGCGGTCTCGCTTTAACGCACGCTGTATGTTGTAGTAACGTTCATTTTAAAAATCTAACACAGCGATTGCATTAAGAACTAATGTATCTTTCATTTGCTGTCCAACCTGTATTTTTTAGTCAAGTTTAAATTTAGTTACTGATTAGATTAGGTGCCTCTCCCAAGATTTCTCCCGACATATTGTTGGCAGCTTGGCTACTTTTCTCATTGTATAACCACGATTTGTGCCGCTAAATATGCACATTTTCGAACAAACTTTATATGTATTGTGTAATATGATGTTATAGGACTGTCATCTGAAGAAGTTTGAGAAGGTTAGTGAAAAAATTAATATCTTTTGCTGGTTTATTCGTTATCGCTATTGTTGGCTTGAATCAATGCTGTTGTGTGGTTGGCTATTGTAGTAAGCTAATATAATGCTATATTGTGTTTTCGCTGTAAAACACTTAACAAATCTGAAATATTGGCTGGATTCACAAGATCTTTGTCTTTCATTTGCTGTACGCTGTGTATTTTTCATAAATGTTTTATGATGAGTATTTAGGTAATTCACGTTGGTCTCTGTAGTTATTCTAGTTGCTTTGGTGAGAGTTGTGATGGTGGCTGCAATGGTAAACTATGATTTATACCTGAAATATGCACATTTTTCTAACAAAACATATGCTATACAATAAATATGTTATCAGACTGTCATCTGATGAAGTTGTTTCTTGGTTAGTGGCTATTTATATCTTTATTTGGTCGAAATTGTGATAGCTACCTATGCAGGAAAAAAATGGTGCCGTCGTGCATTCTTCTACATTCTACTCTAGTGAACTCCAACCTCAGTCTCCACATCTGTTTTTTTTGCAAATCATCCGAGCTTCCACGGATTTACACTCCATATCTCTCTGTTTTTAATAAACAATACATGTTTTGGTTCATTCATCCCTGTTTCCTCATGAGAGTCTGCTAATGGGTTCACCTGTGATGCTCCGCTTAACTTCTTGAGAATACAGGGGGTGCTGTTTCGACTTAGTGAAAATTGGTCTCCAAATTAAACTGCCTCGTACTCAATTCTTGCTCGTACAATATTATTATTACTATTGGATAGAAAACAATCTCTAGTTTCTAAAACCGTTTGAATTATGTCTGTGGGTGAACCAGAACTCTTTCTGCAGCGAAATCCATGACAGGAACTGCGAAGGTCTGAAAATTAGGCTCTGTTCTCAGATCAGTTTAAAGCTCTGTATGTATCCTATGGGTCGACATGAACTGCACCCGCCTTCCCCTGGATGTCAGTAACCAATGAGAAGTGGAATGGAGTGTCTACGTAGCTCTCAGAGTTTATAAAAGGCCAAAGAACGAGGAGACCTCTCTTTTCGACGTTCGTCATGGCGCAAAGCAGGACCTCAGAATGGCATTTTGAAACGCTCAGTTATCGACCTTAGATATATCCGTCTGTAATTTAATTCGATATAGGTGTTAGAAACATCATAACGAAGTTATTTTAAACCGAGTTATATCAGTTTATGCGAGTATATTGCTATTTTCGGAATTTCCTTAGTATTGCGTTTGGAGGATTTGGGCATGCTGTGGCCAAATAGCTATTCTTAGCTGCTAATTCCGAAGTTGAAGACGACGTTTTACAACCAAGCAGCGATTCTTTTGGACAAGGGACCACTTGCACAAGATTCTGATGGAAGCTCGTCCAAAAGTAAGAGCTATTTATGATGTTATTCCGTATTTATGTGGAAAAATGTAAACGGATTTGTCCGCCATTATTGCGGCACTAGTCTGGCTGTAACGCACACTGTATGTCTAGTAACGTTAATTTTAAAAATCTAACTCAGCGGTTGCATTAATAACTAATGCATCTTTCATTTGATGTCCAACCTGTATTTTTTAGTCAAGTTTAGGATTATTTATTGATTAGATTAGGTGCCTTTCCAAGATGGCGCCGGCCAGAATGCATGACCTGTTGCCACTGATCACATTGTATAACCACGATTTGTGCTGCTAAATATGCACATTTTCGAACAAAACCTATATGGATTGTGTAATATGATGTTACAGGACTGTCATCTGAAGAATTCTGAGAAGGTTAGTGAAAAATTAATTTATTTTGGTGGTGAATACGTTATCGCTGTGTTTGGCTGGAATCAATGCTGTTGTCTGGTTTGCTATTGTGGTAAGCTAATATAACGATATATTGTGTTTTCGCTGTAAAACACTTAGAAAATCTGAAATATTGTCTTGATTCACAAGATCTGTGTCTTTCAATTGCTGTATGCTGTGTATTTTTAAGAAATGTTTTATGATGAGTATTTAGGTAATACACGATGGTCTCTGTAGTTATTCTAGTTGCTTTGGTGAGAGTTGTGATGGTGGCTGCAATGGTAAACTATGATTTATACCTGAAATATGCACATTTTTCTAACAAAACATATGCTATACAATACATATGTTATCAGACTGTCATCTGATGAAGTTGTTTCTTGGTTAGTGGCTATTTATATCTTTATTTGGTCGAATTGGTGATAGCTACTGATGGAGTGAAAATATGGTGGAGCAAGAAAAATGGTGTCTTTTGCTAACGTGGTTAGCTAATAGATTTACATATTGTGTCTTCCCTGTAAAACATTTTAAAAATCAGAAATGGTGGCTAGATTCACAAGAAGTGTATCTTTCATCTGGTGTCTTGGACTTGTGATTTAATGATATTTAGATGCTAGTATTTACTTGTGACGCTATGCTAGGCTATGCTAGTCAGCTTTTTTACTGGTGGGGGTGCTCCCGGATCCGGGTTTGGGAGGCACTAGAAGTTAACCTCTTGGCGCACGGATCCCTTTAACGGGATCATTTTCGTAAACAACCGCTGAATTGCAGAGCGCCAAATTCAAAAAAAATACAAAAAATATTTATTTTCATGAAATCACAAGTGAAATATACCAAAACACAGCTTAGCTTTTTGATAACTTCTACTTCATCACAATCCCGGATCCGGGAGCACCCCCATCAGTAAAAAAGCTGACTAGCATAGCCTAGCATAGCGTCACAAGTAAATACTAGCATCTAAATATCATTAAATCACAAGTCCAAGACACCAGATGAAAGATACACATCTTGTGAATCCAGCCATCATGTCACGTTCCTGACCTATTTCTGTTAGTTTGTTGTATGTGTTAGTTGGTCAGGACGTGAGTTTGGGTGGGCATTCTATGTTTTCTGTTTCTATGTTGGTTTAAGGGTTGCCTGGTATGGCTCTCAATTAGAGGCAGGTGTTTGGCGTTTCCTCTAATTGAGAGTCATATTTAGGTAGGTTGTTTCACAGTGTTCGTTGTGGGTGGTTGTCTCCTGTGTCAGTGTTTGTCGCACCATACGGGACTGTTCGGTTTGTTTGTACATCGTTCCTTTTGTGTAGTCTATTTTCCCTGTTCGTGCGTTCTTAGTGTTATATGTAAGTTCGTATAGTTCAGGTTTGTCTACATTTGTTTTGTTATTTTGTTAATTATTTCAAGTGGTTTCGTTTCGTGTTTTTCCCGTCTTGTTTTATTAAAATTATGTCATCACAACCCGCTGCGCCTTGGTTCAATCACTACTCCTCCTCTTCGGTTGTAGAGGAGGAGGAATACCGTTACAGAACCACCCACCAAATAACCAGAACCAAGCAGCGGTGTAACGGGAGGAACGGACAGCGCACGAAGCAGGATTTATGGTCTTGGGAGGAGATCATGGAAGGAAAGGGACCATGGGCTAAAGTGGAGGTGAATCGCCGCCCATGGGAACAGCTGGAGGCAGCTCGGAGAGCGGAGGAAACTGGAGAGAGGAACCGGCATTATGAGGGGACGCGTCTGGCACGGAAGCCCGAAAAGCCCGTGAGTACTACCCAAAAATGTCTTGGGGGGGGGGCTAAGAGGTAGTGGGCCAAGGGCAGGTAGGAGACCTGCGCCCACTTCCCAGGCTAACCGTGGAGAGCGGGAGTACGGGCAGACACCGTGTTACGCAGTAGAGCGCACGGTGTCTCCTGTACATGTGCATAGCCCAGTGCGGGTTATTCCACCTCCCCGCACTGGTAGGGCTAGATTGGGCATTGAGCCAAATGTCATGAAGCCGGCCCTTCATATCTGGCCACCAGTACGTCTCCTCGGGCCGGCTTACATGGCACCAGCCTTACGCATGGTGTCCCCGGTTCGCCTACATAGCCCGGTGCGGGTTATTCCACCTCCCCGCACTGGTCGGGCGACGGGGAGCATTCAACCAGGTAAGGTTGGGCAGGCTCAATGCTCAAGGGAGCCAGTACGCTTGCACTGGTCCGGTATTTCCGGCACTACCTCCCCGCCCCAGCCCAGTACCACCAGTGCCTACACCACGCACCAGGCTTCCAGTGCGTTTCCAGAGCCCTGTTCCTCCTCCACGCACTCTCTCTATGGTGCGTGTCTCCAGCCCAGTGCCTCCAGTTCCGGCACCACGCACTAAGCCACCTGTGCGTCTCCAGAGCCCTGTACACACTGTTCCTTCTCCCCGTACTCGTCCTGATGTGCGTGCACTCAGCCCGGTGCCACCAGTGCCGGTACCACGCACCAGGCAAATAGTACGCTTTGAGAGTCCAGTGTGCCCTGTTCCTGCTCCCCGCACTAGGCTTGAAGTGCGTGTCTCCAGTCCGGTGCCTCCAGTTCCGGCACCACGCACCAGGCCTACAGTGCGTCTCAGCCGGCCAGAGTCTGCCGTCTGCCCAACGGCGCCTGAACTGTCCGTCTGCCAAGCGCCGCATGAACTGCTCGTCTGTATTGAGCCTTCAAAGCCGCCCGTCTGCCATGAGCCTACAGAGCCTTCCGCCAGACTGGAGCCGCTAGAGCCTTCCGCCAGACAGGAGCCGCTAGAGCCTTCCACCAGACAGGAGCAGCCAAAGCCTTCCGCTAGACAGGATCAGTCTGAGCCATCCGTCTCCGCAGCGCCATCTGAGCCATCCGTCTCCTCAGCGCCATCTGAGCCATCCGTCTCCTCAGCGCCGTCTGAGCCATCCGTCTCCTCAGCGCCATCTGAGCCATCCGTCTCCCCAGCGCCGTCTGAGCCATCCGTCTCCCCAGCGCCGTCTGAGCCATCCGTCTCCCCAGCGCCGTCTGAGCCATCCGTCTCCCCAGCGCCGTCTGAGCCATCCGTCTCCCCAGCGCCGTCTGAGCCATCCGTCTGTCCCGAGCCATTAGAGCCGCCCGTCTGTCCCGAGCCGTCAGAGCCGTTAGTCAGTCAGGAGCCGCTAGAGCCATTCGTCAGTCAGGATCTGCCAGAGCCGCCAACCAGACAGGATCTGCCAGAGCCGCCAACCAGACAGGATCTGCCAGAGCCGCCAACCAGACAGGATCTGCCAGAGCCGCCAACCAGACAGGATCTGCCAGAGCCGCCAGCCAGCCATGAGCGTCCAGAGCCGCCAGCCAGCCATGAGCGTCCAGAGCCGCCAGCGAGCCATGAGCGTCCAGAGCCGTCAGCCAGCCATGAGCGTCCAGAGCCGTCAGCCAGCCATGAGCGTCCAGAGCCGCCAGCCAGCCATGAGCGTCCAGAGCCGTCAGCCAGTCATGAGCTGCCTCTCAGCCCAGAGCGGCCATTAATCCAGAACTGCCCCTCAGTCCAGAGCTGTCTCTCTGTCCGGAGCTGCCTTTCAGTCCGGAGTTGCCCCTCTATCCTGAGCTACCTCTTTATCCTGAGCTACCTCTCTATCTACCTCTCTATTCTCACCTACCTCTATGTCCTGAGCTACCTTGTTCCGGAGCTGTCCCTTTATTTTGTGTTGCCTATATTAGGTGGGTGGAAGAGAGGGGTGGTCATTCTGAGGGGGATTAGCAAGCTGGGATTGACTATGGTGGGGTGGGGACCTCGTCCTGAGCCTGAGCCACCACCGTGGTCAGATGCCCACCCAGACCCTCCCCTAAACTTTGTGCTGGTGCGCCCGGAGTTCGCACCTTAAGGGGGGGGTTATGTCACGTTCCTGACCTATTTCTGTTAGTTTGTTGTATGTGTTAGTTGGTCAGGACGTGAGTTTGGGTGGGCATTCTATGTTTTCTGTTTCTATGTTGGTTTAAGGGTTGCCTGGTATGGCTCTCAATTAGAGGCAGGTGTTTGGCGTTTCCTCTAATTGAGAGTCATATTTAGGTAGGTTGTTTCACAGTGTTCGTTGTGGGTGGTTGTCTCCTGTGTCAGTGTTTGTCGCACCATACGGGACTGTTCGGTTTGTTTGTACATCGTTCCTTTTGTGTAGTCTATTTTCCCTGTTCGTGCGTTCTTAGTGTTATATGTAAGTTCGTATAGTTCAGGTTTGTCTACATTTGTTTTGTTATTTTGTTAATTATTTCAAGTGGTTTCGTTTCGTGTTTTTCCCGTCTTGTTTTATTAAAATTATGTCATCACAACCCGCTGCGCCTTGGTTCAATCACTACTCCTCCTCTTCGGTTGTAGAGGAGGAGGAATACCGTTACACATCATTTCTGATTTTTAAAATGTTTTACAGGGAAGACACAATATGTAAATCTATTAGCTAACCACGATAGCAAAAGACACAACTCTTTTTTTCCACCATTTTTTTCCTGCATAGGTAGCTATCACAATTTCGACCAAATAAAGATATAAATAGCCACTAACCAAGAAACAACTTCATCAGATGACAGTCTGATAACATATGTATTGTATAGCATATGTTTTGTTAGAAAAATGTGCATATTTCAGGTATAAATCATAGTTTACCATTGCAGCCACCATCACAACTCTCACCAAAGCAACTAGAATAACTACAGAGACCATCGTGTATTACCTAAATACTCATCATAAAACATTTCTGAAAAATACACAGCGTACAGCAAATGAAAGACAAAGATCTTGTGAATCCAGCCAATATTTCAGATTTTTTAAGTGTTTTACAGCGAAAACACAATATAGCATTATATTAGCTTACTACAATAGCCAACCACACAGCAGCATTGATTCATGCACGTTAGCGATAGCGAATAAACCAGCAAAAGATATTACATTTCTCACTAACCTTCTCAAAACTTCATCAGATGACAGTCCTATAACATCATATTACACAATACATATAGAGTTTGTTCGAAAATGTGCATATTTAGCGGCACAAATCGTGGTTATACAATGAGAAAAGTAGCCCAGCTGCCAACAATATGTCGGGAGAAATCTTGGGAGAGGCACCTAGTCTAATCAGTAACTAATCCTAAACTTGACTAAAAAATACAGGTTGGACAGCAAATGAAAGATACATTAGTTCTTAATGCAATCGCTGTGTTAGATTTTTAAAATTAACGTTACTACAACATACAGCGTGCGTTAAAGCGAGACCGCACCGAGATTAATGGCGGCATATGAGTTTGACATTTTTCAACAGAACAACGAATTAACATCATATATAGTTCTTACTATTTGATGAACTCCCATCAGAATCTTGGGCAAGGTGTCCTTTGTCCAAAAGAATCGTTGCTCGGTTGTAGATTGTCCTCTTCAACGTTCGAATTAGCAGTAAACATTAGCCATGTGGGCGAGACGTGCCCAAGTCCCTAGAACGCAGCACTTATAAATATCCGAAAATCGCAATAAACTGATATAAACTGATATAACTCGGTTTAATATAACAACATTATGATGTCTTTAACCTCTCTGGGATATAGGGGGTGCTGTTTCGACTTAGCGAAAATTGGTCTCCAAATTAAACTGCCTAGTACTCAATTCTTGCTCGTACAATATGCATATTATTGTTATTATTGGATAGAAAACACTCTCTAGTTTCTATAACCGTTGGAATTATGTCTCTGAGTGAAACAGAACTCATTCTACAGCACTTTTCCTGCCAGGGAGTGAGATTTCAGAAATCTTGGCCCCTGCTCCCAGGTCAGTTCATAAGTCCCTGTGAATGCTATGATGCTACAAACACTGCCTACGCCTTCCTCTAGATGTCAGTAAGCGGGGAGATTTTGAATGGAGTGGATTGCGCAATCCGGGCTCTATAAATAGACCCTGGAGCGGAAAGAACGTCCTTTTCAACAGTGCGCTCGACGCAGAGTGGTCGTCGGACTGGCCTCCTTCCAAGCTTTGGTTTAGCCACTTATATATCGCCGGTCATGTTTTTATTCGTTATAGGTGTTAAAGACATCATAAGGTAGTTAATTTAAACCGTTTTATAGCAATTTATATCCGTTTAGTGCGATTTTGAGGCATTTCTTTGTGACGTACTTTGAAGAGCTGGTCACGTTTCCAGTACATGCCGAACGTTAGTGGCCATTTCGACAGGACAAGAGGACATCTTTCGACCAAAAGACGATTAGACCGGAGAAAGGATACATTGCCCAAGATTCTGATTGAAGATCAGCTCATAGTAAGAACTATTTTTGATGATAAATCGTTATTCTGTTGAAAAATGTCAAACGCATAAGTCGCCATTTTGTTTTGTGTAGCTTCGCTTGGCGAACCCTGTATTGCACAGTAAGGATAATTTTAGAAATGTAATTCAGCGATTGCATTAAGAACTAATTTGTCTTTCGATTGCTGTCCACCCTAGATTTTTTAGTAAAGTTTATGATTAGTTATTCATTACGCTAGATCACTGTCCAAAATGGCGCCCGACATTTTCAGCCCAGGTTGGCTACTATTCTCATTGTATAACCACGTTTTTTTGGGGCTAAATATGCACATTTTCGAACAAACTCTATATGTATGTTGTAATATGATGTTACAGGAGTGTCATCGGAAGAATTCTGAGAAGGTTAGTGAAAAAATTAATATATTTTGGCGATGATAACGTTATCGCTCTCTTTGGCTTGAATCAATGCTTGGGTAACGTTTGCACATGTGGTATGCTAATATAACGATTTATTGTGTTTTCGCTGTAAAACACTTAGAACATCTGAAATATTGTCTGAATTCACAAGATCTGTGTCTTTCCATTGCTGTGTTGTGTATTTTTAAGAAATGTTTTATGATGAGTAAATTGGTAATACACGTTGCTCTCTGTAGTAATTCTAGTCGCTTTGGTGAGATTTGTGATGGTGGCTGCAATGGCAAACTATGATTTATACCTGAAATATGCACATTTTTCTAACAAAACCTATGCTATACAATAAATATGTTATCAGACTGTCATCTGATGAGGTTTTTTCTTGGTTAGTGGCTATCAATATCTTTATTTGGTCGAATTTGTGATAGCACCTGATGGAGTAAGAAACTGATGGAGTTAGAAAAGTGGTGTCTTTTGCTAACGTGGTTAGCTAATAGATTTACATATTTTGTCTTCCCTGTAAAACATTTTAAAAATCTGAAATGATGGCTTTATTCACAAGATCTGTATCTTTCATTTGGTGTCTTGGACTTGTGATTTAATGATATTTAGATGCTACTATTTAATTGTGACGCTATGCTAGCGATGCTAATCAGTGGGGGGGGGGGTTGGGTGTGCTTGTCAAGTGGGACGCTAGCGTCCCAACTATCCCAGAGAAGTTAACACCTATATCTAATAAAAACAGAGCCGGATATATCTAAGGGCTATAACGGGAGCATTCTAGAACGACAGCCAGAGGTCCTTTCTGCGTCAGAGCGAAGTGAACAAAGGCCGGACCCCACGTTCCCAGGCCATTTATAAGCTCTCAGATCTGCCTAGAAACACCATTTCAATTCTCACTATTCGCTGACATCCAGGGGAAGGCGTATGCAGTGCATCTCAACCAATAGAAGACAGGCAGATTTATAAACGGATCTCAGAACAGCCAGCAGAATTCTGCATTCTCACATCCTCATAGGAAAATTGCTCTAGCTCCAGTTCTGTTTTACTCACAGATATAATTCAAACGGTTTTAGAAACTAGAGAGTGTTTTCTATCCAATAGTAATAATAATATGCATATTGTACGAGCAAGAATTGAGTACGAGGCAGTTTAATTTGGGAACGAAATTATTACAAAGTGCAAACAGCACCCCCTATTGAGAAGAAGTTTTAATAACCCTGTGGCGCTAGGCTAGGCTATGCTAGTCAGCGTTTCTGATGACAATGATCCCAGATCCGGGATGGGTAGTCCAGAAAGGAAGCAAACAGAACGAAGCGGGGAGGGAACTACCAGAGTTTTGTCCAACAGAAACGCTAGTTTTTAGTTGCAAAACGTCAGATCTCCTATTAGCTATAAATGAGTCCCTCTAAGCCAGAGGAACATTCCATTTCGACATTACAGAACATTGCAGTACCCAAGGCCTTCAGGACTACTGGGAACAATTTATATTAGTCAATTTCACCCCAATCCCGGATCCGGGAGCACCCCCATCAGTAAAAAAGCTGACTAGCATAGCCTAGCATAGCCTAGCATAGCGTCACAAGTAAATACTAGCATCTAAATATCATTAAATCACAAGTCCAAGACACCAGATGAAAGATACACATCTTGTGAATCCAGCCATCATTTCTGATTTTTAAAATGTTTTACAGGGAAGACACAATATGTAAATCTATTAGCTAACCACGATAGCAAAAGACACAACTCTTTTTTTCCACCATTTTTTTCCTGCATAGGTAGCTATCACAATTTCGACCAAATAAAGATATAAATAGCCACTAACCAAGAAACAACTTCATCAGATGACAGTCTGATAACATATGTATTGTATAGCATATGTTTTGTTAGAAAAATGTGCATATTTCAGGTATAAATCATAGTTTACCATTGCAGCCACCATCACAACTCTCACCAAAGCAACTAGAATAACTACAGAGACCATCGTGTATTACCTAAATACTCATCATAAAACATTTCTGAAAAATACACAGCGTACAGCAAATGAAAGACAAAGATCTTGTGAATCCAGCCAATATTTCAGATTTTTTAAGTGTTTTACAGCGAAAACACAATATAGCATTATATTAGCTTACTACAATAGCCAACCACACAGCAGCATTGATTCATGCACGTTAGCGATAGCGAATAAACCAGCAAAAGATATTACATTTCTCACTAACCTTCTCAAAACTTCATCAGATGACAGTCCTATAACATCATATTACACAATACATATAGAGTTTGTTCGAAAATGTGCATATTTAGCGGCACAAATCGTGGTTATACAATGAGAAAAGTAGCCCAGCTGCCAACAATATGTCGGGAGAAATCTTGGGAGAGGCACCTAGTCTAATCAGTAACTAATCCTAAACTTGACTAAAAAATACAGGTTGGACAGCAAATGAAAGATACATTAGTTCTTAATGCAATCGCTGTGTTAGATTTTTTAAATTAACGTTACTACAACATACAGCGTGCGTTAAAGCGAGACCGCACCGAGATTAATGGCGGCATATGAGTTTGACATTTTTCAACAGAACAACGAATTAACATCATATATAGTTCTTACTATTTGATGAACTCCCATCAGAATCTTGGGCAAGGTGTCCTTTGTCCAAAAGAATCGTTGCTCGGTTGTAGATTGTCCTCTTCAACGTTCGAATTAGCAGTAAACATTAGCCATGTGGGCGAGACGTGCCCAAGTCCCTAGAACGCAGCACTTATAAATATCCGAAAATCGCAATAAACTGATATAAACTGATATAACTCGATTTAATATAACAACATTATGATGTCTTTAACACCTATATCTAATAAAAACAGAGCCGGATATATCTAAGGGCTATAACGGGAGCATTCTAGAACGACAGCCAGAGGTCCTTTCTGCGTCAGAGCGAAGTGAACAAAGGCCGGACCCCACGTTCCCAGGCCATTTATAAGCTCTCAGATCTGCCTAGAAACACCATTTCAATTCTCACTATTCGCTGACATCCAGGGGAAGGCGTATGCAGTGCATCTCAACCAATAGAAGACAGGCAGATTTATAAACGGATCTCAGAACAGCCAGCAGAATTCTGCATTCTCACATCCTCATAGGAAAATTGCTCTAGCTCCAGTTCTGTTTTACTGACAGATATAATTCAAACGGTTTTAGAAACTAGAGAGTGTTTTCTATCCAATAGTAATAATAATATGCATATTGTACGAGCAAGAATTGAGTACGAGGCAGTTTAATTTGGGAACGAAATTATTACAAAGTGCCAACAGCACCCCCTATTGAGAAAAGGTTTCAAGGGCCTGAAGTTTTCCGTGAACACTTACCTGACCAGGAAAAAACTTTAGGCAACTGTTACATGTTCACTGTGGGTGTACTTTGTCTCTCCGAGGGACGTTCATGTGGGTTTATGATGTTATGTGAGTTCTGGATGGCAACCACATATCTGTAATAATGTCCTATTAATCATTTGGACCTATTTTGTTAGGTTCGACGGCCTTGGGATGCAGAGTGACAAAATGGTAGGTCCGTCCCAAATGGCACGCTATTCCCTACATAGTGCACTACTTTTGACCTGGGCCCATTCCCACTGTGTAGGGAATAGGGTTCCATTTGGGACATTGCCTCTACGTTCGGTACAGTACAGTACACTCAGTGAAGGAGCAGGGATGTGCGCCTGTTATTACTCACATATTACGCAATCTACACTGTCCCTGCCAGTTCATGCCGTCTCTGGCAACCATTGAGATATGGTAAGAACCGGTACGCTAACAATAACCGGGGTTTAATATAGGTAGTGTGGTGCCTGGTAGTAGGTTGTAGATGTTCTGTGCTCTGTGTGGGACAACTTGAACAGGTACATGACAAAGGGAAGAGCCTTGAGTATATGACAAAGGGAAGTGCTTTGAGTTGTCTGCTGGCTGGACTGAAGTTAGCACTCCATAATAATATAGCAGATAGAAATAGAGTGCATAGAAGACACGTGGAGTAGAGTATATTCTTGTTACAATCAGATTTCTTTCAGTTTGACTTCATGTTCTACCAATCAGGTCCATCCCACATTGTCCTATGATTGGCAGCTCACAGAACAGGTATGGTCAGAGTCTTGTCAACTTATCTGAGCTGCTTGTAGAGGGAGAGGTGGGGACGCGGGCCAGCAGATACTCTGGCCCTTGGTGACTGTCTGGGACATATAATGGTTATAGTTGTTTACCAAAGGACAGGGACTTTTTCCTCACCCTAGTTAAAGGCTATAAGAGTTTTTCCTGGTCAGGTCGCATGCTTATCTATGGTATTGTTATGATATAAGGGAATGGTTAGTGTGAGGTCATACACACACTTTCCAGGATACACTTCCACACTCCATCCCCCATGTGGCAGCCACTGGGTCTAGGTGCTGAGCCAAGGCTTGATAAGCACATCAGGTGCTGCCAATTAAGATGGGTGTCAGTCAGAGTGCCAGCTTGGAGAGTCGTGAGGTTGCTGGTTGGTTGAGAAGGGTCTATCTGCACACCGCCACTACCATTGAGGCTGCTAGCTAGCTAGGACACAGTCACACAGTGTCTTTCGCCCCCCACCTGCCGAGCTCTGCTTTTCTGCAGTTATTTTAACGTTACGGTGGGGGTAATCACTTCCAAGCAAGAGTTGGGTTGGCTTCACTAGCTAGCTACTTCCATCTCTGTAACATTAACAGAACTGAGGGGAAAGCAGTGCTCGGCAGGCTGGGGCAAAGAACAATGTATACCGGTGTCCCCTAGCTAGCTAGCAGCCTCCTTCTTCGGTGGGGCTTTTTGGTAGTGGACATCCAATGTTGGTGCATTACCTCCACCTTCTGTGCTGGAGTGTGGGCCAGACAGCGCTAGCAGCCTCAATGACAGTGGGCGTGGAATGTAGTAACAGCAGTCTACACATAGGGTTGGTTTGGTGGCAATGATGCCTTTTGGTTGTTTTTGAGTCTTTTATTTTGGGCATGCCTTTGATATTTTTCCTTTTCATATATATTTATGTTTCGTCATTATCTGAACAAATTATAATCTGCTTGTGCTGGACGACCAAGAGGTCAAGAGAGACAGAGCTGGCCCTGGACCAAGGTAAGGTTTCCTAGGATCCGTAGACAAGCAAGTGCAACAATATCCATAGGCTGGTTATTGGTTTCGTAACAGTAGGATACGCATAAATTAATTGAACATTCCAAATGGTACACACAATAAGCCGGTCACTTGTCTGTTCTTCTAATTCTGATTCGATGAGTTGTACACTTTGGTTCTAAACTTTGCTTTGAATGGAAATGTCACTTAATTCTAATCTTATAATTCTATTTCTTGGTTCTGATGCAGGAGAAGGACCAAAGCCAAATCATATGTAACCAAACAGATAAGTGAAATAAACACATTGCTTTGTTGTTTTCCATCTTTTCTAGCTCCGACAGCTGGTTGTAATACTCCGCAAAGCAATGGTAGCCCATAAAACAAGTCCTAATCAGACATAATATTGACAAGCTTTGAGAGACACATACGTAACTCTAGTTTACTGAGTCATTCATTCAGCTTTCTTTGTGTACCCCTATCCACCTCTCACCTCCATCTGATATAGCCTCTCTGTCTCTCTCGCTCTCTCTCTCTCTTTCTAGTCTAGTCTAGTCTGGTGAATATTATAAATCTTTATAATCCCTCTCTCCCTGTCCCAGCGCTCCAAGCGCCACCCATGCTTGTTACATAACAGTCAGTGTCTCCATAGACGACAGTTCACATGTCCTCTTTCCCCCTTTGTACTAAAGCCCGTGTTTTAAAAAGAGGGCAGGACAAATCACATATAGAGTCATTGAAATGTGCTATATAAACCCCAGGTATTATTTTTTATTATAATATAAAACTTAAATCACATATACGATATCTGGCAGGCACTAAAGTCCAGAGTTCATTTACATTCTACCAGACACTGGCCTGCTTATCCTATGATAACAAAACATAAAATTAACCAATGTCTAACGGACCTGGGTTCAAACACTATTTGAAACCATTTCAAATACTTAATCTGTGCTTGATTGAGTTTGGCAGGCGCAATGGAACAAATAACATAGTCCAAAACTGTAAACCCTGCCGATCGGCACTCTTAGATAAAAAGGTTGATCGGCTGTCCCCATAGGAGAACCCTTTGAAGAACCCTTTTGGTTCCAGGTAGAACCCTTCAAAGTTCCTTTCAAAACCCTGTCCACAGAGGGTTCTACATGAAACGCAAAATAGTTCTACCTGTGTTAGGCTGTACATTCTAGCTGCCTATTAAACCAGAGGTTGATCCCTCTGAGGATAGGCGTCACCATATAACAGCACTTAAACAGCATGTAATGCCCTCAATGACATTCCTGGGGCTAAGGTCGATGGCTGTAATTCAGCTATTGGCACTTTAAAGTGATAGAGATGTCTCCTCAATGGTTCACTATGGCCTTGCTAATTGTCTATTGTTTACAATGTCATATATTTTGTTTATTTATAGAGACGAATGATTCATGTCTTAATGTATTATGGTGTTGTGGTCACAGACTTCCGCAATGTCACTGTGCTGTTTGTTGCATTTTCTCATCCAAAAAGTTAAGTGTAACAGCCTAGAGTCTATTTCGTTTCATTTAAAGATTTGTATCGGGTGTATTAACCAACGGCCTGCATAGGTCCGGATAAATACATATGTTTTTTACTGTGTCTGTAAATTGCTATCTCTGCAACACAGATTGAGTTGCTATGTCTCTTCTCATGGAAGCTTCCCCGTTCAGAGGAAAAAGCCAGCTTCATGCGCTGTAGGAGGTGTATTTACTACGCTCGCTTTTGGGACAATGTTGACCGACCGGAGTTCCGGATCGCTTATGGTGGATTTAGCGGATGATACTGTCACCAATCCTGCTGCCCGGCCATAGAAGTGTGTCACCCACTGTAGGCCAAATGGAGGGAAGCTGCATGTGGCGAGTGGAGCTTTTTTGGTGTTGGGAAGCTCGGCTCCTATCCAGACTCCTTCCCAGGGGGATTCTGTCTCGGATTTTTCCTCAGACTTGGATCCTCGAAATTCCGGGGGGGGGGGGGGGGGGGGGGACTCGGACATGGATCCGCTGCGCTCCTCCTCTCACCGGACCTCGAGGATGTCTGACACACTGGGTCCTCCATCAGCCACATTTGGTTTTGCGGACGGCTCCAGGCACAAAAACGAACATTTCTCCTCTGCCATCTCACCAGCCGTTATCATCGGCAGCTCTATGGTGAGAAACATCTTGGTTCCTGAGGTAAAAACCCTGTGCTATCCTGGGGCTCGGGTACAGGACATCAATAGGCTGATTCCTACCGTTCTACTCCAGAACACAGGGGCTGTCGCTGTCGTAGTCCATGTAGGATCTAATGACATTAGGATGGCTAGCTCGGAACAGCTGAATTTGGATTTTATCGAACTGATTGGAACTCTGAATGACTCCAATAAACATCCAATTATTTCAGCCCCAGTGGCATCACTGAGTCATGGTAGCGAAAAATCAGTAGGTTGCTGGCACTATAGCTCTGTTGGAGTTACTTTTGTGGATAACTTTGACCTTTTGGAAACAGAAGATGTTCTACAGAGTAGAAACAGAGAATTCATCTTGGAGCCTGGACCCTGACCTTGACTTATCAACACCCCAAGTCCTGCTCAGGTAATCCCAACTAAAGTATCAGCATTATCATCATACTGCAGGCCCGCAACAGGTAACCATCATTGACGCTTGTTTTAACCCACGTCCTCGCTCGAGGCATAGGCCCAATGGTAAAGTTTGAGACAATATTGTATATACCAATTCAAGCTAGTTCTAGTATCATAACTCAGGATAAGACCCAGATGCAGACAGCTAGAGTCACAGATGTGTATTGACCCAAACAGGGAGCAGGCAAAAGACAGGTCAAATGCAGGCAGAGGTCCGTAATCCAGGGCAGAGTCAAAAAAAGTACAGAACAGGCCGGCAGGCTCGGGGTCAGGACAGGCAGAATGGTCAGAACCGGGGAAACTAGGAAACAGAACTTGAGAACGCAGGGAGATGGGAAACACGTTGGTAAGACCTGACAAGACAAGACTAACTGGCAACAGACAAACAGAGAACACAGGTATAAATACACTGGGGATAATGGGGAAGATGGGCGACACCTGGAGGGGGGTGGAGACAAGCACAAAGATATGTGAAACAGATCAGGGTGTGACACCTATGGTATTTTCAAAAAAGGGGTTACCAACTGAGCATAGTATGCTTGTATTAGAGAGTCCATCTGATGTGAAATCCCGCAGCTGCGACATTGGGCTGATTCATGTAAATGCCAGAAGTCTGTCCTTGAAAATGTACTTTATTATAACTGGCCCCTCAAACTAACAAAAACTTTAAAAATCTGTGTTCGACACAAATATCTAGACATACTGACCAGCTCCAATAGACAGACGTGCTATATCGCAGACCAAACCAAACTCATCTCTCGGCATGTCCAGCCCACTCATTATCTCAGCCAATCATGGCTAGCGCGAAGGTTGCTCACTTTTTCTGTGGCTAAACCAACTAGGCTCGTAATTTAGCAACTGTATTCGTATTTACAGATGGCATACAGGAATGATATTAAGCCACATGAAAGTTCACGTGTCAGCCAAACCGCTCTCTTGTGAAGTCGTGACTTGCAACATACGCCTAGTTTCCTGAATCGGGTCAAATTTACTCAGTACTTTGTTGAAGCACCTTTGGCAGCGATTACAGCAACGAGTCTTCTTGGGTATGACGCTACAAGCTTGGCACACCTGTATTTGGGGAGACTCTCCCGTTATTCTCTGCAGATCCTCATCCTCTGTCAGGTTGGATGGGGAGCGTCGATGCCCAGCTATTTTCAGGTCTCTCCAGAGATGTTCGATCGGGTTCAAGTCCAGGCTCTGGCTGGGCCACTCAAGGACATTCAGAGAGTTGTCCCGAAGCCACTCCTGCATTGTGTGCTTAGTGTTGTTGTCTTGTTGGAAGGGGAACCTTCGCCCCACGTTGCGGTCCTGAGCTCTCTGGAGCAAGTTTTCATCAAGGATCTCTCCGTACTTTGCTCCGTTCATCTTTCCTTCAATTCTGACTAGTCTACCAGTCCCTGCAGCTGAAAAAGATCCCCACAGCATGATGCTGCCACCATCATTTTTTAATTTATTTTATTTCACCTTTATTTAACCAGATAGGCAAGTTGAGAACAAGTTCTCATTTACAACTGCGACCTGGCCAAGATAAAGCAAAGCAGTTTGAACCATACAACAACACAGAGTTACACATGGAATAAACAAACATACAGTCCATAATACAGTAGGAAAAGTCTATATACAGTGTGTGCAAATTAGGTAAGATAATGGAGATAAGGCAATAAATAGGCCATGATGGCGAAGTAATTACAATATAGAAATTAAACACTGGAGTGATAGATGTGCAAAAGATGAATGTGCAAGTAGAGATACTGGGGTGCAAAGGAGCAGGATAAATAAATAAATACAGTATGGGGATGAGGTAGTTGGATGGGCTATTTACAGATGGGCTATGTACAGGTGTAGTGATCTGTGAGCTGCTCTGACAGCTGGTGCTTAAAGTTAGTGAGGGAGATATTAGTCTACAGCTTCAGTGATTTTTGCAGTTCATTCCAGTCATTGGCAGCAGAGAACTGGAAGGAAAGGCGGCCAAAGGAGCAATTGGCTTTGGGGGTGACCAGTGAAATATACCTGCTGGAGCGCGTGCTATGGGTGGGTGCTGCTATGGTGACCAGTGAGCTGAGATAAGGCGGGGCTTTACCTAGCAAAGACTTGTAGATGACCTGGGAGCCAGTGGGTTTGGCGACTTTAAGACATAAAAGTCAGTCAATATGGAACATTTCAAGAACTTTTAATATTTCTTCAAGTGCAGTCGCAAAAACCATCAAGCACTATGATGAAACTGGCTCTCATGATGACCGCCACAGGAAAGGAAGACCCAGAGTTACCTCTGCTGCAGAGGATAAGCTCATTAGAGTTACAAGCCTCAGAATTTGAAGCCCACATCTCATCATCAACTGTTCAAAGGAGAATACGTGAATCAGGCCTTCATGGTCGAATTGCTGCAAAGAAATTACTTTTAAAGGACACCAATAATAAGAAGAGACTTGCTTGGGCAAGAAACACGAGCAATGGACATTAGACCGGTGGAAATGTGGTCTGATGAGTCCAAATTTGACATTTTTGGTTCCAACAGCCGTGTCTTTGTGAGACGCAGAGTAGGTGAACGGATGATCTCTGCATGTGTAGTTCCCACCGTGAAGCATGGCGGAGGAGGAGGTGTGATGGTGTGGGGGTGCTTTGCTGGTGACACTGTCAGTGATTTAGAATTCTAGGCACACTTAACCAACATGACAATCACAGAATTCTGCAGTGGGACTATCCTATGATTTTCAACAGGACAATGACCCAACACACCTCCATGTTGTGTAAGGGCTATTTGACCAAGAAGGAGAGTGATAGAGTGCTGCATAAGATGACCTGGCCTCCACAATCACTCAACCTCAACCCAATTGAGATGGTTCGGGATGAGTTGGACCACAGAGTGAAGGAAAAGCAGCCAACAAGTGCTCAGCTTATGTGGGAAGTCCTTTTAGACAGTTGGAAAAGCCTTCCAGGTTAAGCTGGTTGAGAGAATGTCAAGAGTGAGCAAAGCTGTCAAAGCAAAGGGATGCTACTTTGAAGAATTTGATTTAACACTTTTTGGTTACTACATAGTGTTGATATCTTCACTATTATTTTACAATGTAGAAAATAGTCAAAATAAAGAAAAACCCTTCAATGAGTAGGTCTGTCCAAACTTTTGACTGGTACTGTATATACTGTATATATATCTTTTTTTGCTAAACAGATGGGGCTCAAAACAGCCCTGAATGACAGGTCGCCCTGGCTGTAGCGTTAAGATTTCCCTTTCCTGGAACTAAGGGGGCTAGCCAGAACCATGAAAAACAGCTCCAGACAATTATTCGTCCTCCACCAAACTTTACAGTTGGCAGTATGCATTGGGGCAGGTAGCGTTCTACTGGCATCCGCCAAACCCAGATTTGTCCGTTGGACTGCCAGATGGTCAAAACAAATCAAATCAAAGTTTATTTGTCACGTGCGCTGAATACAACCTTACAGTGAAATGCTTACTTACAGGCTCTAACCAACAGTGCAAAAAAGGTATTAGGTGAACAATAGGTGAGTAAAGAAATAAAAACAACAGTAAAAAAGACAGTGAAAAATAACAGTAGCTATGCTATATACAGTAGCGAGGCTATAACAGTAGCGAGGCTCTATACAGGCACCGGTTAGTAGGGCTGATTGAGGTAGTATGTACATGTAGATATGGTTAAAGTGACTATGCATATGTGATACACAAAGAGTAGCAGTAGGGTAAAATAGGGGTTGGCGGGTGGTGGGTGGCGGGACACAATTCAGATAGCCCGGTTAGCCAATGTGTGGGGGCACTGGTTGGTTGGGCCAATTGAGGCAGTATGTACATGAATGTATAGTTAAAGTGACTATGCATATATGATAAACAGAGAGTATCAGCAGCGTAGAAGAGGGGTTGGGGGGCACACAATGCAAATAGTCCGGGTAGCAATTTGATTACCTGTTTAGGAGTATTATGTCTTGGGGGTAAAAACTGCTGAGAAGCCTTTTTGTCCTAGACTTGGCACTCCGGTACCGCTTGCCATGCGGTAGTAGAGAGAACAGTCTATGACTGGGGTGGCTGGGGTCTTTGACAATTTTTGGGGCCTTCCTCTGACACCGCCTGGTGTAGAGGTCCTGGATGGCAGGCAGCTTAGCCCCAGTTATGTACTGGGCCGTACGCACTACCCTCTGTAGTGCCTTGCGGTCGGAGGCCGAGCAATTGCCGTACCAGGCAGTGATGCAACCAGTCAGGATGCTCCCGATGTTGCAGCTGTAGAACCTTTTGAGGATCTGAGGACCCATGACAAATCTTTTTAGTTTCCTGAGGGGGAATAGGCTTTGTCGTGCCCTCTTCACGACTGTCTTGGTGTGTTTGTACCATTCTAGTTTGTTGGTGATGTGGACACCAAGGAACTTGAAGCTCTCAACCTGCTCCCCTACAGCCCCGCAATGAGAATGGGGGCGTGCTTGGTCCTCCTTTTCCTGTAGTCCACAATCATCTCCTTAGTCTTGGTTACGTTGAGGGATAGGTTGTTGTCATGGCACCACATGGCCAGGTCTCTGACCTCCTCCCTATAGGCTGTCTCGTCGTTGTCGGTGATCAGGCCTACCACTGTTGTGTCGTCTGCAAACTTAATGATGGTGTTGGAGTCATGCCTGGCCATGCAGTCGTGGGTGAACAGGGAGTATAGGAGGGGACTGAGCACGCACTCCTGAGGGGCTCCAGTGTTGAGGATCAGCATGGCAGATGTGTTGCTACCTACCCTCACCACCTGGGGGCGGCCCGTCAGGAAGTTCAGGATCCATTTGCAGAGGGAGGTGTTTAGTCCCAGGACCCTTAGCTTAGTGATGAGCTTTGAGGGTACTATGGTGTTGAGCGCTGAGCTGTAGTCAATGAATAGCATTCTCACGTAGGTGTTCCTTTTGTCCAGGTGGGAAAGAGCAGTGTGGAGTGCAATAGAGATTGCATCATCTGTGGATCTGTTTGGGCGGTATGCAAATTGGAGTGGGTCTAGGGTTTCTGGGATAATGGTGTTGATGTGAACCATTACCAGCCTTTCAAAGAACTTCATGGCCAAGGACGTGAGTGCTACGGGTCTGTAGTCATTTAGACAGATTGCCTTTGTGTTATTGGGCACAGAGACTATGGTGGTCTGCTTGAAACATGTTGGTATTACAGACTCAACCAGGGGCATGTTGAAAATGTCAGTGAAGACACCTGCCAGTTGATCAGCACAAGCCCAGAGCACACGTCCTGGTTTATCCGTCTGGCCCCGCAGCCTTGTGAATGTTGACCTGTTGAAAGGTCTTACTCACGTCGGCTACGGAGAGCGTGATCACGCAGTCGTCTGGAACAGCTGATGCTCTCATGCATGCCTCAGTGTTGCTTGCCTCGAAGTGATTTAGCTCGTCTGGTAGGCTTGTGTCACTGGGCAGCTTGCGGCTGTGCTTCCTTTTCTAGTCTGTAATAGTTTGCAAGCCCTGCCACATAAGACGAGCGTCGGAGCCGGTGTAGTACGATTCAATCTTATCCCTGTATTGATGCTTTGTCTATTTGATGGTTCGTCGGAGGGCATAGCAGGATTTCCTTTAAGCTTCCGGGTTAGAGTCCCGCAACTTGAAAGCAGCAGCTCTACCCTTTAGGTCAGTGCGAAAGTTGCCTGAAATCCATGGCTTCCGGTTGGGGTATGTACGTACAGTCACTGTGGGGACGATGCACTTATTGATAAAGCCAGTGACTGATGTGGTGTACTCCTCAATGCCATCGGAAGAATCCCGGAACATGTTCCAGTCTGTGATAGCAAAACAGTCCTGGAGTTTAGCATCTGCTTCACCTGACCACTTTTTTATAGACCGAGTCACTGGTGCTTCCTGCTTTAATTTTCCTTGTAAGCAGGAATCAGGAGGATAGAATTGTGGTCGGATTTACCAGATGGAGGGCGAGGGAGAGCTTTTTACGCATCTCTGTGTGTGGAGTACAGGTGATCTAGAATTTTTTCCCCTCAGGTTGCACATTTAACATGTCGATAGAAATTAGCTAGAACTGATTTAAGTTTTCCTGCATTAAAGTCTCTGGCCACTAGGAGCGCCGCACCTGGGTGAGCGGTTTCCTGTTTGCTTATTTGCTTATACAGCTGACTGTGTGCGGTCTTAGTGCCAATATCTGTCTGTGGTGGTAAATAAACTGCCATGAAAAGTATAGCTGAAAATTCTCTTGGCAAATAGTGTGGTCTGTATTTTATCACAAGATACTATAGACTTCCTTAGATTTCGTGCACCAGCTGTTGTTTACAAATATGCACAAACCACCCCCCCCCTCGTCTTACCGGAGTGTGCTGTTCTATCTTTTATCTTCGCGACTGAGACGTTGTTCCTCATATATATTTCCATTTCACAATAACGGCAGAAATTTGACAAACTGACTTGTTGGAAAGTTGGCATCCTATGGCGATGCCACATTGAAAGTCACTGAGCTCTTCCGTAAGGCCATTCTAGTGCCGGTGTTTGTCTATGGAGATTGCATGGCTGTGTGCTCGATTTTATATACCTGTCATCAACGGGTGTGTCTAAAATAGCCGAATCCACTAATTTGAAGGGTTGTCCACATACTTTTGTGTATACATAGTGTAATATTACATGATATGGTATTTAGGGGGCTAGAATTCTTCCTCATTATGTTTTCACCATTGGTCAAGCGTTCTGTAATTGTGGGAGTGTAAGCATTTCTTTTATCTTTTTATCAGCTTTGGCGCTGTAGTTTACGACTTAATTGAAGTTGTTGAGAGAAGAAAGGGACATAATGTTCTTACAGTATGTAAGGATTTATGATCTTAAAGCAGGAACATTAGCATTGATTTCTTTATAAGTGCATTAGCGCGTACTGTGCTTACAGTTCTTACGAATTCACAGTGTCTGTGTGCTCTCCGACAAATACATTTACACTGTTACACTGTATTTGCACTGCATAGTCCAAAGTCAAATCGTAAGTTTGTTTCTTCGGTCAAATTCAAAAGGTCACATTTTAATTCTTTCCAAAACCATAATTGTCAAATAAATGTCATAATATCTAATATGTCTGCCAATTTGTCTGCCTTTGTATTGATCAGGCCATTAGAAAACAGTTATAACATATTAAAACAACTGATTATCTGAAAGCCACCAGTTTGGGGGACAGTCCACGGAATACTGATAAAATGGTTGGAATGCCACTTTGTCGACATCATAGGATCGTAGGATTCACACATACTGTATCCTTTGTGTGTCAACAATACACTGATGCTGCTTTCCGACTGTAACATGAGTGTTACAATAGTGTGCTGTATATGTCAAAAGCAGAGTTCTAAGGTCCCACAGCAAACACAACTACAGAGACAGGCAATGTATAATTGGATCATTGTGTGTAATTGGATCATGACGGTAGGCCGTCATTGAAATAAGAATTTGTTCTTAACTGACTTGTCTAATTAAATGAAGGTTAAATAATTATATATTTTTAATTATCAAAGGTTTTTCATTATAACTGTGACAATAGCTTAAAAATCATTCTTTTTTTTCTTTTTTTTAAGTACTACAGTCTAAAACACGCGTTCGAGTAAAATAGGGAAAAACGTATTCACCAAGGGCTTTAAATAAGGGTCAGCAACTGAGAGCCTGAGAGGATCTGCAGAGAAGATTGGGAGAAACTCCTTAAATACAGGTGTGCCAAGCTTGTAGCATCACACCCAAGAAGACTCGAGGCTGTAATTGCTGCCAAAGGTGCTTCAACAAAGTACTGAATTTACTTTTAATAGTTCAGCAAATATGTCTAAAAACCTGTTTTTGCTTTGACATTATGGGTTATTGTGTGTAGATTGATGAAACGATTTAATCAATTTTAAAATAAGGCTGTAACCTAAAAAATTGTGCAAAAAGTCAAGGGGTCTGAATACTTTCCAAAGGCACTGTGTGTGTGTGTGTGTGTGTGTGTGTGTGTGTGTGTGTGTGTGTGTGTGTGTGTGTGTGTGTGTGTGTGTGTGTGTGTGTGTGTGTGTGTGTGTGTGTGTGTGTGTGTGTGTGTGTGTGTGTGTGAGACCTGTTCTGGGTTCACCAGCAGGGCACATGCCAGAGTAAACCCACTTGCTTATCACCACGGCAATAGATGAAAAGGGGTTTCAAGTAACTTCCAATAATAGTGTGTGTGATAAATCATTGGAATTGGACATTTAGATAAAGTTGAAATAACTTTATTGTCTGGTAAATCAATACTCTATAGTTTGGTGATCACTCTCTCTTTCTCCCTCCCTCACTTCTCCTATCCTTTACCCTTCCCTCACTCTTTTCCTATCTCTCTCTCACTCTCTATGATCACCCTCCCCTTGTGGTTGAGTTAATGTTTAATACTTTCTCTGTGATATAAACAGTAAATGACAGTCTTGTTAGACACATTTCCTGCTACGCTGTCAGCCTGGAGCACACCTTTCCCACTACCTTACCAGTAGCTAACCTGAGGCTTACCTGTATTTGACCTGTGGCTCAGCCAGGAGTGCAGATGTACCTTTCTGTTCACTGCTTTCTGGGTTACTTTTTGGATCTCTGAACGTTGAGCTATCTGGTGCTCAGGTGTATACCTGACCAAACTATTTTTCGTGTTACCTGTAGGTTAGTAGTAAGTTAACGCTAGGTTACCTGTGGTCCAGGTGTGTTTCTGTCTCTGGGTTACCTGTCTGTTGGAGAGCCATGGTTGGGTGTAGCTGGCTGTGGAGCCATAGGAACTACCTCATTATCTTCCTCACCCCACTTCTCCTCCTGCCTCTGCCTCTGCTCATCCCCACACCAGTAAGTGTGTGTGTGTGTGTGTGTGTGTGTGTGTGTGTGTGTGTGTGTGTGTGTGTGTGTGTGTGTGTGTGTGTGTGTGTGTGTGTGTGTGTGTGTGTGTGTGTGTGTGTGTGTGTTGGTAGCATTTACATCCTTATTGAAAAGTATTTTCAAATCAAATGTTATTTGTCACATGCTTCGTAATCAACAGGTGTGGACTAACAGTGAAATGCTTACTTACGGGCCCTTCCTGACAATGCAGAGAGAAAAAAGAAAAACAATAGAAAATACAATGAGTAACGATAATTTGGCCATATACACAGGCTACCACTACTGAGTTGATGTGCAGGGGTACGAGGTAATTGAGGTAGATATGTACATATAGGTAGGGGACTAGGCAAGTGAAACAGTAGTCACTAGAAAAGTGACTAGGCAACAGGATCGACAATAAGCGGTAGCAGTAGGGTATGTAATGAGTCAAAAGAGTGCAAAAGGGGGTCAATGCAGATAGTCCAGGAAGCTATTTGGTTAACTATTTATCAGTCTTATGGTTTGTGGGTAGAAGCTGTTCAGGGTCCTGTTGGTTCCAGACTTGGTGCATCGGTACCGCTTGCCATGGGGTAGCAGAGAGAGCAGTATGACTTGGTGGCTCGAGTCTTTGACAATTTTTAGGCATTCCTCTGACACCGCCTGGTATAGAGTTCCTGGATGGTAGGGGCCCTTCCCCTATGTAGCGGCTTGTGGTCAGAAGCCAAAGAGTTGCTGTACCAAGCGGTGATGCGGCCAGTTAAGATGCTCTCAATGGTGCATTTGTGTGTCGACCATGTTAAATCCTTAGTGATGTGAACACAGAGGAGCTTGCCTGGTTAGAGGGATATTGATTGGTATCCATGATGATGAGGAAGAGGTTCTAAATCAGAATGAGCCAGCAGTTCTGAGGAGGGAACATGTTGATGTCATCAAAACACTGTGAGGAGCGAGGCTCCAAAATACCAAGGTTATTTATTAGATAACAGCAGATACTAGTAGATATATATTAAATATAAAAATATATATCTAGGGTCTACCAAACATTCCTCACCATGCTAGTTTGCCTGGAAGAGAATCAAATATATAAAAAAGAATAATGTGATCGCAGGGTCATGCTCAGTATGCACAAGATTGAAAAACATGTTGAAAGGTTTTGAAACAGAACAAGTAAATCAATTTAGTGTTATTATTGGTCAGGTTCAGGACATTTAGTAACATATCTCATCTGTTTCAAACTGTTTTCTCTTACTTCATGCCTACTGAACACAAAGCATGTCCTATTGGGCGGTTACATGTGGATAGATAGGGGGATAATAAGGCAATAGGATGGGATAAGCTTTATTGTTCATGGAAATTGTCAGTACTGCTGTATAAAAAATTATAAACCACGTAGTTTGGTCCTGGATGCTCATTGGCTGAAAGCGATAGTTATATCAGACAATATACCATGGGTATGATGCAACATTACTTTATTGTTCTAATTATGTCAGTAGCCAGTTTATAATAACAGTAAGGCACCTCGGGGGGTTGTGGTATATGGTCAATATACAGCGGATAATCCATGCATAAAAACAGCCCTTAGCCATGGTATATTGCCATATACCACACCTCCTCAGGCCTTATTGCTTAAATATACACTCTTCCAGACCTGGATTCAAATGCATGTGTATTTGATTATTTGTATTTTAAATACGTATTTTCTCTGTGTTTGAGTATTTTCAAATAATGTGTCCAGAATCATCTCAGGGATTCTTTAATACAGAACAATCTCAACTTGTTTTTCACAAATATATATTAACTACATTTCAAACATATTTTTTGGAAAGACCAAAGTATCAGCTATCACACCATGTAAAAAGGAACAACCCTCTAATTCATGAAATGTAACTAACTGTATTAATGTCAAATCTGTCCGACACCATAAAAGGCATATCATTTTACATGTACTGTTCAACAAGTGTTTGGTTGGTTGGATAAACATTAGATTATTCAAGTATTTCATACAAATCTAGAAACTTATTTTAGTTTTATGTTGTAGTGTTATATAATGCACCAGGGAAAATAACTTTTGATTATCTTGGGATTTTCAGAAGAAGACTCAGAAGAAAATTTTGCCTCATTTTGTTCAACTGTTACCATTTACCTGCAACAAAGACAGCTCAGATGTGTGAGTGCATTTTGAATTTTAAGATTCAGAACATAAAACAATATTTATAAAGCAAACATTATGCATTGGATCTAGCACAGCCAACACATTCCCCCTTTTTTTTTTTTTGCCTAAAATTACATACCCAAATCTAACTGCCTGTTGCTCAGGACCTGAAGCAAGGATATGCATATTCTTGATACCATTTGAAAGGAAACACTTTGAAGTTTGTGGAAATGTAAAATTAATGTTGGAGAATATAACACATTAGATATGGTAAAATATCATGTTGTTGTACCATCATCTTTGAAATGCAAGAGAAAGGCCATAATGTATTATTCCAGCACAGGCACAATTTAGATTTTGGCCACTAGATGGCAGCAGTGTATGTGCAACGTTTTAGACTGATCCAATGAACCATTGCATTTATGTTCAAAATGTATCAAGACTGCCCAAATGTGCCTAACTGGTTTATTAATACATTTTCAATTTCATAACTGTGCACTCTCCTCAAACAATAGCATGGTATTCTTCCACTGTAATAGCTACTCTAAATTGGACAGGGCAGATAGATTAACAAGAATTTAAGCTTTCTGCCAATATCAGATATGTCTATGTCCTGGGAAATGTTCTTGTTACTTACAACCTCATGCTAATCACATTAACCTACGTCAGCTCAACCGTCCCATGGGGGACCCACCAATCCTGTAGAGGTTGCATTTGTTGCAGAACAGTGATTAAAATATTATTTTCTGAATATTGATCCCCCCAAAAAGATCTTAGTGAGGTTGGCCATCAGTGACAGAGTTGACAACAAATACTCAAAACAGACATATTTTTGCCTCTAAAAATAAAAGTTCAATACAAACATTTGTAAAATACTTATATAAAATGATTAATTAGAAAATCCCCAATAAAAATATAACCATTACATTTTTAATCTTAATTCAAGTGGTACACAAAGTAGCAATTTCGTTTTTTTATGTTTATTTTACTTTTATTTAACTAGGCAAGTCAGTTAAGAACACATTTTTATTTACAATGACGGCCTACCAAAATGCAAAAGGCCTTTTGGGATTAAAAAATATATATAGAACAAAACACACATCACGACAAGAGAGACAACACCACATAAAGAGAGGCCTAAGACAACAACATGGCATGGTAGCAACACAACATGGCAGCAGCACAACATGGTAGCATCACAAAACATGATACAAACATTATTGGGCACAGACAACAGCACAAAATGCAATAAGGTATAGACAACAATACATCACGCAAAGCAGCCACAACTGTCACTAAGAGTGTCCATGATTGAGTCTTTGAACGAAGAGATTGAGATAAAACTTTCCAGTTTGAGGGTTGTTTGCAGCTCATTCCAGTCGCTAGCTGAAGCGAACTGAAAAGGGGAGTGGCCCAGGGATGTGTTTGCTTTGGGGACCTTTAACAGAATTTGACTTGCAGAACGGGTGTTGTATGTGGAGGATGAGGGCTGCAGTTGGTATCTCAGATAGGGGGGAGTGAGGCCTTAGAGGGTTTTATAAATAAGCATCAACCAGTGGGTCTTGCGACGGGTATACATAGATGACAGGTTTACAGAGGGGTATAGAGTGCAGTGATGTGTCCTATAAAGAACTTTGATGGCAAATCTGATGGCCGAATGGTAAAGAACATCTAGCCGCTCGAGAGCACCCTTACATGCCGATCTATAAATTACGTCTAGCATGGGTAGGATGGTCATCTGAATCAGGGTTAGTTAGGCAGCTGGGGTGAAAGAGGAGTGATTATGATAGAGGAAACTAAGTATACATTTGTGTGCTGAGAGAAGGACAGTGTACCGTCTAGCCATACTCCCAAGTATTTCTATGAGGTGACTACCTCAAGCTCTAAACCCTCAGAGGTAGTAATCACACTTGTGGGGAGAGGGGCATTCTTCTTACCAAACCACATTGCCTTTGTTTTGTAAGTGTTCTGAACAAGGTCAACGGCAGAGAAAGCTAGTTAGACACTAAGAATGCTTTGTTGTAGAGCATTTAACACAAAATCCGGGGAGGGGCCAGCTGAGTATAAGACTATCATCTGCATATATATGGATGAGAGAGCTTCCTACTGCCTGAGATGTGTTGTTGATGTAAATTGAGAAGAGTGTGGGGCCTAGGATCAAGCCTTGGGGTACTCCCTTCGTGACAGGTAGTGGTTGAGACAGCAGATGTTCAGACTTTATACTAGCACTCTTTGAGAGAGGTACAATAGTTCGTCCTTTAAAAGTTGCAGCGTACTGCGACACAGCTTGCATCGTGCCGCAGAATTCTATGGCACGTTATTTAAGTGCCAACCACTGGTACCATTAATGCTAGTCAGTGCTACTTTGACCACCAGAGGGCATCTTTGAGTAGCATTTGATAGCCTTCATTAGTGGCTGTACTAGAGAATTTAAAACCTTTTTTGTAAAAACATAGTATATGGGACTGATTTTTAAGAAATGTTGCTTAATTTCTCTAGGCTAGGTGGGACGGTAGCGTCCCACCTGACCAACATCCAGTGAAAGTAAAGGGCGCCAAATTCAAACTACAGAATTGTAAATATTTAACATTCTTGAAAATACACATGCAATATGTCAAAATAAAGCTAAACCTTTTGTTAATCCAGCCTCGTTGTCAGATTTCAAAAAGGCTTTACGGCAAAAGCAAACCATGCGATTATCTGAGGACAGCACCCCACCATACAAATGCATAACAATCATTTTCAACCAGGCAGGTGGCGACACAAAAGTCAGAAATAACGATATAATTAATGTCTTACCTTTGAAGATCTTCTTCTGTTGGTACTCCAATATGTCCCAGAAACATCACAAATGGTCCTTTTTTTATATCCCCAAAATGTACATTTATTTGGCGCATTTGATTCAGAAAAACACCGGTTCCAACTCGCCCAACATGACTACAAATGATCTAATAAGTTACCTGTAAACTTTGTCCAAACATTTCAAACAACTTTCCTAATCCATCCTTAGGTATCCTAAAACGTAAATAATCGATACATTTAAGACGGAATATACTGTGTTCAATAGCGGATAAAATCAAAGTGGAGCAAGCTACAGGTCGCGCGAGGTGACTCTCATTCTGAATAGCCGTATTTCTTCATTTCTCAAAGGAAAAACATCAACCAATTTCTAAGACTGTTGACATCTAGTGGAAGCCATAGGAACTGCAACCAGGTACCTCATAAATCTAGTTTACCATAGAAACCAATTGAAAAGACAGTGAACTCAAAAAAATAATTCCTGGATGGTTTGTTTCGCCTGGCAAATAAGTTCTGTTATACTCACAGACATAATTTTAACAGTTTTAGAAACTGTTTTCTATCCAAATCTACCAATTATATGCATATCCTAGCTTCTGGGCCTGAGTAGCAGGCAGTTTACTTTGGGCACGCTTTTCATCCGGACGTCAAAATACCGCCCCCTATCCCAAAGAAGTGAATTCATTTGATTAATTTTATGGTGTTTTTATTCCAAGAAAAATTAAAAACCCTCTGGGTTTCTGTTAGGAAGGAATAGAAAATATGGGGCTGTACAACATGACAGTCTGGAGTAGGCTACAGTACTGGGCTATTTAGCTAAAGAATCCCGTGTCTTGCGGGCACGCAGGAGACCGGGGTTCAATTCCCTGATGGGGAGGAAGGAGGTGGCTGTCCTTCTAAATAAGAATTTGTTCTTAACTTCTTGCCGCCCAATTGCCGCTAAACAACCGCTGAATTGCAGAGCGCCAAATAAAAAATAAAAAATAATAATATTTATAATCATGAAATCACAACTGAAATATACCAAAACACAGCTTAGCTTGTTGTTAATCCACCTATCGTGTCAGATTTTGAAAATATGCTTTACAGCGAAAGCAATCCAGTTTGAGTTTATCAATCACTAGACAAAACAGTAAGAACAGCTAGCCTCAAATTAGCTTGGTCACGAAAGTCAGAAAAGCAATAAACTGAATCGCTTACCTTTGATAATCTTCGGATGTTTGCACTCACGAGACTCCCAGTTACATAATAAATGTTATTTTTGATCGATAAAGATTAGTTTTATAACCAAAAACCACCATTTGGTTTGCGCGTTATGTTCAGAAAACCATAGGCTCGTTCCAAAAAGTATCCGTAATGTTCGTAGAAACATGTCAAACGTTTTTTATAATCAATCCTCAGGTTGTTTTTAACATACATAATTTATAATATTTCAACCGGACGGTAACCTATTCAATACTACAGAGAAAGAAAATGTCGAGCTACATCTCTTGCGCGCAGGAACTAATCAAAGGACACCTGACGCATTTTGAAAAATCTCACTCATTTTTCAAAATAAAAGCTTGAAACTATGTCTAAAGCCTGGTCACAGCCTGAGGAAGCCATTGGAAAAGGAATCTGGTTGATACCCCTTTAAATGGAGGAGGGGCAGGCAACGGAACAGGGATTTTTCCAAATAAAAGGCACTTCCGGGTTGGATTTCCTCAGGTTTTCGCCTGCAAAATCAGTTCTGTTATACTCACAGACAATATTTTGACCGTTTTGGAAACTTTAGAGTGTTTTCTATCCCAATCTGTCAATTATATGCATATTCTAGCATCTGGACCTGAGAAATAGTCCGTTTACCTTGGGAACGTTATTTTTCCAAACATAAAAATTCTGCCCCCTAGCTGAAAGAGGTTAACTGACTTACCTAGTTAAATCAAGGTTACACTAAGAGCATAACATGTATACACCCTAATTTTATAATTGTAGTCTAACCAATATCCAAACGAAGATTCAGTGAAAGTAAAAAAAGTATTGATTTATCAAGACCAGTCCCCATGCTTGTCTCAGAGCAGCGCGAAATGGTGCTAAAATAGTTGTAGGCTATTCAAATCCTATTGCTTCTAACTTCATTATGCTCTTCAAATAAACAAGACCTACACCACTTTTAACAGCACATTACTCAACACTAGTGAGACTCATGTCGCCTACGGTAGGCCTACAGTATATAAAACAAATATGACGTGACTCTCCACCAATAATTACATATAGAGGATTGAAGGATTCTAAATTAAAACCAACAGCCGCCTCATGGGTCTCCCGGTGGCGGCCGGCACAGGTATCAAACCTACATCTGTAGCAATGCATTTTGCACTGTGGGAGCCCCCATCCACTCTGAAGTCCCATCCACAAAGTATCAAAATACAGAAAGGTGTTGGTAAAGGTATATTGTCATGCTATTAGCCCCGACTGGGCAATTATAATACTGTACATGGTGTCCAGGTCAGGATAACCAAAACATTTATTTATTAAAAACGATCAGAAAGAATGTTGGTACTTATTTATTTTGATCAAAAGCCATGAATGAGTGAGTCACTCAGCTTTATGTACATTAGGTGCCGGGCTTTATGACTGTGCCATCAACTTGATAATATATAACGATATTTTGGAGGTTATTTTGTTAAAAAAAAAGAAAAAGTGATCGATTGTAATCTGAATAAAGGCCCAAATAATATTTGTAAAGGCCATTTCTTTTTTTAGAGGGAGATAAACGCTGAGCCAATTGTGCGCAACCCTATGGGACTCCTAATCATGGTCGGATGTGATACATAATAATACTTTTTGTCGCATTATTTGTTTTGTCTTTTCTGGTGGATTAAAATGAAATTGCAACCAATCACGGCCGGTTGTGATACAGCCAACCTAACATTTGACGATACATTTGACAATATAATTCTCCCCCCACCCAACTTCTAGGCAAGTCTATTGTCCAGCTACCTGCTAATAGCCATAATGGCGCTGTACAATGTGACCGTATGTGTTTGAAAGAGTATTTTCCAGAAAGCAACAATTTGTTTACCTTCATTAGACAAATTTGTTCCTATATTTCTGTAATTCAGTGATATTTATTCCCATAGTAATTTGTTATGGATCCATAACTAAATAAGCATTGGCATTTTGAAAGAGTATTTTTATCATTATTTTATTAACGAAAGCATAAAGATGGCATTATTAGTTACATTGTTTTAGTTTGAACGTTCCGACTGGCATTAAGAACAGCGGGAACGTTTCCCTAGTCAGCGCCTTTATTAGTGCAATGCCCCTTAAAGTGCTGCTCTGTGCTATCCACTGTGGAGGTGCCCCCTTTCCTCATCCTCCCGTCCCAATGGGCTAGGTTCGTCTTCTGTGCGTGGGGCCCATCCCGTGCCCCTGCCCTTGTGCCTTGAACCTCGCACACTTTCAGTGGATACAGCTGGAGAACTGCAAGGCAATCCCATTGTGCGCCACTCGGGAGCCATGACCAATATCAAATTAAATCAAATTCATACACATGGTTAACAGATGTTAATGCAAGTGTAGCAAAATGCTTGTGCTTCTAGTTCTGACCATGCAATAATATCTAACAAGTAATCTAACAATTTCACAACAACTACCTTTTACACACAAGTGTAAAGGAATGAATAAGAATATGTACATATCAATATATGGATGAGCAATGGCCGAACGGCATAGGCAAAATGCAGTAGATGGTATAGAGAATAGTATACACATATGAGATGGGTAATGTAGGGTATGTAAACATTATATAAAGTGGCATTGTTTAAGTGACTAGTGATACATTTAATACATCCAATTTTTTATTATTAAAGTGGCTAGAGATTGAGTCAGTATGTTGGCAGCAGCCACTCAATGTTAGTGATGGCTGTTTAACAGTCTGATGGCCTTGAGATAGAAGTTGTTTTTCAGTCTCTCGGTCCCAGCTTTAATGCACCTGTACTGACCTCGCCTTCTGGATGATAGCGGATTGAACAGGCAGTGGCTCGGGTGGTTGTTGTCCTTGATCTTTTTGGCCTTCCTGTGACATCGGTGGTGTAGGTGTCCTGGAGGGCAGGTAGTTTGCCCCCGGTGATACGTTGTGTAGACCTCACTACCCTCTGGAGAGCCTTACGGTTGTGGGTGGAGCAGTTGCCATACCAGGCGGTGATACAGCCTGACAGGATGCTCTCGACTGTGCATCTGTAAAAGTGTTTTTGGTGACAAGCCAAATTTCTTCAGCCTCCTGAGGTTGAAGAGGCACGGTTGCGCCTTCTTCACCACGCTGTCTGTGTGGGTGGACCATTTCAGTTTGTCCGTGATGTGTACATGTCACAACTTCCGCCGAAGTCAGTCCCTCTCCTTGTTCAGGCGGCGTTCGGCGGTCCACGTCACCGGTCTTCTAGCCATCGCTGATCCACCTTTCATTTTCCATTTGTTTTGTCTTGTTTTCCCACACACCTGATTTACATTCCCTCATTACCTGTCGTGTATTTAACCCTCTGTTCCCCCCCATGTCTGTGTGTGAATTTGTTTATAGTCAGGTTGGCACGCTTCCGGCTGGTTTGCACCGCGTTATATTTTACACCCGTGCTTTGTGACAGCCTGTACTTTGTATTTTGTACTGTACTTTGTATTTTGTGCTGCCTCACTTGTTCTGAGAGCATTTGTTTTTGTGACGTGGTTGCGTTCTTTTCATATATTGACTCAGTAAAGTGCTTAGTCCAGTCATCTCTGCTCTTCTGCACCTGACTTCCATGCACCAGCTACACCCACACCTTGACAGTACACCGAGGAACTTAAAACTTTCCACCTTCTCCACTACTGTCCCATCGATGTGGATATACAGTATATTGTCCTGCTAATAACAGGGTAAATAATATATCTGTGAGATTTTCCAAGGGACTTTTATATAATTCTAAATTAATAATAATAATAAAAAATAAAAATATTTTGGAGATGATTTTGTTTTCAAATAAGGAAAGTTGAGCGAGGATAAAGGCCATTCTTGAATATGGGGTGAGACCGGCACGAGTATGGAACCAGCATCTGTAGCAACACACATCTGTAGCGACACAGCTGTAGCTGTAGCAACACAGTGTCTTAGACCGGTGCGCCACTCAGGCGCTGTACAATGTGACTGGTCAAGAGTGGGCTACAGTACTACAGTAAAAGCAAAATAATCCTAACAAAATAAAATAATAAAAACCTTAGTGTAACAACAGTTTTAGTAAGTAATACTGAAGTTGTGCACAAGGTAGGTTTATGTCGCCTATTCATTGTCAGTTAGAGACACAGTAGCACCTGAAAGCATAATCAGTGCTCTAACTCCCCCTTGTGCTGGTCTGGAGCAAAGAAGTGGTGACGCAGGGTAACGTACTAAACCACAAATTACCTCTAAGTCCCGCAGCATAATCGCAAACCTTTTAGTGGAGCAACCACTGTAGTTAGCGAACCAAGCTAAAAAACCCTCAGAGACACCAATACTCCTTATCCAGCCAACAAGAATGGAATGGTCTATCAAAAGCTTTGGCCAAGTCAATAAAAATAGCAGCACAACATTGCATAGATTCAAGGGCAATGGTGACATCATTGAGGACCTTTAAGGTTGCAATGACACATCCATAACCTGAGCAGAAACCAGATTGCATACCAGAGAGAATAATATATACATCAAGAAAGCCAGTCAGTAAACAAGGCAAAATAGAAATAGGCCTATAACAGTTAGGATCAGCTTGATCTCGCCCTTTAAATATAGGACGCACCGTGGCTGCCTTCCAAGCAATGGAGAGGAGAGTGAGGATAAAAAGGTCAGAGACAGGCTTGGCAATGATAGGGGCAGAACCTTAAGGAAGAAAAGGTCTAAACCATCTGACCCAGATGTTTTTTTGGGGTCAAGTTTAAGGAGCTCCTTTAGCACCTCGTATTCAGTGACCGCCTGCAGGGAGAAACTTTGTAGAGGAGCAGGGGAAAAAGAGGGAGGAGCATCGGGGCTAGACACATTAGAAGGGGTGGGAGATTAGGGAATGTTGGACGTGCAAGGAGCCATGGCTGAGTCAAATAGGAATCCTGGCTTAATGAAGTGGTGAAAAAAGAGCTCAGCCATGTGCTTCTCGTCAATAACAACCACATCATCAACATTAAGGGACATGGGCATCTGTGAGGAGGAGGGTTTATTCTCCAGGTCTTTGACCGTTTTCCAGAACTTCTTGGGGTTAGACCCACAGAGAGAGAACTGCTCCTTAAAGTAACTAACTTTGGCTTTCCGGATAGCCTGAGTGCACTTATTTCTCATCAGCCTGAGTATGCGCGTGCCGAGCCTTTCGCCAAATTAAATTATTGAGGTGGAGTAACTCTGCAAGATCACGGTCGAACCAGGGGCTGACCCTGTTTTTATTTCTCATTTTATTTATGGGGGTGTGTTTGTTAGCAATACCACTGAAAATATCATAAAAGAAGGTGCAAGTGTCTTCAACAAAAGGGATTAAGCTGATTCTATACCAATTTAAAGAGGCCAGGTCATGAAGGAACGCTTGCTCATTAAAGCTTTTTTGCAAGCGTCTATGACAAATCAGGACAGGTCGTTTCACTGAGCAGCCATTACAAACGCAGGCTGTAACAGTGATCAATAAAGTCATTCCAGAAAAGACCAGACTGATACCTATCAGGATTATTTGTGAGGATAACATCGAGGAGAGTAGCCTTTTCTGGGTGTTTGGAGTCATACCTTGTGGGATTGGTAATAATTTGAGAAAGATTTAGGGAGTCCCATTGCTTTAGGACTTGGTCAGGTGGTTTAAGCATGTCCCAGTTTGGGTCACCTAGGAGGACAAATTCAGACTTAGTGTAAGGGGCCAGGAGAGAGTTTAGGGCAGGTAGGGTACAGGCTGGTTGCTGTTGGAGGATGAGCAACAGTCAACAAAGAGCTATTTGAATGTGTAATGCTTAAAACCAGCACATCAAATTGTTTGGGGACACAACCGAGCACTGAAGGTGATCCTTGGTAAAGATTGCCACTTCACCACCTTTGAAAGATCTGTCTTGTCGAAAAAGGTTATAAACAGAAAGGTTAACATCAGTACTCAAAACACTTCCTTAACCACATCTCAGTAATGACCAACACATCTGGATTGGAACTGTGAACCCACACTTTCAATTGATCAATTTTAGGTACTAAGCTTCTAGTGTTAACGTGCCGAAAACCCAGGCTTTTACGAGAGCAGAAATCAGTGAAGCAGATATCTGTCACGATCGTCGTACAGAGCGGACCAAGGCGCAGCGTGAGTTGAGTTCCACATAATTTGAATTCACAGTGAAACAACAAAACATCCAACGACTGTGAAGTACAGCGCGCTCATAGGCACTAACTAAAACAATATCCCACAAAGCAGGTGGGAGAAAGGGCTTCTTAAATATGATCCCCAATTAGAGGCAACGATTACCAGCTGCCTCTATTTGGGAACCATACAACTCACCAACATAGAAATAGAATGACTAGAACACCCCCCTAGTCACGCTCTGACCTCAACACCATAGAGAACCAAGGGCTCTCTATGGTCAGAGCGTGACAATATCAGAACACAATTCGGGTCAGAATTGGGGCTAGCAACAGTAGATGTGCCAGGGTGTACATGCACATTTCTAGATATCATCAGCAGTAATACAATAAAGGCACGGCAGAGGACAGGGAGAGCTCTGCAGTGCTGATTTATGACATTTGAATGTGCACTAGATGGCAACAAGATCATATTGTACAGAAATTTCATCAGGTAACATGAATACCAAGCTGGCGAGAGATGGTTAGAATAGGATGGGAAGCCAAAAGTCCGTGTAACAAATAGTCAGAGCCCCGAGTGTGGGAAAAAACATAGTCTATCCCACCGTTGGGTAAACAAGCACGTTCATAGTCAACAAAGCATGCAGGAGTCATGAGGCAAATAGCAAAATAGGAAAATGCACAAGAAAAAAAATAACGACTTGGGGCTAGCCATTGCAAGTTGAGTCAACAGTGCGTTTGTGCTTGAGGCCGAATGAAAGCTCGGGAGAGAGGGTGGAGTGTGGTGGGGGTACCTGTACCAGACAGGGGGAGACAGGCCAGAGCAGACGGTGAACAGATCACCAGGTGGAATCCAAGCAGCAGTGCAGCAGGTAATGGGAGTAGGAGTCACACCCACTTGGGAGAAGCTTTTATATCTGGAGGCAGATTTCTTGAAGAAAATGCCACTGAATGGTCTTTGAACAGTGGGAGGGTGCTTCAGAGGCCTTCGGATTTGGGTGTGGAAGGCTGTGAGAGACTCCTGGCATTTGTTGGGCTCAAAGGCTTCGACACCTCTCTCTTCACACCTCAGTGCTAATTGAAGTTGTATCTCGTCTGTCACAGGTTGGATGGTGTCCTCAGGTTTCTGCTGTTTGTTAGTTTGGATGAAAGAATCCTTGGTAGTATGAATCCTTTAAGGTAATTTTGTCCAAAAATGTGGTTTTAGGTTTGGGAGTTTTGAAACTGGACTGAAGGTTAAGCTGTGGGGGGTAGCATCCTGTATATGTCCCTCCCCGAAAAATCCAAGTTTACCTAACTCCAAATCTATCTTCTTATAAAAAAATGTGAGAGCTCACATGCATCTGTGTGTCTTTCTCTCTCTCTCACTCTCCTCCGTTGTTTTATGACTCTAAAACCTAATTAAAATAAACAAAAAAGTGTATATCCTATCTTGATCTATCAGGGAGATGGAGTTGACCATTTATGGTCATTTCAATATTGTTTGTTTAAATCTATCAAAAAAAGATAACTTTACAGACTATGAGGTTGTGTTGCACTACACATGTAATGAGGACATGAATAAGGGGTCCTGCTCATGAATAATGTAGCTCCCTGCTCATTCCTGATTAATTTATGATTGTAGACAAATCTTACTGAGTTGACCAAATCTCTGGACACATTTTCAGGAATCACAGTTTTTAAAACAGCAAAAACATTTTGGGGAGCGCTTGAAATTGGGATCCTTTGCTCCAGACATGGGCATTTCTGGGCATGGAGCCGACATGGAAATGAATAATATTGAAAATATGTAGAAAATGCCAAAAGCAAATCTTTCCCCTTCATAAAATTCCCCTGAAGGTAAGCTCAAATAACAAAATATCTTTTTCACCTATAAAAATAAAATTTTCAGACTTTCAGGAATACTTCTATTGGAAGTATTTTTAAGTATTTTAAAATAATTTACTATACTCTTTAAAAGCACAACAAAGTTCAAATGAGAATACAATGTCAGATGTTTTTTATCCTGATGAGGATAGAGGGCGCTATTTACACTTTGGGGGAAAAACGTGCCCAATTTAAACGGCCTCGTACTCTATTCTTGCTCGTACAATATGCATATTATTATTACTATTGGATAGAAAACACTCTCTAGTTTCTAAAACCGTTTGAATTTTGTCTGTGAGTAAAACAGAACTCATTTGGCAGCACACTTTCTGACCAGGAAGTGGAAAGTCTGAAAATTATGCTCTGTTCAAGGGCCTGCCTATAAATGGGCATGACACGTATGAGTATACATGCACGTCATACACCTTCCCCAGGATGTCAAGATGCAGTGAGAGAAGAAATGGAGTGATTATCTTGGTCTGAGATGGAATACGTCCTCTTGGAATGACGTGTCACCCATTTTATGTTTTCAGGAAGGCGCGAAGTTGGTCCTGGATTTGCCATCGGAATAGCTGTCGTTATAGGCGATTACTATCTCCGGCTTTGATTTTATTTGATACATGTGACCATATCATCGTAAAATATGTTTTTTCAATATAGTTTTATTAGATTTTTTAAATTTATTCGGGACGTTAGGCGTGTTGCGTTGTGTGCCTTTGTTCAGAAAGGAGAGCTTCGAGCCACTTGGCCAGTGTGCTGGCTAATTCAAGAGGGAAAAACGATGTTCTAAATCCAAACAACGACTGTTCTGGACAAAGGACCCCTTGTCCAACATTCTGATGGAAGATCACCAAAAGTAAGAAACATTTTATGATGCTATTTCATATATCTGTCGAACTGTATACTAGTAGTTTTGCGCCCCGGTTTTGGCCTTTCTCTCGCTATAACATAAGCCTTATGTCGTAATGAAGATATTTTTAGAATTCTAACACTGCGATTGCATTAAGAACTAATGGATCTATCATTTCCTATACAACATGTATTTTTTTGTAATGTTTATGAATAGCTATTTGGTCAGAATAGGTGAGAGTCTAATAGAAATATCCGCACATTCTGGGAAAAGGAAGCTACGTTAGCATAATGGATAACCACTGATTTCAGCTCTAAATATGCACATTTTCGAACAATACATAAGTGTATGTATAACCTGATGTTATAGGACTGTCATCTGAGGAAGGTTTATGAAGGTTAGTGAAAATTGATATCTTTTGCTGGTTTATTCGCTAACGCTAACGTGCCTATTGCTATCGCTAACGTGCCTTGATGAATGAATGCGGTTGTGTGTAGGCTATTGTAGTAAGCTAATATAATGCTATATTGTGTTTTCGCTGTAAAACACTTAAAAAATCTGAAATATTGGCTGGATTCACAAGATGCTTGTCTTTCATTTGCTGTACACGATGCATTTTTCAGAAATGTTTTATGATGAGTATTTAGGTATTCCACGTTGGTCTCTATAATTACTCTGGCTGCTTCGGTGCTATTTTTGACGGTAGCTGTGATGGTAGCTGCAATGTAAAACTGATTTATACCTCAAATATGCACATTTTTCGAACAAAACATAGATTTATTGTGTAACATGTTATAAGACTGTCATCTGATGAAGTTGTTTCTTGGTTAGTTTGGTTGGTTCTTGGTTAGTTAGGTTGGCTTTGTGCATGCTACCTGTGCTGTGAAAAATGTCTGTCCTTCTTTGTATTTGGTGGTGAGCTAACATAAATATACGTGCTGTTTTCGCTGTAAAACATTTAAAAAATCGGACATGTTGACTGGATTCACAAGATGTGTATCTTTCATTTGCTGTATTGGACTTGTTAATGTGTGAAAGTTAAATATTTCTAAAAAATATTTTTTGAATTTCGCGCTCTGCCTTTTCAGTGGAATGTGGGAGGAGTTCCGCTAGCGGAACGCCTGGGCGAGACAGGTTATTCATACAAAAGCGTGATGTTTTGTCACTGTGCTTCATCTAATAGCAAAACCAAATGAAATGGGATCCAGTTGAGAATACATTAAAAGTACATGGTGCAAGTGATCAATGCTGTTCGAGATCCTGCACAGATTATTACAGCAATTGTGAAAATCTCAACAGACCTGCGATCTTTGCATGTTATCTTGAACATGCACACGCTCCATGATTACATAAGAAGATATTTATAGTTACTATAGGCTACCCTCAATGTGGCCATGGATGTTACTCATTGTAAGGTTAAATAAATACTGTTATATTAGTTTGTAAGATTAACGTTTGGCTATTTACTGTATTACAAAAGAAAATAAATAAAAATTATGAATTGTGTTTGATTGTCAACTCAACCAAATATCAACATTTGAAAGAGATGTATATTTTGTACAGGTGACTTAGTATGGATTTAATTCCAGATTGTCTACAAATTAACAATCCACTCAACCAAGAATCATATCAAACTATATGTAAAGTGCCTTTAAGGTTTGATTTGATTCAAAAAAAATTCTTCTTATGGGCAGGTGGGACGGTTCCACCTGGCCAACATGCTGTGAAATTGCAGAGCGCGAAATTCAAATTACAGAAATATAAATATTTAACATTCATGAAAATATAAGTATTATACATCAAAATAAAGCTTAACTTCTTGTTAATCCAGCCGCCGTGTCAGATTTCAAAAAGGCTTTACGGTGAAATCACAACATGCGATTATCTCAGGACAGCGCCCCGCATACAAAACCATGAAAAACATTTTAAAACCAGACAGGTGCGACACGAAAGTCAGAAATAGCGATATAATAAATGCCTTACCTGTGAAGATCTTCTTCTGTCGGCACTCCAAAAGGTCCCAGTTACATCACAAATGTTCCTTTTGTTCGATAAAGTCCTTCTTCATATCCATAAACACTCAGTTTAGCTGGCACGCTTCATTCATTCAGTTTCCCTCCTTCAAAATGCATACAAAATGAATCCCAAAAGTTAACAATAAACTTATCCAAACAAGTCAAACAACGTTTATAATCAAACCTCAGGTACCCTAATATGTAAATAAACGATACAATTTAAGACGGAGAATAGTATGTTCATTACCGGCGATAAATAACAAAGAACGCGCTTTCCTCCACGTGCATGGAAACCCTACAGCCAAAATGGGAGCCACTTAGAAAAACTACAACTTCTAGCAAATTTTTCCAAAAACCAGCCTAAAACTCTTTCTAAAGACTTGACATCTAGTGGAAGCCCTAGGAACTGCAATCTGGGAGGACTTTGCCTCGTAATAAACATGAAAGCCATTGGAAAAAGTGGTAGGCTGAATTTTTGTTATTTTATGGTTTTGCCTCGGGGTTTTGCCTGCCATATCAGTTCTGTTATACTCACAGACACTATTTTAACAGTTTTAGAAACTTTAAAGTGTTTTCTATCTATGCATATCCTAGCTTCTGGGCCTGAGTAACAGGCAGTTTACTTTGGCCACACTTTTCATCCGGACATGAAAATACTGCCCCCTACCCAAGAGAGGTTAACTTTGATTTTTGGTTGAGATGGAGAAGTGTGTCCAACATATTAATAATGAACTTGAAGATTACATTTGAAATAAACCAAAGCTTGAAACCCTAGGCCTATATGTAAACCCAGCAACAAAAAAAGAAACGTCCTTTCACTGTCAACTGCGTTTATTTTCAGCAAACTTAACATGTGTAAATATTTGTATGAACATAACAAGATTCAACAACTGAGACAGACAAAAACTGAACAAGTTCCACAGATGTGTGACTAACAGAAATTGAATAACGTGCCGCAGAACAAAGGGGGTGTCAAAATCAAAAGTAACAGTCAGTATCTGGTGTGGCCACCAGCTGCATTAAGAACTGCAGTGAATCTTCTCCTGCACCAGATTTTCCAGTTCTTGCTGTGAGATGTTACCCCTCTTCCACCAAGGCACCTGCAAGTTCCCGGACATTTTTGGGGGGAATGGCCCAAGCCCTCACGCTCCGATCCAACAGGTCACAGACGTGCTCAATGGGATTGAGATCCGAGCTCTTCGCTGGCCATGGCAGAACACTGACATTCCTGTCTTACAGGAAATCACGCACAGAACTAGCAGTATGGCTGGTGGCATTGTCATGCTGGATGTCAGGATGAGCCTGCAGGAAGGGTACCACATGAGGGAGGAGGATGTCTTCCCTGTAACGCACAGTGTTGAGATTGCCTGCAATGACAACAAGCTCAGTCCGATGATGCTGTGACACACCGCCCCAGACCATGACAGACCCTCCACCTCCAAATCGATCCCGCTCCAGAGTACAGGCCTCGGTGTAACGCTCATTCTTTCGACGATAAACGCGAATCCGACCATCACCCCTGGTGAGACAAAACCGTGAAGAGCACTTTTTTCCAGTCGTGCCTGGTCCAGCGACAGTGAGTTTGTGCCCATAGGCGACGTTATTGCCGGTGATGTCTGGTGAGGACATGCCTTACAACAAGCCTACAAGCCCTCAGTCCAGCCTCTCTCAGCTTATTGCGGACAGTCTGAGCACTGATGGAGGGATTGTGCGTTCCTGGTGTAACTCGGGCAGTTGTTTTTGCCATCCTGTGCCTGTCCTGCAGGTGTGATGTTCGGATGTACCGATCCTGTGCAGGTGTTGTTATACATGTTGTTATACAAAATGAAATATTACATTTACATAAGTATTCAGAACCTTTACTCAGACCCTTTGGCAGTGATTAGAGCATCGAGTCTTCTTGGGTATGACGCTACAAGCTTGGCACACCTGTATTTGGAGAGCTTCTTACATTCCTCAGTGCAGATCCTCTCAAGCTCTGTCAGGTTGGATGGGGAGCGTTGCTGCACAGCTATTTTCAGGTATTTTCAGAGCTGTTAGATCAGATTCAAGTCCTGTTGGAAGGTGAACCTTCGCTCCAGTTTCGATCCTGACTAGACTCTCAGTCCCTGCCGCTGAGAAACATCCCCACAGCATGATGCTGCTGTCACCACCATGCTTCACCGTAGGGATGGTGCCAGGTTTCCTCCAGACGTGACGGTTGGCATTCAGGCTAAAGAGTTCAATCTTGGTTTCATCACACCGGAGAATCTTGTTTCTCATGGTCTGAGAGTCTTTAGGTGCCTTTTGGCAAACTCCAAACGGGTTGTCTTGTGCAGTTTTACTGAGGACTGGCTTCCGTCTGTCCCCTCTACCATAAAGGCCTGATTGGTGGAGTGCTGCAGAGATGGTTGTCCTTCTGGAAGGTTGATCTCCTCAGAGGAACTCTAGAGCTCTTTCAGAGTGACCATCGGGTTCCTGATCACCTGTCTTACCAAGGCCATTCTCCCCACGATTGCTCAGTTTGGCCAGGTGGCCAGCTCTAGAAAGAGTATTTTTCCATTTAAGAATGATGGAGGCCACTGTGTTCTTTGGGACCTTCAATGCTGCAGATATTTTTTGGTACATGCACTATCAACTTTGGGACCTTAAATGGACAGGAGTGTGCCTGTGCAAATCCTGTCCAATCAAGTGGACTCCAATCAAGTTGTAGAAACATCTCAAGGATGATCAATGGAAACAGGAGGCACCTCTCAATTTCGAGTCTCACAGCAAAGGGTCTGAATACTTATGTAAATAAGGTATTTCTGTTTTGAAAAAACTGGTGAACCTTCGCTCCAGCTTTGTCATTATGGGGTATTGTTTGTAGATTGCTGATGATTTTTTATTTATTTAATCCATTTTAGAATAAGACTGTAACGCAACAAATTGTGGAAAAGGTCAAAGGGTCTGAATACTTCCCGAAATCACTGTGTGACTAATGTATGGTTACATTTAATAGGCTCTTTTAAACCAAAATGTTGGATTGACTTCAAAAGCAACAGTGAATATATTTAGTTATTAAGAGATTTCTCAACAATCATTCTCAGGATAGCACATTGGTAGTAGTCAGTGACAAATATCAGAGTTAAGCAGGGCTGTGCTTGATTAAAACCCTGGATTGCGAGACCAAATGAATAGCTGTAGATAGATCAACTCGTCAGTAGGAGGCTTGCATTTCGTTTAATTTGCTCAGTTTGTTCACAATGCCTGGAGAAGGAGGAGGAGGAGAAATGTACTATTTGTGTAATGTGGCTAGATGGTAGCTGTACCAAATTATTGTATATGTGTATAATTTGTCAAATGTTATTTGGTTTTGAGTTACAAAAAAAATTTCGTAGTGTCTTGTAAGCCCATGTGTGCTGGGCACCGGTAGATTTTCAGAGACTTATTTAAATCATATCAATCAATCATATTCAACTACTTGTATTTTCAAAAAAAATGATGTCAAAATGTATTTGAAAAAAATTGAAATACCCTAAATAGTATTTGAACCCAGAACTGCACTGTTCACACTCAACAAATACACGATACATACATTGCACATTGCCCATGTCATACACATCATACACATCTTGCACCACCACATACATAATGCATACAGTATATTGCATTCTGCCGTTACACATTTTGTCGGTGGCACACTGACACAACCTTGAAACTGAATAGCACAGTCAATGGAATTGCACAAGAGTACAGCTGACAACAATAACATGATGATATTGTAATGGATGTGTTGGGTCCTTGGACTCTCTGTGGTGACCATGGTACTAAGGTAATGTGTGTGTGTGTGTGTGTGTGTGTGTGTGTGTGTGTGTGTGTGTGTGTGTGTGTGTGTGTGTGTGTGTGTTAACCCAAACCCAAGGCTACATGGTAGACCATGGGATAAAGGAAAGCCCAGTTCCAAGCTGAATTCCTGACCTTAGGCCAACCAGCTAGCTACTACTATGATCACCTAATAACCTTTCACACCGTTTCCTTTCTACTGCAACTCTCCTGGTTTGTTGTAAAAGGTTATCTGTTCTAAACCAATGTGTTGGAATGGAAAGTTTTCAGCCAGGAAGGTTAAATAATCTCCATGAGTTTGTATTTCTCCCTAAGGCCCATAAAGTGTGTCATAAAAGACAAGAGCATGGATGACTGTTCATTTTTATGATCAAAGGTTACAGCTATTTGCGTGAATGAAGCCTTACAATCCTTAAAGAGGTAAAGGAGTTATTTCTCTGTTTCTCTGCTATTTCTCTGTTCTGTGTGTGTGTGTTAAAGATTATGTGCATGTATGTTTAAGAGAGAGAATTAATATAGAGAAACAGTAGTAGTTCTATACATTTTCTAATTCAGTCAGCATAGCAATCCCAGAACCCACAAGTGAAAATCAATCCCTTTCTGGCCTAATGGAGAGCTAGGCAGTTGCTATTGCTATTCAACTTGTAATGAAACTGGCCAAATTCTGTTTCAAGTTTGTATTCTAACCTCCCCATTCCCTCTCTCTCTCATTTACATTTACATTTAAGTCATTTAGCAGACGCTCTTATCCAGAGCGACTTACAAGTACATACATTCATACTTTTTTGTTGTACTCTCTCCATTTATCTCTGTGTACAGCAGGCTAAGTGTGGCTATGCTATCATCCTGATGGCACTGTACTGGTGTACAGAGTGTATGCCCCTGGCTGTGACTGCCCTACTGCCTGTTATCCTCTTCCCTATGATGGGCATCATGGAGTCTGGAGCAGTACGCAAACATTACACAAACAAAACAAAACAAATGACTGAAACCTGATGTCTACACTTTAGTCAGCGGGCTGACTAGGTCTTGACCTGTGTGTGTGTGTGTGTGTGTGTGCGTGTGTGTTACCTTTTCCAGGTGTGTGTCCAGTACCTAAAGGACTCTAACATGCTGTTCATTGGTGGTCTGTTGGTGGCCATCGCTGTTGAGAACTGGAATCTTCACAAACGCATCGCCCTCCGAGTACTACTAGTGGTGGGGGTACGACCGGCACTGTAAGTACACGAAGTTAGCTAGTAGCCACTGTAATACAGTAGCATTTACAGTCAGTATACTGTACAGTCAGAGTTAGCTACCGTTCTACAAAATATAGTCAGAGCAAGCAACATTAGCTACAAAATATAGTCAGAGCAAGCAACATTAGCCACAAAATACAGTCAGAGTTAGCAACATTAGCTACTGTTCTACAAAATACAGTCAGTGTTAGCAACATTAGCTACTGTTCTACAAAATACAGTCAGTGTTAGCAACATTAGCTACTGTTCTACAAAATACAGTCAGTGTTAGCAACATTAGCTACTGTTCTACAAAATACAGTCAGTGTTAGCAATATTAGCTACTGTTCTTCAAAATACAGTCAGATTTAGCAACGATAGCTACCGCTCTACAAAATACAAATCAGAGTAAGCAACATTAGCTACCGCTCTACAAAATACAGTCAGAGTTAGCAATATTAGCTACCATTCTACAAAATACAGTCAGAGAGCAATATTAGCTACTGTTCTACAAAATACAGTCAGAGTTAGCAATATTAGCTACCATTCTACAAAATACAGTCAGATTTAGACATATTAGGTATTGTACCGTAAAATGCAGTCAGAGTTAGCAACATTAGCTTTTGTCCTACAAAATACAGTCCGAGTTAGCAACATTTGCTACTGTATCACATAAAACAATAAGAACAATGTTAAAAGTAGGCCTACCTTAGTTATAAAAAAACAATACAGATAGATATTACATGCAATACAAAAGTAATGTTTGAATGCAATCACCATCCCCATCTCACTCTCTCCAGGCTGATGTCGGGGTTCATGGGTGTGACAGCCTTCCTTTCCATGTGGATCAGTAACACAGCCACCACAGCCATGATGGTGCCCATCGCCCAGGCTGTGCTAGGACAGCTGTGTGCCACAGAGGCCAGGCAGGATGAGCGGGAGCTGCAGGTTGAAGGGAAAGACAACCAGGCCTTCGAACTGGACACGAAAGCACCCCAAAGAGAAGAGATCAACACCAAACAGGACCTCGTCAAGATTCAGCAGGATCATATGTGTATGTCCTTTCCTGAATGTAATCTGTTTAAGGGGATTTTTATATTTCTTTCTTTAAAAACTTAAAAGTGATGTTATAAAGACCAACCCATTATTGCCTGATATGGTTCCTAGAACCATTTTCAATATGTTTTAAATACGTTTTAATAAGTTGTAAAGAGTACTCTGAATACAGTGTTAATGATTCTTCTGAGACAGGTGTGTGTGAATGAATGGAGAACAGGGACAGACAGGAACACGTCTCGTTTAACGTGTTCCTGTCTCAAACCTAGCCCTTTTTCCCCCTAACCCGCTAACCACATTCCTCTTTCTCTCTCTACCCCTCCTGTCCCTCTCTGTCCTTCCTCATCTTCCCTCCCTCCAGACAAGGATGAGGAGAGGGATGCGGACTCACCTCTGGAGAGGAGAAGAAAAGAGAGAGAGTTGAAGTACCAGCTCTTGACTAAAGGGATGAGTCTGAGTGTGTGCTACTCTGCCAGTATCGGAGGCACAGCCACCCTCACTGGCACCACACCCAACCTCATCCTCAAGGGACAGGTGGACGAGTAAGTTACACACACACAGGCACACACATACAGTGCATTCAGAAAGTATTCAGACCCCTTCTCAAATCAAATCAAATTGTATTTGTCACATACACATGGTTAGCAGATGTGAATGCGAGTGTAGTGAAATGCTTGTGCTTCTAGTTCCGACCATGCAGTAATAACCAACAAGTAATCTAACAATTTCACAACAACTACCTTATACACACAACTGTAAAATAAGAATATGTACATAAAGATATATGAATGAGCGATGGCCGAACTGCATAGGCAAGATTCAGTAGATGGTATAGAGATGGTATATACATATGAGATGAGTAACGTAGGGTATGTAAACATTATATAAAGTGGCATTGTTTAAAGTGGCTAGTGATACATTTATTACATACATTTTTCATTATAAAAGTGGCTAGAGATGAGTCAGTATGTTGGCAGCGGCAACTCAATGTTAGTGATGGCTGTTTAACAGTCTGATGCCTTGAGATAGTGGCTCGGGTGGCAGTGGCTCGGGTGGTCGTTGTCCTTGATGATCTTTTTGGCATTCCTGTGACATCGGGTGGTGTCGGTGTCCTGGAGGGCAGGTAGTTTGCCCCCGGTGATGCGTTGTACAGACCTCACTATCCTCTGGAGAGCCTTACGGTTGTGGGTGTAGCAATTGCCGTACCAGGCGGTGATACAGCCCGACAGGATGCTCTCGATTGTGCATCTGTAAAAGTTTGTGAGTGTTTTTGGTGACAAGCCGAATTTCTTCAGCCTCTTGAGGTTGAAGAGGCACTGCTGCGCCTTCTTCACCACGCTGTCTGTGTCGGTGGACCATTTCAGTCTGTCCGTGATGTGTACGCCGATGAACTTAAAACATTCCACCTTCTCCACTACTGTCCCGTCAATGTGGATAGGGGGGTGCTCCCTCTGCTGTTTCCTGAAGTCCACGATCATCTCCTTTGTTTTGTTGACGTTGAGTGTCAGGTTATTTTCCTGATACCACTCTCCGAGGACCCTCACCTCCTCCCTGTAGGCCGTCTCGTCGTTGTTGGTAATCAAGCCTACCACTGTATTGTCATCTGCAAACTTGATGATTGAGTTGGAGGCGTGCATGGCCACGCAGTCATGGGTGAACAGGGAGTACAGGAGAGGGCTGAGAACGCACCCTTGTGCGGCCGCAGTGTTGAGGATCAGCGGGGTGGAGATGTTGTTTCCTACCCTCACCACCTGGGGGAGGCCCGTCAGGATGTACAGGACCCAGTTGCACAGGGCGGGGTCGAGACCCAGGGTCTCGGGCTTAATGACGAGTTTGGAGGGTACTATGGTGTTAATGACCTCTTAAGGATCATACTCTTTTTTAAAATTTTCATCAAAAATAACATTCCCAAATCTAACTGCCTGAATCTCAGGACCTGAAGCAAGGATATGCATATTCTTGATACCATTTGAAAGGAAACACTTTAAAGTTTGTGGAAATGTGAAATTAAATTAAAGTAGGAGAATATAACACATTACATCTGGTAAAAGATACTACAAAGAAAAAACATGCATTTATAAAAATATAAAAAAATCCATCATCTTTGAAATTTAAGAGAAAGGCCATAATGTACCATTCCAGGTTAGGCACAGTTTTGATTTTGGCCACTAGATGGCTGTGTATGTGCAAAGTTTTAGACTGTTCAATGAACCATTGCATTTCTGTTCAAAATGTTGTATCAAGAATGCCCAAATGTACCTAATTGGTTAATTAATACATTTTCAAGTTCATAACTGTGCACTCTCCTCAAACAATGCCATGGTATTATGTCACTGTAATAGCTACTGTAAACTGGACTGTGCAGTTAGATTAATGAGAATGTAAGCTTTCTGTCCATATCAAGCTGCCAGTTGAGGACTTGTGAAGCATCTGTTTCTCAAACTAGACTCTAATGTACTTGTCCTCTTGCTCAGTTGTGCACCAGGGCCTCCCACACCTCTTTCTATTCTGGTTAGAGCCATTTTGCGCTGTTCTGTGAAGGGAGTAGTACACAGCGTTGTACGAGATCTTCACTTTCTCGGCAATTTCTTGCATGGAATAGCATTCATTTCTCAGAACAAGAATAGACTGACGAGTTTCAGAAGAAAGTCTTTGTTTCTGGCCGTTTTGAGCTTGTAATCGAACACACAAATGCTGATGCCTCACATACTCAATTGGTCTAAAGAAGGACAGTTTTATTGCTTCCTTAATCAGAACCACAGTTTTCAGCTGTGCTAACATAATCGCAAAAGGGTTTTCTAATGATCAATTAGCCTTTTAAAACGATAAACTTGGATTAGTTAACACAACGTGCCATTGGAACACAGGAGTGATGGTTGCTGATAATGGGCCTCTGTACGCCTATGTAGATATTCCATAAAATGTCCAGCTACAATAGTCATTTACAACATTAACAATTTCTACACTGTATTTCTGATCAATTTGATGTTATTTTAAAAGACAAAAAAATTTGCTTTTCTTTCAAAACAAGGACATTTCTAAGTGACCCCAAACTTTTGAACGGTAGTGTATATGTAGTAGAAAAGCTGTAAAAAACAAACAAGGTATGTGTCCTCAGATGAGGCGTGGTGGTGTAATGGGTCCATTTTTTAAATAAAAGAATGATGGAGACAACTGTGTTCTCGGGGACCTTCAATACTACGGAAATTTTTTGGTACCCTTCCCGAGATCTGTGCCTCGACACAGTCCTGTCTCGGAGCTCTACGGACAATTCCTTTGACCTCAAGACTTGGTTTTTGGGTCTGAATACTTATGTAAATAAGATATTTCTGTTTAAAAAAAACTGTTTTCGCTTTGTCATTATGGGGTATTGTGTGTAGATTGATGAGGAAAACATTTAATTTCATAAATTTTAGAATAAGTCTGTAACGTAACAACGTGTGGGAAAACAGGAAGCGCCCGTGCTCAGGTATGTTCCATGCTGGGTCCGACCAATCGGATTCCACGCTTCAAGATTGCTTTGATCACGTGGACTGGGATATGTTCCGCATAGCATCAGACAATAACATTGATGAATACGCTGATTTGGTCAGCGAGTTTACTAGCAAGTGCATCGGTGATGTTGTACCCACAGCGTCTATTAAAACCTTCCAACCAGAAACCATGGATTGATGGCAGCATTCGCGCAAAACTGAAAGCGCGAACCACTGCTTTTAAATCAGGGCAAGGTGACCGGAAACATGACCGTATACAAACAGTGTAGCTATTCCCTCCGCAAGGCAATCAAACAAGCTAAGCGTCAGTATAGAGACAAAGTAGAGTCGCAATTCAACGGCTCAGACACGAGAGGTATGTGGCAGGGTCTACAGTCAATCACGGACTACAAAAGTAAAACCAGCCCCGTCGCGGACCACGATGTCTTGCTCCCAGACAAACTAAACAACTTCTTTGCTCGCTTTGAGGACAATACAGTGCCCCTGACACGGCCTGCTACCAAAACCCTCGGGCTCTCCTTCACTGCAGCTAACGTGAGTAAAACATTTAAACGTGTTAACCCTCGCAAGGCTGCCGGCCCAGACGGCATCCCCAGCCTCGTCCTCAGAGCATGTGCAGACCAGCTGGTTGGTGTGTTTACGGACATATTCAATCAATCCTTATCCCAGTCTGCTGTTCCCACATGCTTCAAGAGGGCCACCATTGTTCCTGTTCCCAAGATAGCTAAAGTAACTGAGGTAAATGACTATCGCCCCGTAGCAATCACTTCCGTCATCATGAAGTGCTTTGAGAGACTAGTCAAGGACCATATCACCTCCACCCTACCTGACACTCTAGACCCACTCCAATTTGCTTACCACCCCAATAGGTCCACAGACGACGCAATCGCAAACACACTGCACACTGCCCTAACCCATCTGGACAAGAGGAATACCTACGTAAGAAGGCTGTTCATCGACTACAGCTCAGCATTTAATGAAAGCCTGCTCCAGAGCGCTCAGGACCTCAGACTGGGGCTTCCAACAGGTCAACAACCCTAAGCACACAGCCAAGACAATGCAGGAGTGGCTTCAGGACAAGTCTCTGAATGTCCTTGAGTGGCACAGCCAGAGCCCAGACTTGAACCCGATCGTACATCTTTCTAAAAATAGCTGTCCAGCGACAGTCCCCATCCAACCTGACAGAGCTTGAGAGGATCTGCAGAGAAGAGACTCCCCAAATACAGTTGTACCAAGCTTGTAGTGTCATACCCAAGAAGACTTAAGGCTGTAATCGCTGCCAAATGGGCTTCAACAAAGTACTGAGTAAAGGGTCTGAATACTTATGCAAATGTCTGATCTTTTTTTTTTTTTACGCTTTTACTTTGTCATTATGGGTTATTGTGTGTAGATTGATGCGAAAAAAGACTATTGAATCCATTTTAGAATAAGGGTGTAACGTAACAGACACAGATACCCACACATGTGCATTCATGCTCGCACACTCCATAAATATGACATTGAGTACATGACCATCATTTTCATACAGTCTTGATGAAGATAAAAATCAGGCCATATCTAAATCTCCTCCCTATCCCCTTCTCCCCTCTCCTCTCTCTCTCTCTCCTTTCTCCCCCTTCTCCCCTCCCATCTTCCCCCTCTCTATAGGCTCTTCCCAGGTAATGGCGATGTGATCAACTTTGCGTCGTGGTTTGGCTTTGCCTTTCCCAACATGGTCATCATGCTTATCCTGTCCTGGCTCTGGCTGCAGTTCATGTACATGGGCTTCAAGTAAGTAATGCTGCATTCAAAACAACTGGGAACTCAGAAAAATGGGAGGTCAAATCAGTGATCTTCAGGTCAGAACGGTCGGAGTTGGATGACCGTTCAAATCGATTTTTCCCAGTCAGAGCTCGTTTTTTCCCAAGTTCCCAGTAGTTTAAACACGCTGAATTTGTTATTTACTGACTTGCCTAGTTAAAAAAAAGGTTTAATAAAAAAATGTAAAAGTCAGAAGTTGGATATATCCGTTTTCCCAGTTCCGAGTTCCCAGTTGTTTTGAATGCGTGACATTCACAAGGCTCACTTCACATGTCATCCCTGTACAACATTCAAACCAGATTAATAATAAGTAAAAATAACATGGCTATAGGTAGCTACATGTATGTACATACAGGTAGGGGTAAAGTGACAAGGCAACAGGATAGAAATAGACAGTAGCAGCAGTGTATGTGGGGAGTGTAAAGGTGTGTGTGTATGTGTTAGTGTGTTGGGGTGTCAGTGTAAGTATGTGTTAGTGTATGGGTAGAGTCCAGTGTGTGTGTATAGAGTCAGTGAAAGAGTTATTGCAAAAAAAGGGTCAATGCAGGTAGTCCAGGTAGCCATTTGATTAGCTATTTAACAGTCTTGTTTAGCAGTCTTATGGCTTGGGGGTAAGAAACTGTTCAGGGTCCTGTTGGTTCCAGACTTTGTGCAGTGGTACCGCTTGCCATCTATGGCTGGAGTCTCTGAAAAAAGAGCCCCCCCCCCCAAAACATATGGGCCTTCCTCTGACACCGCATGGTATGGAGGTCCTGGATGGCAGGGAGCTCGGCCCCAGTGTTGTACTGGGCCGTACGCACTACCCTCTGTAGTGCCTTACGGTCGGATGCCATGCAGTTGCCGGTTATGCAGCCGGTCAAGATGCTCTCAATGGTGCAGCTGTGTAACTTTTTGAGGATCTGAGGGCCCATGACAAATACTTCAGCCTCCCGAGGGGGAAGATGTGCTGTTGTGCCCTCTTCACAACTGTGTGGGTGTGTGTGGAAAATGTTAATTCCTTAGTGTTGTGGACATCAAGGAAATTGAACCTCTCGACATACTCCACGACAGCACCATTCACGTGGCCGTACTCGCCCATACGGTTACTGTAGTCCACGATCAGCTCCTTTTGTATTTGTATTTGAATGTATTATGGATCCCCATTTGTTGCTGCAATGGCAGCAGCTACTCTTCCGGGTGTCCAGCAAAATTAAAGCAGTTATACATTTTAAAAACATTACAATACATTCATAACCGATTTTACAACATATTAAGTGTGTGCCCTCCGGCCTCTACTCTACTACCACGTATCTATAAGACAAAATCAATGTGTAAATGTGTGTATAGTGCGTATGTTATCGTGTGTTTGTATGCATGCGTCTATGCTTGTGTTGTTCCATAAGGCGTATCTTTATATCTGTTTTTAATCAAATTTTACTGCTGGCATCAGTTACTTGATTTGGAATAGAGTTCCATGTAGTCGTGGCTCTATGTAGTACTGTGCGCCTCCCATAGTCTGTTCTGGACTTGGGGACTGTGAAGAGACCTCTGGTGGCATGTCTTGTGGGTATGCATGGGTATCTGAGCTGTGTGCCAGTAGTTCAAACAGACAGCTCGGTGCATTCAACATGGCAATACCTCTCACAAATACAAGTAGTGATGAAGTCAATTTTGAGGCAGGCGAGATTGACATGCATATGATTAATGTTAGCTCTCTGTGTACATCCAAGGGCCAGCCGTGCTGCCCTGTTCTGAGCCAATTGCAAAGTCCCTCTTTGTGGCACCTGACCACAGGATTGAACAGTAGTCCAGGTGCGACAAAACTAGGGCCTGTAGGACCTGCCTTGCTGATAGTGCTGTTAAGAATGTAGAGAAGCGCTTTATTATAGGCAGATTGTTTTGACCATGACGGTTTACATTCCAGGGTTACTCCAAGCAGTTTAGTCTCCTCAACTTGCTCAATTTCAACATTATTAATTTCAAGATTTAGTTGAGTTATTTAGGATATACTTATTCCTTTCCACCCATTCTGAAACTAACTGCAGCTCTTTGTTAAGAGTTGCTGTCATTTCAGTCACTGTGGTAGCTGACGTGTATAGTGTTGAGTCATGTGCATGCATGGACACACTGGCTTTACACAAAACCAGTGGCATGTTGTTAGTAAAGATTTAAAAAAATCACATGCCCTAGACAGCCTCCCTGGGGAATTCCTGATTCTACCTGGATTTTGTTGAAAAGGCTTCCATTAAAGAACACCTGTGTTTTGTCAGATATGTAACTCTTTATCCACAACATAGCAGGGGGTGTAAAGCCATACACATACATTTTTCCGGCAAGGGACTATGATCTACAGTGGGGCAAAAAAGTATTTAGTCAGCCACCAATTGTGCAAGTTCTCCCACTTAAAAAGATGAGAGAGGCCTGTAATTTTGATCATAGGTACACTTCAACCACCCGAGGCCTCCCGGGTGGCGCAGTGGTCTAGGGCACTGCATCGCAGTGCTAGCTGCGCCACCAGAGTCTCTGGGTTCGCGCCCAGGCTGGGCTGGGTTCGCGCCCAGGCTCTGTCGCAGCCGGCCGCAACCGGGAGGTCCGTGGGGCGACGCACAATTGGCATAGCGTCGTCCGGGTTAGGGAGGGTTTGGCCGGTAGGGATATCCTTGTCTCAGTATGTAAAATGTAATAAAATGTATGCACTCTACTGTAAGTCGCTCTGGATAAGAGCGTCTGCTAAATGACTAAAATGTAATGTAAAAAAATGAAGAGCACAGTGACTTTCAACGTCGAACCATCATACTGTAGAATGCCTTCTCTCCAACAAGTCAGTTCGTAAAATGTCTGCCCTGCTAGAGCTGCCCCGGTCAACTGTAAGTACGGTTATTGTGAAGTGGAAATGTCTAGGAGCAACAACGGCTCAGCCGCGAAGTGGTGGGCCACACAAGTTCATGGAATGGGACCGCCGAGTGCTGAAGCGTGTAATGTGTAAAAATCTCTACAGAGTTCCAAACTGCCTCTGGAAGCAACGTCAGCACAAGCACTGTCCGTCGGGAGTTCATGAAATGGGTTTCAAAGACAGAGCAGTCGCACAAGCCTAAGCTCACCATGCGCAATTCCAAGCGTCAGCTGGAGCTCACCACCATTGGACTCTGGTGCAGTGGAAATACGTTCTCTTGAGTGATGAAACACTTCACCATCTGGCAGTCCGATGGACAAATCTGGATTTGGCAGATACCAGGAGAATGCTACCTACCCCAATGCATGGTGCCAACTGTAAAGTTTGGTGGAGGAGGAATAATGGTGTGGGGCTGTTTTTCATGGTTCAGGCTAGGCCCCTTAGTTCCAGTGAAGGAAAATCATAACACTACAGCATACAATGACATTCTAGTCGATTCTGTGCTTCCAACTTTGTGGAAAACAGTTTGGGGAAGGCCCTTTCCTGTTTCAGCATGACAATGCCCCCCGTGCACTTGACTGGCATGCACAGAGTCCTGATCTCAACTCCATCGAACACCTTTGGGATGAATTGGAACACTGACTGCAAGCCAGGCCCAATCGCCCAACACCAGTGCCCGACCTCACTAATGCTCTTGTGGCTGATTGGAAGGAAGTCCACGCAGCAATGTTCCAACATCTAGTGGAAAGCCTTCCCAGAATAGTGGAGGCTGTTCTAGTAGCAAAGGAGGTAGCAACTCCATATTAATGCCAGTGATTTTGGAATTAGATGTTTGACAAAGTGTCCACATACTTTTGGTCATGTAGTGTAAATGCCTCATGAGCTTAGTTTAACTTTCATACCCTGTCAGAACCCAAATTCTAAGCTTGTTTACTGACAATGATTGCAAACAAAGTAAATGTAATCAAACACTGTAGCCTCAAAACATGGTTAACTTTAAATTTGATATCATGGATGGTCAGTCCTTGCAGCCATTGCTTTGTATAAGAATTTGATAGTGATTACGTTTTTCCTGCCTCATCCCTCAGGTTTTTACCGAAACAGTGGTACTTTGTTTTTGTTGCTGATTTAATAAATGCATTTCTATAGCATCTAACATATGTTTTACAATGGTGGGGAAGTGCCAAGATGGAGGTGTATTTGCTTCAAAACAGATCCCGTTAGTCATCTAGTGTATATTTAAATAATTGTCCGACACTCACAATAAGCACAAAAACCACTAACTGTAAGGTTGCAGCTCAAATGACACCCTATTCCCCATAAAGTGCACACATTTTGATCAGATCACTAGTGTACCGCTTTATTGTGGGAATAAGAGTACAATTTAAGACACAACTTGTCACGCCTGTGTCACGAACCGGCTCGAAGCCCGTAACAAAAAGGGAGACAACGTGGAGATAAGGAATAACAAAATATATTTATTAACTAAGGTAACCTATATTCAAATAAACAATAGCGTGTCAGCGTGGAGAGTGTCTCCCCAATGAATGTGGAAGAGGTCTATTTATCCTGGGACACACCTGGGCCCAGGTGTTTCCCATGTAGCTGACGACCCTCCCAACTCCACCCACCGGCATCCTAATAAGGAAACGAGCAAAGAGAGAGAATACGGCAGACAGAGTGGGAGGGTCATCACAACCCCCCATAAAACCGGGGACCAACGAGGACCCCGGGACAACGTACCAGCCTCTGCGTCCCAAATTGACACAGCCTCTGCGTCCCAAATTGACGAGGGGTTACGTGTTCACACTTCCACTTGCCCCAGCCAACCTCCTCCTCCCCAGACCTCAGCAACCTTTGCGCACAGGAAGCAACCTTTAAGAGAAAAGAAGAACACAAGACCAGGAGGGAACAGGCAGGAAAGATAGAACATGACAATACCAAACTATGGTCAGTCACGTAAACATTCAGGAACAGGGCACACAAGAGACCGCATCAGCTACAAACTCCAACGAAAATAACATCTCAGGGTCCTTCCTAATTTTTTACAACATCTCCCAACGATTCAGTCACTTCCCAACGATTCACAGTCACTTCTCAACGATTCACAGTCACTTCTCAACGATTCACAGTCACTTTTCAACGATTCACAGTCACTTCTCAACGATTCACAGTCACTTCTCAACGATTCACAGTCACTTCCCAACGATTCAGTCACTTCTCAACGATTCACAGTCACTTCTCAACGATTCAGTCACTTCTCAACGATTCACAGTCACTTTTCAACGATTCACAGTCACTTCTCAACGATTCACAGTCACTTCTCAACGATTCACAGTCACTTCCCAACGATTCACAGTCACTTCTCAACGATTCACAGTCACTTCTCAACGATTCACAGTCACTTCTCAACGATTCACAGTCACTTTTCAACGATTCACAGTCACTTCTCAACGATTCACAGTCACTTCTCAACGATTCACAGTCACTTCCCAACGATTCACAGTCACTTTTCAACGATTCACAGTCACTTCTCAACGATTCACAGTCACTTCTCAACGATTCACAGTCACTTCCCAACGATTCACAGTCACTTCCCAACGATTCACAGTCACTTCCCAACGATTCACAGTCACTTCTCAACGATTCACAGTCACTTCTCAACGATTCACAGTCACTTTTCAACGATTCACAGTCACTTCTCAACGGTTCACAGTCACTTCTCAATGGTTCACAGTCACTTCTCAACGATTCTGCTGAGCACACCAGACCACAACAAGAGAAATGACAATCACACTGGGCACCACAGAAAAGAGACATGGAGCTTCCCCAAAACCTACAATAACTCAATCCTAGTCTTCGTGCGGATTTGCGGTGGGTATTTACGCACTGTAGCCCGCTGGCAAGGAAATAAACCCCCCAGCACGCTGGCAGATTCCCCCAAGCCACGGATGTGCCCCGGAGACAACTGCTCAGTCCACAGACACCACACAAAAATAACAAACATTAACCATGCCCAACATATTCCAAAAATGAAACATGTCGCTAAGCCTATCAGGGGAAAAGGCGGGAAAAACAGAGTACCGAAATACATGTGTCACAAAACAAACAATACCTCACAGTGCAAAGAACTGAACTAAATAGTGTGTGATAATGACATACAGGTGTGTGAACAGGTGATTAGAATTCAGGTGATTGGGATCTGGAGAGTGAGCTGGGATCTACGTGTTTGAGGGTGTGAGTTGGAAGCCGACGTTACAACAGGTGTGCGTAATGAAGGGCAGACTGTTGCCCTCGAGCGCCAGGGAGGGAGAGCGGGAATAGGCGTGACAGTAAGATTGTAACTAGTTACTTCTAGTTAATTCCAAATACATTTGCTGTCAGGATGGGTAATGCACTATATAAGTACACACTAGTTACAAGTAAGTACCCCTGAAGATACACTTCATTTTAACCAGCTAAATCCTGTGTAACACCTAGTAATTATATTGTCCTTATGAAGGTATTACATGTACTTTGTGATGTACTTTATCCTCTCACTTGTACAGAAAGGAGGTTCAGGTTGTCGAAATGGGGAACGTTCATAATTTTTTACCTTTTTTCTAAATATTACAAATAATTTTTGATTATAATCTGGGATGACACCCATATCGTTGACACCAGCCAGTGAAGTTGATTTATGTCTGATCTGTTTTGGTAAACTCAAGCAAGTTAAACCCAGATGGTACACGTTTTGGGGGCAAGAGCTAGCAGCAACATTGAGTGGAGATTTTGAAGAGTGCGCATTCATGGGTAGATAATCAGAGCCTAAAGCGCCTTCAAACCTTGTAATTTCGGACACCCAGCGATCTGTAAACAAGAGATTACAACCTTGTGACAGTTATTAATGAACTGGATGCTCCTGTGTGGCTTAATTGGTTGAGCATGGTGCTTGCAATGCCAGGGTTGTGGGTTTGAGTCCCACGGTGGACCAGTATGAGAAAATGTATGAACTCACTACTGTAAATCACTCTGGATAAGAGAGTCTGCTAAATTACTCAAATGTAAAAATGGATGCAGCTGAGAAGAAATTGGTGAATTTAGTGTAAACTTGCCCATTCTAAACAAGCATTTAAGAAGCATTAGTTGTTATGCCGCTGTAATTACAGACTGTAATTACCACCAGTTACATGTTGTTATTACAGTGTAACTATGAGTTATTACAATGAACTACAATACTTACACTGTAATAAGGACCCCTTAAAATAAATTGTTTCTGAACACTTTGATGAGAAAACAGAAATCACCTCCTTCTCCCACCTCCACATCTCGACCCTTCTGGGAGGGAGAGAAGGAGATGATGACCGGTGTGGTGATGGAGTGGCAGCACCTACAGCACCTCATCCATCACCACATACCACTTCCAGTATGCGGCTGTGGCTTCCCCTCCCTCCTTGCTGATTCCGGTGGGAGAGCTTTCAACTCCTGAAAAATATGGAAAAGAATAGTATCGTGGAAAATCATGTATACTGAGAGAAACTTGGACAACTATTCAAACAATCAATCTTTATTTAAGATCGATTAATTATTGCAATAATGAATCTGGTCGACTGCACACTCTGAAGTGTGTGTTGCCGAGAGCTTAACCTTACAGACAAAGCAGAGTTTAAAAAATGCTTAGTCATGGCTGGTTCCACCCCTCCCATGCAGATCGGGGGGCATCATAAGCCATCTCGGGTTCATCTTGTGGTGCCGTTTCCCAGATGCCAGGATGATTAGGAACAATAACTGTTTTGTTCTACTCCTCCAGTTCTACTCCTCCAGGCTCTCTCTATCTCGGTTACTCCCACCACATCTTGTCAATGGAATGCATGCTGTTAACACCCCAGCCATCCTACAATCTCAGCTTGATGCCCTCAATCTCACACAAATCATCAATGAACCTACCAGGTACCACCCCAAAGCCGTAAACACGGGCACCCTCATAGACATCATCCTAACAAACTTGCCCTCTAAATACACCTCTGCTGTTTTCAACCAAGATCTCAGCGATCACTGCCTCATTGCCTGCATCCGTAATGGGTCAGCGGTCAAATGACCTCCACTCATCACTGTCAAACGCTCCCTGAAACACTTTAGCATTACCCACCATCTTAAATAAGCATGCCCCATTCAAGAAATTTAGAACCAGGAACAGATATAGCCCTTGGTTCTCTCCAGACCTGACTGCCCTTAAAGCTAGTGAGGGAGATAAGTGTTTCCAGTTTCAGAGATTTTTGTAGTTCGTTTCAGTCATTGGCAGCAGAGAACTGGAAGGAGAGGCGGCCAAAGGAGGAATTGGCTTTGGGGGTGACCAGAGAGATATACCTGCTGGAGCGTGTGCTACAGGTGGGTGCTGCTATGGTGACCAGCGAGCTGAGATAAGGGGGGACTTTACCTAGCAGGGTCTTGTAGATGACCTGGAGCCAGTGGGTTTGGCGACGAGTTTCATACCAGCCAACGAGAGCGTACAGGTCGCAGTGGTGGGTAGTATATGGGGCTTTGGTGACAAAACGGATGGCACTGTGATAGACTGCATCCGTGTTTATTGAGTAGGGTATTGGAGGCTATTTTGTAAATGACATCGCCGAAGTCGAGGATCGGTAGGATGGTCAGTTTTACGAGGGTATGTTTGGCAGCATGAGTGAAGGATGCTTTGTTGCAAAATAGGAAGCCAATTCTAGATTTAACTTTGAATTGGAGATGCTTAATGTGAGTCTGGAAGGAGAGTTTATAGTCTAACCAGACACCTAGGTATTTGTAGTTGTCCACATATTCTAAGTCAGAACCGTCCAGAGTAGTGATGCTGGTGCAGGCAGCGATCGGTTGAACAGCATGCATTTAGTTTTACTTGTATTTAAGAGCAGTTGGAGGCCACGGAAGGAGAGTTGTATGGCATTGAAGCTCGTCTGAAGGGTTGTTAGCTTCCCACATATCCCAGAGAAGTTAACGTCCCACTTGGCCAAAAGCCAGAAAAAAATGTAGCGCGCCAAATTCAAATATATTACTATAAAAATCAATCTTTAATGAAATCCCACATGAAATACACCAAATTAAAGCGACACATGTTGTGAATCCAGCCAACATGTCTGATTTCAAAAAGGATTTACGGCGAAAGCACACCAAACGATTATGTTAGCTCAGTACATAGCCACAGAAAAACACAGCCATTTTCCCAGCCAAAGATAGGAGTCACAAAAAGCAGAAATAGAGATAAAATGAATCACTAACCTTTGATTATCTTCATCAGATGACACTCATAGGACATCATGTTATACAATACATGTATGTTTTGTTCAATAATGTGCATATTTATATCCAAAAATCTTAGTTTACATTGGCGCCATGTTCAGAAATTCCTCCAAAATATCCGGAGAAATTGCAGAGAGCCACATCTAATAACAGGAATACTCATCATACATTTGATGAAAGATACATGTTTTACATAGAATTAAAAATACACTTGTTCTTAATGCAACCGCTGTGTCAGATTTTAAAAAAACTTAACAGAAAAAGCACACCATGCAATAATCTGAGACGGCGCTCAGATATAACAACATTTCTCCTCCATGTCAACAACAGAAATACGAAATTACATCATAAATATTCCTTTACCTTTGATGATCTTCATCAGAATGCACTCCCAGGAATCCTAGTTCCACAATAAAGCGTTGTTTTGTTTGATAATGTCCATTACTTATGTCTAAGTAGCTACTTTTGCTAGCATGTTTAGTGCACATGTCCAAACACTCGCGCAGATGCAGGCGAACTCGGACGAAAACTTCAAAAAGTTATATAACAGGTCGAATAAACTGGTCAAACTAAGTAGAGAATCAATCTTCAGGATGTTGTTATCATAACTATCCAATAACGTTCCAACCGGAGAATTCCTTTGTGTCTCTAGAAGTTATGGAAAGCAAGACGATATCGTTTGGAACGCGCATGACCAGGAACTGACATTCTGTCAGACCAATGACTGAAACACTTCCCATCCGGCCCCACATCACACTAGAGGCTTCATGCCACGTTCTACAGACTGTTGACATCTAGTGGAAGGCGTAGGAAGTGCAAACAGATCCATATCTTACAGGGAATTGAATAGGCGATGAGTTGAACATTGACCACTCTCAGAATTCTCACTTCCTGTTTGGATTTTTTTTCTCAGGTTTTTGCCTGCCATATGAGTTCTGTTATACTCAGACATAATTCAAACAGTTTTAGAAACTTCAGAGTGTTTTATATCCAATAGTAATAATAATATGCATATATTAGCATCTGGGACAGAGTAGGAGGAATTTCACTATGGGCACGCAATTCATCCAAAAGTGAAAATGCTGCCCCCTATCACAAAGAAGTTAACAGTAATACAATCAGGGCACGGCATAGTCCCGGGAGAGCTCTGCATTGTTGATTTATGATATCTGAATGTACATCAGTTGGCAACAAGATCATATTGTACAGCAATTTCATCCGGTAACATGAATACAAAGCCGGCGAGAGGTGGTTAGAATAAGATGGGAGGCCAAAAGTCTGTGTAACTAATAGAGTCAGAGTCCCGAGCATAGTCAGTCCCACGGTAGGGTAAAGAACGTTTTTAGTCAACAAAGTATGCAGGAGACATGAGACAAATAGCAAAATGCACATGACATTTTTTTAATATACTATAACAACTTGGGGCTAGACATTGTAAGTTCAGAGTCACTCGCCCCAACAGTGCATGTGTGCTGGAGGCGAGCGAAAGCTCGGGAGAGATGGGTACCTGTACCAGACTTGGGGAGACATGCCAGGGCAGACGTTGAACAGATCGCCAGGTGAAATCCAAGCAGCAGTGCAGCAGGCAATGGGAGTAGGTGTCACACCTACTTGGGAGAAGCTTTTATTTCTGGAGGCAGATTTCTTGTAGAAAATGCAACTGAATGGTCTTTGAACCGCAGAAGGGGGCTTCAGAGGACGCTTCAAGGACTCTTGACACTTGTTGAGCCCAAAGGCCTTCACACCTTAGTGCTAATTGAATTTGTATCTGGTCTGTCCTTACAAGCCTCAGCATTCAGTCCACATTAAGTAAAATATATCATTGTAATGTGCTCTATTTTTCACTCAGTTCCAGGTTGGAATGGTGTCCCCAGGTCTCTGCTGTTTGTTTGCTAGGGCACCCTCCATATAGCTTGGGGGGAAAAAACCTTGGAAGCAGTAATCTCTCCGGTTAATTTTGGTCAAAATTAGGTTGTAGGTTTGGAGTTTTAATCTGGAGGGGAGGCCATGCTGTGGAGGGTATCATCCTGCATATGTACCTGCCGAAGAATACCAGTTCATCTAACTCCAAATCTATCATTTTGTAAAAAAACATGTTGAAAAATGTCAGAGCTCACATTAACCTTTAACGAGTCACCAACCCGGATCCGGGATCACCCCCCACTCCCCCCCCACTGAGTAGCATAGCTAGCATAGCGTCACAAGTAAATTGTAGCATCTAAATATCATTAAATCACAAGTCCAAGACACCAGATGAAAGATACAGATCTTGTGAATAAAGCCACCATTTCAGATTTTTAAAATGTTTTACAGGGAAGACACAATATGTAAATCTATTAGCTAACCACGTTAGCATAAGACACAATTTTTTTACTCCAACAGTTTTTTCCTGCGTCAGTAGCTATCACTAATTCGACTAAATAAAAATATATATAGCCACTAACCAAGAAACAACTTCATAAGATGACAGTCTGATAACATATTTATGGTATAGCATAGTTTTTTTTTGAAAAATGTGCATTTTTCAGGTATAAATCACAGTTCTACATTGCAGCTGCAATCTGAAATAGTGCTGACGCAGCCAGAACAATTACAGAGACCAACGTCATATAACTAATTACTTATCTTAAAACATTTCAGAAAAATACACAGCGTACAGATATTGAAAGCCCAACATCTGGTGAATCCAAACAATATTTCAGATTTATTAAATGTTTTATAGCGAAAACAAAATGTAGCGCTAAATTAGCATAGCCACGCCAGCCAGAACCAGCTGGGCGCCCCCGACCAGTTCACATGCACGACAGATATATGAAATAACATCGTAAATTGGGTCTTACTATTGCTGATCTTTCATCAGAATGTTGATCAATGTGTCCTTAGTCCTGATGAGTCGTTCAATCCATTCATAATGGCAACTTTCCCTCTTCATTTAGCATATGTACTGGTCGACTGGCCAAAGTAAAAAAAGTCACAGAACGGAACACGGCAAAACTCCCGAAAAAATTCAAATAATCTGATTAAACTATATTGAAAAAACATACATTAAGATGATATGGTCACATGTATCAAACAAACTTCGAGACGGAGATAGTTTTCATCCGTAACGGCAGCAAAACAGTAGACAATCGCACCTCCAAATAGCGCGAATCAGAGAACCGGAAGTTGTCGGTCACGCCAAAGAAATAGGTCTTATTTCACGTCAGTACAAGGTAAACAAAAAATTTCTCCTCTGACGTCCTCTTGACACCCAGAGGAAGACGAATGAAGTGTGTTTCGGGTCATAGGTGGCGTGACCATATATAGGCAGAGCGTTGAAGCGAGCATACACATCTTGCATTCTTCTTCTTGGTCAGGGAAAGTGCTGTCAAATGACTTCTGTTTAACTCAGAGACAAAATTGAAACGGTTTTAGAAACTATAGATTGTTTTCTATCCAATGGTATTAATTATATGCATATAGTAAGAGCAATAATTGAATAAGAGGCAGTTTAATCTGTAGAGGAAATTATGCTAATGCGAAAACAGCACCCCCTATAGTGGCAAGAAGTTTTTAAGCTGTGTCTCTCTCTCTGAGGGGGGCGTGTCTCTCTTTATGGATATTGCTTCCCTGATATGATTGTTCCAGGGTGAATATCTACAGGACTTGTAGCAAGTGTCCACTCCTTTTTACGATGTCTGTTATGTCTTTTCATCTTGTGTCAGATGTTGACCTTGAGTTTGTTCCCAGCTGAAAGCTTTCATCCAATGGGGTTACAGGATCTGTACTATTTTATTTACTGCAGCAGGATTAGACTGTAGGACACACACTAGTCAGTGATTAGCCAACATTTTACTACTTTGTATACATCAATGCACAAAGTATTCACACCCCTTGAATTTTTCCATATTTTGTTAAGTCACAATATGGGATTCAAATGGATATAATTGTAATTTTTGTCAACAATCTTCACAAAATGTTCTGTAATGTCAAAGTGCTAGAAAAATTCTAACATTTAAAAAAACTTTATGGATAATAAAACCATAATATATCTTGATTAGATGTAGTATTCAACCCCCTGAGTCACCTTTGGCAGCGAATATAGCGAATTTTACAAATTCTTCAAGCTCTGTCAAGTTGGTTGTTGATCATTGCTAGACAGCAATTGTCCAGTTTTGCCATAGATCTTCAAGCCAATTTAAGTCAAAACGGTAACTAGACCACTCAGGAACATTCAATGTCAAATCAAATCAAATGTAGTTATAAAGACCTTTTTACATCAGCAGATGTCACAAAGCGCTTATACAGAAACACAGCCTAAAACCCCAAACAGCAAGCAATGCAGATGTAGAAGCATGGTGGCTAGGAAAAACTCCCTAGAAAAGGAAGGAACCTAGGAAGAAACCTAGGAAGAAACCTAGAGAGGAACCAGGCTCTGAGGGGTGGCCAGTGTTGGTAATCTTCTCTGAGATGCAGTGCCTTAGACCGCTGCGCCACTCGATAAGATCTCAACCAGGCAAGAACTTGTCCTTGTAAACCAATTAGGGTTTCGAATCTCTCCAAAAGAATGTGGTGATCAATGGTATCAAAAGCTGCACTAAGGTCTAGGATCAAGAGGACAGACGCAGAGCCTCGGTCAGACGCCATTAAAGGGTAATTTACCACCTTCACGAGTGCAGTCTCTGTAGTATGATGGGGTCTAAAACCAGCCTGGAGTGTTTCAAATACATTATTTGTCCTCAGGAAGGCAGTGAGTAGCTGCACAACAACTTTTTCAAAAATGTTGACAGGAAAGGAAGATTCAATATAGGCCAATATAAACTCAGCAAAAAAGAAACGTCCTCTCACTGTCAACTGCGTTTATTTTCAGCAAACTTAACATGTAAATATTTGTATGAGCATAACAAGATTCAACAACTGAAACAAGTTCCACAGACATTTGACTAACATAAATGGAATAATGTGTCTCTGAACAAAGGGGGGGTCAAAATCAAAAGTAACAGTCAGTATCTGGTGTGGCCACCAGCTGCATTAAGTACTACAGTGCATCTCCTCCTCATGGCCTGCACCCGATAAGCCAGTTCTTACTGTGAGATATTACCCCACTCTTCCACCAAGGCTCATGCAAGTTCCAGGACATTTCTGGGGGGAATGGCCCTGGTCCTCACCCTCCGATTCAACAGGTCCCAGACGTGCTCAATGGGATTGAGATCCGGGCTCTTCGCTGGCCATGGCAGAACACTGACATTCCTGTCTTGCAGAAAATCACGCACGAGCTGTATGGCTGGTGGCATGCTGGAGGGTCACGCCAGGATGAGCCTGCAGGAAGGGTAGCACATGAGGGAGGAGGATGTCTTCCCTGTAACGCATAGCGGTAAGATTGCCTGCAATGACAAGCTCAGTCCGATGATGCTGTGACACACCGCCCCAGACCATGACGGATCCTCCACCTCAAAATCGCTCCCGCTCCAGAGTACAAGCCTCGGTGTAACGCTCATTCCTTTGACGATAAACACACATCCGACCATCACCCCTGGTGAGACAAAACCACGAAAAAGTGAAGAGCACTTTTTGCCAGTCCTGTCTGGTCCAGCGACGGTGGATTTGTGCCCATAGGCGACGTTGTTGCCGTTGGTGTCTGGTGAGGACCTGCCTTACAACAGGCCTGCAAGCCCTCAGTCCATCCTCTCTTAGCCTATTGCTGACAGTCTGAGCACTGATGGAGGGATTGTGCGTTCCTGGTGTAACTCGGGTAGTTGTTGTTGCCATCCTGTACCTGTCCTGCAGGTGTGATGTTCGGATGTACCGATCCTGTGCAGGTGTTGTTACACGTGGTCTGCCACTGCGAGGACGATCAGCTGTCCGTCCTGTCTCCCTGTAGTGCTGTCTTAGGCGTCTCACAGTACTGACATTGCAATTTATTACCCTGGCCACATCTGTAGTCCTCATGCTTCCTTGCAGCATGCCTAAGGCATGTTCACGCAGATGAGCAGGGACCCTGGGCATCTTTCTTTTTGTGTTTTTCAGAGTCAGTAGAAAGGCTTCTTTAGTGTCCTAAGTTTTCATAACTGTGACCTTAATTGCCTACCGTCTGTAAGCTGTTAGTGTCTTAACGACCGTTCCACAGGTGCATGTTCATTAATTGTTTATGTTTCATTGAACAAGCATGGGAAACAGTGTTTAAACCCTTTAGAATGAAGATCTGTGAAGTTATTTGGATTTTTACGAATTGTCTTTGAAAGACAGGGTCCTGAAAAAGGGACGTTTCTTTTTTTTGCTGAGTTCATATATCTTTTTTGGGGGGTTGAGGTTTGACTTTTTCAGGAGACGCTTTATTGCTGACCCTTTTAGTGAGTTTGGTACACATCTGGAGGATAGGGAACTGCTTATTATGTTCAACATAAGATGCCAAGCACAGGAAGTAGCTCTTTCAGTAGTTTAGTTAGAATAGGGTCCAGTAGACAGCTGGAAGGTTTAGAGTTCATTACTATTTTCGTGAATGTGTCGAGATACAGGATTTAAAAAACTTGAGTGTCTCCATTGATCCTAGCTCCTGGCAGTTCTGTGCACTCAGGACAAGCGAGTTTTGGAGAAAAACGCAGATTTAAATAGGAGTCCGTAATTTGCTTTCTAATGATCATAATCTTTTAATCTAAGAAGTTCATGAATTCATCATTGCTGAAGTGAAGGCCATCCTCACTTGGGGATTGCTGCTTTTTAAGTTAGCTTTGCAACAGTATCAACAATATGTTTTGGATTGTTTTTATTCTCCTTACGCAGGTTGGATAAGTAGACTGATCGAGCAGCAGTGAGGGCTCTTCAATCTTGCACTTTACTGTCTTTCCAAGCTAGTCGGAAGACTTCCAGTTTAGTGGAGTGTCATTTCCGTTCCAATTTTCTGGAAGCTTGCCTTAAGGGTCGGGTATTTTCTGTATTTCAGGGAGCTCATTTCTTATGAAAAATGTTTTTTGACGTGTGACTGCATCTAGGGTATTATGCAAGCCTAAATGTTGATCTAAATGTAGGTGGTTAAAACCTCTAACACCTCCCAAACCCGGATCCGGGATCCCCCCCATCAAAAAAGCTGACTAGCATAGCCTAGCCTAAAGCCACAGGGATATCATATAATAAAATGTTCATGAAATCACAAGTCCAAGACACCAAATGAAAGATACACATCTTGTGAATCCAGCCATCATTTCTGATTTTTAAAATGTTTTACAGGGAAGACACAATATGTAAATCTATTAGCTAACCACGTTAGCAAAAGACACCACTTTTTTACTCCACCATTTTTTTACTCCATCAGTAGCTATCACAAATTCGACCAAATAAAGATATAAATAGCCACTAACCAAGAAACAACTTCATCAGATGACAGTCTGATAACATATTTATTGTATAGCATATGTTTTGTTAGAAAAATGTGCATATTTCAGGTATAAATCATAGTTTACCATTGCAGCCACCATCACAACTCTCACCAAAGCGACTAGAATAACTACAGAGAGCAACGTGAATTAGCTAATTACTCATCATAAAACATTTCTTAAAAATACACAGCGTACAGCAGATGAAAGACACAGATCTTGTGAATCCAGCCAATATTTCAGATTTTCTAAGTGTTTTACAGCGAAAACACAATATAGCGTTATATTAGCTTACCACAATAGCAAACATCACAACAGCATTGATTCAAGGCAAAAATAGCGATAACGTATAAACCACCAAAATATATACATTTTTTCACTAACCTTCTCAGAATTCTTCAGATGACAGTCCTATAACATCATATTACACAATGCATATAGAGTTTGTTCGAAAATGTGCATATTTAGCGGCACAAATCGTGGTTATACAATGAGAAAAGTAGCAAAGCTGCCCAGAAAATGTCAGGAGAAATCTTTGAAGAGGCACCTATTCTAATCAGTAACTATTCCAAAACTTGACTAAAAAATACAGGTTGGACAGCAATTGAAAGACAAATTAGTTCTTAATGCAATCGCTGGGTTAGATTTTTAAAATTAACGTTACTGCGCAATACAGCGTGCGCCAAAGCGAGACCGCACCATAATTCATGGCGGAATTATTATTTTACATTTGTCAACATAAGTACGAATTACTATTACTATTAGCTGAGCTTCCATCAGAATCTTGGGCAAGGTGTCCTTTCTCCAGAACAATCGTCTTTGGGTTGAAAGATGTCCTCTTCTCCTGTCGAAATAGCAGCTAACGATAGCCACCCACTGGAGACGTGTCCAACTCGTGAAAGCGCATGACAAAGAAATCCCAGAAAATCGCAATAAACTGCTATAAACTGCTATAAGTCGGTTTAAATTAACTACCTTATGATGTCTTTAACACCTATAACGAATAAAAACATGACCGGAGATATAGAACTACTAAAACGAAAGCGTTTGCAGGATGCCATTGTGATGTCTTCTTGCGCCAGGCGCACCGTTGAAAAGGACGTTACTTCCGTTCCACGGTCTTATATAAGGTCCCAGATTGCGCAATCCACTCCATTCAAATTCTCCCCGCTTACTGACATCTAGAGGAAGACGTATGCAGTGCATGTAGCCCGATGGCTTACATGGGGACTTATAAACTGACCTCAGAACAGGGACCTCGATTTCTGAAATCTCACTCCCTGACAGGAAATGTGCTGCAGAATGAGTTCTGTTTCACTCAGAGAAATAATTCAAACGGTTTTAGAAACTAGAGAGTGTTTTCTATCCAATAGTAATAATAATATGCATATTGTACGAGCAAGAATTGAGTACGAGGCAGTTTAATTTGGGAACTCATTTTTACAAAGTCGAAATGGCGCCCCCATAGGCTCAAGAAGTTAACTGATTGTTGTATTCCGGTATCCTTGGGTAGGTGGAGGGAGTCTTTGGGTTGTCCGAGAATCTTTTGCGCAGATTTTAATAACTTTTTGTTAGGGTTTTAGCAGATTATTTGTTGCGATTTCAATTGTAACAAAATGGAGGTCCAATAGTCCAGGATTATCAGGAAAAACATTTAGATCCACAAATTGTATTCCACGAGACAAACCTAGATCCAGGGTATGACTGTGGCAATGCATAGGTCCTTAAACATGCTGGACAAACCCCACTGAGTCGATGATGGCCCCGAAAGCCTTTTGGAGTGGGTCTGTGGACTTTACCATGGAAATATTGAAGTCACAAAAAATGAGAATTATTATCTGTCATGACTACGAGGTCCAATAGGAATTCAGGGAACTATAAAAAGTGATTGCTTTTTTTTCTTCTAAGTAGGCTGCTTAGATTTCATGACTAGAAGCTCAAAAGACGAAAACGCAGTAATTTTGGATTCAAAAATTGAAATGTCATAAATGTTATCAACACTTCCACCTTTGTGGTATGCCCGGGGGGTTTGTTCACTAGTGTAACCAGGAGGAGAGGCCTCATTTTAACACAGTAAATTCATCAGTCTTGAACCATGTTTCAGTCAGGCCAATCACATCAAGGTTATGATCAGTGATTAGTTAACTGACTGACTGCCTTGGAAGTGACTAGCTCTATTTTTAGTTGTGAGATATCACAATCTCTTACAATAATGACAGGAACGGAGGAGGTCTTTATTGCAGTGAGATTGCTAAGGCGAAGACCGCCATTTTTTGTTAAAATCAATTGAATGGATTCCTTCCTCTCCGGCAACTGAGTTAGGAAAGCCGCTTGTATCTTTGTAGTGACCGGGTGTATTGAGACAGCATCCAAAGTGTAATTAATAACTGCACCATGCGCAAAGGGATATTCAATGTCTGCTTTTTTTCTTTTACCAATCTACCAATTGGTGCCCTTCTTTGAGAACCATTGGAAAACCTCCCTATTCTTTGTGGTTGAATCTGTGCTTGAAATTCACTACTCGAATGTGGGACCTTACAGATAATTATATGTGTGGGGTACAGAGCTGGGGTAGTTATTTAAAAATCATGTTAAACACTATTATTAAAACACAGAGTCCATGCAACTTATTAAGCACATCTTTAATCCTAAATTTATGCAGGTTGGCCATTACAAACCGGTTGAATACTTATTGACTCAAGACAGCTTTTAATTCTTTATGAATTTGTTAAACATTTCTAAAAACACAATTCCACTGACATTATGTGTAAATCGGTGACACACAATCTCCATTTAAACAAATTTTAAATTCAGGCCGTAAGACAACAAAATGTGGAAAAAGTAAAGGGGTGAAAGCTTTCTGAAGGCACTGTACTATATCCATCCATCTCCCTCGTATCAATAGATTATGCACACTAACCGTCACTCACAATACCTACCCCCAACAGACACCAGTCAGTCACCCACACTAGATTTTGGTTTAGATAAACAAATGTAGTTTGCTAGCTACAGTGGCAATTTTAGTATGTAAATCTAGGTGGGGCGAACAACATTTTCTTTTGGGGCGGGGGGTGTATGCCAGCAAAGCCACAACAACACTAAGCAATACATTAATTGCACTCTAACGGTGACAAACTGCCCACAAACTGTTAGTGGCTACATAAAGCTGTCCCAAAAGCAGAGCTTTCCTTTCAGCACCATGGAGTGAATCCTTACCACTGCTACACCTGACTATCAGTGGAGCCTTGTATGGCAGCGGAATAGTTCTTCTGGCTCCTTGTGGATTTGTGTAAGTCGATAAGAACCGCATTGTCCTTCAATAATAACGAACGCCATACACAAACATTATGAACATTTATGTTCAGTAAATTCATAATGTGTGTTCTTATATCATTAACATTATACCATTCAATTCAGATAGATATTAGTTCATATAAATTCAGCAAGATGGCTAATTTTACACTTCTTTAAGTCACCACACACAGAGCGAGAGGGGGGGGGGACTCGGTTAGCCTACCATTTGAAGTATTTTTTTTTATCCCTATGTGGTCTAAAAAGGAAGGAAATACAAATCATGAAGATACATTTTATAGACAATATACAGACGCAAAGACAGCGCATTGCGCAAACAAAACAACCCTCGCAATATCAGCTGAATTACATGGGTCTATTACTGAACTGTTTGTTGAAACAAATATTTGAACGGGAAGAGACTGTTGAGATGTACAAACTATGGCATAAGCGAATGATTAGCAGACAAGAGGCAATCCGTAATTTCGATTAAGACATTAATGACCAAGCCAAGATGGACTTAGTCAATATAACTATTTGTTCAGCACTTTTGAAATGTACAGAGACAGAATTCAGAACATGGGCCAATTTTACAGTGTTCTCCATGTACACCAAGTCAGAAACATAGGATAAATAAAGGGGGCATATAAGCAGACAAAGAAAGCTCTTACAATGTTTGATGATGACATTTCTCTAAAACAGGCTATAGGCTACATGTGCACCACCAAGTGCTGAGGGGGAAAGGGACAAAATTATTAGGGTGAAGCACATGGGCTACCAACAGCTTACTACACAACATGCACGTAGTATTACTTTCTTATCTACAGTATACATATCTCCCTAGCATATTACATAATTGATGCAGCAGCATACACTACATTTTTGGACTCACCGTTGTTGTGCTGTGCCCACTTGAACAGGAAGGCATCGCGGCGGTCCTTTGTCATCAAACTTTGTCATAAAAGTCTGACATTCTCTGGATGTATGATGCTTTCAAGACAACTGGGAACTCGAATCATGACAAGGTCGAATCATGACTTCAGTGATCTTCAGGTCGGAGCTCTAGAAAAAGGCTGAGTTCTCGACTTGGAATTCCGAGTTGGATGACCATTCAATATGTATTTTCCCCAGTCGGAGCTCATTTTTTTCCAGAGTTACCAGTTGTCTTGAACTTACTGAAGTCTAAGAAAAAAGGGCCTTTTAGATAGATGCTTAATATCCTTAAACCCAGACTTGGACCACACACCCTCTCCACCAAATAGCATGCAGGGGAAGCAAAATAGTGAGTGCTTTGCAACTCTTGCAGTTAGCCACTGATTCCTTACAAACCACGCATTGTTGAATTTGTAATTTTCGGTCCAATGGCCGATGAGCACCAATGCCTTTAATCTATAATTTCTCTTCATACGATAAGGATTAGAAAGGATTTGCCAGTAGATTGTCGAGGTGATTCATGATGATGACTGCTTGTCTAGTTAAGATTTTAAAAGTATAATGTTGACATGATCAGTCCAATCAAAGCTCCACTACATAAAACATGATTTGAAGTCATTTTATCTGTGGCCAATGACCTTGAGCAAAGTTGGATGAGCACTTCTATTGTAAATCTATGGCAGCACCCAAGGGGGCTTCAACGTCCTAGCTCTCCCTGTAGATTACGCGGTGACGTAGTGTCCCCATGAATGACAGAACACTGAGCCTATCACGGCGCAACTAGAGAAGATTACCAACACCTACGCTCTGTATTTTCCACTGGCTGCCCCTCCACCATAGAAAGCACTGGTCTAGGCTGAAACATATGCATTTTGGAGCTGCCTTACTCAAGAATGCAAGAAAAAGACCATGTGGCTTTAATCACTCAATAAATTTGTTTGCAAATTGATATGTGACACGAATTAATGCCAAAATAACAGGCTTAAAAAAAGTTTAAGCTAAACAAGTGGGGCTCAAAACTGGTGGACCTCTGCCGTGAATGACGGTTCGCCACTGGCTAGCTAGTTAACCTGTTTGGGATAGGGGGCAGCATTTTCACGTTCGGATGAAAAGCGTTCCCAGAGCAAACTTCCTGCTACTCAGGCCCAGAAGCGAATATATGCATATTATTAGTAGAGTTGGATAGAAAATACTCTGAAAACACTCAGTTTCTAAAACTGTTTGAATGATGTCTGTGAGTATAACAGAACTCATATGGCAGGCGAAAACCTGAGAAAAATCCAACCAGGAAGTGGGAAATCTGAGGTTTGTAGCTTTTTAACTCTTGGCCTATCGAATACACAGTGTCTATGGGGTCATATTGCACTTCCACTATATATCAACAGTCTTTAGCACCTTGTTTGAGGCTTCTACTGTGAAGGAGGAGAGAATGAGAGCTGTTTCAACCAGATGTCTGGCAGATTGCCATGAGCTGGTCACGCGCATGGCCGTGAGAGCGACCTGCGTTCCATTGCATTTCTAAAGACAAAATAATTCTCCGGTTGAAACATTATTGAAGATTTATGTTAAAACATCCTAAAGATTGATTCTATACATCGTTTGACATGTTTCTACAAACTGTTTTAAAACTTTTTGGACTTTTCGTCTCGCCTGGACTTGCCCGCGCCTCGTGAGTTTGGATTGTGAAATAAACGCGCTAACAAAAAGGAGGTATTTGGACATAAATGATGGACTTTATTAAACAAAACAAACATTTATTGTGGAACTGGGATTCCATTCTGATGAAGATCATCAAAGGAAAGTTAATATTTTTAAAATGCTATTTCTGACTTCTGTTGATTCCACAACATGGCGGGTACCTGTATGCCTTGTTTTTGTGTCTGAGCGCCGTACTCAGATTATTGCATGGTGTGCTTTTTCCATAAAGTTTTTGAAATCTGACACAGCGGTTGCATTAAGGAGAAGTATATATTTAATTCTGTGCATAACAGTTGTATCTTTAATCAAAGTTTATGATGAGTATTTCTGTAAATTGATGTGGCTCTCTGAAAATTCGCTGTATGTTTGAGGCACAACATTACTGACCATAACGCGCCAATGTAAACTGAGATTTTTGGATATGAATATGAACTTTATCGAACAAAACATAAATGTATTGTGTAACATGAAGTCCTATGAGTGCCATCTGATGAAGATCATCAAAGGTTAGTGATTAATTTATCTCTATTTCTGCTTTTTGTGACTCCTCTCTTTGGCTGGAAAGTGGCTGTATCTGTTTTTGTGACTAAGCTCTGACCTAACATAATCATATGGTGTGCTTTCGCTGTAAAGCCTTTTTGAAATCAGACACGATGGGCAGATTAACAAGTTAAGATTTAATTTGGTGTATTTTACTTGTGAATGTAAGAAAGTTCAATATTTAAAAAATATATTTTTGAATTTCGCGCTCTGCCTTTTCAGTGGATGTTGTCAAGGGATTCCCCTAGCTGTAAGAAGTTAACAAAGTTAGCTACGTTACCGCTGCTTGACTTATTTTCTGCTGCGCTGATGTTGGCTGATCAGATGGCTTCCTCTTTGAAGTGAAGGTGAAAATCGTTGGAATAGCTTCACATTTCAATGTTCTACGACCTGACAACCCCATCAGCTAAGACTTCAGGTCTGTTTCGAAATCCTCTGGCTGAAAGTGTTGGCAACCAGCACACACATTTGGATATTTCTCCACAGGAGTTTTCACATCATAGGCAGCGTTCTCTATTGTCGCCAGCCAGTGCTTAATTTGTAAATCGGGAGGTGCTGGAACAACACGTGAGCGTGAGAGGGGGGGTAACCTGGGGACCGGAATACATGAGAATTTTTTTTAACCTTTATAATAAAACATTGCATGCATATCATCACATTTGCGTAGTGGTATAGAGCAGTATATCAGAGGCATTTACAGAAGTTGCACACATGGGATTTTTTTGTTGCCTTTTATTACAGTATTTTATGCAATTCTATGTCATTTTACATGATTGGAGACTTAGGCATAATCTTTTTTAATGTCACGTTCAAAACTGGGAACTCAGAGCTGGGAAATCTCCGACTTCCAACTTCAGTGCGTTCAACACAACTGGGAAATCTCCGACTTCCAACTTCAGTGCGTTCAACACAACTGGGAAATCTCCGACTTCCAACTTCAGTGCGTTCAACACAACTGGGAAATCGGGAAAAAACGAGCTCCGACTGTGAAAATATGTTTGAATGGTCATCCAACTCGGAATTCCAGGTGGGGAACCCTGGCCTCTTTCTAAAGCCCCAAATTTCCGACCTGAAGATCTCTGACGTCATGATTAGACCTCGTTTTTTACACCCAGAGTTCCCAGTTGTCTTGAAAGCACCATATTACCTCACAAATGATCAAAAAGTCAGGCTACTTTGACACTGACAAACTGATTATCTGAGATCAATGAAAACGACGTTGTCTTGAATCCATCAATAGCCTAGGTGTGTGGAGACACATATTGTATGCTACAATATGAGGAGTAAATTATAGTCCTAAAAATGGAGGACAATTAACAGAGGCAACTCGAATGAACTTTCACCGCGTTTATTCACATTTTTGAGAACTATTTTTCATGCCATGAGAGGTACCGAGCCGGCCAAAATGGGTTCCGGAACGAAACAATACAAAACGGAGAAGTGCCGGATTCTGTTCCGGCAGGCTTCAGCTTAAATTAAGCACTGCCGCCAGCCACTAACCAATGAAATGGTACCCCAGCAGCCTGCACTTGCTTGTAGTTTGCACATCCAGGTATTGAGCACCACAACGTGACTAAACTTTACAGTTGTTGTTGACACAAAAATAAAAAGTTCTTCGCAATCTCAACAGGTCAAATAGGGGGTGCTTATATTTGTCCTGTAAGTGTGAGGTGTGTAAACACAAGTGTGTGGTGTGAAATGGAAATGTGTTTTTTGCATATCCCGACTCCCCTGAGACACTCTTATGTTCTATGAACGAGTGGTTGGTCCCGTGAGTAACATTAGCTATCTGTTGACACCAATTCTCAACTGGATCAACTTCGACAGGTGCAGTACTACATCCTGAAATCGCTATGAATTCCACATATTATGGTTTGCTTACAACCAGGAAATGTAGATGGCCCTTCTCTTCCGGTGAGATGCAGAAATACTGATATTTGTGTGTAGTGAGGCAATTCTCTACTTTTTTTAAATAACAAATTAATGGACATATACATCGAAAGAGCAGCGGTGAAATATCACTTTAAGAGAAGCCGCAGAACATGCTACATTACCTCTAACTAATAGCTCCTAATTCAATTACGCTTGATATTAATTGATTCTTTGAGGTCTCACTCCTTGTCCGTGTGTGTCGTTGACAGCATGAAGAAGTCATTTGGCTGCGGGAAGAAGAACGAGGGAGACAAGGAGGCGTTCGCAGTGATGAAGGAGGAGTACAGGAAGCTGGGGAGCATGGCCTTCGCCGAGGGGGCTGTGCTGACCATCTTTGTCCTGTTGGTGGTGATGTGGTTCACCAGAGAACCAGGCTTCATGCCAGGCTGGGCCACTGTACTGTTTAACAAGGATGGAGCGTGAGTAGCACACACATACAGATACATTCATCCACACAGGCTGGCGCAGGCAGGCACGCAGTGAGGTGCATGCACGCACACACAAACACACACCAATAAAATGTGAATGTCTGTTCTTCTAACTGAATTCTAAACTCTTTCTCTGTGTGTGTCCTTCAGGTTTGTGACAGACGGGACTGTTGCTATCTTCATGTCCTCGCTCTTCTTCATTATCCCCTCAAGGCCGTTCTGCCGTGGGAGTGCTGAGGAAGAGGAGGGAGAGGCTGGGGAGGAAGGTGAGGGGGGGTTCAATGAAAGAGACAATAACAAATACAGTTGAAGTCTGAAGATTACATACACTTAGTAATTTAAACTTGTTTTTCAACCACACAAATTTCTTGTTAACAAACTATAGTTTTGGCAAGTCGGTTAGGACATCTACTTTGTGCATGACACAAGTAATTTTTCCAACAATTGTTTACAGACAGATTATTTCACTTATAATTCACTGTATAACAATTCCAGTGGGTCAGAAGTTTACATACACTAAGTTGACTGCAGTTAAACAGCTTGGAAAATTCCAGAAAATTATGCCATGGCTTTAGAAGCTTCTGATAGGCTAATTGACATCATTTGAGTCAATTGGAGGTGTACCTGTGGATGTATTTCAAGGCCTACCTTCAAACTCAGTGCCTCTTTGCTTGACATCATGGGAAATTATGAGCCAAGACCTAAAAAAAAAAAAAAAACTGTAGACCTCCACAAGTCTGGTTCATCCTTTGGAGATATTTCCAAACGCCTGAAGGTACCACTTTCATCTGCACAAACAATAGTATGCAAGTATCAACACCATGGGACCACGCAGCCATCATACCGCTCAGGAAGGTGACGCGATCTGTCTCCTAGAGATGAACGTACTTTGGTGCGAAAAGTGCAAATCAATCCCAGAACAACAGCAAAGGACCTTGTGAAGATGCTGGAGGAAACAGGTACAAAAGTATCTATATCCACAGTAAAACGAGTCCTATGTCGACATAACCTGAAAGGCCGCTCAGCAAGGAAGAAGCCACTGCTCCAATACCGCCATAAAAAAGCCAGACTACGGTTTGCAACTGCACATGGGGACAAAGATCGTACTTTTTGGAGAAATGTCTTCTGGTCTGATGAAACAAAAATAGAATTGTTTGGCCATAATGACCATTGTTATGTTTGGAGGAAGAAGGGGGAGGCTTGCAAGCCGAAGAACACCATCCCAACCGTGAAGCACGGGGTGGCAGCATCATGTTGTGGGGGTGCTTTGCTGCAGGAGGGACAGATGGCATCATGAGGGAGGAAAATAATGTGGATATATTGAAGCAACATCTCAAGACATCAGTCAGGAAGTTAAAGCTTGGTCACAAATGGGTCTTCCAAATGGACAATGACCTCAAGCACACTTCCAAAGTTGTGGCAAAATGGCTTAAGAACAACAAAGTCAAGGTATTGGAGTGGCCATCACAAAGCCCTGACCTCAATCCCATAGAAAATTTGTGGGCAGAACTGAAAATGCTTGTGCAAGCAAGGAGGCCTACAAACCTGACTCAGTTACACCAGCTCTGTCAGGAGGAATGGACCAAAATTCACCCAACTTATTGTGGGAAGTTTGTGGAAGGCAACCCGAAACGTTTGACCCAAGTTAAACAATTTAAAGGCAATGCTACCAAATACTATTTGAGTGTATGTAAACTTCTGACCCACTGGGAATGTGATCAAAGAAATAAAAGCTGAAATAAATCACTCTACACTATTATTCTGACATTTCACGTTCTTAAAAAAAAGTAAGACATGGAATTTTTACTAGGATTAAATGTCAGGAATTGTGAAAAACTGAGTTTAAATGTATTTGGCTAAGGTGTATGTAAACTTCCGACTTCAACTGTATCTTTGTCTGCAGATTCTGTTCAGTTAAGAAGACTCAATGAGACAAAGTTCAGTTTCACTCTCTAATGAAGAGATAGGCCTTGAATGTGCATTGTTAATGTTCATTTCACTTATTCCTTCTCTAACTCCCCAGGTAAGAAGAAGCAAAAGGCACCAGCTGCTCTGTTGAACTGGCAAGTGGTCCACGAACGCATGCCCTGGAATATCATCCTATTGCTGGGAGGAGGTTTTGCTTTGGCCAGCGGTAGCGAGGTGTGTGTGCAGGCCTCTAGTTCATAATGCCCTGTATCTTGTCGCTCTCACCTCCACCCACCCCCTCTCACTCACCCCCCTAATCTCGCCCACCCCATCTGTTTCTCTAGGCATCTGGTCTGTCTCAATGGCTGGGTGAGAGTCTAGCTCCTCTACAGTCCATTCCTCCCTTCGGTATCTCTCTGCTACTCTGTCTGTTGGTGGGGACCTTCACTGAGTGCTCCAGCAACACAGCTACTACCACACTGTTCCTGCCCATACTGGCCTCTATGGTAACCACACACACAAACAGACACATGCACACTTACAGATGCACTCATGCACGAACGAACGCACACACCCAATAACGCACGTACGCATGCACGCACATTTGCATACCAACACACACACTCCCTCTGTCTGTCTCTCTCATACACATGTCCAAGTGTGTTGACTGACTGGGTGTGTTCCTTTGTACGTCCCACCAGGCCACAGCTATTGGGCTGCATCCTCTGTACGTGATGCTGCCCTGCACCATCTGTGCCTCGTTGGCTTTCATGTTGCCCGTGGCAACACCTCCCAATGCCATCGTCTTCTCCTATGGAAATCTCAAAGTCATGGACATGGTGAGACCCAACACATGCACACACACAGGTGCATAAGTGCACACACACGAATGGATAGACACAGACACACAACCACAGTAGTGGTCTTGTGTTGCTCAGATGGTAGCATAGTGTTGCAACACCAAAATAGTAGGTTAAATTCCCACTGGGGTCACATACACTGAAATGTATGCACAGACTACTGTAAATCGCTTTGGATTAAAGTGTCAGCTAAAATTAGGCATATATTATGTTATTACACATTCAGATACAACAGTGTTTACTGAATACCTGAATTTGTGTTGTTGTGTTGTCCAGGTGAAGGCAGGCTTCATGCTGAACATGATCGGGATCCTGACCATCAACCTGGGCATCAACACCTGGGGAGACGCAATGTTCCAGCTCAGCACCTTCCCTGACTGGGCCAACATCACACATGGGATCAAGCCCTGAGAGGGGGAGGAGAGAAGAGGCGGGAGGAAGGAGGAGGATGGAGGGAGGATTTTGATATGAGCACCAAAGAGCGCAAGGGAGAGAAAGCGAGAGGCAGGCAGGCAGACAGTACCAGTCAAAAGTTTGGACACACCTACTCATTCAAAGGTTTTTCTTTATTTTTACTCTTTTCTGCATTGTAGAATAATAGTGAAGACATCAAAACTATGAAAAAACACATATGGAATCATGTAGTAACCAAAAAAGTGTTAAACAAATAAAAATATATTTTATGAGATTTTTCAAAGTAGCCACCAGTTGCCTTGGTATTCTCATTTGCCTTGGCATTCTCTCAACCAGCTTCATGAGGTAGTCACCTGGAATGCACTTAAATTAACAGATCTGCCGTTATTTTGTGGAATTTCTTTCCTTAATGCGTTTAAGCCAATCAGTTGTGTTGTGACAAGGTAGTGGGGGCATACAGAAGATAGCCCTATTTGGTAAAAGACCAAGTCCATATTGTGGCAAGAACAGCTCAAATAAGCAAAGAAAAATTACAGTCCGTCATTACTTTAAGACATGAAGGTCAGTCAATATGGAACATTTCAAGAACTTTGAAAGTTTCCTCAAGTGCAGTCGCAAAATCATCACGCGCTATGATGAATCTGGCTCTCATGAGGACCGCCACAGGAAAGGAAGACCCAGAGTTACCTTTGCTGCAGAGGATAAGTTCATTACAGTTACCAGCCTAAGAAAATGCAGCCCAATGAAGCCCAAATAAATGCTTCACAGAGTTCAAGTAACAGATACATCTCAACATCAACTGTTCAGAGGAGACTATGTGAATCAGGCCTTCATGGTCAAATTGCTGCAAAGAAATCACTACTAAAGGACACCAAAAAGAAGAGACTTGCTTGGTTCAAGAAACACGAGCAATGGGCATTAGACTGGTGGAAATCTTGGAGATTGTCTTTGTGAAACGCAGAGTAGGTGAATGGATGAGCTCATGTGTGGTTCCCACCGTGAAGCATGGAAGAGGAGGTGTGCTGTGGGGGTGCTTTGCTGGTGATACTTAATTCAAGGCACACTTAACCAACATGTCTACCACAGCATTCTGCAGCGATACATCATCCCATCTGGTTTGCGCTTAGTGGGACTATCATTGGTTTTTCAACAGGTCAATGACCCAAAACACCTCCAGGCTGTGTAAGGGCTATTTGACTAAGAAGAAAAGTGATGGAGTGCTGTATCAGATGACCTGGCCTCCAAAACCACCCAACCTCAACCCAATTGAGATGGTTTGGGATGAGTTGGACCACAGAATGAAGGAAAAGCAGCCAACAAGTGCTCAGCATTTATGGGAACTCCTTCAAGACTGTTGGAAAAGCATTCCAGGTGAAGCTGGTTGAGAGAATGGCAAGAGTGTGCAAAGCTGTCATCAAGGCAAAGAGTGGCTACTTTGAAGAATCTCAAACATAAAATATATTTTGATTTGTTTAATAATTTTTTGGTTACTACATGATTCCATAGATGTTATATCATACTTTTGATGTCTTCACTATTATTCTACAATGTAGAAAATAGTAAAAAATTAAGAAAAACCCTTGAAGGAGTAGGTGTGTCCAAACTTTTGACTGGTACTGTAAATGTAGACTGACAGGCAAACAGAAAGTCAGACATAGAACGAGCGAGATAAAGTGAATGGGAAAGGGAGATTAAGCACGCACACATAATGCTGAATGTGACAATGAACAAGTACACCAGCTACAGTATCTTCTCCTTAATTTAGGACAGTTTAGAAATAAGATACCATATACGATATGGTTGCAGCTCTACCTTGCCCTCTGATAGGCTAAGTCTGCTGTTAAAAGTGCCTAGGTGGTCAGGGCAAGGGGCTAGGGAACTAGGGTCCAACAGTCGTTCCTGGACTGGGCCATACATTACAATACAGTACCATTGCCCCCTAGTGTTCATTACATGTAATTGTAAATCTGGTGAAGCGGAATAGGGTTGAATGGTGCTTCAACACGGCAGTGCAGTCCTTTGAATTGAGTCAGTCCCAGTTCCAGACAAGGATATCCTTAAAACGAGACTACTTCTTGAAAGCAAGCATTGTGCATGTGAATGTATATATATATATTGAAATATAGCATATAAGTAGGAATGGGGACCGAGTGGCGCAGTGGTTCAAACCCGGGCTTTGTCACAACCGGCTGTGATCGGGAGTCCCATATGGAGGCGCACAATTGGCCCAGCTTTGTCTGGGTTCGGGGAGGGTTTGGCCGGGGTAGGCTGTCATTGTAAATAATAATTTGTTCTTAGCTGACTTACCTAACTGTAAAAAATTAATTGTTGTTTCAATGTATTATTTCCAGTGATCTAGTTCCGTGGCCTTTTTCAAGCTCAGAGAACTTCACATTTCACGTTATGCTAGCTTTTATTATATTTATTTTGACTAACAATAGTCTTAATTTGATGTTTGTTAATTGTTCATTTAATATTGTTATTTGAATCAACTTAAACCTTTGTTATGTTAACAATAAATGTGGAATTCTAATAACTAAAGCTACATTATTGTTGACAAATAAGACAGTTAAGTACACTGCTTCATTTCAGTGTACCTTACTATTTATTCTAATTCGAATCAACTTAAACGTTTAAACGTTTAACAACAAATGTTGAGTTATCATAGCAACGTAAAGCGACATTTATGTTGACAAATTAAAAACATTTAAGTCCACATCATGTCAGTATAACCAACCATTTTTTGTTGAGTTAATTTCACATTTTGTTCAGTCAATTTCAATTAAGTTACTGTAACTAGTAATAGTTATCATAACTGCATTTAAAGTTGACATAACAAAATGGTATATGCAAGGATAACGTGACATGTTAAGTGCCCTGACCTTGAAAAAGGCCACGCAATTAGATGACTGGAAATAACACGTTGAAACAACATTAAAGTGTGAGTTATCTGATTTAATGTCACATTAAAAATGTCAAGCCTACGCCATATTGAGTTATTGTAACGCATAGTTCTCAACCTGTTTGGCTGGTGCTGCTACACTGTGGCTACGAGCAAGTCAAGCAGGCCACACATAAATAAATAACTATACTATTAATGACATAACAGACAAGCTTGCCACCGGCTGCACTGTTCTAACTCAACAAAATGACTGACTAATACAAATTGTAAACTTAATATAACCCAGTATGTACAGTTGAACAAAGTTCAGATTTAGTAAAGTTTATCTCCATTTTAAAATGACTTTATATTTACAATGATTGTTTTACTGTCAAGAGTACATTGATTGATTCAACAACTTACATTGAAATCAATTAATTCTATCTAGCTTGTAATGACAAAATAGTCCTTTCATGTATTTCAGAACATGCATTAAACTATGTATTAACAAACAAATACATGTGTATTTATTGTCAGTAAAAAAAAATCTGACAATGCATATTTTTAGATGCATGTCTTTGGGTGCATTTAAACGGGCAGCCAAATTCTGCCCGCACTAATTGGTCTTTTAACCAATATCAGCTAATCATTTTTTTTTCTAAATATAAAAAGTTTTGTCTAACTTCTTTTATTCCACGTCCAATAAAACCATACACATTTGTAAATGGCACCATTGAAACATGTTTTTATGTCACGGTAAATAAAAATTCAAACACTGAGCAAAGACAACCTTCAGAATGGTTTCAAAGACAAGTGGGTGTTGAGAGTGAAAAAAAATTCTAACATACAGTAATCATTTTCAGAATGCACTGTAGTTAATGGGAAGAGACAATAGCAAATCAATGGTCTCTAACAAAAAGACGGTTGTAGTTTGTAGACTGAAGGTCACACGTAAAAATAAGGTAACTTAAGTCTCCCCAAAACTGAGATTTGTAAGATTTAGGCAAATAACAGCATCGTTGTCCTCGGGAATTAACTCAACTACTGCGAGCAAAACAAAAACACATCAATTAGTTGTCTTAACGAAGAAGACGGTTCTTCAGCCCATGCACTTTTGCTGTACAGTTTTCTGTACCACTTCAAGAATATTTTCTGAACTACCTCAAAAGTGTACCTCAAACATTTTGGGTAATCCATGTTCAGACAATAAAGTCCAATCAAAGTGGCAAAGGCATTTTGGACATTGTGAAGCTCATGTATGATCACCTACTCTTCTATCACAAGGGCAACGTCCACATTGTCAGCTGGCATTGGGTCATCTGCTGCAGCTCCATCCAAAACGACAAGTATATTTTCACTGCGTGGGTGACTTCCTCAGAATCAGTTGTCTTCTGAAAAACAGAACAAAAATAGGCAAAGATTAAAGGCATTGCACGACAAAACATCCTCCAATACAATTTTTCGGTGAAAATGTCTGCAAACGTACTGTTGCATATTGATGCAGGCAAGTGGGGTGGCAGGTAGCCTAGTGGTCAAGAGCTTTGTGCCAGAAAACAAGCATGGTACTTAAGCACGTCAGTCAACCATGATTGCTCCCAGGTCTAGATAGTATGTGTTCTTAATTGACGTAAAACAAGTGTTATTTTCCTATTTGCTAAAAAGTATTGATTGTCCGCTATAGCGCCGCAAAGGCCCATGGTCATCCAACACTGAAAATGAGGGGGAAAACCATGTAAAGCCTCATCTATCATTCAGTGCTGTTTTGGCAAACAGCTCTTTCTACAACATTCATTATATTAAAGGTGCACTGTGTAGAATTCCACCTCTACTACTTTCTTTTTAAATGACCAGCTCACAAAAGCTGCAAAAACTATATCTCTAGAAATTTTTAAAATAGGACAATGATTCCTTACAATAAGCAATTAGTTTGTTACACAAAAGCACAGCCTAAAATGCAAAGTTTACATTGAAGATGGACCGGCGTGAGCCCACTGACGAACAATGTTGAAGCAAAACTGATTGCAATTCCTGTTCAAATGGCAAAATCAGCACTGCATGGTGTAGGGATTAATTGTCCTATCAAAATCGTTTTTTATACTTTTTATATAACAATAAATATTGTTTTTACAGCTTTTGTATAGAATTTGGAATTCCTCACAGTACCACTTTAACCCTGTTAATTGTCTAACAATAGGGAATTTGACATATCACTAAGGGCACTGCAGTATTGTGTGCTGCCATACACCAGGAATGTGTGATACATTAAAATATGCAAAAACTTGCGCATACTTACATTTCACAACTGTCGACAACAGCTATCGATAGTAGTTTACATGGTAGTTAGGTATTATCGCCCAAATCTAGTATTGTGTTTAATGTATGGTCCTGATTTTTGCTTTGCAGTCCAAGATGAAGTTGTCCAAGATAAAGACTTAGTTTCTTCTGGACAAAAAGCATGCTAAATCACTATTCTCAACTGAATGTCTAGCAAAGGAGTAAAAGTAAAACAACTAAAACATTGCTAAAAGAGATGCCCTTATATAATGTAGTTGGTTCACATTTGATTTGGCCTGTGTGCTACAATCACTTCAGATGGTGACAGACGTTCAACTTGACTCCATTGAACATTACAGTGCATCATGATTCATAGGAAATTTCACTCCTGGGAGAAAGCATACGTTTATGTTGTAGGGTTGTATACCTCACGTCTTCAAAAAATTGGTTGGGTCTTCTCGCAAGAAGTATGGCAAGCCTCAGAGCACAGCCTCTCTCTTCCTTTGATTGGAACTCTAACAACAAAAGCATAATTGACTGTTTCACGACATTGTTAATGTGGTGGTCTCACCCCGAATATTGATGTGTATTTAAAAAAGTAGCAATTATCAATACACCAAAACGTAGGTAATAACTGTACAAAACACTTTCATGTCAATATAATGGAACCTACGTCTTTGTCAAGACCGTCCATAAGGTGTTTTAGCTCCATCCCTCTGTCTTGTTTTGCACGCTTTGTACAAAATAATTAAAATGCAGTACTACAGGATATTTCTTAATGTAGCTCTTTATTAGCTAGCTATAACTTGCATGTTCACGTATCTCCAACCATGATCAACTGACCATCACCTAACCATCTGGGTGGTCTTAACCAATCATAGCACAGTATGATACGGAGGTAAAATGCATCCAATTATAATTCAGTATGTTTACACATATGAATATTACACCCTCCACCACTCTTGGCCCAGTAGAATTCAAGGAGCTTGGTAAGATGACTGTGCAGGCCTTCATAAAATGTCTTCTTGAGGTCCACAGGCACCAGTCTCATGAACTCCAGAGCAACCTGTTTGAAGAGCATAACATACCAGGACATTAATTTTAGGGACAAGATGTCTTAAGGGGGTGACTAATCTGCCAGTGGACCAAAACAATATGCCAGGGCACGAAGGCCATCAAGCATAATAGCCAATTACATTGCTAAAAAACTCAAACACTTGTTAAAAAACCCTATAAATCTTCTTTGGGATCGGTGTCCCTTCCACGGGATGATTGAGCTAACGTAGGCTAATGCGATTAGCATGAGGTTGTAAGTAACAAGAACATTTCCCAGGACATAGACATATCTGATATTGGCAGAAAGCTTACATTCTTGTTAATCTAACTGCACTGTCCAATTTACAGTAGCTATTACAGTGAAAGAATACCATGCCATTGTTTGATATCTGATGTTTGACTAGCAAGTCCCCGAATACAACCACAATAGTAAAATAAACTGATAACAGTGCATTACCACCAGATCTAATAGTAATTGTAACTATAAGCATAGGTACAGTAGCAACAGTTGGCTGTTGTAGCTAACTACTGTTATGCAGGTTATCAAACAAATGACAAGTTAGTTAGTTAGTCAGCAAGTTGGCGCCGTGTGTGCTGCTAGCTAGAGCGGTACTATTTAACAGCGTGATAACAGCAAGCTTAGCTACAATTATACTACAGTACACATAGCAGAATTGCACAAGTGATCTGATTTCAACTGATATAGTAAAATACTATTTGCCAAACACCTGATTTTCTTTCTTAATTTAACCAAATTACCATTTTAACATGGTGTGTGTGCGGTGCTAACCAGCTAGCTAGCATGTAACATAATGGCTAATGCCCTTGCTATTCTTGTGCTGAAAAGTTATCATTATTCTTATAAAGGGAACTTGTTAACTTACCCAATAAATATTTATACCGTGTAGGTTTTCTAAGTAGGTAAATAGCATGCTAGTGGTTGTATTGTTTTAAAGGAGATACTCACATTTTGCCAAGCTACTCACTCCTGCTTGGAAAGATGTTGAATGCAGTTGAGGAGTTGCCGAAGCACGGTCTTGATCAAGCCACTTCCTGAAATGCGCCGCCACCTATAAATTACCACTGAATTCTAAAATAAATTGTACTAGTATGACACTTTTGTTTAAGAATTAATTGATTACTAGAATTACAAGGAGAAAGTGCTAAACCAAATTAAGTTTGATCTATATCCCCTATCAATCAACGCTCTTATCCAGAGCGACTTACAGTTAGTCTTACAGGAATAAGGAATAGGCCTACTTGGTAAGCAAGCAGCTTGGCCTTAGTTACACATGTGTAGACCTTCATGAGGTAAAATCCTGTAACCCTCAGCTAACACAATATGAACCCATACAATTGGCACAGTTCATGCTATGTGGCTCCATATTCTTTAACATGTGCTGCAGTGGTGTCAGAAATGAGAAAATGAGATATTGCATGTGACTTTTGCCCTCAGAGACAAAAAAATGAATTTATTGGCTGCAAGGAATATGGGGGAAGTCACTCCAGCAAAGTTACACCAATCAAATTCCATTTAAAACAAACCATCCACAAAATGACAATTGTTGGCACCCAATAGGGATTCTAACTTATGAAAAAATGAACAGTATTATGGCCTTCCATGGCTCCCTTCAACTGGGGTATAAAAATAAGGCCTTTTTCATCAATCACTATGTGGAAAGGCAAAAACACTCACAAATTCAAAATAAAAAAATAGCTTCCACTATTTAACAATGGGTACACTATTCGGGCTATAATTAAGAAGTTCAAACCCAGGCTCAAACCCACACCACAGGACATGTGCACCGGAGGCAGTTGCACAGACCACTGATTTGACTTCTTGGTTCTGACTTAAAAGTTAAATAAGCACATAGGTCTTAGCCAATTTAACTTAATTTTGTAAGTTAAGTTAATGTACAGATTTGTAGTTAACCTGACTTGACATTTAAAGTCAAGACAACTTTTGTCTTCATTTAGTTAATTTGACTTATTGGATCTAATTTGAAAGTTGAGGGACTTATAAAATCAAGTTGAATCGGCTAAGACAATGTAATGACTTGTAGTTATTATAACTTGCCATTTTTCGTCAACACCACTAGGATCGTGTTTTAGTTTATTTGACTTATTAGTTCTGATTTGAAAGTTGACTGAGCAAATTGTTCTTTGCTAACTGAACTCAATTTTTTTTTACAGCTTTTGTTGAGTTGAAGTCAACTTAACATGATTTGTCAAATCAACACATTTTTCACATTTAGTTGACTTGAATAGATGAAATAAGTTATTTTAACTTAATCCCCAAAACTTTTTTTTACAGTGTAGTTAAATAAAGGTAAAAAAAAGAAATATGTAATATGTGGTAGCATCATCACGCATTAAGGTACATGATTTTGTGTTGCATGGATCTATATGGTTGTCATTTTTAACAGTTTCTTATCCAGGCAATAAGATCACACCAATTCAAAGTCCTTAACAAATAATTAGACTGATGACTGCGTACGCATCTCAAATGGCACCTAATTCCCTATATAGTGCCTATGGGCCCTGGTCAAAAGTAGTGCACTATAAAGGGATTAGGGTGACATTTGGGACTGTATGTCCAGGTAGAGGGTTCATGTTTGTTAAGCTCAAAATGTCTTCAGAAAATATTCATATACCATACAACTAACTTGGGTATGTTTGTGAAGGAATAGGGGAGGCTTTGGTGCACTTTTTGTTCATAGTGTGTGCACTCATGGAGGATAGTTTATGTTATCCTGATGAGGACAGAGGGCGCTGTTGTCACTTTGGGGGAAAAACGTGCCCAATTTAAACGGCCTCGTACTCAATTCTTGCTCGTACAATATGCATATTATTATTACTATTGGATAGAAAACACTCTCTAGTTTCTAAAACTGTTTGAATTATATCTGTGAGTGAAACAGAACTCATTTGGCACAAACTTCCTGACCAGGAAGTGGAAAATCTGAAATCGATGCTCTCTTCTGGGTCCTGCCTATAAATGGGCATGAGACCTATTAGTATACATGCACGTCATACACCTTCCCCTGGATGTCAAGATGCAGTGAGAGAAGAAATTGAGTGTTTATCTTGGTCTGAGATGGAATACGTCCTCTTGGAATGACGTGTCACCGATTTCTGGTTTTCAGGAAGGCGCGAGGAGGACAGTGGGATTGCCTTTTGAAAAGCTGTCGTTATAGGCGACTACTATCTCCGGCTTTGATTTTATTTGATACATGTGACCATATTATCGTAAAGTATGTTTTTTCAATATAGTTTTATTAGATTTTTGAAATTTATTCGGGACGTTAGGCGTGTTGCGTTGTGTGCCTTTGTTCAGAAAGGAGAGCTTCGAGCCACTTGGCCAGTGTGCTTGCTAATTCAAGAGGGAAAAACGATGTTCTAAATCCAAACAACGACTGTTCTGGACAAAGGACCCCTTGTCCAACATTCTGATGGAAGATCACCAAAAGTAGGACCCATTTATGATGTTATTTCATATATCTGTCGAACTGTGTACTAGTAGTTTTGCGCCCAGGTTTTGGCCACTCTCTCGCTATAACATAAGCCTTATGTCGTAATGAAGATATTTTTAGAATTCTAACACTGCGATTGCATTAAGAACTAGTGTATCTATCATTTCCTATACAACATGTATTTTTTTGTAATGTTTATGAATAGCTATTTGGTCAGAATAGGTGAGAGTCTAATAGAAATATCCGCACATTCTGGGAAAAAGAGGCTACGTTAGCATAATGGATAACCACTGATTTCAGCTCTAAATATGCACATTTTCGAACAAAACATAAGTGTATGTATAACCTGATGTTATAGGACTGTCATCTGAGGAAGGTTTATGAAGGTTAGTGAAAATTAATATCTTTTGCTGGTTTATTCGCTAACGCTAACGTGCCTATTGCTATCGCTAACGTGCCTTGATGAATGAATGCGGAAGTGTGGTAGGCTATTGTAGTAAGCTAATATAATGCTATATTGTGTTTTCGCTGTAAAACACTTAAAAAATCGGAAATATTGGCTGGATTCACAAGATGCTTGTCTTTCATTTGCTGTACATGATGCATTTTTCAGAAATGCTTTATGATGAGTATTTAGGTATTCCACGTTGGTCTCTATAATTACTCTGGCTGCTTCGATGCTATTTTTGACGGTAGCTGTGATGGTAGCTGCAATGTAAAACTGATTTATACCTCAAAGATGCACATTTTTCGAACAAAACATAGATTTATTGTGTAACATGTTATAAGACTGTCATCTGATGAAGTTGTTTCTTGGTTAGTTTGGTTGGTTCTTGGTTAGTTAGGTTGGCTTTGTGCATGCTACCTGTGCTGTGAAAAATGTCTGTCCTTCTTTGTATTTGGTGGTGAGCTAACATAAATATACGTGCTGTTTTCGCTGTAAAACATTTAAAAAATCGGACATGTTGACTGGATGGAACTGTTAATGTGTGAAAGTTAAATATTTCTAAAAAATATTTTTTGAATTTCGCGCTCTGCCTTTTCAGTGGAATGTGGGAGGAGTCCCGCTAGCGGAACGCCTGGGCCAGAGAGGTTATGATACATTATCAAGAGGGAGGAGGAGAATGAAGAGAAGAAGCGGCAAGAAGAAGAGGGAAAAGGTGATGGAGGGGAAATGAGAGGAAGATGGGTCTATTTGGGTCTGGTAAGGAAAGAGGTAAGAGGGAGGAGGAGAAGGAGTATTACCTGTTTAGGGCTATTGAGGGCTGGTGCTGCCCAAGACTGTTGGAAAAGCATTCCAGGTGAATCTGATTGAGAGAATGCCAGGAGTGTGCAAAGCTGTCATCAAGTCAAAGGGTGGCTACTTCGAAGAATCTCAAATATAAAATATATTTTTGATTTGTTTAACACTTTTTGGGATATTACATGATTCCATATGTGTTATTTCATAGTTTTGATGTCTTCACTATTATTATACAATGTAGAAAATAGTAAAAATAAAGAAAAACCCTTGAATGAGTAGGAGACCCACTTATCCATACAGCCCAAATATTCCTTCTACATGACCCGTAACTGTAGATAACTTTGACCCAGTCCTCGTTAGCGCGACTGTATAATTAATCACCATGACGGCACTAACAAGGCCAACTGACTCTGGGATGCATGGCCTTCTAATCACTGTCAACAGTGTTACCATGGAAACATAATTGTCTGTCTGCCCTCGATTTGCTCGCTCACTCTGGTCACCTCACCTCTCTACCCAAATTCCCCCCCACCTGGAGATGTAATGGAGTATGATGATGATACCATTCACTACCACTGTTTTGATGACATCATCACCCTGACCCTCCAAAAGTTGTCCTGGCCTTTGACCAATGAGGGCTCGGTCTTATTCCACTGAGCCACTCAGGATAAGAACCAGGTTGCGGCTGTAAATACACACGGTAAGGATTACATAAAACAGAGTTGTGAACTGACCGGCAGTTCACTGTGGTGACTGACAGCGTGTGGCTTTTAGTTGTGTAAGGATCTAATGAAACAGACATACACTGTCTGAAGACCACACACACTATAAATACTACAAAACTATGTGGATTCCCTCTTCACGACTGTCTTGGTGTGTTTGGAACATGATAGTTCGTTGATGTGGACACCAAGGAACTTGAAACTCTCGACCCGCTCCACTGCATCGCCGTCGATGTTAATGGGAGCCTGTTCGGCTGTCTTTTTCCTGTAGTCCACAATCAGCTCCTTTGTCCTGCTCACATTGAGGGAGAGGTTGTTGTCCTGGCACCACACTGCCAGGTCTCTGACCTCCTTCTTATAGGCTGTCTCATCGTTTTCGGTGATCACGATTGCGTGGCCAAAAATGACTCCAACACCATCATTAAGTTTGCTGACACTGTTGTGTCGTCAGCAATCTTAATGATGGTGTTGGAGTCATTTTTGGCCACGCAATCGTGGCTGAACAGGGAGTACAGGAGGGGACTAAGTACACAACCCTGAGGGACCCCAGTGTTGAGGATCAGCGTGGGAAACATGTTGTTGCCTACCCTTACCACCTGGGGGTGGCCCGTCAAGTCCAGGATCCTGTTGCAGAGGGAGGTGTTTAGTCCCAGGGTCCTTAGCTTAGTGATGAGCTTCGTGGGCACTATGGTGTTGAACGCTGAGCTGTAGTCAATTAACAGCACTCTCACATAGGTGTTTCTTTTGTCCAGGTGATGAAAGGGCAGTGTGGAGTGTGATTGAGATTGCGTCATCTGTTTTGTGGCTTTGTCTGTTCAGACCCTCTGGGATGAATACACTTGGTTTAAGCTTTCATAGTGTCCCTGTCGAGTTCTGACTCTGATATTTAAAGCCTAACAGTTGGCGCTGCGAGCAGGGTTCACCACGATTTACAGTCCTACTAAAGATTCTGAATCAGTGAACAGGAGCCGGCACCAGAAACAAGGTAACCTGGTTTAGGAACTCTGCCTATCACTCATTCTGAAATCTTGGGGAGATTAGAGTCACAGGCTGAACCACTTACAGGATACGGACATAGAAATCTTGAGCTTATTCAGTAGTCCCATTGTATTACGACTGGTCGTAGCTTTGTGGTAGATGGTAAGTCCCGGAAGGTAAGCCTGAACAGGTTGGTACCTGTAGATGGTAAGTCCTAGGGGGTAAATCCTGAGTGGGTTGGTTCCTGCTAGTACCATAAAGTATAGGGTAAGGCCTGGACGGTAAGCCCGAGCAGGTTAGTACCTGCAAAGGGTAAGTCCTAGGGGGTAAGTCACGGACGGGGTTTGTTCCCTGCTAAACCTGTAACGAGAGGGTGAAAGTCTCAGACGCAGTGGCTGTGAGGCAGTATAGTGTGTGTGTGGATGGATGGATAAAGTGTCATGCTTGTGTACTTGGAAAAAAGTTTGCCTGTAAATTCTGAAGGAGAGCCACATTCAGGGTTAAAAGAAAAGCAATCAGACATTTGAACGCCGTTTGATTTGGGTGTATTAGCCGTAGCAAAAAAAGAGAGGTTGGTTTTATGACTTGTTGGGGAAGGGAACCATGACAGATTATGTGGAAGTAGGAAGACAAGTGTGAATAATTTTGGTAATGTGTGTTATCAACAACAACGATATTTGAGGCGCAACACTGGAATAAGACATTAGCTCATCCATATTCTCCAGTAATGCATTTGCAGATGCTATGTATTGATTCTAATACAAGGTATTAAGTGCCGTGACCGATAAAAGGCACAAATATCATAACTATTCTCCGGGGGAAGTGGGTAGTGCTACCTTGGAAAATAGTTCATTAAAAGTTGTGTATTATAGACGGGAGTGAAGATATCTAAAACACCCTGGACACCGTCGGGAGAGGTTTCAGAATAATAACTATTGAAACTGTGACAGACGGCCCCAATTCTCCCTGTAAAGCGTGGCTGCGCTGAAAGAAGTGCACGCGCATTCCACCAATTCGGTTTGAATATGGGAACAATTGAGCAAACTGGATAAAATTGGGCAGCATTTCCCTGCTGACAGAAAATTCCAATCAAATAAAGAACTTAGATGCTGTTGTGGTATGGCACAATGACATCAATGAGAAATCACAAGCTCCATATACAAGTGTTTTGATGTTGACGTTTTATCAACAGAAGAGTATAACCGATAAAAACTAAATTAGATGTCTTCAGCTGAAAAAGACTGGGTACGTGAGTACATTGATAGAATGTGTACGTCGGCTCTGATGGCAGGTTTGAAGCCTGTGATCAAAACGGCAATTGCGGGGGTAGTGGATGAAATAGAGCAGAATGCTGTGAGAGTGGAATATATCTCCGGTCACTTCGCAGACGTGCGAGTGGTTAATGCGGCCACAGTGGAAGTCATTAACAGGGGTCTAAGTGACTGAGGTAGGAAAAAGAAACAGAGGAAAGGGTAGCAAACCAGTGCTAAGGCACAGGGGGTTAGCTCCCTGTTTTAGACGTGGGGCTATCGGTCATTGGAAGAATGAGTGTAGACCTGCAATGTTGACCACTGCACCCGCTGCATTCGGGGGTATGCTGACATGCAAGCCTTTGCATCTTTGTCAAAACAACAGCATCATACACTCCTGAAAGTAGCGGGACAGGGAACATTCACATAGTTGTGTATGGCCTCGGTTCGATCGATAGTGGTTCATGGAGGATACAGTTTGTATGTGAAGGGAGACGTAGGAACCCACGTTTCAAAAAAACGTTTTAATATATGCCTGGGTTCAAATATCGCGGATGTCTTATGAAAAACTGAATGAATTTGCTACAGGAAAAAGTATTTTGGGTTGAAGAATCTAGGCAAAATGCCAGGGGGATGGATTCTAAAGAGGCAACAAAGTAAAATTCACTGGCCAAACACTCCTTGCAAACTCAGAAAACTTTGGGGTGGTTTTAATCTCATGAGACATTTTATGTTGTCTTATTCTGAAAAAGATTTTTAGAGTGGACGATAGGGAGGAGGATTCATGAGAAATTATCATTAGGGTTACAAAACCTAAAATTAAGTTTTAAAATGTTTAGTTCAAGAACATTATGGTACGGTGGTTATGGACAATCATGGGGAAAGAGACCAGTGAACAGTTAGACTCGGTGGCGAGATAATGTTGCCGTGTCTAAGGGTAGTAGATGCTAAATAAAGGATACATAAATCATGGGGTGGATTCAAACATTTAATGATGGGAGTAAGGACAGTGGATTTATCATGGTTGGTTTATAATTAATACTTTTGGATTGCTGATTAAGATGTAGCATAGTAAATGCTAATGAAATGTACACTTTCTTTTCCAGAAGAGGAGGGGGTTTCATTATCTCTCGTTGCAATGTTCCCTGAGACTGTGGTCTTGGGGAGAGCAGTTAGTGATATTCAGCAGTTTTAAGTATAAATGTATCTGGATTAGGCCATAAACAGTTCCCAGATAAGTAAGGCCTGTTCATTGGGTGTTTTTGACCTACGGTTTACCACACCCACACCAGCATGCACACACAACTCACCAGGTATGAATATTTGTTATTGGTGTTAATACCGTGGGGTTAATTGTGTGGGGTCTTTTCAATTAGGTTTAAAATTGGGTAGGCAGTGAGATGGAAATGTTTTAAATGGTTTCTGAAGGACAGGGAAAGAAAAGGGAAAGGAAATATTTAATGGTGTCGAATGCCCTGTATCCTGACTTTCTGGTGAGGCTTGATCAATCTCACTAGAAATGATCGAAATAGGTGGGATTTAATAATAAAATGAATGAGAAACACCTATTTTTCCATTACTTTATGAGATATTATTATTTCCTTATGGGTTATCAAGAGTTGTAATTCTAAGTTGATTGCTTATTTGAATCTGTTTTATTTTTTATTTAACATGTTGTTTTTGAATCATGTGTTCGAAGGGAAAATTACCAGTTCCCTGGGGTTATGGTCTTTGGGTAAATATACAAATGTACTTTGTTGAGTCTGTATATAGAAGGAAATATATATGTTAATAAGGGATGACAGTTACTCCAAATGGATTGTGATATGTGTATTGCTGATTTCGTTTTTGTCTTTGTTTCGATACAAATTTCACCAGATTGGGTCTGCTGGATTGTTGGGATTCCCCCTTGGGTTGGGGTACTAACTCCCTGATCTGGTAACTCTTCGGAGACGTCGGCAGGTAAATAAGGGAGTATGAATCAATTTTGAAAATGGTTTCAATAGTAACAGTGTGTTGTTATACTCTTTGACATGTCTTAGAGATAATGGTATTAATAAAATTGAGAATATAATAATTCATCATAATGGATGGTCTGGATTTCCAAATTAAGAAGCGTCTTAAACTGATTGTTTTGGCAAATGTGACATCAGATGTTATCTTATTGCATGAAAGAGATAATTGGACCGAACAGTGTGTGAACCTAAAAACCCTCCCTAACCGGCTGAAGAAAGAACCAAGGCGTTCAATGCGACAGTGACTTTTCACACTCCTATCTGTAACCTGGATACGGGCGGCAGGAGTGCACCATGAGTCCTGAGACCACGCATGTGGAGTGAGTATGGAGAGAGATAACATTCAAACTTCTCTCATGCTCCTGGTGTACTGGTGGGAGAAATGGACCAGACAGAATAGTGGTAGGGCTCAGGTGAGAGACTTGTGTATGTGGGAAAAACAGATTACTTTATATGTGACCTCATTCAGGAAACTAGGCGTATGTCGCAATTCACGACTTCACAGGAGAGCCTTTTGAACATAATTTTTTTTAAATCAAAATGCGCACTTTCATTTGCCTTAATATCAAACTTGTATGTCATCTGTAAATACAATGGTTAAATTATGAGCCTAGTTGATTTAGCCACAGAGAAAGATGGCAACCTTCCCGCTAGCCATGATTGGCTGAGATAATGAGTAGGCTGGACATGCCGAGAGATGAGTTTGGATTGGTCTGCAGTGTTGCATCTTGTGTCTATAAAATGAGCTGCTCGTAATGCCTAGATAGTCCAATCTACTATATCTTTAAAAAGTTTATTTTGAAAAATATAACTTTAGACATGGAGAACTGCAAATATGTTGCTACTGCTCTCAATAACATTGCTGCCCTGAATTTATCAGGCGCTATCATCAAAGGTCAGTGGGAAAAAGTTGTGATGATAGGCTACTTTCTGGGCGATGATCGTGCCATGCAATGCTGACTCTCTCACTCTGAAAATAACACATTTTGATCAGTGGAACACAACCGGCCAAACAAGCTGTACCAACAAAACGGAAACGACACAGGACGTCTTATTTAATGAAAGGAGGTGCAGTCTGTCGTGAAGCTTTCATCCATGTATACGGGTAAGAGTCTAGCTACAGTTTCAGATATTATAAGTTTCTAATGTTGTCAGAAAGTTGTTTTCACTGCAAGCTAAAGCTTTCTGGTAGCTAGCCAGCTGGAGTTCGATGGCTGGCTTGCTAATTAACAATGAACCTAACGTTATTTGGTTAACTTTAGCTTGCTATGACAATCAGTTTTGTATTGCTAGTGACGTTACTCTATGGATTGGGATAATATTTAATATTTTAGCTTGCTAGTTAACGTGACATGTCTAAACAAAAAAAACGATTTAAAGCTTGCCGTTAGCTAGCTAATGTCAGCTGAGGTTAGGTGGCTGGCTTGCTAGCTAAAATTAACTTATGTGAATGAAGTGTGGGTAACGTTAGTGTAGTTTTCTCAGAATGGCATTTCACATTGCTAGGTATAGCCTAATGTTAGCTAGCTAACTAGCTAATATTGAACCTATTGTCATAGCTAGCTAAAGTTAACCAATCTGTTTGTATTGCTAGTTAAAGTTTGCTGTTAGCTAGCCAGCTGACGTTAGACGTTCTGTAATAGTCACAGACATGATTCAAACAGTTTTAGAAACTTCAGAGTGTTTTCTATCCAAATCTACTAATAATATGCATATCTTAGTTTCTGGGCATGAGTAGCAGGCAGTTAAATTTGGGCACGCTTTTCATCCAAAATTCAAAATGCTGCCCCCTATCCTAGAGAAGTTTTAGCATAAATATTCAATAATGTTCCAACCGGAGAAATCCTTTGTCTTCAGAAATGCAATGGAACGCAAGATAACTCTCACGTGAACGCGCATGGTCAGCGCATGGTCAGCTCATGGCAGATCTTACTCAATCCCCTCTCATTCGGCCCCCCTTCACAGTAGAAGCATCAAACAAGGTTCTAAAGACTGTTGACATCTAGTGGAAGCCTTAGGAAGTGCAACATGACCAATATCCCACTGTATCTTCTATAGGGAATGAGTTGAAAAACGACCAGCCTCAGATTTCCCACTTCCTGGTTGGATTCTTTTTCAGGTTTTTGCCTGCCATATGAGTTCTGGCAGTCTGACTGACCAATCTGGATTTGGAGGATGCCAGGAGAACGCTACCTGTTGGAATCCAGTAGGCTGCTCCAGCCGTAGACAACATTACATACATAAAAAATGATCGAGGATAAAAACACATTAAAGTCCGAATTCTGTTATACTCACAGACATCATTCAAACAGTTTTAGAATCTTCAGAGTGCTTTCTATCCAAATCTACTAATAATATGCATATATTAGCAACTGGGCCTGGGTAGCAGGCAGTTTACTCTGGGCACCTTATTCAACCAAGCTACTCAATACTGCCCCCAGCCATTAGAAGTTAAATATTTATATTGTACATATTCTATGTTAAGTTTTATCGAGCTCGCTAGCTAGGGTACCTATTGTAACTGGTGGTACTTGGGACAGTGTTTGAATGAGTTTCCATGTGCTCGCGCACATGCCTGAGATCTGTGACTGCGGCAAGGGCTAATATATTGTGCGTTGTCTCTTCGTGCGCAGGTATGTCTTTTATTTTGTCCGAATTATGTTTTATATAATTTTACTTGTATTGTATTGTGTGCTGTTGTGCACTGAATGTGTGCACGCAGCACCTGTCATTTCTTTTTGGGCTCTCTCTTGCCTGACCTTCAGTTAGTGAGGTGCCTTAGAGCTGTGACTGCGCCAAGGGCTAACATATTGTGAGTTGTCTCTTTGTGCGCAGGACAAATAAAAATCCAACAAGCAGACCTCCAGTTGTGGCAGTGTCCTCTATAAATTATACAAGGTGAGGGGAAAACTGAAAACTAGCTGTTATTGGCAGAGGTTTGGAACTCTCTTATTGGTCTGATAACTAATTTACTGCCTGGGGATGTCACCAAACTAGAATTCCACAGGCAAATCAAGCTTTTGACTGCACTGGGCCTTTAAAACGTCACTCCACCCTGCCTCAGATAGTTAGTAGCAGAACCATCTATTTGGTTAGTAGCATCAGAAGGGGTTTTAAGCCTAGTCATTGGGTGCAAGGTTTAGAACACAGATATATTCTAAATGGAATATATAAATGTAACAGTATAACTTTAGTACCGTCCCCTCGCCCCGACACGGGCGCGAACCAGGGACCCTCTGCACACATCAACAACTGACACCCACGAAGCGTCGTTACCCATCGCTCCACAAAAGCCGCGGCCCTTGCAGAGCAAGGTGCAACCCTACTTCTAGGTTTCAGAGCAAGTGACGTAACTGATTGAAATGCTACTAGCGCGTACCCGCTAACTAGCTAGCCATTTCACATCCGTTACACTCACCCCCCTTTCAACCTCCTCCTTTTCCGCAGCAACCAGTGATCCGGGTCAACAGCATCAATGTAACAGTATAACTTTAATCCGTCCCCTCGCCCATACCCGGGCTCGAACCAGGGACCCTCTGCACACATCAACAACGGTCGCCCACGAAGCGTCGTTACCCATCGCTCCACAAAGGCCACGGCCCTTGCAGAGCAAGGGGCAACACTACTTCTAGGTTTCAGAGCAAATGACGTAACTGATTGAAATGCTACTAGCGCGTACCCGCTAACTAGCTAGCCATTTCACATCCGTTACACTCACCCCCCTTTCAACCTCCTCCTTTTCCGCAGCAACCAGTGATCCGGGTCAACAGCATCAATGTAACAGTATAACTTTAGTACGTCCCCTCGCCCCGACCTCGGGCGCGAACCAGGGACCTTCTGCACACATCAACAACTGACACCCACGAAGCATCGTTACCCATCGCTCCACAAAAGCCGCGGCCCTTGCAGAGCAAGGTGCAACCCTACTTCTAGGTTTCAGAGCAAGTGACGTAACTGATTGAAATGCTACTAGCGCGTACCCGCTAACTAGCTAGCCATTTCACATCCGTTACATAAAGATTGAATGTAGAACACAATGATTCTTTACTGTTCTTTATGGCAGATATATATTGCTGTCTGATGAAGACAACGCATCTGTATCGTTTCGTAATGTTATGCCTTCATGAACAAGCCTTCTTTTTTTGTATGTAATGTAAATTTAAAGGCAGAATTAGGAATTTACATGGATATATATATATACAGTTGAAGTCGGAAGTTTACATACACTTAGGTTGGAGTCATTAAAACTCGTTTTTCAACCACTCCAAAAATTGAATAACAAACTATAGTTTTGGCAAGTCAGTTAGGACATCTACTTTGTGCATGACACAAGTAATTTTTCCAACAATTGTTTACAGACAGATTATTTCACTTATAATTCACTGTATATATATATATATATATATATAGTACCAGTCAAATGTTTGGACACTACTCATTCAAAGGTTTTTCTTTATTTTTACTATTTCGTACAGAAAGGAATGCCTTCAACTGAAATGTGTCTTCTGCATTTAATCCAAGCCCTCTGAATGAGATTCTTCAAAGTAACCACCTTTGCCTTGATGACAGCTTTGCACACTCTTGCCATTCTCTCAAACAGTTTCATGAGGTAGTCACTGGAATGCATTTCAATTAACAGGTGTGCCTTGTTAAAAGTTAATTTGTGGAATTTCTTTCCTTCCTTAATGGTTTGTTTTAGGGTAAGGAGTTAGGTTTAGGGTTAAGGCTAAGGTTAGGGTTATGTTATGGGTTAGGGTTATGGTATGGTTTACCATTAGGGGTTAGGGAAAACAGTATTTTAAATTGAAATTTATTTTACGTCCCCACGAGGATAGAAGAGCATAACGTGTGTGTGTGCCTGCGTGCGTGCATTTGTGTGTGTGTGTGTGTGTTGAATGTCTGTATACGGTAGAGTATATATATGGTCACAGAGAGCTCCTGCCATAGGCTTGCTGACTGTGCTTATCTCTTTGTCACGTCTGGGCTACTGCTAGCATCAGCAGAAACACACACACATTGATTTATACACATTCTAGGAGCAGAAGCCCTCCACACAAAACAACACACACACACACACATTGATTTATACACATTTAGGAGCAGACACCCTACACACACACACACACACACACACACACACACACACACACACACACACACACACACACTGATTTATACACATACTAGGAGAAGAGGCCCTCCACACAAAACATCACACACACACACACACACACACACACACACAAACACACACACACACACACACACACACACACACACACACACACACACACACACACACACACACACACACACATTGATTTATACACATACTAGGAGCAGAGGCCCTCCACACAAAACAACACACACACACACACATTGATTTATACACATACAAGGAGCAGAGGCCCTCCACACAAAACATCACACACACACACACACATTGATTTATACATATACTAGGAGCAGAGGCCCTCCACACAAAACATCACACACACACACACACATTGATTTATACACATACTAGGAGCAGAGGCCCTCCACACAAAACAACACACACACACACACACATTGATTTGTTCACATACTAGGAGCAGAGGCCCTCCACACACACACACACACACACACACACACACACACACACACACACACACACACACACACACACACACACACACACACACACACACACACACACACACACACACACACACACACACACACACACACACACGGAGAGAGAGAGGCCTGGGCAATGTGCTGACGTCAGTAAGCTGTTCCCTACATGTTCATTATTTGCTGAGGAGTGAAGTGAATGGATGCCGTAGCCTCTGTTAGATGTTTAGCATTGTACAGCCCTACCAGTCTCTCTCAATGCTGTTTTTTTTCTGTCTCTGCCTATTTGCTTTAGCAGCACAATTAAATACATAGAGAGTTAGAATAGGCTTTAGCATGCTACCATAGCACAGTCCTTTCTGCTCTCCCATTGTACCAGACAGAGCATGCCTGCCCTGCCTACGTATGGACGGGCAATACTGTAACGTACATGGAAATAATGGCAACGCCACAATTCATGTTCATTTAGATTCATTGTAAAAAACAAAAGGAAAAGGAGCTGAAATGGAAAATGCCTCAGGCATATTAGAAACTATTTCAAGACACAGTCCGTTATCGCTTATAGCACATCAGTGAATTTACTTAGAAGGACAGACAAATGTACATACACAAGCATGTAGACAAGAACAAAACATATCTAGGAAGAATCTTGCAGTTAGTGCTTTTTGAGGTCGATTCGGTTTTGGTTCCATTATTTTTTTAAATTAACGTTTTCATTTTTAACATTAAAATGCACTATACATTATGTGGGTTGAGTGCTGTAACAACACTGAATAAAACAATTAATACTATCACTTATTAACCATAAGTTATTCACTTTTCACATTTCCTTACTTTAATCAAATATTTGTATTATTTGATGACTTTATTATTTACATTCAAGTCATCGTTTCATCTCTAAAGAGTTGCTGCCTGCAACTGAAATGTTGATGGCCTATCATTAGGTACATCTTAACTATACTGTACACTATTTTACATCACAAACCAATGAACAAGGCTTCTGTAAACAGTAAGCAACATAATTGACAACGCTCTTCTGAATGTTGCTGCAGAGGAGGACAGATCTGTATCCATGGCTCGAAGAGTTCTTCTTTTTCATAACTTTTTCTCTTTTATACGACCCCCACAGCTGACATTTTATTTAATCATGGTCCATTCACATGGTCCGTTCATGCTGCCAATCAGAAATAACCAACCAATACCACAACAGTGCCAGTCTTTGCCAATGCATAGATCTGACTCTATCATCAGTGTGATGCAACAGAAACCGGGATTCGTCGGACCAGGCAATGTTTTTCAACTCCTCATTGTCCAGTTTTGGTGATCGCGTGCCCACTGGAACCGCTTCTTGTTGTTTTTAGCTGAAAGGAGTGGGACCCGGTGTGGTCATCTGCTGCAATAGCCCATCCTTGACAAGGACAAACAAGTTATGCGTTCCGAGATGCCTTTCTGCCAACCACTGTTGTACTGCTCTGTTATTTGCCCATGTGTGGCCCGCGTCTTAGCTTGCACGATTCTTGCGTCTCTCATCAGCGATCTGTTATCGCACAGAGGACTGAGGACGGGATGTTTTTTGTTTGTCACACCATTCTCTGTAAACCTTAGACACTGTCGTGCGTGAAAAGCCCAGGAAGCCAGACGTTTCTGAGATACTGGCACCGGCGCGCCTGGTACATTAGGTCATACCACGCTCAAATTCACTTAGGTCACTCGTTTTGCCCATTCTAACGTTCAATCGAACAGTAACTGAATGCCTCGATGCCTGTCTGCCTGCTTTATATAGCAAGCTAAGGCCATGTGACAGTCTGTAGGAGCTAATCACTGGGTGGTGTACCTAATAAACTAGCCACTGAGTGTTTTGTCCAAGTGTTTTGGTAACCAGTTTATAATATCAATAAGGTACATACAGCTAAGGGCTTTATCCAGGCACGACGTAAATCAAAGCCACGTGCCTAAGTACAGCTCTTAGCCATGGCCAATATATAACACCCCCTTTGGGTCTAATTGCTTAATTATATCCTATACAGTAGGTGTGTTTGTTTCACTGTATGTACAGGGTGTGAATTATGTTTATGTGTCTATATTGGTGTCTGTGTGTCTCTGTATGTCTGTGTTCCTGTGTGAACACCAGGTTTCTCTCTGTGAGCAAATGTGTGTGTGTGTGTGTGCGTATGTGTACACGGGCCAATGTAAAGACGTGCATTCATTATTTGTCAGTCTCTGTGTGTGTGTGTGTGTGTGTGTGTGTGTGTGTGTGTGTGTGTGTGTGTGTGTGTGTGTGTGTGTGTGTGTGTGTGTGTGTGTGTGTGTGTGTGTGTGTGTGTGTGTGTGTGTGTGTGTGTGTCAGGAAGGCTCAGGCCCAGTAACAATGGATCCCAAAGCAAAGTGCTGACAGTGAAGTAGGTGTGGCCGACCCCCTAGCTCCGAAGGTGTGTATATATACCCACACACACACCTCCCTGGCAGAGCGCTTAGTGGAACCCTACGAAACACACAGCTTACGTTTTAGGTAGGTTTATGTTTATCTAATAGATTTCATTTACTCCTATGTTTGGATAGGTCTGATCTGATGGGCCTTGGCACATAGCTTTATGTTTATCAAATAGTGATGAACCACAAAGTTATTTCATTGGAGATTCTCCATTGAGCATGTTTTTTTGAAAACGTAAGGCTTGATCTGGGTCCCGGAAACCGGCCCATAGATTTCTATTTGTCTGTGTGCTAGAGCTTCGCAGGGCTATTAGAACAGGGGACTATAAAATAATGTTTCCCAAATGATGGGTCTGGAACCAGTGGTGACTGGGAGTTGTTAGACTGTTAGTAGCAGGATAAGTTTTTTTCTCTTATCTTGTTTGGAGGATTAGAATACTATTTTTTGAAAGGCTTCAGTTTAGGTGGAATGGTATAGAATAGTCTGAGAACCATTGAGGACCGGGAGCTTCAGTGCAGAGGTATGACTGGTCATCATGCATAGATCACTCTGTTTGTTTAAAAGAGCTTACCAGGGCTTTGGTAGAGCAGCAGATGAACAGGGAGAACCTGGTGTATAGAACTGGTCAGGCGTCCTGCACATGTCTGTCTGAGGCTTTACCACAAGGTTCATTGAACTGTGTTGTTCTGTAGTTACTGGTCAGGGGACCAGTATGGGCCATTCACTGGGAGCTTCAAGGCAGGGTGGGATTTCTTGGTGTAGGCATAAAAAATGTTTTGGTCAAGAATTAACTTCATTATTTATATGTTCAGTTAATATCTCCCTCTGTATCCCTCTCTCCTATCTCTCTCTCTCCATTTCAGCACTGAGACAGAAGGACATAATGGCTCTGACCAACCCAATGAACCCTGTGAACCCCATGCCCATGGGCCCATGGAAGATCACAGTGTACGACCAGGAGTACTTCCAGGGAAAGCGTGTGGAGTTCACCGCCTGCTGCCAGAACATCATGGAGTGTGGCATGGAGAACATCCGCTCCCTGAAGATCGAGTGTGGAGCGTAAGTAGTCCCAAAACTTTTCCCAAAACATGGAAGACTTAGGAGGCTTTTCCAGCAGGCTAACATGAGCCAATGTGGGCACTGACTAATCTTTCTCTCTCTCCTTAGTCATCTCTTCTGTAATTTCTCTCTTTCTTTCTCTCTCCCCTACCTTCCTTTCTTTCTCCCTACATCGCCCTCTCTGTCATTACATCTCTCTCCATCACTGTTTCCCTCTTTCCATCTCCCTTTCTCTCCCTCCATCATTCCCTCCCTGTATCCCTCCTTTTGCCTCCCTCTAGCTGGGTTGGGTATGAGCACTCCAGTTTCTGTGGCCAGCAGTTTGTCCTGGAGAAGGGAGACTACCCCCGTTTTGAGGCCTACAGCGGCAGCAACTCCTACCGTATCGAGAGGATGATCTCGTTCAGACCCATCTGCTCCGCTGTGAGCCCTTAAATGCATCCATTATGGCACCTTATTCCCTATATACTGCACTACTTTTGACCAGGGCCCTTAGGGCTCTGGTCAAAAGTAGTAGCCTATATAGGGAATATTACAACATACAATACTGTCCCATCCCACATTATCATGGATCATCACATTACTATCATTATCAACATTATCTACAATGCATCAAATCACATTGTATTACCTTTTACTATAACAACTCAAGACAACATAACATTCTATGTCATTATCATGCAAAGGTTACCATATTATTCACATTGCATAATATTGTATAACCTTATGATGCACTCAATTATCAACAACAATACATGAAATACTATAATAATGTAAACTGCTGCTTAAAATGTCTCTCTCTTCATCCCTTCTCTCTATCTCTCTCTCTCTCTCTCTCTCAGAGCCACAAGGAGTCCCGTATGACCATCTATGAGAAGGAGAACATGATTGGTCGCCAGTTTGAGATGTGTGATGACTACCCCTCCCTGCAGGCCATGGGCTGGTTCAACAACGAGGTTGGATCCATGCACATCCAGAGCGGAGCGTAAGTACTAATGCCATGACATGGACATTGCCACTTCACGCTAAATATACTACCACTGCTACTTCTGCTATTACTACAAGTGCACAATTGCAGCTGAACCATCTATTCACTCAGCTTTAACTACAACTGAAATACTACTACTACTCTACTACTACTTGTACTACTACTACTAGTACACTACTGACACAGACTAATCTCTACTGCTAATAATAACTGCTTCTTCTACTGCTACTACTACTAGTACACTACTGACACAGACCAATCTCTACTGCTAATAATAACTGCTTCTACTACTGCTACTACTAGTAGTACACTACTGACACAGACCAATCTCTACTGCTAATAATAACTGATTCTACTACTGCTACTACTAGTAGTACACTACTGACACAGACTAATCTCTACTGCTAATAATAACTGATTCTACTACTGCTACTACTACTAGTAGTACACTACTGACACAGACCAATCTCTACTGCTAATAATAACTGATTCTACTACTGCTACTACTAGTAGTACACTACTGACACAGACTAATCTCTACTGCTAATAATAACTGATTCTACTAATGCTACTACTACTAGTACACTACTGACACAGACCAATCTCTACTGCTAATAATAACTGCTTCTACTACTGCTACTACTAGTAGTACACTACTGACACAGACCAATCTCTACTGCTAATAATAACTGATTCTACTACTGCTACTACTAGTAGTACACTACTGACACAGACCAATCTCTACTGCTAATAATAACTGATTCTACTACTGCTACTACTAGTAGTACACTACTGACACAGACTAATCTCTACTGCTAATAATAACTGATTCTACTACTGCTACTACTACTAGTAGTACACTACTGACACAGACCAATCTCTACTGCTAATAATAACTGATTCTACTACTGCTACTACTAGTAGTACACTACTGACACAGACTAATCTCTACTGCTAATAATAACTGATTCTACTAATGCTACTACTACTAGTACACTACTGACACAGACCAATCTCTACTGCTAATAATAACTGATTCTACTACTGCTACTACTACTAGTAGTACACTACTGACACAGACCAATCTCTACTATAATCATAACTGTTACTTCTGCTACTACTACTAGTACACTACTGACACAGACTAATCTCTACTGCTAATAATAACTGCTTCTACTACTGCTACTACTACTAGTACACTACTGACACAGACCGACCTCTACTACTAATAATGACTGTTACTACTACTACTGTTACTACTACTAGTACACTACTGACACAGACCGACCTCTACTACTAATAATGACTGTTACTACTACTACTGTTACTACTACTAGTACACTACTGACACAGACCAATCTCTACTGCTAATAATAACTGTTACTCCTACTACTAGTACACTACTGACACAGACCGACCTCTACTACTAATAATGACTGTTACTACTACTACTGCTACTACTACTAGTACACTACTGACACAGACAAATCTCTACTAATAATAATAACTGTTACTTCTACTACTGCTACTACTACTAGTACACTACTGACACAGACCGACATCTACTACTAATACTGACTGTTACTACTACTACTGCTACTACTACTAGTACACTACTGACACAGACAAATCTCTACTAATAATAATAACTGTTACTACTACAACACTACTACTACAACAACAACACTACAACTACTACTACAGCACTACTAAAACACTACTACTACTACTAATAATAATAATAATAATACGATAACACTACTACTACTAATACTTCTACACTAATACTACCACTACACTACTACTACTACTACTACTACTACTACTACTACTGCTACACTACTACTACTACTTCAACTACAACACTACTACTACTGACTACACTACTATTACTACTACTACACTAAAACCAATACTACTACTACTACTACTACTGCACTACTACTACACTAACACCAATACTACTACTACTACTACTACTACTGCACTACTACTACACTAACACCAATACTACTACTACTACTGCAACTACTGCACTACTACTACTACAACATTAATACCAATACGACTACTACTACTACGTCTGCACTACTACTACTGCAACACTAATACCAATACTACTACTACTACTACTTCTGCACTACTACTACTGCAACACTAATACCAATACTACTACTACCACTACTACTGCACTACTACTACTACTACACCACTAATACCAATACTACTACTACAACTACTACTTCTGCACTACTACTACTACAACACTAATACCAATACCACTACTACTTCTACTGCACTACTACAGCTGGCCAACCTTTACTCTATCATTTCAAACCTGAAGCTGCCACTCCAATAATACACTACACTGTAATAATTTTTACACTTTTATTGCCTGCAATACTCTGTCCTATTGCCAAGTTGATTCTCATCCTCATTCCCATGGCCCACTCTGACTTACCTCACAGTAACAGTGTATCTGATTGACCTGTTCTCTTCTCTCCCTCTAGCTTCGTGTGCTACCAGTTCCCCGGCTACCGTGGCCACCAGTACATCATGGAGTGTGACTGCCACGGAGGAGAGTACAAGTGTTACCGTGAGTTTGGCTCCCACGCCCAGACCCCTCAGATCCAGTCCATCAGGAGGATTCAGCACTGAGCAGGAAACACCTTCTTCATCCCTCCTCCACTCCTCCTCTTCTTCTACTTCCTACTCCTCATCCCTCTCTTCTCTCCCCTCTCCTACTACTCCACCTTCTCTCCCTCGCCCATCCTGGTTCCGCTGGTCCAGCTAGTCCAGGCAGGATTGCGGGCCGGGCCTCAGGTGCTTACCGGCGAAGTCACATGTTCACGGCACTTATTTTTTTAAACCATCATGAAAAACCAAAGGAAGAACGAATTGAAAGACAGAGGGAATGACAGAGATGAGAGAAAGAGTAATGAATCCTCGACACCTCCCGGAGGCTGGAACGCCAAACCTTTTTTGCTCCTCTTCGTCCACGACATCATCATTATCATCAGCTTCTTCTTCATCATCATCATCACTATTGCCTGTCACTGTAGTTGTGATGGTAAAACATTGTATGAGACTGACGAATAAAGAGAACAAGCAAAAGAAAGAGAGAGAAACGAGACAACGACTGGCTTGTAGTTGTGTAACTGTGTTTGTTTGTCCTGCACTTCCCACCCACACACACAGATATGGGGGAAAGAGGCTAGAGACAGATGAGGCTTGGACATGGGAATATAGTACCGTGATAAACAGAGTTTATAGACCATATGGCCAAGCACTTATTCATTCACCTGCTTGAGGGTAACTGGGGGGAACTGCGCAGGTGCAAGTGAGAAAGGACTCACTTGCCGGGTAGCAAACCCTGTTCTCTTGGTTTGGGGAACCATTGCATCGAGGACACTGTGTGGAGTGGCGGGGAGCCAAACTCTGCTGTTTCGGTATAGCATGCAGTTATAGCTGAGAGTATTGCTGTTTGGACAGTGCCCGAAGAAATGTGTGTTCATTTACGTACGGACAGAGTATTGAGCACTTACTGTAGGGCTGAAGAGTACCGCTATATGTAACGTAGCTTGGCTTATGCTGAAGATGTGTGAGTGCAGGTTTCGGTCAGTAGAAGCTGCTGAGGGGAGGGTTGGTCATAATAATGGCTGGAATGGCATCATGTATTTGATACCATTCCACTAATTCCGCTCCAGCCATTACCAATTAGGGTGCCATCAACCTCCTGTGGATTGGGCAGGTTACTTTCTAAATGTAATCTGTTACAGTTAGTAGTTACCTGTCCAAAATTGTAGTCAGTAACGTTACATTTGAATTACCCAAACTCAGTAATGTCATCTAATTCCTTTCAGATTACTTTCCCCTTAAGCGGCATTAGAAGACAAAAATGAATATTACCAATTGAATGACATCTATTTCAATATAAATCAATGTTAGAGTTTATATGGCCATAAATGGATGTTGCATTTTACTTCAAGGGTTATGTAGGCTTCTAAACCTTTGCTTTCTACTTCAATACAGATAATACAATGATTAGGCTAAATATATTTACATTAAAAACCAATGTCTTTCAGATTTCCAGTCATTCCAAATAATTAAATACCCCTTGGTCTTCAAGATTAGGTGTCAAAAACCCTCTCTCTATCATGACACTAGGCGAGACCCCAATGCAGACACAGGAGGCAGATGGTTGGAGTTTAAGATGTTGAATAAATCCAAAAGGGAATAATCAAGAAAATGGTCGTGGACAGGCAAAAGGTCATAACCAGATCAGAGTTCAGGAGGTACAGAGTGGCAGGCAGGTTCGAGGTCAGGGCAGGCAGAATGGTCAGGCAGGCGGGTACAGAGTCCAGAACAGGCAAGGGTCAAAACCGGGATGACTAATGGCAATCCGGGATGACAATCGGGATGACAATCACCACCTTCCGGAGACACCTGAAACCCCACCTCTTTAAGGAATACCTAGGATAGGATAAAGTAATCCTTCTAACCCCCCCCCCCTTAAAAGATTTAGATGCACTATTGTAAAGTGGTTGTTCCACTGGATATCATAAGGTGAATGCACCAATTTGTAAGTCGCTCTGGATAAGAGGGTCTGCTAAATGACTTAAATGTAAATGTAAATGTACTAAAAAAAGGAGAAAAGGCAAAGCAGGAAAATGGGAAAACCGCTGGTAGGCTTGGACATACAAGACAAACTGGCACAGAGTGACAGGAAACACAGGGATAAATACACTGGGGAAAACAAGCGACACCTGGAGGGGGTGGAGACAATAACGAGCACAGGTGAAACAGATCAGGGTGTGACACTCTCCTTAACCCTCTCTCTGGCCCTGGGAGAGACACAGACTTTGAGGCCTTTTACTGCTGAGATAGGCTACCATACCCCGCTTCAACCTGACCCCATTGTCCAGTTGCAGAGGCCACTTCACCTCTGTGTTAGGGACCAGGTTGCCAACTCAGTCAAATCAAATATTATTTGTCACATACACATGGTTAGCAGATGTTAATGCGAGTGTAGCGAAATGCTTGTGCTTCTAGTTCCGACAATGCAGTAATAACCAACGAGTAATCTAACCTAACAATTCCACAACTACTACCTTATACACGCAAGTGTAAAGGGATAAAGAGTATGTACATAAAGGTATATGAATGAGTGATGGTACAGAACGGCATAGGCAAGATGCAGTAGATGGTATCGAGTACAGTATATACCTATGAGATGAGTAATGTAGGGTATGTAAACATAAAAGTGCATAGTTTAAAGTGGCGAGTGATACATGTATTACATAAAGATGGCAAGATGCAGTAGATGATATAGAGTACAGTATATACAGTGGGGCAAAAAAGTATTTAGTCAGCCACCAATTGTGCAAGTTCTCCCACTTAAAAAGATGAGAGAGGCCTGTAATTTTCATCATAGGTACACTTCAACTATGACAGACAAAATGAGAAAGAAAAATCCAGAAAATCACATTGTAGGATTTTTAATGAATTTATTTGCAAATGATGGTGGAAAATAAGTATTTGGTCAATAACAAAAGTTTATCTCAATACTTTGTTATATACCCTTTGTTGGCAATGACAGAGGTCAAACGTTTTCTGTAAGTCTTCACAAGGTTTTCACACACTGTTGCTGGTATTTTGGCCCATTCCTCCATGCAGATCTCCTCTAGAGCAGTGATGTTTTGGGGCTGTTGCTGGGCAACACGGACTTTCAACTCCCTCCAAAGATTTTCTATGGGGTTGAGATCTGGAGACTGGCTAGGCCACTCCAGGACCTTGAAATGCTTCTTACGAAGCCACTCCTTCGTTGCCCGGGCGATGTGTTTGGGATCATTGTCATGCTGAAAGACCAAGCCACGTTTCATCTTCAATGCCCTTGCTGATAGAAGGAGGTTTTCACTCAAAATCTCACGATACATGGCCACATTCATTCTTTCCTTTACACGGATCAGTCGCCCTGGTCCCTTTGCAGAAAAACAACCCCAAAGCATGATGTTTCCACCCCCATGCTTCACAGTAGGTATGGTGTTCTTTGGATGCAACTCAGCATTCTTTGTCCTCCAAACACGACGAGTTGAGTTTTTACCAAAAAGTTCTATTTTGGTTTCATCTGACCATATGACATTCTCCCAATCTTCTTCTGGACCATCCAAATGCTCTCTAGCAAACTTCAGACGGGCCTGGACATGTACTGGCTTAAGCAGGGGGACACGTCTGGCACTGCAGGATTTGAGTCCCTGGCGGCGTAGTGTGTTACTGATGGTAGGCTTTGTTACTTTGGTCCCAGCTCTCTGCAGGTCATTCACTAGGTCCCCCCATGTTCTGGGATTTTTGCTCACCGTTCTTGTGATCATTTTGACCCCACGGGGTGAGATCTTGCGTGGAGCCCCAGATCGAGGGAGATTATGAGTGGTAATGTATGTCTTCCATTTCCTAATAATTGCTCCCACAGTTGATTTCTTCAAACCAAGCTGCTTACCTATTGCAGATTCAGTCTTCCCAGCCTGGTGCAGGTCTATAATTTTGTTTCTGGTGTCCTTTGACAGCTCTTTGGTCTTGGCCATAGTGGAGTTTGGAGTGTGACTGTTTGAGGTTGTGGACAGGTGTCTTTTATACTGATAACAAGTTCAAACAGGTGCCATTAATACAGGTAACGAGTGGAGGACAGAGGAGCCTCTTAAAGAAGAAGTTACAGGTCTGTGAGAGCCAGAAATCTTGCTTGTTTGTAGGTGACCAAATACTTATTTTCCACCATAATTTGCAAATAAATTCATAAAAAATCCTACAATGTGATTTTCTGGATTTTTTTTTCTCATTTTGTATGTCATGGTTGAAGTGTACCTATGATGAAAATTACAGGCCTCCCTTATATTTTTAAGTGGGAGAACTTGCACAATTGGTGGCTGACTAAATACTTTTTTGCCCCACTACAACATTCAACACCAATACTCCCATCTGAGAGAATTAAAAGAGAATCTGCGGAAAGAGGAGATCATCATGCATATTGACTTTGCAGAGAACTCAGGGTCGCAACTTTCACTGGGGATGGTGGGGACATGTCCCCCTCACATTCTGAAATTGCATTTTTGTCACCTCCAGTTTTATCATTTGAATGTGATACAAAATGAGCAACAGTGTGCTTTAGGACCATGCAAACATCTCCGAGCGGGCAGGTAGGCTGTTTGGAGTGTTTATCCGACTGGATAAAACAAATTATAATAATTATCCCCCCCCCCCACTTCTAAAACCAAAGTTGTGCCACTGAGAGAACTACCTGTGTAAATACACCAGTGAAATCCAGGCAGTTCACGTTGGTGATTCTCACATACAGGTGACCCTCCACACCTGTGTTGGACATACCACAAATGATACCGTTTCACTTTGCTCACTGAGCTCTTCTATGCGGATGACCCTTCTGCAATCTGGGCTCATCTCTCAAAAACACTGGCCTACTTCCTTGAGCTCTGCCCACTTCAGAACAAGGGTGAGGAAACAGACCACTAAGACAAAGGACACTGGCATCGTGAGGACAACCAGAGTGTTACACCCTGTAACCAGAGAAGTGCGTCATCCGAGAAGCCGAAATGGTCCATGCAGAGACCCCCATCGGAGACCTTCTACACGTAATTACATCATTATATTCTGACCAACAAGAGACCGGCAGTTCGGGGCAAGGTTAGGGTTAAAATAAGCATAGCTGACAAATGCACCCAAATGTATATTTCTCTCGTGTACTTTCTCTCTCTCTCTCTTTTGAATCCTCATTTTGGGTAACACGTGTCAAGTTCTAGTCAATGGCCTAGACTGTGTTTATGTGTATCTTATATTATCATTTTAGCTTGCTAGTAAATAAATAATCAACTAAATTGGTGTGGTACGGACTCATTGGTGGGACTCGGGTGTAATGGGTGCGTGTTGGTGGCAGGGAAGTCAGGCGCAGGAGAACAAACTTGGTATAAACGGAGTCGTTTAATAAGTGCTAACAAAACTCCAAAAACTAAAATATATAAAATAACAAAAGTGGGTTCAAAACCCGTCGCACACCAACACATAACTTGCACAACACATACAATCAAACAATCTCCGACAAGGACATGAGGGGAAACAGAGGATTAAATACACAACATGTAATTGATGGGATTGGAACCAGGTGTGAAGGAAGACAAGACAAAACCAATGGAAAATGAAAAATGGATCAGTGATGGCTAGAAGGTCGGTGACGTCGACCGCCAAACATCGCCCGAACAAGGAGAGGGACCGACTTCGGCGGAAGTCGTGACAGTACCCCCCCCCCCCCCCTGATGTGCGGCAGGTCGTCCACCGACCTCGGGGACGACCCGGAGGGAGAGGCGCAGGGCGATCCGGATGGAGATGGTGGAAATCTCGCAGCATAGAAGGATCCAACACGTCTTCCACCGGAACCCAGCATCTCTCCTCCGGACCATACCCCTCCCAGTCCACGAGGTACTGAAGGCCCCTCGCCCGACGTCTGTCGGATGCACTGCAGTACTTAATGCAGCTGGTGGCCACACCAGATACTGACTGTTACTTTTGATTTTAACCCTCCCCCTTGTTCAGGGACACATTATTCAATTTCTGTTAGTCACATATCTGTGGAACTTGTTCAGTTTCTGTCTCAGTTGTTGAATCTTGTTATGTTCATACAAATATTTACACATGTTAAGTTTGCTGAAAATAAACGCAGTTGACAACGTTTCTTTTTTTGCTGAGTTTATAACTTGTAGCTTTTTTTCCAAAGTACATTCGGTTCCCAGAGCATAAACCCTGTTCTATCCTGCAGCACGAGTACAGGACATTGCAAGGCTGCTTCGGACCGTTCTACGACAGCTGCTGTTAGCTGACGCTGTCGTAGTCCATGTGGGGTCAAACGACATTAGGAAGGCTAGCTCGATACTGCTGTAAATAGATTTTAAAGAACTGATTCTAGCTCTGAAAGATAAAAAGAAAATACCAATCATTTCCGGTCCGATACCATTGTTGGTCCACGAGTGTGAAAGATTCAGCAGGTTACAGGCATTACATACTTGGCTACAAGATTACTGTAGCTCTGTTGAAATAACTTTAATAGATAACTTTGACACATTCTGGAAGCAGAAGATGCTCTACAGGAATGATGGAGTCCATCGAAATCATCTTGGCTCCGGGACACTGTCCACACATTTCAAGGCTGCTTTGAGAAAATTACTTATCAATGACCCAAGCCCAGCTCAAATAACCCCTACCATTGTGTTGCTGAGTAGTCGTAAAGCAGCAGCAAATGTACATTATCCCAGGTGCGTTGGAAGTCACAATGTAAGTAATCTAATTTATGTCCCTCTAACTCTCCTGAATGCCTCTGTTGATCCTACAGCTATTGTATACTGTATATATTTTGGTATGTGAACAGTCAGTGTGTTTGACCTGACGAAGATCCGTTTCAGAATGAAACGTTGTCAATAAAGCAGTGAATTTGGAGCTTTAACAGTGTGCGGACCGTCTTGTTCTATATAGGCTCACGACCCTCACCTAAAGCTCATTCTTGTGGAAAGTTGCAATACACCACCAAGTGCAAACAGTCAGTATCTGGATATCCTGTTGTCAACAGAGAGGTATATTTTATGGGTGGCCTTAAAACTTCTTTGGGATAGGGGGCGCTATTTTCACTTTGGGAAAAAATTGTGCCCAATTTAAACGGCCTCGTACTCAATTCTTGCTCGTACAATATGCATATTATTATTACTATTGGATAGAAAACACTCTCTAGTTTCTAAAACCGTTTGAATTATATCTGTGAGTAAAACAGAACTCATTTTGCAGCAAACTTCCTATCAGGAAGTGAAAAATCTGAAATCGAGGCTCTGTTCCAGGGCCTTCCTATTAATTTGCCTGAAATCTATGGATCTACATGCACTGCATACGCCTTCCACTAGATGTCAACAGGCAGTGAGAGGTGGAATGGGGTGTCTAGCTTGATCTGAGGCCGAACAAGAGCTTTTGGAATGACGTGACCAGAATTTTCATAGTCTTGGAAGGCGCGAGAAGGGACCCCAGATTGTGTTCTGAAAAGCTTTCGGTATATCTCCGGCTCTGATTTTATTTGATATATGTGTTAAAAACATCATAAAGTAGTTATTTTAAAACGAGTTATATCAGTTTATTGAACGTTTATTGCGATTTTCGGCATTTTCTTTTCTTTGCGTTATGTGAAGTTGGGCACGTTTGCGCCATATGGCTAGCTTTGGTTGCTAATTCGACAGGAGAAGAGGACATTCTACAACCAAACAACGATTATTCTGGACAAAGGACAACTTGTACAGCATTCTGATGGAAGATCATCAAAAGTACGAACCATTTATGATGTTATTTCGTATTTCTGTTGAAAATGTTTAGTCATATTTTCCGCCCTCAATGCGGGGGCCGTCTCGCTATAACGTAAGCTGTATGTCGTACTAAAGTTATTTTAAAAATCTAACACAGCGGTTGCATTAACCTGTTTGGGCTGCAGGGGCAGTATTGAGTAGCCAGATAAAAGGTGCCCATTTCAAACGGCCTCGTACTCAATTCTTGCTCGTACAATATGCATATTATTATTACTATTGGATAGAAAACACTCTCTAGTTTCTAAAACCGTTTGAATTATATCTGTGAGTAAAACAGAACTCATTTGGTACAAACTTCCTGACCAGGAAGTGGAAAATCTGAAATCGATGCTCTCTTCTAGGTCCTGCCTATAAATGGGCATGATACGTATTAGTATACATGCACGTCATACACCTTCCCCTGGATGTCAAGAGGCTGTGAGAGAAGAAATGGAGTGTTTATCTTGGTCTGAGTTGGAATAAATCGTCTTGGAATGACGTGTCACCCATTTCCTGTTTTCAGGAAGGCGCGAGGTTGGACCTGGAATTGCCTTCTGAAAAGCTTTCGTTACAGGCGATTACTATCTCCGGCTTTGATTTTATTTGATACATGTGACAATATCATCGTAAAGTATGTTTTTTCAATATAGTTTTATTAGATTTTTGAAATTTATTCGGGACGTTAGGCGTGTTGCGTTGTGTGCCTTTGTTCAGAAAGGAGAGCTTCGCGCCACTTGGCTAGTGCGCTTGCTAATTCAAGAGGGAAAAAGGACGTTCTAAATCCAAACAACGATTGTTCTTGACAAAGGACACCTTGTACAACATTCTGATGGAAGATCAGCAAAAGTAGGACCCATTTTATGATGCTATTTCATATATCTGTCGAACTGTGTACTATTAGTTTTGCGCCCAGGTTTTGGGCACTCGGTCGCCATAACGTAAGCCTTATGTCGTAATGAAGTTATTTTTAGAATTCTAACACGGCGATTGCATTAAGAACTAGTGTATCTATCATTTCCTATACAACATGTATTTTTTAGTTATGTTTATGAATAGCTATTTGGTCAGAATATGTGTGTCAGAAAAAGTGTCAGAAAAAAATCCGGACGTTGTGGGAAAAAGTAGCTACGTTAGCACAATGTATAACCACTGATTTCAGCTCTAAATATGCACATTTTCGAACAAAACATAAGTGTATGTATAACCTGATGTTATAGGACTGTCATCTGATGAAGCATATCAAGGTTAGTCAAAAATTATATATCTTTTACTGGTTTGTTACGATCGCTAACTTTTGCTGCTGGGAAATGGCTTGTGTTTCTGGCTATTGTGGTAAGCTAATATAACGCTATATTGTGTTTTTGCTGTAAAACACTTAATAAATCGGAAATATTGGCTGGAATCACAAGATGCCTGTCTTTCATTTGCTGTACACTATGTATTCTTCAGAAATGTTTTATGATGAGTATTTAGGTATTTGACGTTGGTGTCTGTAATTATTCTGTCTGCTTTCGGTGCAATTTCTGATTGTAGCTGCAATGTAAACTATGATTTATACCTGAAATATGCACATTTTTCGAACAAAACATAGATTTATTGAATAACATGTTATAAGACTGTCATCTGATGAAGTTGTTTGTTGGTTAGTTTGGTTGGTTCTTGGTTAGTTAGGTTGGCTTTGTGCATGCTACCTGTGCTGTGAAAAATGTCTGTCCTTTTTTGTATTTGGTGGTGAGCTAACATAAATATACGTGCTGTTTTCGCTGTAAAACATTTTAAAAATCGGACATGTTGGCTGGATTCACAAGATGTGTACCTTTCATTTGCTGTATTGGACTTATTAATGTGTGAAAGTTAAATATTTCTAAAAAATATATTTAGAATTTCGCGCCCTGCACTTGAAGTGGCTGTTGTCATATTGTGGGCGGCCTCGGGCTTGCAGCCAGAAGAAGATAACTCGGTTTAAAATAACAACATTATGATGTCTTTAACACCTATATCGAATAAAATCAGAGCCGGATATATCTAAGGCCTATAACGGGAGCTTTCCAGAACGCCATCCTGAGGTCTGTCTTGCGTCATGGCGAATGTTGAAAAGACTGCACCCCACGTTCTAAGACCCTTTATATGGCCTCAGATCTGCCTAGCAACTCCATTCCAATTCTCACTATTTGCTGACATCTAGGGGAAGGCGTATGCAGTGCATGTCGACCAATAGAAGACATGCAAATTAATAAACTGACCCCAGAACAGCCTGCCTGATTTCAGATTTCTCACTTCCTCACAGGAAGTTTGCTCCAACTTGAGTTCTGTTTTACTCACAGATATAATTCAAACGGTTTTAGAAACTAGAGAGTGTTTTCTATCCAATAGTAATAATAATATGCATATTGTACGAGCAAGAATTGAGTACGAGGCCGTTTAATTTGGGAACAAAATTTTTACAAAGTGAAAACAGCACCCCCTATTGAGAAAAGGTTCAGCACTATCAACAAGGCAGGTCCTACAAGCCCTATTTTTGTCACACCTGGACTACTGTTCAGTAGTGTGGTCTGAAAATTTCAATTGTCTCAGAACAGGGCAGCACGGCTGGCCCGTAAATGTACACGGAGAGCTAACATTAATAGAATGCATGTCAATCTCTCATGGCTCAAAGTAGAGGAGATCACTACTTTTTTTGTATGAAGTTTTGACATGCTGAATGCATGAGCTGTCTGTTTAAACTACTAGCACACAGCTTGGACAGCCATGCATACCCCACAAGACATGCAACCATAGGTCTCTTCACAATCCCCAAGTCCAGAACAGACTATGGGAGGCACACAGTACTACATAGAGCCATGACTACATGGAACTCTATTCCACAACAGGTAACTGATGCAAGCAGTATAATCTGATTTAAAAAACAGATAAAAATACACCTTATGGAACAGCGGAGACTGTGAAGAGACACACACAGGCACAAACACACGCACATACTCATTCCAGACCATCTCAATTTGGTTGAGGTCAGGGGATTGTGGAGGCCAGGTCATCTGATGCAGCACTCCATACAGCCTGGAGGTGTGTTGGATCATTGTCCTGTTGAAAAACAAATGGTAGTCCAACTAAGCCCAAACCAGATGGGATGGCGTATCGCTGAGGAATGCTGTGGTAGCCATGCTGGGTAAGTGTGCCTTGAATTCTAAATAAACCACAGACAGTGTCACCAGCAAAGCACCCCCACACCATAACACCTCCTTTTCCATGCTTTACCCATGCGAAGATCATCCGTTCATCCAAAAGAGAAGGTGGTTGGAACCAAAAACCTCAAATTTGAACTCCAGACCAAAGTACAAATTTCCACCGGTCTATTGTCCATTGCTCGTGTTTCTTGACCCAAGCAAGTCTCTTCTTCTTATTGGTGTTATTTAGTAGTGGTTTCTTTGCAGCAATTCGACCATGAAGGCCTGATTCACACAGTTTCCTCTGAACAGTTGATGTTGAGATGTGTCTGTTACTTGAATTCTGTGAAACATTTATTTGGGCTGCAATTTCTGAGGCTGGTAACTCTAATGAACTTATCCTCTACAGCAGAGGTAACTGTGTCTTCCATTCCTGTGGCGGGCCTCATGAGAGCCAATATCTTCATAGCTCTTGATAGTTTTATAACTGCACTTGAAGAAACTTTCAAGGTTCTTGAAATGTTCCATATTGACTGACCTTCATGTCTTAAAGTAATGATGGACTGTTGTTTCTCTTTGCTTATTTGAGCTTTTCTTGCCATAATATGGACTTGGTCGGCTATCTTCTGTATACCCCCCTACCTTGTCACAACACAACTGAGAGGCTCAAACGCATTAAGAAGGAAAGAAATTCCACAAATGATTAACCTTTAACCTCTCTAGGATATGTGGGACGGTAGCGTCTCACCTCGTCAACAGCCAGTGAAACTGCAGGGCGCCAAATTCAAAACAACAGAAATCCCATAATTAAAATTCCTCAAACATACAAGTATTATAGAACATTTTAAAGATACGCTTGTTGTAAATCCAGCCACAGTGTCCGATTTCAAAAAGGCTTTACGAAAAAAGCACACCAAACGATTATGTTAGGTCAGAGCTAAGTCACAGAAAAACAGCCATTTTCCCAGCCAAAGAGAGGAGTCACAAAAAGCAGAAATATAGATAAAATGAATCACTAACCTTTGATGATCTTCATCAGATGACAGTCATAGGACTTCATGTTACACAATACATGTATGTCTTGTTCGGTAAAGTTCATATTTATATCCAAAAATCTGAGTTTACATTGGCGCGTCATGTTCAGTAGTTCCAAAACATCCGGTGATTTTGCAGAGAGCCACATCAATTTACAGAAATACTCATAATAAACATTGCTAAAAGATACAACTGTTATGCATGAAATTTTAGATCCACTTCTCCTTAATGCAACCACTGTGTCAGATTTCAAAAAAACTTTACGGAAAAAGCACACCATGCAATAATCTGAGTACAGCGCTCACAGACCAACACAACCCAAACAGATATCCACCATGTTGTGTAGTCAACAGAAGTCAGAAATAGCATTATAAATATTCACTAACCTTTGATGATCTTCATCAGAATGCACTCCCAGGAATCCCAGTTCAACAGTGTTTGTTTTGTTCGATGAAGTCCATCATTTATGTCCAAATACCTCCTTTTTGTTTGCGCGTTTAGCCCAGTAATCAAAATTCATGACGCGCGATCACTAGGTGCAGACGAAAACTCAAAAAGTTCCGTTACAGTCCATAGAAACATGTCAAACGATGTATAGAATCAATCTTTAGGATGTTTTTAACATAAATCTTCAATAATGTTCCAACCAGAGAATTCCTTTGTCTTCAGAAATGCAATGGAACGCAAGCTAACTATCACGTGAACGCTCATGGTCAGCTCGTGGCTCTCTGGCAGACCTCTGACTCAATCCCCTCTCATTCGCCCCCACCTCACAGTAGAAGCCTCAAACAAGGTTCTAAAGACTGTTGACATCTAGTGGAAGCCTTAGGAAGTGCAATATGACCCCATTTCCACTGTATCTTGGATAAGCAAAGAGTTGAAAAACTACAAACCTCAGATTTCCCACTTCCTGGTTGGATTATTTCTCAGGTTTTTGCCCTGCCACATGAGTTCTGTTATACTCACAGACATCATTCAAACAGTTTTAGAAACGTCAGAGTGTTTTCTATCCAAATCTACTAATAATATGCATATCCTAGCATCTGTGCCTGGGTAGCAGGCAGTTTACTCTGGGCACGCTTTTCATCCGGACGTGAAAATACTGCCCCCTACCCTAGAGAAGTTAAAAAGACACACCAGTTAATTGAAATGCATTCCAGGTGACTACCTCATGAAACTGGAAAGCTGTCATCAAGGCAAAGGGTGGCTATTTAAAGAATCTCAAAAATAAAATATATTTCCATTTCTTTAACACTTTTTTGGTTACTACATGATTCCATATGTGTTATTTCATAGTTTTGATGTCTTCACTATTATTCTACAATGTAGAAAATAGTAAAAAATAAAGAAAAACCTTTGAGTCGGTGTTCTAAAACTTTTGACCGGTAGTGTAAGGGAATATAAAGTGTATACAGTAATCTGTAAAATTGTTTTTGTTTAAAGTTTGGACTCCCTAGTAGCGCAGCGGTCTAAGGCCCTGCATCTCAGTGCAAGAGGTGTCACTACAGTCCCTTGTTCAAATCCAGGCTGAATGACATCTGGCCATGATTGGGAGTCCCATAGGACAGTGCACAATTGGCCCAGTGTCGTCTGGTTTTGGCTGGGGTAGGCCGTCATTGTACATAAGAATTTGTTCTTAACTGACTTTCCTAGTTAAATAAAGGTTAAACAAAGACAAACCAACATGCTAAACCAACAAAAAAGAATAACATAGGGAGAGGTTTTTTTCTGATAAGTGATACTTCATGGCCATGGTACTCCTTGATGTACCTTTATCAATCAATCAATAAAATGTATTTGTAAAGCCCTTTTTACATCAGCCGATGTCACAAAGTGCTATACAGTACTGAGTTTGGGAAATCCTGGTCTAGAATAATCTAGATATAGGAACTCCAAAGCCGTCCTCCATGCAATGTAAGGCTTTGCTTTCCATAGGGATTGCACTACCGGGCATTCCCACAGTGCATGTAGGACAATTCCTGGTTCTCCCTTACATCGCTAACACACATCATCTTGTGAAAAACTCATTCTATGTAACCTAAGGTGAGTAAAATAAAATCTCTGAAAAACTTTCAACTGCATACTTTTTCCCTGGGCTTCTCTGACATTTTGTCCAATATTTGAAATAATATACAGCGAAGTACAGTGCTTAATTTGAGCCGATCAACACCAACAAATTCACTGTTTGCAATGTAAAAATTTGAATAAAGCAATTAGAGTTAATTCAAGACGACTCCTCTGCAATTCTCCTGGCTGCCCCCTAAAAAACATAATGTGAAAACAGTGCCTGATATTCTAACATTGATTTGTGATGGGCTGCTCCAGGTGTATGGTTTGCACAACATTGTATGCAGCCCATATAGACCAACAAGTGGCTATTGCTGTGGTGAGAGAAGCGCGCCTGTATATCTCACAGAACTAGAATGAGATGCACTTTCTATTATCTTTCTCCCTCTCTCTACTCTGATAGACATGCGTCTGCAACTCATCTCTCCAGCGTTGCACTTCATAATACATTTCCTTAAAGGCTCATAGCCACGGGAAGGTTGCTGAAGATTCCACAGCACCCCTGATAAATTCAGATACATTTTCCAAAGTCATAGAATTACTGCTGTCTGTTCAGAAATAAATGAAATAACTGTACAGCAGGAGTAGGCCTATAATTTAACTACAGTCGCTGGAAAACACAGGCTGGAAAGCAAATTAATCCTGCTGAGAAGAGAAGACTAATCTGTCTTTAGGCTGCCATGTTATCAACTTCCACATAAACGCATTGAGCGAACAGCATTGTGAGAGTTAAGCTTTTGGCACGAGCGCATTGGCCATTGCTGGAGCTGCGCATCATTGTTAGTCAAACTGGAGAGCTTTTTTAGGACTATAATTTCCTCATACAGTGCCTTGCAAAAGTATTCATCCCCATTGGCAGTTTTCCTATTTTGTTGCATTACAACCTGTCATTTAAATTGATTTTTATTTGGATTTCATGTCAAGGACATACAGAAAATAGTCCAAATTGGTGAATTGAAATGAAAAAAATTACTTGTTTCAATAAATTTAAAATTTAAAATTAAAATGAAAAGTGGTGCGTGCATATGTATTCACCACCTTTGCTATGAAGCCCCTAAATAAGATCTGGTGCAACCAATTACCTTCAGAAGTCACATAATTCGTTTTTTTAAGTCCACCTGTGTGCAATCTAAGTGTCACATGATCTCAGTATATATACACCTGTTCTGAAAGGCTCCAGAGTCTGCAACACCACTAAGCAAGGGGCACCACTAAGCAAGGGGCACCACCAAGCAAGCGACACCATGAAGACCAAGGAGCTCTCCAAACCGTTCAGGGACAAAGTTGTGGAGAAGTACAGATCAGGGTGGGGTTACAAAAAAAAAATTATGTGGAAATTCTTGAGGGAAACCTGTTTCAGTCTTCCAGAGATTCGAGACGGGGACAGAGGTTCACCTTCCAGCAGGACAATGACCCTAAGCATATTGCTAAAGCAACTCTCGAGTGATTTAAGGGGAAACATTTAAATGTCTTGGAATGGCCTAGTCAATGCCCAGACCTCAATCCAATTGAGAATCTGTGGTATGACTTAAAGATTGCTGTACACCAGCGGAACCCATCCAACTTGAAGGCGCTGGAACAGTTTTGCCTTGAAGAATGGGCAAAAATCCCAATGGCTAGATGTGCCAAGCTTATAGCCCAAGAGACTTGCATCTGTAATTGCTGCAAAAGGTGGCTCTACAAAGTATTGCATTTGGGGGGAGTGAATAGTTATGCACGCTCAAATTTTCTGTTTTTTTGTCTTATTTCTTGTTTGTTTCACAATAAAAAATATGTTGCAAACTTTGCCAAAACATTTCAAAGTACTTTTGTAATACAACTTAAGGTATTTGTAAACGTTAATAATCGATCAAATTGAAGACGGGTCTATCTGTTTTCAATACAGGAGATCAACAAACTAACGCTACTTTTTTAGTCTTGCGCAACTCTCAAACAGTACACATGATGTTGCACTGCTTCCTGATGGCCTTCTTCTTCATTCTGTTATACTTACAGATATGATTCCAACAGTTTTAGAAACTTCAGAGTGTTTTCTATCCAAATCTACTAATAATATGCATATCTTATATTCTGGGGATGAGTAGAAGGAAGTTGAAATTGGGCACGCTATTTTTCCAAAAGTGAAAACTCTGCCCCCTATCCTAGAGAAGTTTAAAAAAGATTCTGCTAAAGTCTCCAGTCATCTAAAATGAAAAGCATTTTTTTTTTTATTCCCAAACCCTAGGTTACAAACAAATTTCCCCATGTGTGCAACTTCTGCAAGCACCTCTCTCTACTTTACTACTCTATGCCAGTATGCAAAAGCAATGATAATGATTGCAATGCTTTATTGTAAAAGTTTTTTAAAAAATATGCGTTACGGTACCTCGGAGCCCCTCTCGGGCTCACATTCTGTTCTGACACCTCCCAATTTACAAATTAAGCACTGCATGATTTCTTATTTATTTTACATTATAAATACAGTTCCAAAATGTTCACATCATTATTCACTTTTAAAAGCATTTTGAAACGTAACAAATCTGATTGTACTTTGACATTGCACCACCTAATGTTGACACACAGCTTTTAAAGTGTACATACTATATCTCCATACATAATTATCACACAATTTATACTTATTTCCAATTTCTTCAAATGACAAAATACCTCACTCTTGTGCAAGACTCCCAGGGTATAAACCCTTTCTCTTACCAATTTCCCCCAAACTATTGACTTCTTCCCATCCCAAATAGTGGGATTATATCAGACAGAAGCATCTTTGTCTATGGGGAGACTCTTTGATCCTTTTATGTATTGACAACCAACCACACTGACCTAGAGTGGCGTAGAATTATACTGATGCCCTTCATTAAATATATGTCATTGGTTCTTTTTTGGAATAGACCCTGTAATGGTCCAAAAGTATATGCCAAACTTCTCTCCATCGTAACCAAGCTCTCCTCTCCCTCCTCTCTCCTCCAGTGCATAGCCAGTCTGGATAGCTCGAAAGCCATACTGTAAATGTCTACATCTCGGTGTCCTAACCCTCCTTTTTCTTTAGGGGCATGTATTTTCTGTGGTAGATGTGCCACCTTTGCCTTTTATATGTAAACTACTTGATCTGATAACTGATTAGTTGGTCTGGCCACCAGACTGTTGCTGATTGGTGATGTCTCAGAGACCACTACTGCATGTTTATTTAACACCAATAGGGGGCATGCTCTCCTCTTCCTCCTCCTCCTCCTCCCTGACATTTTTCATCTCTCATTCATTTCATTTCTTCCCTCTTCTCTCTCCCTTTCCTCTCCTCTCCATCCACATAATTGTCCTTCTCTCTCTTGCTCTTTGTCTTCCTCTCTGTGTTTTTCTTCCTCCTAGCCTCTCTCTCTCTCTCTCTCTCTCTCGGGATCCCAGTCCTAAGTGCCTTCTCCAGTAAATCAAACCACAAAGCGTACATTCAGCGAGAGTGGCTGACTGACGTCTTCAACTTCAAAACTGGTTGAAAATACGTCTTCTGAATCAGTTTTGCTCACTGGGCTGTGGCTGAGCTTCCGACAGAAAGATGGAGCTAAAGGGAGAGAGGAGGAGATGGATGGGGAGATGGAACAAGAGACAATGAACAAGAGAGATAGATGGGGGAAAGGAAGAGAGAGAGAGAGATAGAGATTACCAGAGTAAAGAGAAAGATGCAGATGGTAGGAGAAACGGTGGAAGGATAAGGGAGAGTCTTGGTGTGAAACAGAAAGTTGAGATGTAAAACTGAGATAATTGCTTAAAAGCCTTAATGCAGGAAGTCCATCGGTGTCAGCTTCCAGTAAAATGAGGAAAAAGAGGGAGGAGGGGAGGGAGAGAATGAGAGAGAGGAAGGTAAAGTGGGAGTGAGACAGGGATATAAATGGTAAGACAGAAGAGGAATAAGAGAGAGAGCTAAAGAGAGGAAGATTAAGAGCAGAGTGAAGTAGTATTGATTTGTGTATGGCCCTGTAGGATCCCTCCTTCTCAATGAATGTGCATCCCATATGGCACCCTATTCCCTATGGGTCCTGGTCAAAAGCAGTGCACTATATAGGGAATGTGTTCCCATGTGGGATACATCTCAGCTCAGCCTCCTGACTGAAGGCATCTCCTATCTGTTTGCCTGTCTGTCTATCCTGAACCACAACCACTCAATCAGTTTGGCTCGTGAGCAGAAACTGGCCCCCAGGCTAGTAAGAGAGCAGAAACAGACTGGCCCCCAGGCTGGGATGGGTCTAGAGATTATGTACATGTATTTTGTTTATATGGTGGTTCACAGGAAAATTCCAAGAGCTACTAGTGAGTCATAGCCCTAAATGCATAGGAACCCGAACCAGTCACTTTTAAATGTATCTCTCTCAGTTTAGGTCTCCAGTGTTAGTCAATCAATCAATCAAATGTATTTATAAAGCCCCTTTTACATCAGCAGTTGTCACAAAGTGCTTATATAGAAGCCCTGCAACAACAAAAAACAAAGAGCAGGCAATGCAGATGTAGAAGCACAGTGGCTAGTAAAAACTCCCTAGACAGGTAGGAACATAGGAAATAACCTAAAGGAACCAGGCTCCGAGGGGTAGCCAGTCCACTTCTGGCTGTGTCGGGTGGAGATTATAATAGTACATGGCCATTAAGCCCATATCGTTCTTCAAGATGTTCAAACATTCCTAAATGACCATCAGGGTCAAATAATAATACCAGTGGTTGTAGAGGGTGCAACAGGTCAGCACCTCAGGAGTACATGTCAGTTGGCTTTTCAAAGCTAAGCATTCAGAGGTTGAGACAGCAGGTGCAAAAGACAGAGAAAGAGAGAGAAAGAGGGACAGCATCGGAGAATGACAGTCCCAGTAGAGAGAGGCGAGCCGGCCAGGCAGAGACAGGTGGTTCATCACTCCAGTGCCTCGCCGTTCACATTTGCACCCCTGGGCCAGACTACACTCAATCATAGGATCTACTGAGAGGATGAGTCTTCAGTAAAGACTGAAAAGTTGAGACCGAGTCCACATCTCTGACATGGATCGGCAGACCATTCCATAAACATTTAGCAGAAAGTTCTGCCTCCAGCTGTTTACTTAGAAATTCTAGGAACCATAAGGAGGCTTGCATGTGACCGTAGCATACGTGTAGGTATGTATGGCAGGACCAAATCGGAGAGATAGGTAGAAGCAGGTCCATGTAATGCCTTGTAGGTTAGAAGTAAAACCTTGAAATCAGCCCAAGTCTGGAGAGTACAGCATTGCAGTAGTCTAATCTTGAAGTGACAAAAGCATGTATTCGTTTCTCTGCATAATATTTTGACAAAACGTTTCTGATTTTTGCAATGTCATGAAGGTGGAAAAAAGCTTATTTTCAAATATGTGTTATAGGTTTGGTCAGGGTGTGATTTGGGTGGGCATTCTATGTTCCTTTTTCTATGATTTGTATTTCTGTATTTGTATTTCTGTGTGTTTGGTGTGGTTCTCAATCAGAGGCAGCTGTCTATCGTTGTGTCTGATTTTATTTGTGGGTAGTTATTTTCTGTTTTGTGTTTCTGCACCTGACAGGACTGTTTCGGTTTTTGTTCATTTTCTCTTTGTTATTAGTGTTCAGTTGAAATAAAAGCATGAACACTTATCATGCTGCGCTTTGGTCCACACCTTCTTCAACTGGAGCGCCAAGTCTAGGTCCAAGAGGCTTCGAAACAGCTTCTACCCCCAAACCAAAAGACTCCTCAACAGCTAGTTAAATGGCTACCCAGACTATTTGTATCTTCTACGCTGCTGCTACTCTCTGTCATTATCTATTCATAGTCCTTTTAATAACACTACCTACGTGTACATATTACCTCGACACCGGTGCCCCCGCACATTGACTCTGTATCGGTACCCCCTGTATATAGCCCACTATTGATATTTACTGCTGCTCTTTAATTATTTGTTATTCTTATCTCTTACTTTTTTGGTATTTTCTTAAAACTGCATTGTTGGTTAAGGGTTGTAAGTAAGCATTTCACTGTAAGGTGTACACCTGTTGTATTCGGTGCATGTGACAAATAACATTTGATTTGATTATATTTAATGAATTTATTTAAATTGATTAATTTCTGTAAATGAACAGTAACTCAACTGAAGCAATGGTGCCCTTGGTGACCTCTGACTGTTTCTGTCACGCCCTGACCTTAGAGAGCCTTGTTATGTCTCTATTTGATTTGGTCAGGGTGTGATTTGGGGTGGGCATTCTATGTTTTTGTTTTCTATGATTTTGTATTTCTATGTTTTGGCCGGGTATGGTTCTCAATCAGGGACAGCTGTCTATTGTTGTCTCTGATTGGGAACCATACCTAGGTAGCCCTTTTCCCTCCTTTCTGTGTGGGAAGTTAACATTGTTAGTGGCACTATAGCTCTGTTTAGCTTCACAGGCTTTTTCTTCGTTTTCTTGTTTTGTTGGCGACATTTACTCAAATAAAAGAAAATGTACGCTGACCACGCTGCACCTTGGTCTCCTTTCGACGACGGCCGTGACAGTTTCATCCTAACTTCGTTGGTGCCAACGTGGATGACAATATCCCTCTAATCTCGACACTCACCAGTTTTAGTCTCAGCCAGTACCATTTTAAGAATAGCCTAGCGGTGCTCAAACTAGGGGTTGCGACTCCATGTGGAGTCGCCTAAAAATAAAATGGGATCATAGGAAAATTTCAAAAATCTTGAAAAAAATATATACTGTACATTCCATTCTGAAGTATTCAGACCCATTGACTTTTTCCACATTTTGCTACATTATAGCCTTATTCTAAAATGTATAAAATAAAATAAAATCCCTCATCAATCGACACACAATACCCCATAATGACTTAGCCAAAACAGTTTTTTAAATGTTTTGATAATTTATTAAACATAAAAAACAGAAATACCTTATTAACATAAGTATTCAGACCCTTTGCTATGAAACTCAAAATTGAGCTCAGGTGCATCCTGTTTCCATTGATCATCCTTGAGATGTTTCTACAACTTGACTGCAGTCCACCTATGGTATGTTCAGTTGATTGGACTTGATTTGGAAAGTCACATGCCTGTCTATATAAGGTCCCACAGTTGACAGTGCATATCAGAGCAAAAACCAAGCCATGAGGTCGAAGGAATTGTCCTTAGAGCTCCGAGACAGGATTGTGTCAAGGCACAGATCTGGGGAATGGTACCAACATTTTTTTGCCATATAGAAGGTCCACAAGAATACAGTGGACTCCATCATTCTTAAATGGAAGAAGTATGGAACCACCAAGACTCTTTCTAGAGCCAAACTGAGCAATCCGGTGAGAAGAGCCTTGGTCAGGGAGGAGACCAAGAACCCGATGGTCACTCTTACAGAGTTCCTCTGTGGAGATGGGAGAATCTTCCAGAAAGACAACCATCTCTGCAGCAATCCAACAATCAGGCCTTTATGGTAGAGTAGCCAGAAGGAAGCCACTGCTCAGGAAAAGGTACATGACAGCCCGCTTGGAGATTGTCAAAATGCATCTCAAGACTATCAGACCATGAGAAACAAGCTTCTCTGTTCTGATGAAATCAAGATTGAACTTTTTGGCCTGAATGCCAAGCGTCAGATCTGGAGGAAACCTGGCACCATCCCTACGGTGAAGCATGGTGGTGGCAGCTTCATGCTGTGGGGATGTTCTTCATCGGCAAGGACTGGAAGACTAGTCAGGATAGAGGGAAAGATGAACGGAGGAAAGTACAGAAAGGTCCTTGATGAAAACCTGCACCAGAGCGCTCAGGAGCTCTGACTGGGGTGAAGGTTCACCTTCCACCAGGACAACGACCCCAAGCACACAGCCAAGACAATACTGGAATGTCCTTGAGTGGCCCAGCCAGATCCCGGACTTGAACCCGATCGAACATCTCTGGAGAGACCTGAAAATAGCGGTACAGCGACGCTCCACATCCAACCTGACAGAGCTTGAGAGGATCTGCAGAGAAGAATGTGAGAAACTCCCCAAATAGAGGTGTGCCAAGCTTGTAGCGTCATACCCAAGAAGACTAGGCTGTAAAACATGCCAAAGGTGCTTCAACAAAGTACTCAGTAAAGTGTCTGAATACTTATGTAAATGTGATATAAACATTTACATTTTGTTTTACAAATGCGCAAACATTTCTGATAACCTGTTTTAGCTTTGTCATATGGAGTTTTATGCATAGATTGATGAAGGATTTAATTTTTTTCCATTTTAGAATAAGGCTGTAACTTAACAAAATGTGTAGAAAGTCAACGGGTCTGAATACTTTCCAAACGCACTGTATACATGTATATTATAATATCGTCTTTGTATCTCAAAATCATTATGTGGTTAGCCTTAAAAATCTGAATGAAAATTATTAAATTCTAAAAGATACATTTAAACCAGAGAGCAGCATTAGATCATAGGAAAAGGCTGCACTTGCCCGTTGCACTTAAATCATTCCCATAGTGAATGGCTAGGCCTTCTACGCTATGAAACCACACACTACTACAGAGACATGATATTACCGGACGAAATTGATATGGTGAAAACAATGTGTGCAGAGGCACAGAAACTCACATGAATACCTTTGTAAGATATTACTGTAAAACAAATAATTGATGCTATAGCAAGCAATCAAGAGGAAACTGACCGAAATTCTCACAAACCCAGCTTATGCTTTCCAAATGGACGTTAGCTGTGAGGGCTAAGATGTATTGACTTTTGTTCGCTATACATGTTGGGGAACGTTATTCACGTTGACATACTGTACTGATGAGTGAAGGACAATGGCGCCAGATGAGACGGTTGCCGTTTTAGAGCTCCTAACTAATTGTGCTATTGTGTGTTTTTTCACGTTATTTGTAACTTATTTTGTACATAACATTTCTGACCGAAAAGAGCTTCTGGATATCAGAACAGCCATTATTCACCTCATACTGGACAATTATTTTTTTCTTTAACAAGTCAGACTCAAAGGATTTACTTCAGACACCGGATAAGGCCAAAATCCCCGTCATTCGCATGAAGAAGAGACGGAGATATAGGGGTCGTACGTTGGGGTGCCTTGTCAGAATCCGACGGCGAGGGGATCACGTGACCCTTGAACAAGATGAACCAAGGTGGGCCACCAAAAAGTCCAGGGTCCGACGGGAGCCAGGATGGCAGGCCAATCGATGGGAATGAGCCCATTCCAGAACCAAGGAACGGGCAAAGTTCAGGACCCCCCCCCCCCCCCCCGGGTCTCTATACCCCAGATGAGTGCAGCCACGAGACGAGAGGTAGGGAGGATGGTCTCGGGGTCCGATGGTGTAGTAGTGAGGCAATAGAGGCGTGACAGCGCATCCGGCTTTAAAGCACTCACCTTGGAAGAGGTAGTGCTGACAGGGAGGAATCCCAGGTGCTGTAGCCCCGGATGAACCGGCGGTAAAAATTGGCGATCCCCAGGAAGCATTGCACTCTGGAGGTGGGTTGCGGCCAATCCACCACCGCTCTCAGTTTTTCAAGATCCATCTGGATGTTGTCTGCAGCTATGATGTACCCCAGGAAGGAGATTGTGGAGCGATGGAATTCGCATTTTTCCGCTTTGACATACAGCTGGTTCTCCAGAAGACGCTGGAGGACTTGCCTGTCATGGAGGACATGTTCTTGTGCTGAGTGGGAAAACACGAAGATATCATCAAGGTAGACGAATATGAACCGGTTCAACATGTCCCAGAGAACGTTGTTTACCAGGGTCTGGAACACAGCAGGAGCATTAGTCAGTCCGAACGGCATCACCAGGTATTCGTAGTGCCCGCTAGCTATATTAAAGGCGGTCTTCCACTCATCCCTTTACCGGATCTGTACCATAAGATAGGCGTTCCATGGGTCCAACTTGGTGAAGATGGTAGCCCCTGGAGATGCTTGAATGCCGAGGCAATGAGTGACAGGGAATAAAGCCACCCCCGAGCCTGGTGTAGTGCACGGGAGAAGGTTGATGGCGCAGTTAAAAGGCTGATGCGGAGGAAGTGCGATGGCATGGGCCATGCTGAAAACCTCCCAGAGGTCATAGTATTCCGGCGTAGAAGTCCGGGGCTTTTCCCAAGCCTGCAGGAAGACGTTCCGGGGCAGGCAGCGCCAACTTCAGGCAATGCCCATGGCAAAACGGGCTCCACCCCAGGATAGAACCAGTAGCCCAGTCGATCAGGGGATTGTGCCTCTGGAGCCAGGAAAACCCCAAAACCAAGGGTGCATGAGGGGATGCGATGGGCAGGAACTACATATACTCACTGTGATTACCCGACACTCTCAGGTTAATGGGATAAGTGGTGTGGGTGACTCTGCCAATAAAGCGCCAATCCAACGCTTTGCCATTCATGGGAATGGAGAGGGGTTGTATGGGGATTCCCAGCTTTGACACCAGGGTAGCGTCCATAAAGCTCTCGCCGGCCCCACAGTCTATGACTAACCGGAGAGATTCGGGCCGGTCACACCACAAAAGGGTAGCATGGAGAGGGGTATGAGCAATGGAAGATGGGAAACTCCCCGTATGGCTCACCAGCGTACTCGTACTAGTACCTACTTGATGATCCTGGTTCTTTAATGGGCAGGTAGAATAAAAAATGTCCCATAGCTCCACAATACAGACAGCTCTGGGTGTTAAGTCAGCGTAAGCGCTCAGCAGGAGACAATCTAGCCCTGCCCAGTTGCATGACCTAAGAGACTTTGGCCAACATCAGATCCACTTGGAAATATAGGCTTCAGGGATATCTGGGATTCCTTGGACGCGAAGTGGAATTCGAGGACGAACGTAGCCGCCCATTTATCCAGATGGTCAAGGTTATGAGGGAGTCGAGGTCCAGGGGCAGCTCCCCGGCTGCGAGCTCATCTTTAATCCCCTCCGACAACCCGTGAAGGAACACGTCGAACAGGGCTTCTGGGTTCCAGGCACTCAGCCGCCAACGTGCAAAATCCACCGCATAGTCAGCCACACTACGGGAATCCTGACGTAGATGGAGCAGCTTACAAGCAGCCTCTCTCCTGGACAACGGAGAATCGAACACTTTCCGTACCTCCACCACAAACTCTTCCAATCTGAGGCAAATGGTGGATTGTTGCTCCCACACCGCCATAGCCCAGGCAAGAGCCCTACCGGACATCAGCATTATCACGTGCGCTGTCTTTGAGCGAGCCGAGGGAAATTAAGAGGGCTGCAGCTCAAAGATGAGAGAACACTGGGAGAGGAACGCCGGCAGGATCCAGGATCTCCAGTGTAGCGCTCTGGAGGAGGTAAGCAGGGTTTTTGGGAAGCCGGGGTAGATTGGGGAGAAATGCCGCTGGTAGTGGGATAATTGACAGTCAGGGGGGTTACTGTAGCGGCTGGCTGCCTCACAGACAATCCACGGAATTGCACCAATAATTTGTTGAAAGCACGGTCCTGGCGTTCTGGCAAGGTCTGGAATCCTTCCATAAGACCTTGAAGTAACTCCTTGTGTCTTCCAATGGTGGCTCCCTGGGAGGAGACGGCGTTGCGGAGCTGTTCTGAATCTGCTATGTCAGTCATGGCCAGTTCGTACTATCACGACTCAGGATATGACCTAGATGCGGATAGTACAGTTCTCAGATTATTTATTAGAGACACGGGGCAGGCAAAGGACCGGTCGAGGGCAGGCAGAGGTTCGTGATCAGATCAGAGTCAGGCAGGTACAGGACGGCAGGCAGGCTCGGGGTCAGGGCAGGCAGAATAGTCAGAACCGGGAAAAACTAGGAAACATAACTAGAGAAACAGGAAGGCGGAAAAGATCGCTGGTAAGACAAGGCGAACTGTCAACAGACAATCAGAGAACACAGGTATAAATACACAGGGGATAATGGGAAGATGGGCGACACCTGGAGGGGGGTGGAGACAAGCACAAAGACAGGTGAGACAGATCAGGGTGTGACACTATTGGGCATCAGAACAGCGGTAACTCAACAGTATTACCAGCATTACGACCAGGAATACGACTTCCCCGAAGCGGATCCTTTGTTCGCACCACCCAGGGCAATTGAACTGACTCTAGAGGCCGACCCAAAACAACGCCGGCAGAGAAGAGGTAGTCGGAGCGGTCTTCTAGTCAGACTTAGGAGGCGCTTACAACACCCACCTCTTCCGAGTATATTACTCGCTAATGTTCAGTCCCTGGATAACAAGGTGGACGAGTTCAGGGTAAGGGTTTCTTTTCAAAAAAACATCAGAGATTGTAACATACTCTGTTTCACGGAAACATGGCTCTCCCGGGATATACTGTCGGAGTCGGTCCAGCCATCTGGATTCTCAGTCCATCGCGCCGACAGGAATACACATCTCTCCGGGAAGAAGAAGGGCGGGGGTGTATGTTTCATGATTAACGACTCTTGGGGTAATTGTAATAACATACAGGAACTCAAGTCCTTTTGTTCACCCGAACTAGAATATCTCCCAATCAAATGCAGAACGCATTATCTCCTAAGGGAATTCTCTTCTGTTATTGTCACAGCTGTGTAAATCCCCCCTCAAGCCGATATCACGACAGCCCTCAAGGAACTTCCCGCAAACTGGAAACCATATATCCTGAGGCTGCATATGTTGTAGCGAGAGATTTTAACAATCCAAATTTGAGGAAAATTCTATCAGCTTCCTAAATTCTATCAGCATATCAACTGTAACACTCGCGCTGGAAAAACACTAAACCATTGCTCCCACCCTCCTTTCGGCAACTCTGACCACAACCCGTGTTAAAGACTAATCAACACTTGTCTGACCAATTCTTGAGAATAGCACAGTGCCACCAACGCGGCCAGCTACCAAGGACATTTAAACGTGTTAACCCTCGCAAGGCTGCTTGGAGGACTCGTCATCCCTAGCCACGTCTTCAAAGCATTGGCAGACCAGCTTGCTGGTGTGTTTATAGACATATTCAATCTCTTCCTGTCCCAGTCTGCTGTCCCCACATGTTTCAAGATAGCCACCATTGTCCATGTTCCCAAGAATGCAAAGGTAACTGAACGAAATGATTATCGCCCCGTAGCACTCACTTCTGTCATCCTGAAGTGCTTTGACAGACGAGTCAAGGATCATATCACCTCCACCTTACCTGCCACCCTAGACCCACTCCAATTTGCTTACTGCCCCAATACGTTCACAGACGATGCAATCGCCATCACACTGCACAATGCCCTATTCCATCTGGACAAGAGGAATACCTATGAAAGAATGCTGTTCATTGACTGTAGCTCAGCATTCAACACCATAGTAAACTTCGAGCTCATCATTAAGCTTGAGGCCCTGGGTCTGAACCCTGCCCTGTGCAATTGGGTCCTGGACTTCCTGACGGCCGCCCCCAGATGGTGAAGGTAGGAAACAATACCTACACTTTGCTGATCCTCAATACTGGGGCCCCACAACGGTGTGTTCTCAGCCTCTCCTGTACTCCATGTTCACCCATGACTGCGTGGCCTTGCGAATAACACAATCATCAAGTTTACAGACAACACAACAATAGTAGGTTTTATTACCAACAACGATGAGACAGCCTACAGGGAGGAGGTGAGGGTTCTGGGAGTGTGGTGCCAGGAAAATAACCTCTCACTCAACGTCAACAAAACAAAGGAGATGATCATGGACTTCAGGAAACAGCATAGGGAGCACCCCCCGATCCACATTGATGGGACACCAGTGGAGAATGTGGAAAGTTTTAAGTTCCTTAGCATACACATCACCAACAAACTTTGGCTTGTCACCTAAAACCCTCAAACTTTTATAGATGCACAATTGAGAGCATCCTGTCGGGCTGTATGACCGCCTGGTACGGCAACTGCACCGCCCACAACCGCAGGGCTCTCCAGAGGGTGGTGCGGTCTGCGCAACGCATCACCAGGGGTAAACTACTTGCCCTCCAGGACACCTACAGCACCCGATGTCACAGGAAGGCAAAAAAGATCATCAAGGACAACAACCACCCAAGCCACTGCCTGTTCACCCCGCTATCATCCAGAAGGCGAGGTCAGTACAGGTGCATCAAAGCTGGGCCTGAGAGACTGAAAAACAGCTTCTATCTCAAGGATCAGACTGTTAAATAGCCATCACTAATACAAAGAGGCTGCAGCCTACATACACAGACTTGAAATAGTTGGCCACTATAATAAATGGAACACTGGTCACTTTAATAATGTCACTTTAATAATGTTTACATATCTTGCATTACTCATCTCATATGTACAGTTGAAGTCGGAAGTTTACATACACCTTAGCCAAATGCACTCAGTTTTTCAATATTCCTGACATTTAATCCTAGTAAAAATCCCTGTCTTAAGTCAGTTAGGATCACCTCTTTATTTTAAGAATGTGAAATGTCAGAATAATAGTGGAGAGAATGATTTATTTCAGGTTTGATTTTTTTATCACATTCCCAGTGGGTCAGAAGTTTACATACACTCAATTAGTATTTGGTAGCATTGCCTTTAAATTGTTTAACTTGGGTCAAACGTTTCGGGTAGCCTTCCACAAGCTTCCCACAATAAGTTGGGTGATTTTTGGCCCATTCCTCCTGACAGAGCTGGTGTAACTGAGTCAGGTTTGAAGGCTTCCTTGCTCGCACACGCTTTTTCAGTTCTGACCTCACATTTTCTATAGGATTGAGATCAGGGATTCATGATGGCCACTCCAATACCTTGACTTTGTTGTCCTTCAGTCATTTTGCCACAACTTTGAAAGTATGCTTGGGGTCATTGTCCATTTGGAAGACCCATTTGTGACCAAGCTTTAACTTCCTGACTGATGTCATGAGATGTTGCTTCAATATATCCACATTATTTCCATTCTCATGATGCAATCTATTTTGTGAAGTGCACCAGTCCCTCCTGCAGCAAAGCACTCCCACAACATGATGCTGCCACCCCCGTGCTTCACGGTAGGGATGGTGTTCTTTGGCTTGCAAGCCTCCCCCTTTTTCCTCTAAACATACCGATGGTCATTATGGCCAAACAGTTCTATTTTTATTTCATCAGACCAGAGGACATTTCTCCAAAAAGTACAATCTTTGTCCCCATGTGCAGTTGCAAACCATAGTCTGGCTTTTTTATGGCGGTTTTGGAGTAGTGGTTTCTTCCTTGCTTCGCTGCATTTCAGGTTATGCCGACATAGAACTCGTTTTACTGTGGATATAGATACTTTTGTACCTGTTTTCTTCCAGCATCTTCACAAGGTCCTTTGCTGTTGTTCTGGGATTGATTTGCACTTTTCGCACCAAAGTACTTTCATCTCTAGGAGACAGAACGCATCTCCTTCCTGAGCGGTATGACGGCTGCATGGTCCCACAGTGTTTATACTTGCGTATTATTGTTTGTACAGATGAACGTGGTACCTTCAGGCGTTTGGAAGTTGCTCCCAAGGATGAACCATACTTGTGGAGGTCTACAATTTTTTTGTGAGGTCTTGGCTGATTTCTTTTGATTTTCCCATGATGTCAAGCAAAGAGGCACTGAGTTTGAAGGTAGGCCTTGACATACATCCACAGGTACACCTCCAATTGACTCAAATTATGTCAATTAGCCTATCAGAAGCTTCTAAAGCCATGACATAATTTTCGAAGCTGTTTAAAGGCACAGTCAACTTAGTGTATGTAAACTTCTGACCCACTGGAATTGTGATACAGTGAATTATAAGTTAACTTCTTCTGGCTGCAAGCCCGAGGTCGGTACACTTATGACAACAGCCAGCTCAAGTGCAGGGTGCGAAATTCAAAATATATTTTTTAGAAATATTTAACTTTCACACATTAACAAGTCCAATACAGCATTTGAAAGATAAACATCTTGTGAATCCAGCCAACATGTCCGATTTTTAAAATGTTTTACAGTGAAAACACCACGTATATTTATGTTAGCTCACCACCAAATACAAAAAAGGACAGACATTTTTCACAGCACAGGTAGCATGCACAAAACCAACCTAACTAACCAAGAACCAACCAAACTAACCAAGAAACAACTTCATCAGATGACAGTCTTATAACATGTTATTCAATAAATCTATGTTTTGTTCGAAAAATGTGCATATTTGAGCTATAAATCAGTTTTACATTGCAGCTACCATCACAGCTACCGTCAGAAATGGCACCGAAGCAGCCAGAGTAATTACAGACACCAACGTCAAATACCTAAATACTCATCATAAAACATTTCTGAAAAATACATGGTGTACAGCAAATGAAAGACAGGCATCTTGTGATTCCAGCCAATATTTCCGATTTCTTAAGTGTTTTACAGCGAAAACACAATATAGCATTATATTAGCTTACCACAATAGCCAGAAACACAAGCCATTCCCCAGCAGCAAAGGTTAGCGATCATAACAAACCAGCAAAAGATATATAATTTTTGACTAACCTTGATAAGCTTCATCAGATGACAGTCCTATAACATCAAGTTATACATACACTTATGTTTTGTTCGAAAATGTGCATATTTAGAGCTGAAATCAGTGGTTATACATTGTGCTAATGTAGCATCTTTTTCCCACAACGTCCGGATATTTTTCTGACACTCACATATTCTGACCAAATAACTATTCATAAACATAACTAAAAAATACATGTTGTATAGGAAATGATAGATACACTAGTTCTTAATGCAATCGCCGTGTTAGAATTCTAAAAATAACTTCATTACGATATGCAGCTTACGTTATGGCGAGAGCGTGCCCAAAACCTGGCCGCAAACTACTAGTACACATGTACGACAGATATATGAAATAACATCATAAAATGGGTCCTACTTTTGATGATCTTCCATCAGAATGTTGTACAAGGGGTCCTTTGTCCAGAACAATCGTTGTTTGGATTTAGAATGTCCTCTTCTCCAGTCAATTAGCACGGAAAGCTAAGCAAGTGGCGCGAAGCTCTCCTTCCTGAACATACGCAGACAAAGCAACACGCCTAACGTCCCGAAAAAAATTCAATAATCTAATAAAACTATATTGAAAAAACATACTTTACGATGATATTGTCACATGTATCAAATAAAATCAAAGCCGGAGATATTAGTCGTCTATAACGACAGCTGTACAGAAGGCAAAACCAGGTCCCTTCACGCGCTCTCCAGAAAACAGGAAACTGGTGACACGTCATACAAAGAGCTTTTATTCGACCCCAGATCAAGTTATACACTCCATTTCTTCTCTCACTGCCTGTCGACATCTAGTGGAAGACGTATGAAGTGCATGTATACTGATATATATATCAAGGACATTTATAGGCAGGCCCTAGAACAGAGCATCGATTTCAGATTTTCCACTTCCTGTCAGGAAGTTTGCTGCAAAATGAGTTCTGTTTTACTCACAGATATAATTCAAACGGTTTTAGAAACTAGAGAGTGTTTTCTATCCAATAGTAATAATAATATGCTTATTGTACGAGCAAGAATTGAGTACGAGGCCGTTTGAAATGGGCACCTTTTATCCGGCTACTCAATACTGCCCCTGTAGCCAGAAGAAGTTAAATAATCTGTCTGTAAACAATTGTTGGAAAAATGTCTTGTGTCACGCACAAAGTAGATGTCCTAACCGACTTGCCAAAACTATAGTTTGTTAACAAGACATTTGTGGAGTGGTTGAAAAACGAGTTTTAATGACTCCAACCTAAGTGAATGTAAACTTCCAACTTCAACTGTAGCCTGTCGATTAAGACACATTTACAGACCTAACAAGAGCCTCAGTGTGTCAATTCTATGTCTATGGTTATGACCGCTTATTCCTGTTGATATTCTGTTTTAATAATAACAAACAACTTATCCTATAGATCCCTCTTAGGGATTCGCTCCATCATTTCTGTTTTATTTAGTCCAAACGATTAGGCCTATGTCCTTTGGGCGATGTATTTGTAGGCTGGGCTATTGATTATATTTTATCCCTCTTTTTTCCTGTGGTCTCGGCACCGGCGCTACGTTGTCACTTACTTAATGCGGGGCGGAGAGGATGATCGTTTACATTTTTTTCTTTTGTGGGGGGAGACGTCGTGCGTCCCGTTTTTCGGAACACAGAATTGGGACTGAGCGTGGGGTTTACAGATCCAACAGGATATGTCGAATTGTTTGGGAACTCGGCTGGGGTGTTCAGAGATTGTTCTTTTACGTACACAGTTTATTTTTGTTTTATATGATCGCAGCTGTAACTATTATCCACCTATACCCAGAGATGACTTGCACTAGAGTTCGATTACTGTTCGATGACGTTGACTAGTACCTTAAATCTACTGCCATGGGCTAGGTCATGCAATAAACGGAAAAAGATACTACGTGCTCTCAAAAAAGAAAAAGCAGACCTAGGGCTATTACAAGAGACACACCTCTGTGATGCCGAACATGCTAAACCCCGCAGAGCTTGGGTGGGACAGGTGTATTTCTATTTTTCAAATCAAACAGTAGAGGCACAGCCATACTTATTCATAAGCATCTTCCATTCATAATTGAAAAACATATCTGATCCGGAGGGGAGATTTATTTTGATAACTGGGTCACTGTATGGGCAACCAATTACTATCTTAAACATATATGCCCCTAACACAGATACTCCTGCTTTCATGTTGAAAATGATAACCCTGTTCAATGAGCATTGTGTTTCCTTTGAAGTGCTGGCTGGAGATTTTAATTGTACCCTCAACCAAACCCTGGACAAATCATCTCAAGTCCCCACCACAAACCCTATATCCATAACACCTACTCTCGTATAGATTACATTTTTATCCCAAAGATATTCATAAACTATGCCACTTGTACAATCGGACTCATAGCACTTTCAGATCACGCCTTTGTCCAACTCCGCTTTGAACTCTGTAAAAACAAGTTCAAAGAGCTGGAAATTCAATACCTCCATGTTATGTAATTAAGCATTCCATACATTGGTTACTACATGGATAGACAACTACACACAAGACAACAAAGACTCTCCTGTTTCTCTGGCCACAATGTGGGATGCTGCCAAAGCCACACTAAGAGGTCATCTAATTGCCAATGCTTCCTCTAAGAAAAAAGCAATGGAAGCACACAGGATAGATCTTGAGAGGGAGCTGGAACGTTGTGAAAAAGCACATAAACAATCCCCAGACAGCGCCTCCTGGAGTCAACTTAAAGCAGCCAAAGCCAAACTAAACTTGGACTATACTCGGGAGATAAAAAATTAAAATAGCAATAGGCCTAGTAGATTGCTTGCTTACCAATTTAAAAAAAGAGCAGTCAGAGCGTATAATCATGGCCATCCGAACAGCAGATGACAATGTCACATATGATCCAAATAAAATAAATATAACTTTTCATGATTTTTACTGCAAACGATATACTTCTGAGTGAAAACATACGGAGGCAGAACTCCGTTCCTTCCTAGAGGGAATCTCGCTACCTAAACTATCAGAGACCGACCAAGAAGATCTCAACTCCCCCTTCACTCCTGAGGAGGTCCTGGAGGCAATTATCTCCATGCCACCTAACAAGTCCCCAGGCCCAGATGGATTCCCCAGAGAGTTCTACAAAGCTTTTTGGCCCCAGCTCAGCCCTACTTTCATGCCAATGCTGGCTGATTTTTGCAAACACTGAGCTCTCCCAGACTCTATGTAAACAACCTGCATTACAGTGTTGTTAAATCGGAGCTCTCCCAGACTCTATGTACACAGCTCGCATTACAGTGTTGCTCAAAAAAGACAAGGACCCTCTATCCTGCTCGTCCTTCCAGCCAATAAGCTTGTTGGATTTCTACTACAAAATAATTACCATATTGCTCTCCAAAAGACTAAACACTCTTCTTCCCAAAATAATAAAAGCAGACCAAACTGGATTTTTTTTAGAGACAGTTACTCTTCTGATAACATTGTCCGTCTTTTTGATATTATAGATCAAGTAAACGCACAGAAGACCCCTTCAATACCTTGGGATCTTTGTCACACCAGGTCTGAATTGCCTTTTCAAGGAAAATTATCTCCCACTCCTGGATCGAATCAAGAATGATCTCTGAACCTGGATCTCCCTCCCAATCAGCTTATACGTATGAAAATCCTCCCTAGATTGAACTATTTAATTCAGATGCTCCCATGCTATCTCCCAGTTTCTTTCTTCAAAACAACCAACCAAAGCATCACCAAATGTTTTTTGGGCAATACAAAAACCTAGGATCAAGTTCTCCACTCTATCGAAACCTGCATCTGAGGGTGGTCTTGCTCTTCCCTGCCTTCAATTGTACTACTGGTCTGCCCAAATCCGCAACATGCTAACATGGATCACAGACTAGACTCAATGTGGATTCAGAGAGAGGCCCAATCCTGTGGTTCATTGCCCCTAAGCTCAGTGAAGTGGGAAACATAGCCAAAACCTTTGTGATTTACAGCACCCTACTAGCATGGAAGGACTGTAAGAAATACCTTGGCTTTTCCTCCCAAATATGCTCTCACTCGCCTATAGTATGCAACCCAGACTTGCCAAAAGCCCTGAATGATTCCAACTTTAATCTTTGGCATACTCTAGGGATCAGGACCTATTCACACCTGTTTCATCAGAAAACAACTACACTGAAATCCTTTCAAGAGCTCTGCAGTGAATTCAATGCGCCAAGATCCATTAAAAAAATATATATATCTTCAAACTAGACACGTAATTTCCTCATTCACTTCCAAGGAGAGGCTTAGAGCTCAGCTGAATGAAGTTCAGACCTTTCTTGCTACAGCACAATCTCCTATATCTATAGACTCCTTTCTGAGAATGTGGACCTTTACTTCTTTAAAAATAATCTAGGAAAGGGACATTTATCTGACTATCAGTAATGAGTTATGGGCGGATGTTTGCGACAGGGTATATTGCTCCTCTACTAATGTAAAAATGAAAGAATCGAATTATACATTTTTGTACACATTTCATTACACCCCACACTACATAGAATGAATACATGTACCTATATGCATGTATTTTGGAGTTGTAGAGAGATTTCCAGATTTTGGCAATCTATACATACTGCTGCATAGAAAATATTAGATGTACAGTTTGATATGACAGGACTTTGTTCTTGATCCAGAAAGAGAAAATGTGTTCATGACTGTCACATACTTTGCTAGGAAATGTAGTTCCTTACTGTGGGCTTCTAATTATTCTCCTACATTTAAAATGTGGATTGACCAGATTGTTGACTTTCTCCCTCTTGAAAAGCTCACTTATGACCTCTGCAAGAGACAGCCCAAGTTTGATAGACTCTACTCAACTATATTTCAAATTGGACAGAGTGAGGGGGGTGATTAGCATAATGAGTGTATACAGTATATATGTTGTGTAAGGTGCTATAAAAAACGAATTATTTGCTTGTTGTCTCAGGTAAGGCTGGAAATAGCTAACAGGAACACTGATAGTGCTGCTGCAAGTTTGTTTGTTTTGTTTGACATTTTATTTTATTTTATAATTTATGTCTGCCACATCTGTGAATCTGGAATGTGTTTTGTTGGTCGATTGAAAAACAATCAAACTTAGTAAAACTTTAAATTGAAAAAAAAAGAGAATCTTATGGCAAGTGGGTAACCTGCATATACCATCAGTCCTATTAGCCAACGTGCAAACATTGGATACTAAACTGGATGATCTCCGATCAAGATTATCCTACAAACAGGATATTAAAAACTGTAATATCTATGGTTCACAGAGTTGTGGCTGAACGATGACATGGATAACATACAGCAGGCTGGGTTTTCCGTGCATCGGCAAGATAGAACGGCTGCCTCCGGTAAGACAAGGGGTGGCGGTCTGTGTGTATTTGTCAGTAACAGCTGGTGCACAAAATCTAATATTAATGCAGTCTCAAGGTTTTGCTCGCCTGAGGTAGAGTATCATGATAAGCTGTAGACTCCATCTATGGCCTTTCCCCCACAAAAAGAGCTTTATTACAGACAGAAATACTCCTCACCATATACTCCTCACCACCCCGCGTCATTTTAATTATGACAATTGCATAATTGTGTTGTGTGACAAAACTGCACATTTTAGAGTGGCCTTTGATTGTCACCAGCACAAGGTGCACCTGTGTAATGGTCATGTTTAATCAGCTTCTTGATATGCCACACCTGTCAGGTCGATGGATTATCTTGATAAAGGCTAAAATGCTCACTACCAGGGATGTAAACAAATTCATGCACACAATTTGAGAGAAATAAGCTCTTTTGCGTATGGAACATTTCTGGGATCTTTTATTTCAGCTCATGAAACATGAGACCAACACTTTATGTTTATATTTTTGTTCTGTGTACATCAAACCATATACACTGTGTGTTACCTGTTCGGAAAGCGGAGCTATGGGATCAGAGCATGACAATGTTCTATTTCATACCCGAGGCTTGGTGGTTATCATATTGGAAAGATTTTTCGCATTGACAGGGAAACTGTTGTCATTCACAATGGATGTAAAAAAAAAAAAAAAGAGACTTGGTTTACGTTCTGTCTGTAATGAAAAGAAAATGTGTCTCCTTGCCTTTGTAACAGAAATATTTGGGAAACAACAGAACGAACTGAATGCAATCATGCATGGGAAATACAAAAACATTCTACAGATGAGTGACAAATCAGTGGATTCAGAGGAAATATTTCTTATTGGAGAGAGTCTTTCAAAAGCGAACCATGCTCCCTTCCCTCGGCTGTGCATGTTTATAACAGAAAACAGCATCAATTTGCAACTTTTCAGGGAAGTCAGGAACCAATATACACAGTCAGTTAGGAAAGCTAAGGCTAGCTTTTTCAAACAGAAATTGAGCATTAATTCCAAAAAGTTTTGGGACACTGTAAAGTCCATGGAGAATAAGAGCACCTCCTCCCTGCTGGGAGTGCAGTGCAGCTGCCCACTGCACTGAGGCTAGGAAACAATGTCACCACCAATAAATCTACGATAATCGATCATTTCAATAAGCATTTTTCTACAGCTGGCCATGCTTCCATCTGGCTACACCTACCCCGGCCAACAGCTCTGCACCCCCTGCAGAAACTTGCCCAAGCACCCCCCGCTTCTCCTTCACCCAAATCCAGACAGCTGATGTTCTGAAAGAGCTGCAAAATCTGGATCCCTACAAATCAGCTGGGCTAGACAATCTGGGCCCTCTCCTTCTAAAATTATCTGCCAAAATTGTTGCAACCCCTATTACTAGCCTGTTCAACCTCTCTTTCGTATTGTCTGAGATCCCCAAAGATTGGAAAGCTGCCACGGTCACCCCCCTCTTCAAAGGGGGAGACACTCTAGACCCAAACTGTTATAGACCTATATCCATCATGCCCTGCCTTTTCTAAAACCTTCGAAAGCCAAGTTCACAAACAGATTACCGACCATTTCGAATCCCACCGTACCTTCTCCACGTTGCAATCTGGTTTCCGAGCTGGTCATGGGTGCACCTCAGCCACAATCAAGGTCCAAAACGATATCATAACCGCCATCGATAAAAGACAGTAGTGTGAAGCCGTCTTCATCGACCTGGCCAAGGCTTTCGACTCAGTCAATCATCACATTCTTATCGGCAGACTCAATAGCCTTGGATTCTCAAATGACTGCCTCGTCTGGTTCACCAACTACTTCTCAGATAGAATTCAGTGTGTCAAATTGGAGGGCCTATTGTCCGGACCTCTGGCAGTCTCTTGGGGGGCCTGTGTTAACAAACATCTATGGGGGGGCTGTGTTAACAAACCTCCAAACCAGCGACAATGCCATTCAATACTTCTTCCGTGGCCTACAACTGCTTTTAAATGTTAGTAAAACTAAATACATGCTCTTCAACCGATTGCTGCCCGCACCCACCCGCCCGACTAGCATTACTAATCTGGACGGTTCTGACTTAGAATATGTGGACAACTACAAATACCTAGGTGTCTGGTTAGACTGTAAACTCTCCTTCCAGACCCACATTAAGCATCTCCAATCCAAAATTAAATCTATAATCGGCTTTCTATTTTGCAACAAAGCCTCCTTCACTCATGCTGCCAAACATACCCTCGTCCTTGACTTCGGCGATGTCATTTACAAAATAACCTCCAACACTCTACTCAGCAAACTGGATGTAGTCTGTCACAGTGCCATCCGTTTTGTCACCAAAGCCCCTTATATTACCCACCACTGCGACCTGTATGCTCTCGTTGGCTGGCCCTCGCTACATATTCGTCGCCAAACCCACTGGTTCCAGGTCATCTATAACTCTTTGCAAGTTAAAGCACAGCCTAATCTGAGTTTACTGGTCACCATAGCAACACCCACCCGTAGCACGCGCTCCAACAGGTACATTTCACTGGTCATCCCCAAACCCAACACTTCCTTTGGCCGCTTTTCCTTCCAGTTCTCTGCTGCCAATGACTGGAACAAATTGCAAAAAATCACTGAAGCTTGAGACTTATAGCTCCCTCTCTAACTTTAAGCATCAGCTGTCAGAGCAGCTTACCAATCACTGTACCTGTACACAGCCAATCTGTAAATAGCATACCCAACTACCTCATCCCCATATTGTTATTTATCTTCTTGCTCTTTAGCACCCCAGTATCTCTACTTGCACATCATCATCTGCACATCGATCACTCCACTGTTCATCTTGTGAATAGGGGGGCGCTATTTTCACTTTGGAAAAAATTGTGCCCAAATTAAACGGCCTCGTACTCTGTTCTAGATCATACAATATGCATATTATTATTACTATTGGATAGAAAACACTCTGAAGTTTCTAAAACCGTTTGAATTATATCTGTGAGTAAAACAGAACTCATTTTGCAGCAAACTTCCTGACAGGAAGTGGAAAATCTGAAATCGATGCTCTGTTCTAGGGGCTGCCTATAAATGTCCTTGATATTTATTAGAATACATGCACTTCATACGTCTTCCACTAGATGTCGACAGGCAGTGAGAGAAGAAATGGAGTGTATAACTTGATCTGGGGTCGAATAAAAGCTCTTTGTATGACGTGTCACCAGTTTCCTGTTTTCTGGAGAGCGCGTGAAGGGACCTGGTTTTGCCTTCTGATAAGCTGTCGTTATAGATGACTAATATGACCTCCCGGGTGGCGCAGTGGTCTAGGGCACTGCATCGCAGTGCTAGCTGCGCCACCAGAGTCTCTGGGTTCGCGCCCAGGCTGGGCTGGGTTCGCGCCCAGGCTCTGTCGCAGCCGGCCGCAACCGGGAGGTCCGCACAATTGGCATAGCGTCGTCCGGGTTAGGGAGGGTTTGGCCGGTAGGGATATCCTTGTCTCAGTATGTAAAATGTAATAAAAATGTATGCACTCTACTGTAAGTCGCTCTGGATAAGAGCGTCTGCTAAATGACTAAAATGTAAATGTAATATCTCCGGATTTGATACATGTGACAATATCATCGTAAAGTATGTTTTTTCAATATAGTTTTATTAGATTATTGAAATTTATTCGGGACGTTAGGCGTGTTGCGTTGTGTGCCTTTGTTCAGGAAGGAGAGCGTCGCGCTACTTTGCTAGCTTTCCGTGCTAATTGACTGGAGAAGAGGACATTCTAAATCCAAACAACGATTGTTCTGGACAAAGGACCCCTTGTACAACATTCTGATGGAAGATCGTCAAAAGTAGGACCCATTTTATGATGTTATTTCATATATCTGTCGAACATGTTGTACTAGTAGTTTGCGGCCAGGTTTTGGGCACGCTCTCGCCATAACGTAAACTGCATATCGTAATGAAGTTATTTTTAGAATTCTAACACGGCGATTGCATTAAGAACTAGTGTATCTATCATTTCCTATACAACATGTATTTTTTAGTAACGTTTATGTATAGTTATTTGTTCAGAATAGTTGAGTGTCATAAAAATATCCGCACATTCTGGGAAAAAGATGCTACGTTAGCACAATGTATAACCACTGATTTCAGCTCTAAATATGCACATTTTCGAACAAAACATAAGTGTATGTATAACCTGATGTTATAGGACTGTCATCTGATGAAGCTTATCAAGGTTAGTCAAAAATTATATATCTTTTGCTGGTTTGTTACGATCGCTAACTTTTGCTGCTGGGGAATGGCTTGTGTTTCTGGCTATTGTGGTAAGCTAATATAATGCTATATTGTGTTTTCGCTGTAAAACACTTAAGAAATCGGAAATATTGGCTGGAATCACAAGATGCCTGTCTTTCATTTGCTGTACACCATGTATTTTTCAGAAATGTTTTATGATGAGTATATAGGTACTTGACGTTGGTGTCTGTAATTACTCTGGCTGCTTCGGTGCCATTTCTGACGGTAGCTGTGATGGTAGCTGCAATGTAAAACTGATTTATAGCTCAAATATGCACATTTTTCGAACAAAACATAGATTTATTGAATAACATGTTATAAGACTGTCATCTGATGAAGTTGTTTCTTGGTTAGTTTGGTTGGTTCTTGGTTAGTTAGGTTGGTTTTGTGCATGCTACCTGTGCTGTGAAAAATGTCTGTCCTTTTTTGTATTTGGTGGTGAGCTAACATAAATATACGTGGTGTTTTCGCTGTAAAACATTTAAAGAATCGGACATGTTGGCTGGATTCACAAGATGTTTATCTTTCAAATGCTGTATTGGACTTGTTAATGTGTGAAAGTTAAATATTTCTAAAAAATATATTTTGAATTTCGCGCCCTGCACTTGAGCTGGCTGTTATCATATTGTGCCCGACCTCGGGCTTGCAGCCAAAAGAAGTTAAAACTCGTTTTTCAATCACTGCACAAATGTCTTGTTAACAAACTATAGTTTTGGCAAGTCGGTTAGGACATCTACTTTGTGCATGACACAAGTAATTGCATGACACAAGTAACAGAAACATTATTTCACTTATAATTCACTGTATCACAATTCCAGTGGGTCAGAAGTTTACATACACTAAGTTGACAGTGCCTTTAAACAGCTTGGAAAACTCCAGAAAATGATGTGATAGCTTTAGAAGCTTCTGATAGGCTAATTGACATCATTTGAGTCAATTAGATGTGCACCTGTGGATGTATTTCAAGGCCTACCTTCAAATTCAGTGCCTCTGTTTGACGTCATGGGAAAATCAAAAGATATCAGCAAAGACCTCAGAAAAAAATGTAGACCTCCACAAGTCTGGTTCATCCTTGGGAGCAATTTCCAAACGCCTGAAGGTACCACGTTCATGTACCTTGTGAAGATGCTGGAGGAAACAGGTACAAAAGTATCTATATCCACAGTAAAACGAGTCCTACATCGACATAACCTGAAAGGCCGCTCAGCAAGGAAGAAGCCACTGCTCCAAAACCGCCATAAAAAAGCCAGACTACGGTTTGTTACTGCACATGGGGACAAAGATCGTACTTTTTGGAGAAATATCCTCTGGTCTGATGAAAGAAAAATAGAACTGTTTGGCCATATTGACCATTGTTATGTTTGGAGGAAAAAGGGGGAGGCTTGCAAGCCAAAGAACACCATCCCAACCGTGAAGCACTTTTTATTTTATTTTATTTGAGTAACTACTGCCTTTGCAGCAGCTAATGGAGATCCTTAATACCACACCGGCTCCGACGGAGAGGTGTAGAGACAGACGGAGAGGTGGGCGAGAGTGCCAAGATGAAGAAGAAGAGTACTGTAGTAATACTAGTACTGTAGTATGTACTAATATCCTTCATAAAAACAAATACAAATAACATGACGCAAGCCACCATTATGCTTGAAAATATGAAGAGTGGTACTCAGCAATGTTTTGTATTGGATTTTCCCCAGCCAAACCACTTTGTATTCAGGTCAAAAAGTGAATTACTTTGTCAAATGTTTTGCAGTATTACTTTCGTGCCTTGTTGCAAACAGGATGAATGTTTTGGAATATTATTCATTCTGTACAAGCTTCCTTCTTTTCACTCTGTCAATTAGGTTGTGGAGTAACCACAATATTGTTAATAATCCATCCTCATCTATCACAGCCATTAAACTCTGTAACGGTTTTAAAGTCACCATTGTTCACATGGTGAAATCCCTGAGTGTTTTCTTCCTGTCCGGCAAGTGAGTTAGGAAGGACACCTGTATCTTTGTAGTGACTGGGTGTATTGATACACCATCCAAAGTGTAATTAATGACTTCGATATGCTCAAAGGGATATTCAAGTTCTGCTTTTTTTTTTACACACACACACACACTAATAGGTGCCCTTCTTTGTGAGGCATTGGAAAACCTCCTTGGGTTTGTGATTGAATCTGTGTTTGAAATTCACTGCTCGACTGAGGGACCGTATAGATAATTGTGTGGGATACAGAGATGAGGTAGTAATTCAACAATCATGTTAAACACTATTAATGCACACAGAGTGAGTACATGCAACTTGTTATGTGACTTTTTTAGCAAATGTTTACTCTTGAACTTATTTAGACTTTCCATGACAAAGGGGTTGAATACTTATTGACTCAGACATTTAAACTTAATTTTTAATTAATTTGTCAAAATAAAAAAACATTATTCAATTTTACATGAGGTATTATTGTTTGTAGGCCTGTGTCCAAAACAATCTACATTCAATACATTTCAAATTAAGGCTGTAATTTTTATTTTAGAAAAAGTCAAGGGGTGTGAATACTTTCTGAAGGCACTGTATCTAGAATTTTCTGTCAAAATGGAGTTATTGAAATAGCCTTGTTTAAAAAATAAATAATGTATTTAACCTTTATAGTACCTTAAATACCCAATTCATGCTATTAAGTTCAAAATAATACAAGATAAAAATCGTTGACACCAATTGTCTCAGAATCATATTTATGCAGATATAACCTTATGGTCCCAAGCTCTCGATCTGCCATGTTGGTACCACTCCCAAGAGAGCAAAGCTTAAATGACATGATAACTATGATAATCATCATTTTATCTGGAATACTGTTTAAGTTGAGTTCAATATTCATTTTGAATATTGAATCTAAAAATGTAAAAATCGAATTGTAAAAATGTATTTTTGGGCCTCACACGTGTTAATGTGTGTGGAGGGAGGTATTCCGTTGACAAGCTCACACACCAGTTCCCCATGCTTATTCAAGTTTATTTCAGACGTGCAAAAATATGGCATAGAAAACCATTCAAATAAATGTCTAGACAGAGTGCAGAGTGGATACAGAGGAATGGTGTAGTAGTATTAAACATGGTTGCCGTTACATATTTAGTATCATTGTCTCAATACAACAGAGATTTCAACTCTTAAGGTGTTTTAAAGGCCCAGTGCAGCTGTTTCTATATCAAAATCAAATCATTTCTGGGTAACAATTAAGTGCCTTACTGTAATAGATTTCCATTCAATTTGGCATTAATTGCTTTTTATGGGAGAACACAAATTATAGGACTGTTACGAGAGGTCTGAGTGGGGAAGGGAAAAATGAAAACTTGCTGGTTTTTGCAGAGAGGTTTGGAATTCTTTTTGTTTTTGGTCTTAACAAATTTACCACATGGTGATGTCACCATGGTAAGCCGAAATTCCAGCCAATTCAAACCTTTTGATTAGAAGGCCCTGTGAAAATTGTATTTTCAACCAGCAACTATTATGAATAACACTTATCAAAATTTTGCACACTTTTACAGTGTTAGTTTCTTCAGCTGTTGTACAGTATTATACAAAACACAGGGAAAACTTAATTTTAACTGCAATGGGCCTTTAACTTAGGGCCCCTTTGTTCTCAATTTCCGCCTGAATGATGTGCCCAAAGTAAACGAACTGCCTGTTGCTCAGGCTCTAAAGCCAGGATATGCATAAAGTTGGTACCATTGGAAAGAAATAATGTAGGAGAATATAACACAATAGATATGGTAGGCGAAAATCCAAAGAAAACCCTTTTTTGAGAGAGAGAGAGACCATGCTCTTACAATTGCAAGTATAAGGACATACTGGAAATTAGCTCCCAGGATGCGATTCCTATGGTTTCCACAGGGTGTCAGCAGTCTATGTTCAAGGTTTCAGGCTTGTAACTTCCAAAACTTATAAGAAATATCAGTTTTATTACGAGGACACAGTCTTGGAAATTCGTGTTGGCGCTCGCCATGAAGACAGGACACACGTGCTAAAATCGGTTTCCTATTGAACATACTTCTTTATCGCTTGATTACATTTTATGGTATCTGAGGAGTAAATAGAAATGTATTTTGACTTGTTGAAACCAAGTTTAGGGGTAGATTTTCGGATTCCTTTCTGTGCAAGTTGAACGAGTGGATTACGCAAATCGATGGCGCCAACTAAACTGACTTTTTGGGATATAACGACACTACATGTTATAGCTGGGACCCTTTGGATGACAAACCAGAGGAAGATTTTCAAAAAGTAAGTGAATATTTAATCGCTATTTGTGAATTTATGAAACCTGTGCCGGTGGTAAAATATTTTGATGTGTGGCGCCATCCTCAAACAATTGCATGGCATGTTTTCGCTGTAATAGCTCATGTAAATCCAACAGTGCAGTTAGATTAACAAGAATTTAAGCTTTCAACCGATATAAGACACTTATATTTACCTAAATGTTTAATATCCACAATTTTTATGATTATTTATTTGAATTGCGCGCCCTCCAGTTTCACAGGAAGTTGTCCCGCTAGCGGGACTCCTAGCCTTAAGATTATCATAGCTTGGTCCTGGATCTAGGACTAAAGGAAAGGTATTGTGATATGCCAGCATAGTAGTGCAAGATGACTGGATATTTTTTTTACTGAACAATGACAACCCAGCAATCCTCACCATGAAGAGTTAGAAAAGCTATTTATATATTCTTAGTTCTGGGAAACACCACAGGAATCAAACAAATACATGAAAACACACTTAACAAAACAGCCCCATCTATTCTCATGCCATCAGTCATAGCTAGTCCTCTAAGGATGCTTTCCTAATGTCACCTTATTCCCTATACAGTGGCTTGCAAAAGTATTCATCCCCCTTGGCATTTTTCCTATTTTGTTGCCTTACAACCTGGAATTAAAATGTATTTTTGGGGGGGGGGGTTGTATCATTTGATTTACACAACATGCCTACCACTTTGAAGATGCAAAATATACAAAACAAGAAAAAGACAAAAAACCTGAACTTGAGCGTGTATAACTATTCACCCACCCTAAGTAAATTTGTTGAGCCACCTTTTGCAGCAATTACAACTGCAAGTCTCTTTAAGCTTGGCACATCTAGCCACTCGGATTTCAAGTTGGGTGGGTTCCGCTGGTGTACAGCAATTTTTAAGTCATACCACAGATTCTCAATTGGATTGAGGTCTGGGCTTTGACTAGGCCATTCCAAGACATTTAAATGTTTCCCCTTAAACCACTCGAGTGCTGCTTTGGACTATTTTGTGTATGTCCATTACATGAAATCCAAATAAAAATCTATTTAAACTACAGGTTGTAATGCAACTATATAGGAAAAATGCCAAGGGGGATGAATACTTTTGCAAGGCACTGTGTACACTAATTTTGACCAGAGCTCTATGGGCTTGATGGGCCCAGGTCTAAAGTAGTGCACTTTATAGGGAATAGGGTGCCATTTGAGATGCAGCCTAAGAGACACTGGAGGAATGACGGCCATGACAGTCCATTGTGAGCCTCAGCAGCAGTTGAGACTTTTTTATACTCTTTAGAAAAAGTACATGGAAGCACACTGGTATATGGTACCTAGGTTATGAAATACATTTGTAATGCGTGTGAATAGATTACGGTAGTACTGTTACAATATTTGATCATAGAGTTCTTCCTGTTGTTCCAGAGTAGCCTTGCTTAGAGTCAAAGATATTTCTATTTCACTCATTCTACTTTCCTCCCTTTGGGTTTTGGTTCATAACAGAGCAGATTCTCGCAGAATGTAAGTGATGGCTTCTATTCTTTGGTTTGCCTTGAATTCATTCATGACTTCTGTTTTCAGTGTTGTTTTTCTTTGGTATTAAGCTTGTTCCACCTCTACTCAATGCTCATTTATTTTAATCTGAGGATGTCTCCTGAGAGAGAGAGAGAGAGAGAGAGAGAGAGAGAGAGAGAGAGAGAGAGAGAGAGAGAGAGTTAGAATACAGTAGATCTAGATGATACTAGATACAGTATGACAAGTGGTGTGTGTGTGTGTGTGTGTGTGTGTGTGTGTGTGTGTGTGTGTGTGTGTGTGTGTGTGTGTGTGTGTGTGGTTAACCTACCCGTGACCACTATGAAGATGATGACGGCCACACCCAGGAACATGGAGATACAGCTGAGCAGCAGAGAGACACGACCCAGCCTCTTAGCTCCGTCTACATCCCCGGTCTGGAGAACAGACTGCGACTAGAGAGCGAGCGAGAGACAGAGATGGGAGTGGGGTGAGAGAGACAGAGTAGAGGGAATGAGGGGCAATAAGAGAGGGTAACTAAAGCATTTATTTAAAGGGATACTTTGGGATTTTGGCACTTCCCCAGAGTGAGATGAACTCGTGGATATCATTTTTATGTCTCTGTGTTCAGTATGAAGGAAGTTCGAGGGAGTTTCGCAAGCCAATGCTAACTAGCATTAGTGCAATGACTGAAAGTCTATGGGTATCTGTTAGCATACTTATTGCCAAAATCCCAAAATATCCATTAAACTGATTTATGTAGAAGTGACACATGTAGGGCCGGCTCCAAGCATAAGCGACATCAGTGGTTGCTTAGGGCCTGTCATGCCAAATAATGTCCCCTTGCCAAATAGTGTCCCCCTCAACATCACAATGGGATTCGATGAGTTCTAACTTCTGTTGCTGGAGCTGTTGCGGATTATGTATTGAACCAAGGTGTCCGTTACTATGCTGGTTGCTTGGTTACCTCGTAGCGGTCGGAAAGGAACCAGGACACCAGCAGTTCTAGTTCACCTCAGAGGCGCTCGCTCAGTCCACGCAGAATTATTACCTCAGAATTGCTCTCCGAGGACTGTGTTTTTGATGGTGACAACCTGCTGACTACCTGCTGCTTCAGAGGACCGAGAACACTGGAAAGAGAACACTATTTCTTTACCAGGAAAATAACCTCACACTCAACGTTATCAAAACAAAGGAGATGATCGTGGACTTCAGGAAACAGCAGAGGGAGCACCCTCCTATCCACATCGACGGGACAGTAGTGGAGAGGGTAGTAAGTTTTAAGTTCCTCGGCGTACACATCACGGACAAATTGAATTGGTCCACCCACACAGACAGCGTGGTGAAGAAGGCGCAATAGCCCCTCTTCAACCTCAGGAGGCTGAAGAAATTTGGCTTGTCACCAAAAACACATTTACAAACTTCTACAGATGCACAATAGAGAGCATCCTGTTGGGCTGTATCACCGCCAGGTACGGCAACTGCTCCTCCCACAACCGTAAGGCTCTCCAGAGTGTAGTGAGGTCGGCACAACGCATCACCGGGGGCAAACTACCTGCCCTCCAGGACACCTACACCACCCAATGTCACAGGAAGGCCAAAAAGATAATCAAGGACAACTACCCGAGCCACTGCCTGTTCACCCCGCTATCATCCAGAAGGCGAGGTCAGTACAGGTGCATCAAAGATGGGACCAAGAGACTGAAAAACAGCTCTCTCAAGGCCATCAGACTGTTTAACAGCCATCACTAACATTGAGTGGCTGCTGCCAACATACTGACTCAATCTCTAGCCACTTTAATAATTAAAAATTGGATGTAATAAATGTATCACTAGTCACTTTAAACAATGCCACCTTATATAATGTTTACATACCCTACATTACTCATCTCATATGTATATACTGTACTCTATACCATCTACTGCATCTTGCCTATGCCGTTCGGCCATCGCTCATCCATATATTTCTATGTACATATTCTATTCATTCCTTTACACTTGTGTGTATAAGTTAAAACTTCTTGCCACTAGGGGGGTGCCATTTCGACATAGTACAAATTCGTTTCCAAATTAAACTGCCTCGTACTCAATTCTTGCTCGTACAATCTGCATATTATTATTAGTATTGGATAGAAAACACTCTCTAGTTTCTAAAACCATTTGAATTATGTCTGTAAGTGAAACAGAACTAGACTTAGAGCAATTCTCCTATGAGGATTTGAAAATGCTGAAATCTGCTTGCTGTTCCCAGACCTGTGGATAACTCTGACTGTCTTCTATTGGTTGAGATGCACTGCATACGCCTTCCCCTGGTTGTTAGCGAATAGGGAGTCTTGAAATGGCGTCTCTACGTAGTTCCCAAAGTTTATAAATTGATTGGGAACGAGGTGGCTGATTCTTTTCACCTTCGCTCGGGCGCATTGAGGACCTGGGGACGTTCTTTTGGAACCATCGGTTATAGATCTCAGACATTTCCGGCTGTGTTTTTATTCGATATAGGTGTTGAAGACATCGTAATGTTGTTATTTTGAACCGAATTATATCAGTTTATGTCAGTATATTGCGATTTTCGGGTATTTATTTCCTTGGCGCTGTAGGAATGTGGGTATCTCTCTCTTTCGTGCTAATGTTTACTGCTAATTGCAACTCTGAAGAGGACGTTCTCCAACCTATCAACGATTCTTTTTGACAAAGGACACTTTTCCCAAGATTCTGATGAGAGTTCATCGAAAAGTAAGAACTATTTATGCTGATAATTCATTGTTCTGTTGAAAAATGTCAAATGCATGAAACGCCATTGCTTGCAGTGTAGCATTGTGTTATCGCAGCCTGTATTGCGCAGTAAGGTTAATTTTAAAAATGTAATTCAGCGATTGCATTAAGAACTAATTTGTCTTTCAATTGCTGTCCAACCTGTATTTTTTTAGTCAAGTTTATGAATAGTTTTCGATAAGAGTAGGTGGCTTTCCAAGGTGGCGCCGGACAGATTTCTCGAGCTCTTGGCTACTTTTCTCATTGTATAAGCACAATTTGTGCCGCTAAATATGCACATTTTCGAACAAACTCTATATGCATTGTGTAATATGATGTTACAGGACTGTCATCTGAAGAATTCTGAGAAGGTTAGTGAAAAAATTTATATATTTTGGTGGTTTATACGTTATAGCTATTTTTGCCTTGAATCAATGCTGTTGTAATGTTCGCTATTGTGCTAAGCTAATATAACGCTATATTGTGTTTTCGCTGTAAAACACTTAGAAAATCTGAAATATTGTCTTGATTCACAAGATCTGTGTCTTTCATCTGCTGCACGCTGTGTATTTTTAAGAAATGTTTTATGATGAGTAATTAGCTAATACACGATGGTCTCTGTAGTTATTCTAGTCATTTTAGTGAGAGTTGTGATGGGGGCTGCAATGGTAAACTATGATTTATACCTGAAATATGCAAATTTTTCTAACAAAACCTATGCTATACAATAAATATGTTATCAGACTGTCATCTGATGAGGTTGTTTCTTGGTTAGTGGCTATTTATATCTTTATTTGGTCGAATTTGTGATAGCTACTGATGCAGTAAGAAAATGGTGGAGTATGGAAGTGGTGTCTTTTGCTAACGTGGTTAGCTAATAGATTTACATATTTTGTCTTCCCTGTAAAACATTTTAAAAATCAGAAATGATGGCTTTATTCACAAGATGTGTATCTTTCATTTGGTGTCTTGGACTTGTGATTTCATGAACATTTTATTATATGATATCCCTGTGGCTTTAGGCTAGGCTATGCTAGTCAGCTTTTGTGATGGGGGGGCTCCCGGATCCGGGTTTGGTAGGCGTTAGAGGTTAATTGTTGTGAAGTTGTTAGATTAGTTGTTAGATATTACTGCATGGTCGGTACTAGAAGCACAAGCATTTCGCTACACTCGCATTAACATCTGCTAACCATGTGTATGTGACCAATAAAATTTGATTTGATATATTTGTCTTTATGTAAGAAAATATTGTTAAATAGGAATAAATAATTGAAGTTGTTTTTAGATTGTTTTTATATTAACGTTGCTAGCTAATGGACTTATTTACCTCAGTTTTATTTAGTGAGCTAGCTAATTGTAGCTGCTTTCTGTTTGTATAGCTAGCTAACTGTTATTGTAGCAGCTTTCTGTTTGTATGTAGCTTGCACTTTAATGGCATCCCTCAAGGAGATTTTCTTTTATCTTTCCAACCAGGCGAAGTACTATGAAGGCACCAATGATCTCGACAAGAGGCGCAACATTCGTAGGGGGGCAGAGAAATTCACAATTCAGGGTAACATAAGAATTTCATTTCTATTACTGTTACTGTTAGATAACTGGAAGGATTTATGTACAACCATTTAACAACCATTTTTCATTAAATTTGTATGAAGATGTGTTTTCCTGTAGACATTGGCAGTGAAGTTGGTAAGTTGTTTGGTATGTATGTATATAGCATATGTATCTGTCTTGTATTTCAAGTAACGTTTACAAGCATGTAAATATTTGTATATTTTTCCATTTGTTTGCTGGTAAATATTTGAAACTTGCTCGAATTGGCTGTAAATGTATATATTTGCATATTAAATGTATTCATTGCAAGTAAAATGTTCAATTGACTGAAATTGACTGTTCAGTTGCCCAGTTTCTTACTGGTCCTTAAACCCCTTCTCCCTAGCCATTAATCTTTTGTGTCCAATTCCAAATCAAATTTTAGGCCGGGGTTGGTATGGAATTGGACATTGGTTTCTAGGTAGTGTTTGCATGTCTGGAGGTTCTAGATTTGTGTGTGTAATATGGCAAAAGTCTCCCAGAGTCCATTACACAGTAGGGTTGAGTCATCACCATATTGCTACACCTATCCAAGCCCCATGTCATGTATACTCCCCCTCTGGTCTCTAGGTCATCAGGCTGCTGATTATCCCACACACCTGTCACCATCGTCTCGCGCAGCTGCGCCTCATGACACTCCCCTGGACTCCATCACCTCCTTGATTACCTTCCCTATATCTGTCACTCCCCTTGGTTTTTTCCTCATGTATTCTTGACTCTGTTTTCATGTTGGTGCGTTTGTTTGTTGTTTTGGGTTCATTGTTTCATTTATTTAAACACTCACTCCCTGAACTTGCTTTCTGACTCTCAGCGAGCTCGTTACACCCCATCAGGTCAAACACTACAAAGATAGAGGAGGGGGTTAAAGGCCTTAATCAAACTGGGTAAAATAAAAAAGCATTGGCCTGTACCTTGACGTGGTGAGAGGGCTTCCAACTAAACCAGGCCCATGTTATTGAACCCCTGACTGCGACTGGCTGCCTGTCGAGGACAAGTGACAGGAAGAACTAGCCGCAGCACCTATCAAGCATCTCTTGATTCTGCCTCTTTCCTCTCTCCTCATCCTTTAACTCTTTCTCTCCTCTCCCTCCAGACAAAATTCTGCATCTAGTGACTTCTGATTGCCCAACAATCTGCCCACTCATCACATCCCCTCCGTAATCTAAAGCTACTGTTATTGTCATGTTATCGTTATATGCTAATAAAGTTTCCTAGCTGTATCATACTGGGCATATAATATGTGAGATACACAGATTAACCAAAAACACTAGCAATGCAAACACTCAGAACAAAGAGAGCAGCAGTGCCTGGACTTCGCAGTCTCCCTCTTCAAGTCCCACTTCCGAGACTGTCTGTTGAGAACAAGTGACAGGCAGAACCTCCCAACCCCACAGCACCCACCTCTTTATTCCACACACCAGAATTAAGTATTTCAGTCTGATTGCCATGTGAGTGTCCAAAGAAATAATCTGCTAAAATAAATTAATGGACACAACTGTACCAACAAACAAAGTTTATGTATTAAAATCTTAAATATTGCCAGGTTGCTTGGTTTTCACAGCTGTTTCACAAGGTGTTCATTGTTGTAAGTTGTAAGGTATCCTTTGATGGTGTTTATTTGTTCCACATGATTCATTGTTGTATCCCAGGACCTATAATAGATACATATATATTCAACCACAAGGGTGTACTAATGAGCTGTGCTAGATAGAATTTTTTTTATCATAATAGACAACTGAAATGATATTATTTCACTGTAGATAAGGGAAATATGACAGCCAGACAAACCAGTGTATGAATCAAACGGATTTGCAAAAGAATGCAGTGGGAATTAGCTGACCTCGTAAGGTAATTAACTTTCATGTGTCAAGGAGATTAAACGTTCTCTTTGCCATTTCCAAAACGTAGCAATGTTTAAGCCATGGATTTCGTGTTGTAATGTTAACAAGGTTCCAAAAAGTAGTTTGAATTCATGTTTTCATTTTATTAGCTAAACGAAACTTGTTGAAACAGCGAAATTGTTGCGGAAATCAGCCTCGTTTGCATAGCGATGATGACAAGAACATAATTTATGGTGAAATGATCTCCAAAATTCGAATCATTAGGTCATCACACGGTTGATATAGCAATGGACGCTAATAGTTTAACGAATTCCATTGTGACGTACAGGGGGACAATATTTGGCATGACAGGCCCCCGGATGCTAGTGGGCCCCCAACCCCCAGAAACACAGTTGGGGTTGTGCATTTGGTTGAGTATCATCAATTTTTCACTTGTTATGTCAGTCACTGACAGTCACTCACTTAGCCATGGCAGCAAACCATTTTTGGATTGGTAAGTTAGTCTAGCCAGCTATGTAAACTCTTAGTACTCATGCCCGAATACCATCCGGACACGCAGGGCATGTGCCCAGGGGCCCTGACTTCCAGGAGGCCCACATTGATTTAGTTTGTCACTCTAACTCAGATATAATTAACATGGCATAAGACTTGGCAAAATTTGTAGAATTACAGGAAATTTGTTTTAAAACTGCAAAAATGCCACTTCACCCCATTGCAAAATGGGTAGAATTGCAGGAAATTAGCTGCCCCATAGCAAACTGAGTAGAATTGGATGAAATTTGTTATAAAATTGCTAAACTTCTCTGCCGCATGGCAAAATGTGTAGAATTACAGAAAGTTTGCTTTAAAATGGCAAAATGTGTCTCTACTCCCCTTGGTTTGGAATTGCAGGAAATTAACTTAAAAACTAAGAAATGTCTCTCCAGCATTTGCCCACAAAATCTCATTTAGGGCCCCCAAACGTTTAGGGCTGGCCCTTCCCACACATACATATTACTATAGGTTGAAAGCAAACAATCTTAGAGAATGCACCGCACCATCTCTCAAAATATACCCAAATGCACTAATATATGGTGATGTTATTGGGTCAGCCTACAAGATTGGTGATTTTCCAGATACAAAGCACTAGAGAAGATGATTAAGTTATGTTGTTACCATACCACAGACCAAAGCAAGAAAACTTACCATGTGAGCATACCACAGCGCGAACATGTTCACCGGCACAGCAAGACAAAAGCACGACAACACCGCAAGCCACAGGTAGCTCGGCGGCTCTGAACCGGGTGGCACCGGGGAGCGGCGGAGGAGGAGGGGGGGTCCGAAGCTCAGCTGGGACACGGGCGCGGAGCCTGACCTTACTGGCGATCGGTGTCCGTTCTGCTCGGTATTCAGGGAATGGATGCTGCTTCTCAAGTTGAAAGATGTGTCACACGGTTTGAGGTTGCTTTCCCCGGTGGTCACGGCGCTCAGGAGTTTCTCTGTGTCTTGGAAGTCGGTGGGATGTGAGACTTCCCTCTCCCCCATGGCCCTTTTACCAAACGCGGCATCCGTGTTGATAGCCATTCTATAGATACAAATTTCTAGACAAGACAAGCGTCGGAAATCACTTTCTGAATTAAACGTTGTAGGAGCTTTTCTTTGATGAAATCAGGGTGTCAGATGAGTAACTCTCATTTGGGCGGTCGTCATCAGCATTAACAGTCGTTTGAACACATTCATTTGATTAGATATGATAAAATAACATATCTAATATCAATACAAAGTTATTGAATGGTACACTAAAAAAAACAAGCAATTGAATCTTGCCAATATGTCCAATGTACGCGTGATGAAATTGATGTATCTCTAGTTCCACCCGGGTCTCCAGTCTTCACTATGGTAAGTGCACGCCCTGCTTTTTCAAATGGAAACCCCTTGTGTGTATTACCACTCCCTATAACCATCAGCATCCCCTCAGTGTCTGGACCACTGCATTAGGCTACATAACACGACAGAGCAAAAACAATGTTTAAAAACCACGTCTGAAACTAATTGACCATTTTTACGTGCGCCAGAGACATTAGGGTGGATCACTAGCCTAGGCCTGTGTCTAAGACTAAACGATTAGTATTACAAATGTGTATGGGAAGAGATAGAGACATAGAGACAGAGAGATAGCAGTAAGATAGTTAGAGATGGAAACCGAGCTGCACTTTCTAACCTCCTGCCAAATGTAGGACCATATAAGAGACGCATATTTCGCTGAAATTACACAAACCCACAAAGATTTTGAACACAAATCAAATTTTGACAAACTGTCTTATCTGTTAGGCAAAATATCACAGTGTACAATCCCAGCAACAAAATATGTGACCTGCTGCCACAAGAGCAGGTCGTAACATTTCATTTTAAGGGGTCCTTATTACAGTGTAAGAATTGTAGTTCATTGTAATAACTCATAGTTACACTGTAAAAACATGTGACTGGTGGTAATTGCAGTCTATTTACAGAGGTGTAACAACAAATGCTTGTTACTATGCTTGTTACAATTGGGCAAGTTTCCACTAAATTCAAAAATGTAGTGTTTTGTTTCTTCTCAACTGCATCCTATTAAGTAATAACTAACACAAAGTTCTAATTTCTTGTGTACAGATGCTCTGGGTGTCCCGAGATTACATATGCTTGAATTACCTACCCGTGCATCCACACTCACTATTTCCACTCAATGTTGCTAGCACTTGCCCCCCAAAAGTATACCATCTGGGTTAACTTGCTTGAGTTTACAAAAACAGATAAGATGTAGGTCAACATCACTGACTGGGGTCTACCATACGGGTGTCATCCTCAATGTCATCCTCAAGTGGGAGGATAAACACACAAGTATAGTACACACAAGTACTAGCCATCCAGACAGTTTTATTTAGCTAACATTAGCTAGCTAGCTAGCAAGCTACTGTAGCTGTTACTGCAGCTTTCTGTTTGTATGTAGCTTGCACTTCAATGGCATCCCTCGAGGAGATTTTCTATTATCTTTCCAACCAGGCAAAGTACTATGAAGAGAGCACTGATCTCGACAAGAGGCGCAACATTCAGAGAAATTCACAATTCAGGGTAACGTTAAGCAGTTAACTTTTATTAGATAACTGGACGGATTTAGCTATGTACAACCATTTTTCAACAACCATTTTCCATCTAACGTTAGCTAGTTGCTAGCTATACACATAGTTCAGTGGAGCCTGCTGTGGGGAGGATGGCTCATAATAATGTCTGGAATGGAGTAAACGGAATGGTGTCAAGCACACGGTTTCCATGTGGTTGATACCATACCAATTGACTCCATTCTAGACATTATTATGAACCGTCCTCCCCTCAGCAGCCTCCACTGATATAGTTATATGTCTGTCATATTGAGGTGTCTAGCTATAAGTTAAACCTGATCAAGTTGTGTATTTCAACAACTCTTCTCTTCCAACTTGTTAGGCAATCATATCAACCTACGGGGGAAGAATGGCCAGCCACACAGGAGGGTGATTTTTACTAAGGAGGAGGAGGCCGTGTTGACCGAGATGCATGCTGACTATTTCGGAGTGAAGCACATGATTGAGGTCACCATCTGTTAAAGTGAATATATATATATTTTTTTTAAATCGCAGATAATAACTATTGGCATTTGCTCACAAAATAACCTGCAGCTAGTGTTAGTTTCCCTAACACTGACATTTTTCGCTTTGTCTTCCTAGGGTTACTTCAGTGGAAGCCAACAATCTTCTACAGTTGGAGCAGTTGGACGGTCGACCACTAGAAGCACAGACGCCCTACACTTCAGTGAATCCCAATAAACGAAGTATGTTAAACTTTGGTTGACATTTGAGAAAGCAAGAAAGGTAATTATGCTAAGCTTATAAAAATGTACCTCTTCATTTTACCTCTTCAAATGACTTTAGGACCATCGACTGTCTGAGCCCCCCAGGAGGTATCCCAACAACCAGAACCAGTGAGTTTGGATCAGTCTGATTCACTAGGTCGGGGGAGGACAAGCTTGAGGTAGGCTATACCTTCCAGAAGTGTTCAAAAGTACATTTCTCCCATTTATAACACAGCACTAAACCATCAAATTGTCTCACAGTAAAGTGTAACCTGTGTGTTTGCTTGTTTACGTCTCTGTCTCCTACCCTGTTCCCTGTAACTCTGCTCCTGTTCTCCAGGAGCTAGGGATTATGCACAACACCCAGATGTGGATCCACCTGATGTCCTCCATTACCAACCAACCTCCAACGTTTCATTACATCATCTACAGCTACTGTTGTTGTCATGATGTCATTATCTGCTAAGAAAGTTGTCTTGCTCTATCATACTGGGCACATAATATGTGAGATACACAGATGAACTAAAAACCCTAGCACTGCAAACACTCAGAACAAAGAGAGCAGCAGTGCCTGGACTGCCGTCTCCCTCTTCACGTCCCCCTTCTGATACTGACTGCCTGTTGAGAAAAGTGACATGTAGAACCTCCCACCCACACAGCAACCACCTCCTCTATATTCCACACACCAGAATTCAGTATTTTAGTCTATGATTGCCAAGTGCACAAAAAAACGATCAAATTTTATGTATTTAAATCTTAAATGTAAGGGGAAGGGCAGGTTCAAATAAAAACATGACAGCCAGACAAGCCAGTGTATGAATCAAATGGATTTGCATATGAATAGAGTGGAAAGTAGCTGACTTCGTGATCTGTAAGTTAAGTAACTTTAATGTGACAAGCAGATTAGGCCATTTCCGAAACGTAGCAATGTTTAAGACATGGATTTCGTGTTGTAATGTTATTAACTATTAACTATACACTATTTGGCCGGGAGACATTATTTGGCATGACAGGCCTATATCCATCCTGCCCTGCCTATCTAAGGTCTTCGAAAGCCAAGTCAACAAACAGATCACTGACCATCTCGAATCCCACCGTACCTTCTCCGCTGTGCAATCCGGTTTCCGAGCCGGTCACGGGTGCACCTCAGCCACGCTCAAGGTACTAAACGATATCATAACCGCCATCGATAAAAGACAGTACTGTGCAGCCGTCTTCATCGACCTGGCCAAGGCTTTCGACTCTGTCAATCACCACATTCTTATCAGCAGACTCAGTAGCCTCGGTTTTTCTAATGACTGCCTTGCCTGGTTCACCAACTACTTTGCAGATAGAGTTCAGTGTGTCAAATCGGAGGGCATGTTGTCCGGTCCTCTGGCAGTCTCTATGGGGGTACCACAGGGTTCAATTCTCGGGCCGACTTTTTTCTCTGTATATATCAATGATGTTGCTCTTGCTGCGGGCGATTCCCTGATCCACCTCTACGCAGACGACACCATTCTGTATACTTCTGGCCCTTCCTTGGACACTGTGCTATCTAACCTCCAAACGAGCTTCAATGCCATACAACACTCCTTCCGTGGCCTCCAACTGCTCTTAAACGCTAGTAAAACCAAATGCATGCTTTTCAACCGTTCGCTGCCTGCACCCGCACGCCCGACTAGCATCACCACCCTGGATGGTTCCGACCTAGAATATGTGGACATCTATAAGTACCTAGGTGTCTGGCTAGATTGCAAACTCTCCTCCCAGACTCATATCAAACATCTCCAATCCAAAATCAAATCTAGAGTCGGCTTTCTATTTCGCAACAAAGCCTCCTTCACTCACGCCGCCAAACTTACCCTAGTAAAACTGACTATCCTACCGATCCTCGACTTCGGCGATGTCATCTACAAAATAGCTTCCAATACTCTACTCAGCAAACTGGATGCAGTTTATCACAGTGCCATCCGTTTTGTTACTAAAGCACCTTATACCACCCACCACTGCGACCTGTATGCTCTAGTCGGCTGGCCCTCGCTACATGTTCGTCGTCAGACCCACTGGCTCCAGGTCATCTACAAGGCTATGCTAGGTAAAGTGCCGCCTTATCTCAGTTCGCTGGTCACGATGGCAACACCCACCCGTAGCACACGCTCCAGCAGGTGTATCTCACTGATCATCCCTAAAGCCAAAACCTCATTTGGCCGCCTTTCCTTCCAGTTCTCTGCTGCCTGCGACTGGAACGAATTGCAAAAATCTCTGAAGCTGGAGACTTTTATCTCCCTCAACAACTTTAAACATCTGCTATCTGAGCAGCTAACCGATCGCTGCAGCTGTACATAGTCCATCGGTATATAGCCCACCCAATTTACCTACCTCACCCCCATACTGTTTTTATTTATTTACTTTTCTGCTCTTTTGCACACCAGTATCTCTACTTGCACATGACCTCTGATGATTTATCACTCCAGTGTTAATCTGCTAAATTGTAATTATTCGCTCCTATGGCCTATTTATTGCCTACCTCCTCATGCCTTTTGCACACATTGTATATAGATTCTCTTTTTTTTCTTTTTTTTTCTTCTACTATGTTATTGACTTGTTTATTGTTTACTCCATGTGTAACTCTGTGTTGTTGTCTGTTCACACTGCTATGCTTTATCTTGGCCAGGTCGAAGTTGCAAATGAGAACTTGTTCTCAACTAGCCTACCTGGTTAAATAAAGGTGAAATAAAATAAAAATAAAAAAAACAAGGTACCCAAAAGTAGTTTGAATTCATGTTTTCATTTTATTAGCTAAACAAAACTTGTTGAAACAGTAAAGTTGTCATGGAAATCAGCCTTGTTTGCATATAGCGATGATGAAAAGAATGTCATTGAGGCTGTAATGATCTCCAAAATTCGAATCATTAGGGCATCACACCGTTGATATAGCAACGCACGCTAATAGTTTATCGAATCCCATTGTGACGCAGAGGGGGACACTATTTGGCCGGGAGACATTATTTGGCATGGCAGGCCTATTCAAGGTCATTGTAATTTCGAGCATGTTGCGCAGATGGGTAGATGTTGACTTGATGTCTTAATAAATAAATAATTGCACCAATGTAACCCATCCAAAAGTGAGAATGTTCCTCAACAGTGAAACCCTTGCAAGGTTACATGAAGGAAAAAGAGCTTGTCTGAAGAGCATTTTAAGTGCATTTATAAACCATTATTCAACCAAGATGAATAGGCTTACAATTTGGCAAGCACCAATGACTATCTCACAATTTTAACCATAACTGTTTATTAATGTGTCCATTTTTTTTTAAATTGGTGGTTAAAGTAGTTGACCCATTGTCAAATGCACCGTTAATTGATTTAACAATTTCAAGTATTTTCTGAACCGTTTGTGAACTTGTTTTTACCATTGCAGAATTGTGTCAATGGGGTGGTCATTTTTTAATTGGCTAACACTTATGACATGGTTTATGCAGGCTAACCCCCAACCAGTGCACACCTGATCGAATAACCAATGGGTGGAAGACAGACATGATCAATGATACCAGATACAATGTTGTCTAAAAATGACATATGCAATAACAAAAACAGTTTTTCCAAAATCATATTAACCACAGATTCTTACAACAAAAGGACGCTCGGGAAACATGCCTAGATGGTCTCCTCATCATCATGCTCAACCTGCAGCATAAAAAGATTCTGTAGTTGAATCCCCCCCTTTATAAAGGAGCTCTTGTCTGATGAGCAACCCCCAGCGATGCCATCCATGATTGGCCTCCCTCTAGTGAGGTTTAGGACTAGCTCCTCAGCTGGGGAGAACCCTTGAGCTGGAGGCCCCACTCAAGCCTTCCTCTGGTCAACCTTTTTTTTTGTTGCCTGAAGGAATACAGTAAAACAAATCATACAATCAGCCAAACTGGCATTTAGATCCATTAAATAAATGTGATTACTTTAAATAGCAGGTGACGTGATTTTAAGTCAGACGTTTTCATAGCAGTAGCCAGTGGGCCAGGTGAAACCATGGGCTAGGCTACAGTTTATCCTGGCACAGAGGCTACTTTCAGGGAAAGGAGCCATCTGATTAATATGAAATATCCCCAACTAATAATTAATTGCCTGTTTGTATGATGTTTGGTATTTAGTTGCCAGGTTCTTTTGGCTCCCATGGGGGTTACAACTAAAAATAGAATAGAGGCGTTGTCCTGAAAAGCATTATGAATTCAATAAATCATTCATCCTGGCTACATTGGCTAGCTACATTGGCATTGTGACATAGGCTGCTATACAACTTGCAAACTATAGCCTTGACACCTAATATCACCAGCATCAATAAAAATGCTCTCTAAAGTGAAGACATTATATCTAAAATCACCCATGTGTATAGGTATTACATATTGAAATTGTGTCACTTCACGCATTTACTCTGACAGTAATGTTCTGCCATGCTCCCTCTCTGAGTGTTACTTTTTTTGGTAAAGATTTCAACATGGTGATTGTAGTCAGTTACTATCGTCTGTTGTCTTTTGACTCCATGATGTCTATCATTGTTTGTCGTTAATATGAGGAGCTTTTTGTGAATGTTGCGTACGCGCGCCAGTTTTCAGATCAACCAATCTGCGATTTGCTTAAATGAGAAGCAGCCATTCTGGAACCATAGAAATCCTGGACTCCCACATCTGGTTAAGACAAGCCGTGTCACAGCCTGGTCTGTTACACCTGTCTTTGTGCTTGTCTCCACCCCCCCTCCAGGTGTCGCCCATCTTCCTCATTATCCCCAATGCATTTATACCTGTGTTCTCTGTTTGTCTGTTGCCAGTTCGTCTTGTCAAGCTTACCAGCGTGTTTTTCCGTGCTCCTGTTTTCCTAGTCTGTTTTTCTAGCCCTCCCGGTTCTGACCCGTTCTGCCTGCCCTGTCACTGAGCCCGCCTGCCTGACCATTCAGCCTGCCTTGACCTCGAGCCTGCCTGCCCCCACAGTACCTTTCGGACTCTGACCTGGTTTATGAACTTCTGCCTGTCCCTGACCTGCCCATTGCCTGCCCCTTGTATTTCAATAAATATCAGAGACTCGAACCATCTGCCTCCGGTGTCTGCATCTCCCTGTGTCGTTATTAGCCGGATATGTTCAGAAAATCCAAAAAGGTGACAATATGAGTTGGGTCTGTTTGCAGTATGCATGTTGAATGCGAAGGGGGTCTGTCGTCTACCATCATTCACTTCCCATCATTCACTTCTGTAAGTTTACTCGAAAGATGTGTAAACCATCGATTCACCTCGTTTTGCTAGAAATTCTTTGGTCTGACAGATGTTTATGTGACACCCAGAATGCATTGAATGGAATTAACAAACATGGCTCCACAAATAGCTTAGCATTAGCTAATCATAATCAGTGCAACCTTCAAAAAAGTATTTTATAAACGTGAAGGTTCAGTGACCAGCCGGAGGAAGACGAAACGACAGCACCCTCCTCGGGGATAGGTACTCTGTGTAAAGCCAATTAGTACACACCTGAGCCTACTAATTGGCTTGGTATCTCCTTCTATATAGGTGTGCCAGGAGATGAGCTCGAGGTGGATTGGGAGCAGACACGGGGACCTGTGAGGACGTCGGACTCTCCTACCTCAGAGAAAGCTTCTTCTGATGTAACTTGGCTCTATGGCTATAGATAGAGGGAAGTGTTCCCCCTGTAAATATGATGTGTAGACGATAGTCTAAAGACAAGGGGAGCCATTTGTTGTTTTGTGTTCCCTTTTTGGCCACGGCCTTTTGGTCAGCCACTTAGTTTCTATTTATTATTTTTACGCGGTTGTTTCAGCGTTGGATGCTACCTTGTACTGGAATTATTTGTTGCCACAGATGGCTTGTTTACATTTCTACCATGGTGGCTAGATGGAGTAGCTAGGCTTGCAACAGCTCTATCTAGCGGCCCCGTCGGGGACAGCCATTTTTGGCAACTGTAGCTAAGCCTAACCCTTTTCCTAACCTTAACCTCATTATCTTAACCTCCAACGTTAATTCACCTAACCTGCTGCGTTAGATCTCCTAACCTGCCATGTAAATTATCTTAACCTGCTATGTAAACAAACCATCTGTGGAGACAAATCATAAGTATCACCACACCGGCAGCCAATCACATCACCCTTGACACTTACTTGGAGCCATTCAGTGTTGTTTTTTATGTATGCAGCAAGTGGGCAAAGCTGTAGTATTAGCAATGTCTTTCAAAAGGAGACATCTTGGCGATTTTTGTCAATTCTGACAATAATTCTGAGTATGAAAGTGAGGAATCAGATTCTGACAGTGAGGAGCTGCCCCCCAATCTTGTGGTCATTGAGAACCCTGAATCTGAGGGCTCCTTGCCCACCTTTTGAAGTCCCAGATCCCTTTGAAGATGCTGGTGGTGATAGAGGCACACCAACACTGGGTGAAGTATGGGAGATCTGCGGGAGCTGGAAGGCCTCCAGCCATTTCACCCCTCCTGGTCCTGCTGTTGGCTTTAATGAGTCCTATTTTGGAGTGCAAAGCCCCTTGCCATCTCCCTCTGAGGCAGAGTGCTTCAAGCTGTTTCTGACAGAGGAGCTGGTGGGAGACATAGGGGAGGAGACCAAATCGCTATGCCTTGGAGCTACAGGAGAGGAGAGAGCCATAGGGAAGGTGGACCACCAGATGTGAGTGAGTGAGTGAGTGAGTGAGTGAGTGAGTGAGTGAGTGAGTGAGTGAGTGAGTGAGTGAGTGAGTGAGTGAGTGAGTGAGTGAGTGAGTGAGTGAGTGAGTGAGTGAGTGAGTGAGTGAGTGAGTGATCAAACCTGACTGTGTGCTTGACTATAACTGCAAAATGGGGGCAGTGGATACAGCAGACATGATAAATAACTTTGTGGCATGCACTCGGAAAACCAACAAGTGGTATAAAACATTTTTCCATCTGATCGACACTGCTTGTCTCAATGGCCAGTAGTTCACCGCCAGCTAATACGTGAGATGATTACTGAACAAAGTGTTTTGTAATTGGACATACAATTCACACACAAATCAAATACAGTTCCATTACGCAATTATATTGACTATCTCACCCACTTCCCTATTCCCTCATCATCCTCTCCCCCCCCCCCCCCAAAGGTGCGGACTCCGGCCGCACAACCTGACATTGAAGGGGAGGGTCCGGGGTGGGCCTTATTATGGCGGCGGCTCGGGTGCGGGACGTGGCCCCCACTCCACCATTGTCAATACCCGCTTTGGTGGCGCCTCTGGAGCGGCGACCCTTGTAGCAAGTCCCGGACTGAAGACCATCCCAGAGGGCGCCACCGGACGGATGGGTAGCTCCAGACTGAGGGGTAGCTCCGGACTGAGGGGTAGCAGCTCCGGACTGAGGGACGGCAGCTCCGGACTGAGGGACGGCAGCTCCGGACTGAGGGACGGCAGCTCCGGACTGAGGGACGGCAGCTCATGGCTGGCTGACGGATCTGGCTGCTCATGGCTGGCTGACGGATCTGGCTGCTCATGGCTGGCTGACGGATCTGGCTGCTCATGGCTGGCTGACGGATCTGGCTGCTCATGGCTGGCTGACGGATCTGGCTGCTCATGGCTGGCTGACGGATCTGGCTGCTCATGGCTGGCTGACGGATCTGGCAGATCCTGGCTGACTGGCGGCTCTGGCAGATCCTGGCTGACTGGCGGCTCTGGCAGATCCTGGCTGACTGGCGGCTCTGGCAGATCCTGGCTGACTGGCAGCTCTGGCAGATCCTGGCTGACTGGCGGCTCTAGCGGCTCCTGACTGACGAACGGCTGACGGCTCGGGACAGACGGGCGGCTCTAATGGCTCGGGACAGACGGATGGCTCAGATGGCGCTGGGCAGACGGATGGCTCTGATGGCGCTGGGCAGACGGATGGCTCAGATGGCGCTGGGCATACGGATGGCTCAGATGGCGCTGGGCAGACGGATGGCTCAGATGGCGCTGGGCAGACGGATGGCTCAGATGGGGCTGGGCAGACGGGCAGTTCAGGCGCCGCTGGGCAGACGGCAGACTCTGGCCGGCTGAGACGCACTGTAGGCCTGGTGCGTGGTGCCGGAACTGGTGGTACCGGGCTGGGGACACGCACCTGAAGGCTAGTGCGGGGAGAAGGAACAGGGCATACTGGACCCTGGAGACGCACATTTGGCCTAGTGCGTGGTGTCGGAACTGGTGGTACCGGGCTGGAGACACGCACCATAGGGCGAGTGCGTGGAGGAGGAACAGGGCTCTGGAGACATACTGGAAGCCTGGTGCGTGGTGTAGGCACTGGTGGTACTGGGCTGGGGCGGGGAGGTGGCGCCGGAAATACCGGACCGTGCAGGCGTACTGGCTCCCTTGAGCACTGAGCCTGCCCAACCTTACCTGGTTGTATGCTCCCCGTCGCCCGACCAGTGCGGGGAGGTGGAATAACCCGCACCGGGCTATGTAGGCGAACCGGGGACACCATGCGTAAGGCTGGTGCCATGTAAGCCGGCCCGAGGAGACGCACTGGTGGCCAGATGCGTTGGGCCGGCTTCATGACATCCAGCTCAATCCTCAATCTAGCCCTGCCAGTGCGGGGAGGTGGAATAACCCGCACCGGGCTATGAACACGTACAGGAGACACCATGCGCTCTACTGCATAACACGGTGTCTGCCCGTACTCTCGCTCTCCACGGTAAGTACAGGGAGTATGCGCAGGTCTCCTACCTGACTTCGCCACACTCCCTTTTAGCCCCCACCCAAGAAATTTTTGGGTTGTACTCGCGGGCTTCCAGCCTTGCTTCCGTGCTGCCTCCTCATATCGCCTCCTCTCGGCTTTAGCTGCCTCCAGCTCTTCACGAGGGAGGCGATATTCTCCCGGTTGTGCCCAAGGTCCCTTTCCATCCAATATCTCCTCCCATGTCCATGAATCCTTTATGCGCTGCTCCCGTTGCTGCTTTACACGCTGCTTGGTCCGATTCTGGTGGGTAATTCTGTCACGATCGTCTATGGGTGAGAGAGAGGACCAAGGCGCAGCGTGTGAAAAATACATCTTCTCTTTATTAGAAGAAGAACAAACGAAACAAAACAACAAACAGACGAACGTGAAGCTATCAAAGACTAAGTGCAAACATGCAACATAGAACATAGACAATTACCCACAAAACCCCAATGCCTATGACTGCCTTAAATATGGCTCCCAATTAGAGACAATGAACCACAGCTGCCTCTAATTGAGAACCAATCTAGGCAGCCATAGACATACAAACACCTAGACAAGACACTGATCCCTTTACCATACAAAACCCCTAGACAATACAAAAACACATACATTCCCCATGTCACACCCTGACCTAACTAAAATAATAAAGAAAACAAAGAATACTAAGGCCAGGGCGTGACACTGACAAAATAAGTAAGGAAGATCATTGAGTTTAATGTCTGTTTCTGAAAATGACTTGGCTTGGTGAAATTGTAGGTTACAGTAGTCAATAGATGCCTGTACGTTTATGCTGTGAAAATACTTTCTGTTCAGTCTCCTTCATTTTGTTCTAGATAGTCTTTGAATGGGGATATGTAATCCCAGCTTTAGTATCAATGACATTTAGAGAATGTCACGGACATTGTTGTAAGAATCGGACCAAAATGCAACGTGGTTTGGGTTTATCATCTTTTATTATGAGAACCGGCACAAAAAACAATAAAGAGTAAAGAAACGAACGTGCAGCTTTGTCGTGCTCAAAGGCAACAATACAAAAACAAGATCCCACAACAAACAGGTGGGGGAAAGGCTGCCTAAATATGATCCCCAATCAGAGACAACGATAGACAGCTGCCTCTGATTGGGAACCATACCAAGCCAACCTAGAAATAAAGAAACTAGAATGCCCACCCTAGTCACACCCCGACCTAACCAAAATAGAGAATAAAGGATCTCTAAGGTCAGGGCGTGACAGTACCCCTCGCCCAAAGGTGCGGACTCCGGCCGCAAAACCTGATTCTATAGGGGAGGGTCCGGGTGGGCATCTAAACGATGTTTGTGCAGCAGTCAAAGCGATTTGCTTTGTATGGGTTGAGTAAATGTACCAGGTATATGATTGATTGTGCGGAAAAACGATGACGTTTAAAAATAAATACTTCTGAATGATCTAAAGGATGTACTCGAGGTCCAATAATTTGTTCCCTTTGTAAAGCACTGTGAACAATACAGGCTCCAATGTCAAGTGGATTTTCCAAGAATGGACAGGCCATAGTGACATACAAGAATCTGATTGGCGGAGAAGTCCACTATTTATTCACCAGGACAGGCTAAGATCAAGTTAACCTAGTAGGTGGCAGGTTTGCTTCAGAGCATGCGTTACTATGGTTACTATGGACTACCTCGCCTGATGACTCCTGGCTGTCCCCAGTCCACCTGGTCATGCTGCTCATCCATTTTCTGCCGTTTTGTCTGTGGCTATGGAATCCTGACCTGGTCACCAGACATGCAACCTTGTCATGCTGCTGCTCCAGTTTAAACGGTTCTTTCTGTGGCTATGGAACCCTGACATGTTCACTGGACCCTCCCTCTCCCTCTTTCTGTCTCTTACTCCCTCCTTCACTTTCTCTACAGCCCCTGCAGTCTTGCAACTGACATTTACTCCTAAAGGTGCTGACCTGTTGCACCCTCTACAACCACTGTGATTATTATTTGACCCTGCTGGTTTATGAATGTTTGAACCGCTTGAAGAACAATCTGGCCTTAATGGCCATATACTCTTATAATCTCCACCCGGCACAACCAGGAGAGGAATGGCCACCCCTCGGAGCCTGTTTCCTCTCCAGATGCTTCTACATCTGCATTGCTTGCTGTTTGGGGTTTTAGGCTGGGTTCCTGTATAAGCACTTTGTGACATCTGCTGACGTAGAAGGGCTTTATAAATACATTTGTTTGATTGAATAAGATGGTACATTTAATCTGAATTGTATTGGAATTTTACACACTCAGCCACACTGTAAAAAACAATCTGGGGTGAATTGAAATTGAAAAACTTTTTTTTTTTTAATACGTTTACTTTTTTTAGGGGGTAGATCAGCTTTAATATTGCAGATCAATTGTGTGTTCTATCAATGTAATTGTCTGCATCATTTCCAGTTCCCCTTATATTTTACCCTTTATTATTTTCCCTTAAGCCTACCACTCCTCCCCTAATTGGAGTAAACTAATGGACAACAATACTTAGGCTTCTACTTCCATCTTAAAAATATATACTACAGTATATACATTGTAAGGACACAGTATATTTGACATTGCTTTTTTATTTGTTTTTAGTACCACCCTTCATCTACCCTCAACCCCTCCCATCTATCTCTAATTGCTATATATTTTTCAACTGTGCTGTAATGTTTCACAAAAGCTCCGAACCCTTCTATTCTCATAGTTCCTACAGATTATAAATTAAAGATTAACATTTTTAGATTAGTAATATATTATTGATCAATTGATTATGGCTTTTCAGGTCACCCAGCAGTGCTATTTGCAGAGTTAGCTCCAGGTAAATGTTGCAATTCTTTAGCCTTTCCTGAACTTGCGATCAAAACAAAGATGCATATGGTCAGTACCAAAACAAGTGATGAAATGATTCTGTCTCTTCGCAGCAAAATCTGCAGAGCTAGGATGGTTGTATGTAGGGCCGACAGACAAGTTCCTTACCGTCTCCCATGCTTCTTTCATTTTTGCGGTAATGCTGCAATCAGTTGGTTGTAATTTTGGATAGAGCAGACATTTCCATATATATTTTTTTGCTGCATGTTTGACAAATCCAACAGTCCTATTTATTATATCATTAACAAATATTATTCTTTTTTTTTATTGTTTAACCATAATATTTGTTCTGTATTTTCTGGTGGATTAAACTGAAATTGCAACCAGCTTTCTATGGCTTGTTTTAAAAATTGTGATATTCTGGAGATTTCATTTTCAAATAACCGAAAGTGAGAGGTTGTAATCTGAAAAAAGGGAAAAGGGCCATTTTTGAACACAAAATGAGCCATTCTTACTAATCTGCTGGAAAACCAGTTCAGATTTATGTACAACTTTAGTGAGAGTTTCAATGCTTTAATATTTAATAATTTCAGCCGTCCGAATTCATATGAATTATATTAATAGGCCCATTTAATTTTTTAGGACTTGCATTTGCAAATAAAGTGGGATTTAAAAAAAAATAAAAAATTAAACAAGTCATTCGGTGTAGGCAGGGCCATAAAAAAAATGGTAAACTGGGATATGACTAAATAATTAATCAGGGTGATTTTTCCACAGACAGCTATTTTCCATGGTAGCATCGTATCTATTTTTGCTAACTTTCTGTTAAAATGTATTGTAGTGAGATCTTTGCTTTCTTTTGGGATATGAATACCGAGTATGTCCACCGTCAGACCATATTATTGGTAAACTACACGGTAATGTAAAAGTTATCTTTTTTTGTGAACCAATACATAATGTGGTACACTTATCATAGTTCGGTTGTAATTCAGAGAGGTTGGACAAATGATCTAGATCCTCCATGAGGCTGTGCAGGGATCCATATTACAGATTTAAAAGAAAACATGAGTCGTCAGGGTACAATGACACCTTTTGTTTTTAAGCCCTGGATTTTTTTGCCCCTTGATATTATTGTTGGATTTAATTTTAATAGCTAACATCTCGATGGCCATAATAAATAGATATGCTGATAATGGACAACCTTGTTTCCCTCCTTTTTTTCTGAGAAGTAGTCATTATTTACTATTTTACAACATACTTAAAAATGAATGCAAGTCATTTGTTAAGATTTGTTATTTTCATTTTACCTACAAATTTAAGAATAAATCCAACTTAACAAAGTGTAAGTGTCATTTATGAAGATGACCAAAGACAGAAAATTGATGATTGAACTCATTGGAAGTCTGGTTGTAATCTCCTTGCACTTCCTATCTTGCCACATGACTCAGTTTTAAGAGGATTGTGGGTATTTCAACATTTTGACTTTATGATTATTATACACAATGTATGCACAGTTGAAGAACAAAAAGTATACTTCTATTTGAGTTTTATTCAGCTTGTTGTTGTGCCATGGGGTGTAATGGATCATGATGAACAATGGATCATGATGAACGGATATAAAAACCTACAGGAAAATGACATTCAATGATGAGACGACCCATTCTCACATTTCCAACTTTTAATGTTAGAGACAAATACACTATCCTGCAATGTTTGCTGTAAAACCGCTAGTTACTGCTGGTGGATTGAACACTGCTCAACAATGCCTGACAAAATGGGTTAAACTGGCAAATGATCAGATGCATAAATCAATGTTAAACATTCAAATGCTGCAGAAGAAGAGATCTAATTCTGCACTGAACAGAACTCTTCAACACCAAAACACTATTTTCAACCATTTCCAGTAGTGCTCTCAGTCCCTGGCACTTGATTAAGTGGTGTTTCAACACACCATTAAATGTTTCAAAACATCTCAGGAGGATGTGTTTAAATACTCCAGCAAAGTTAAGGTTTTGTCTCCTTCACGTTGGTGGCAACTCAATTGCCACTAGTTTGGTGTTAAAAATCCCTTAATTTTAACAGTGCACAATAATTGACTGTCATCCACCAGTCATAACGCAATTCAATGATCTATTAATAATGCATATTATACATTTAAATTATACATTTGCTATATCACATGATGGAGGAATAAATCTTTGAGGAATAAATCTTCAAGAAATCTAAATTGGCAACAGTTCACAATGCTGAGCAACAGAGTATAAGGTGCACAGCAGGCTATCTGTGTCACGTTCCTGACCTTATTTCCCTTGTTTTGTATGTATTTATTATGGTCAGGGCGTGAGTTGGGGTGGGTTGTCTATGTGTGTTTTTCTATGTTGGGGTTTTGTGTTCGGCCTGGTATGATTCTCAATCGGAGGCAGCTGTCAATCGTTGTCCCTGATTGAGAATCATACTTAGGCAGCCAGGGTTTCACGTTTGGTTTGTGGGTGTTTGTTTCCTGTGTCAGTGTTTGTGCCACACGGGACTGTTACGGTTAGTTCGTTTGTTATTTTGTATCGTGTATGGTTTTCGTGTATATTAAATATCATGGAAACTTACCACTCTGCACAATGGTCCTCCGATCCTTCTCGCCTCTCCTCGTCCGATGAGGAGGACAAAATAGACTGCCGTTACAATCTGTTTGAAATGTGTTGGTTCTCTTTCAATCATTAGTTTCAATATCTCACAGCGGGATTCATTACAATCTCGAAGCATCTCGAAGAACCAATCACACACATCTGTCGGAGACAGACAGGTCGAGTGGCGAATGAGGGAGCCCCAACCAGCACATACGTTTCCATGTGGAGCAACCATATCAGGCAAGGACACGCACCCCTTGTGTGTCGTGTGCTTGGATCTTGAACAAGTGGAAGCAACGTTCGACGACCCCCAGTCATGCGTCCATTGTAGGGATTTTTAGGGCAATTCGATGGCACCAGGGTACTGACCCCACAGCGCCACAGCAGGCATTGACCCTACAGTTTGAAATCACTAAACAGTGGCCGACAGTGGCGAAAACGGTCCTTCACTGCAGCCACAATAAGGTCCACTTATTTGATTCCCTTGGAGCGAAGACGGGGTGCCCGATCTATGGGTACGCCCCCTGCGGCAGAAGGGCAGTCAGCAGTTCACCCCATGTTCACAGCACCTGTGCTCCTAAAACCCTTCCTTGTGCTGTGACCCATTCTCATGTGTTCGCTCTCAAGGAAGACGGAGGGAATCGACTCTACCCCCGAGTGCCTAACGTGCTATGGCTCTCCCCCTGGCTCTAGTTGAAGCAGCAGGGGTAGGATGACTAATTGTCAGTCGCCACCAAGCACTGTCTCCATGTTCCAGTGTGTCAACACTGCCCTTTTCAATATAAAAAGTATCTGCTGTATCCAGCCGTTTGCTACCAACACATAGCAAAAATACAATAAAAACCCGAGGGTGCTCCGGCACCACAGGTGAGCGAGAGACTACCGACCCATGGGCTACTATCTGAAGAAGTTCACGTTCCGTATATGCTTACGTTCAACTTGCTGTCTCGCTCTATTCATTGAGGCGACTGGATCACAACAGCCGACCTGCAGGGCACTTATTGTCACATAAGCATGCTGCCAGCACACAGGAGGCTTCTAATGTTTGCTTTTCGACGCACAGCCTATAAATACCTCGCTGTTCCGTTCGGGCTAGCACGAGCTCCCCGAACGAAACAAGTGGCTGAGAGTCTCCACCTGCATAGAGGATTACCTGCTTTGCTCCCCATCACGGGAGCAAGCGGTATGAGACATGAATTCCCGAGTAACCCACCTCCCGAGCTAGGTTTCAAGATTAATCACAGAGAATAGAATCCGAGAGGAAGAGGTGAACCAAAAGGTTTTATTTTACTCCACCCAACATCTGTACATGAAAATAAGACCACGAAGTGAGGAATTTTTGTATGGAGGTCAATGAGTGTTGAATTTTGTCAACAAAAAATGTAATTGCTCATTTGCTACGTGAGGCTTATTTGACCGAATATAAGTTTTGTAATGTTGTTACGAATGCATTAATATAAGCAAGTGGGATTACTTTATATCGGACTTGTGCCTGTTGTTCACACATGTATCTGCCCTCTCATTGGCTAGATTGGTCCCAACTGATCTCGCCTCCTCCCGCCTGCCTTCCATCTTTGCGGACATGCATTTCCATTGTTAAAGCGGTCAATTGACTATTTTGTCAATATAATAGGTAATCTTTGATGGAATACCTAGTCGTAACGCCCGATTCTCTCTTATCAGGCAACACTCTCGGGCGACCGCATCGCGTCTTTTCGACAGTGCCTCTACCTGTTCCACAGGATGTGCTTCAGAGTGCTGGGGTTGATGGCATCCACCATCTCAGTAGTACCTCTTGGACTACAGAGGATGAGAGACTTCCAGCACTGGATGTTTGCCCAGGGTCTGTGTACACGGCGTCACCTCACCTTCATATAAATGTGACCTCCGCATATCTCTTGGCTCTCTGTCACTGGAAGAGCACCTCAATCTTCGTTCTTGTTACTCCCCTAGGGATAGTGGCAACAAGAAAAGTGGTGATGCCAGATGCATCACTCTCGGACTGGGGTGCAGATCATTAGGGCAATGCAATAAACGGAGTGTGGAACTAGGGGTCTTCATGGGTCCAACAAACCCGAAATTCTGAGATCCGGGTCCTGGTCCTAAATTCAGACTTTTGTCTGTGATCTGATTTGGGTCTGATATAATTACGACAGGTCTCGTATATGTGCAATTAAAATGTATTTACACACCGATTGGACGCGTTTAATGTGTGAGGTGATGAGAACTGCACAAGCTTCAGAAAGTATTCACACCCCTTGACTTTTCCCATATTTTGTTGTGTTACAAAGTGGGATTAAAATTGATTTAAATGTAATTTTTTCAACGATCTACACAAAATACTCTAATGTCAGAGTGGAAGACAAGTTCTAACATTAAAAAAAATATATATGAAAAATGAAACACTAATAATATATCTTGATTGAGAAGTATTCAACACCCTGTGTCAATACATGTTAGAATCACCTTTGGCAGCGATTACAGCTGTGAGTCTTTTGGTGTAAATCTCTCTAAGAGTTTTGCACACCTGAACTGTACAATTTTTGCACACTCTTTTTTTCCCAAATTATTCAAGCTCAAGTTGCTTGTTGATCATTGCTAAACAGCCATTTTCAAGTCTTGCCATATATTTTCAAGCCAGTTTAAGTCAAAACTCTGTAACTAGGCCATTCAGGAACATTCAATGTCGTCATAGTAATTGGCCTTTTGTTTTAGGTTATTGTCCTGCTGAAAGGTGAATTTGTCTCCCAGTATCTGTTGGAAAGCAGACTGAACCAGGTTTTCCACTAGGATTTCGCCTGTGCTTAGCTCTATTTCATTTATTTTTATCCACCCCCAGAAAATCCCTAGTCCTTTCTGATGACAAGCATACCCATAACATGATGCAGCCACCACTATGCTTGAAATATGAAGAGTGGTATTCAGTGAAGTGTGTTTTTTAGATTTTTGAAAATTCACGGCGTGTGAATACTTTATGAAGGCACTGTATCTGCGTCAGCCAATTGACAGTCAATAAAACATATAGTAGGTCCAGCTCAAACTTGTACCGGCCGCTAACTTCACGTGCACCTGCTGCTGAGGAGAGAGAGAGAACCTTGGCCTAGCCTAGGCTATTGCTGAATGCTTAGACGGAGGTATTTTTCATTGAAGTAAAACTAAAGTTAGTGGAGAAAGAGTATAGTGAAAAGAAGCCGATAAGGGGAATGTCCATGGGGACAAGTTTGAATATTGTAGTGGACAAAGTGAGAAGAACTTTGGTTTGGCCAAATGGACTGTGTGCAACTCACTATTCAGATTTGATGCAATTTTTTTTCTTTCATTTATTGTATATTATTATTATTATTGTAGGTATATTTATTAATCTAAACCTGTTCTTTAAATATGCTCAATGTGTTTTGTTTCATTCTGTTGAAAATGTTTTGTCATTTTAATTTTGTGCTCCGTATTTAGTTTAAGAAAGGTTATAAGTATGCCTGTTGTAAAACAAATATCATTAGCCTATTGAAGAATTTATGTAAATTCTTGGGTACAGTAGGCATTTGCCTTTGTTGATAATTGCTGCAATATAACCTGTTAAAACGTTTCAACCTGTAACGGCTTTCCTCCTCCTCTTCATCCGAAGAGGAGGAGCAGGGATTCGACCAAAACGCAGCGTTGTGAAATGACATGGTTTTAATGAACAAGACGAAAAAAACACGAAACGAAATACACTTGAATGATTAACAAAATAACAAAACGGAGTAGACAGACCTGGACATGGAACTTACATAAATACACGAAGAACTCACGAACAGGAACAGACTACATAAACCGAGACAGTCCCGTGTGGCGCGACAAACACTGACACAGGAGACAACCACCCACAAACAAAGTGTGAAAACACCTACCTTAATATGACTCTCAATTAGAGGAAATGAAAACCACCTGCCTCTAATTGAGAGCCATACCAGGCAACCCATAAACCAACATAGAAACAGAAAACATAGACTGCCCACCCAAACTCACGCCCTGACCGTCAAACACATACAAAAACAACAGAAAACAGGTCAGGAACGTGACACAACCAGTTCTTTTAATATGCAAAGTATTTTGTTTAATTCTGTGGAGCCATTTTCTTTGACCAAATTAAGTACCAGCAGTGCTGTTGTGTTTGTCACGATATAATAGAATTACTATGTTACTCGCATTCAAACCATGAAAAAGAAAAACCAAGGAGGCCGAGAAAATAAATAAAAGTAATTTAATTCTGCAGTATGGGCAGTACGCACCGGCACTCAAAACTGACTCCTACAGTTGTGCTTGAGGTGAGGAAAAATGTTTAAGGCCTACCAGAGTTACTCCTTTAATCGAACAATATAATGCTTATATAATGCTAATGATCTGTTTTTTTTTAAAGTGATTTATTCCTATCGGGTGGGAAAGCCACTTGTACATTTTGGAACGGGTCCAAATTTTTTGACCTGTGAAGAGCTCTATGTGGAACCCACAACTCCGCTTTCGTCATATAAACTAACCCAAATTGCTGACAGTGTTTCTTGCTCTGAGACACTTCCGACCCTCCCTTCGGAATTGTCACGTCTTGATCAAAACGGACAATACGATTGTGGTGGCGTACATCAACGGCCAGGATGGCACTCGCTCCATGCGGTTACACAGGTTATTTGTCAGGATTAGTCTGTGGAGCAGAGCACACCTACTGCCACTATGCGCGACTCATGTCCCAGGTAGGTTTGTGGAGGTCACGAAATTTTGTCAGACGGTGATTGTCAAGCAAATAACTGTCAGGTCTCATGGTAATTGACCATTAATTAACATAAACACATCTAGCAGCTCCTGGCTTCCACACAACCCACTGATGCAGACCTTTGGAACATCTACATTTTAAAAAGTCTAATAAATCCATGTAATATAGCCCACACCTTAACAACAAATCCATTATTTATTTTAGACAAGTCTAAAGAAACATGATATGAAGAATAGAATAACATACTCTGAGAATAACATACTCTCATATGGCTGTGGGCTACACTAGTTTATTTTATTTAACTAGGCAAGTCAGTTAAGAACAAATACTTACTTACAATGATGGCCTACCCCAGCCAAACCCTTCCCTAACACGAACAACGCTGGGCCAATTGTGCGCCGCCCTTTGAGACTCCTGATCACGGCCGGTTGTGATACAGCCCGGGAACGAACCAGGGTCTGTAGTGACGCCTCTAGCACTGAGATGCAGTGTCTTAGACTGCTGTGCCACTCGGGAGGGTTAGTTCATTTAGTAGACAAGATTTGCTTAGAATTCCATGACATTATTTTATATTATTTTATAGTATGAAGAATACAATTGAACAAAGCTGAATTAATTAGAAAGGATATTTTCTCCAAACGATTTTCGCACATGCAGCTATTCTGTATTGAGTTAGATGTGCTGATGTCACTCAGGCAGTTTAAATGATTGATTGAGGACCTCTATGTAGTTGAATGTGATTGCTTTTATTAATTATGTTTATTTTGGTTTATTGTGTGCTGAATAATATTGTTTTATACACATATATGTCCATGTTGTTTTATTATTCAGTTGTTATTGTAATCTATACAGGGCTCTCTTGTAAAATTGAGGAAACAATGGGAAAGTAATTCTGCTTTGAAAGTGGACTTCCAGACACATAATGAGAGAACACCCCACTCTAACCATTTAATCACCTTAGCAGAGCTGGTTAGGCTTTTTTCATGTTATCCAGAGCGTTGGTGACTGCAACTGTGCTGCTAGCATTAATAGAATTACGCTTTGTTGCCGATGTTTACTGACACCGGACATATTCAACGGGTGTTGAGCGTTCAAAAATGCATCAGTTATTCTGTGCTCTGGCACACTTAGACAGAGTCTTTTGTTATGAAACATAACTAGATAGGTAAACAATGAATCCCAGCGCATGACGTAACGACGTTAGTTAGTGAGCCAGCCAGCTAACATTAGCTAGCTAACAGTACACTTTAACTTCAAATAAAAATACTTTGTCAAAATTAGAGTGTAATCTTTTATTAAGACATGTAGCTAGCTAGCTAGCTAAACGATGGACCATAATCACAACTCATGACGTTACTACCCTGCATGGATCTGCATGTAGCTAACCAACAAGGTTCTATGGCTATAACTAGTCATGCAAATGTGTCTGAGATACGAGAATAAGATCACACACATGAAATTAGCTAGCAACCCAGCCAGCTAACGTTAGCTAGCTAACAGTACAGTTGAAATGAAACCACTTTCTGTCAAAATTAGAAACATGTCATATCTGAAAATCTTACCAGTATACATCATGGTTGCACGCGTCTCCTGTCTGATGTCATGCATGGTTGCCTTAGTTTGACGATGTAATCGAGACTGGTGTTTTCTCCATCTCCTTAGCTATCATACTCGAATTCCACTGATTTCAAAACTTGGTCCTCCAGAAGTGGAGAGCATACACATAATGTTAGCTAGCGAGTCAGCTAACGTTAGCTAGCTAACAGTACAATTTAACTTGACATTAGGTTTATGCAGTTTTACTACACAATCATTTCTTTAAAGCGGCGTTCGACATGATTACCTAAACATACTGACCAGCTCCAGTAGACAGACGCATGCTATATTGTATACCAATCCAAACTCATCCTCGGCATGTCCAGCCCACTCATTATTTCAGCCAATCATGGCTAGCGGGAAGGTTGCTCACTTTTTTTGTGTCTAAACCAACTTGGCTTGTAATTTAACCATTTTATTCGTATTTACAGATGGCATACAAATTTGATATTAAGCCACGTAAAAGTTCACATGTTTGAGAAGGCATTTCTGGCATTTCGATTAAAAAAATATTTTTTATGTTCAATCAGCTCTCCTGTGAAGTCGTAACTTGCAACATACGCCTAGTTTCCTGAATCGTGTCACATACGGTCCGTTGAGGTAATATGGTCACTGCCCGTTGTTCTTCACACTAATGGGGTGGATGTGCTGGCACACCCTTGACTGAGGGTATTGCTTTACACTTTTCCTCCTCAGCCCTCATCTTGGTAGCCCCTTGATGTCATGGCAAGCTCTGGATAGCTCTCTTGCTGTGCAATGAGCTTTGGCAACTCGTGTCACGCAAGCGAACCAAGCTAAAGGAGAGATTATCCACCCTCAGCACGACACCTTGGCCCTCTGAGCCTGGCCCGTGAGAAGTTAAATCTGGATACGACAGGCCTGCCTCTCAGAGTCATTGAGACTATCCAGAGTGCTAGGGCTCCTTATGCACGCTCACTGTATGGAAACAAGTGGATTTGTCTATTGTGCTTGATGTGATTTCACAGCAGCCTTTTGAGCCGTTGGAAAGCGTAAAGATTAAATATGTCTCCTTTAAAGGGGAATTTCACCCTGGCTCTGCCACGGCATATAGTCATTACTACATTAACAACATTACATTTCTATCATAAACATCACAATTATCCAAACCACAAGCTAGAACTAGCACATTTTCATTTGACTGGTAGAATCTGAAAGTTTCGACTCCCTGTGTATTCATCTGCTCATAGTGAACCATAAAGTCCGGCATTCAGAGTGAATGCTGATACCACCCCCTAGGTAGAGGGGGCGAGGCCACAAACTTGAATAATGTCGTTGTTTACCTTGAACAACCAAAACAGTCATCTCAGACAAGGTGTTTTTGAAAACATTTGATTTTTACTAATTTTTGTCATCATGCCCATGTGGTGTTCTGGGCCTTTGTGCTAATTACAAACAACATGTGTTGTCTTTCACCATTCTGCCTACCAGAGATTCACCCCGATTCTGCCAGTGGTTTGCGGCTATCAAGAATGATGCAGTGACAAAAGCTTATCAGAGGGATTTTAATGCTGAACTCATGGGGAATCCATTTCGACGACGGCTGACATTTTATCCCTTCACAACAAAAGTTACCTAGCTTGCGAGCCTAGCTGGGTAAGTTAGCTAGCTAGCTAACGTTACGGTCCTGAACTCTGAAAGCCATCAGCTAAATAATTGAGCTATCTTTTGATATACACATAGTCAATCCATGTCACCTATGCCATGGTAGTCACTGCTAGACTGGTAGCTGCCATCATCGGACTAAACGTGTTTGTTTATTCGCTCTATCTTTGACTGATGTTAGCTAGCGTAAGCTAGCTAATGTTACCAAATAGCCATCTATTTCACCCTTGTCTGCATTATTTTTTGGGGGGGATATAGCTAACTCATTCTCTGTTTGTGTGTTGGTAGCAATGATGAATATGTACAGTTGAAGTCAAAAGTTTACATACACTTAGGTTGGAGTCATTACAACTCGTTTTTCAACCACTCCACAAATTTCTTGTTAACAAACTATAGTTTTGGCAAATCGGTTAGGACATCTACTTTGTGCATGACACAAGTAATTTTTCCAACAATTGTTTGCAGACAGATTATTTCACTTATAATTCACTGTATCACAAATCCAGTGGGTCAAGAGGTTTATATACACTAAGTTGACTGTGCCTTTAAACAGTTTGGAAAATTCCAGAAAATTATGTCATGGCTTTAGAAGCTTCTGATAGGCTAATTGACATCATTTGAGTCAATTGGAGGTGTATTGTGGATGTATTTCAAGGCCTACCTTCAAACTCAGTCCCTCTTTGCTTGACATCATGGGAAAATCAAAAGAAATCAGCAAAGACCTCAGAAAATAATTTGCAGACCTCCACAAATCTGGTTCATCCATGGGAGCAATTTCCAAATGCCTGACGGTACCACGTTCATCTGTACAAACAATAGTACGCAAGTATAAACAACATGGGACCACGCAGCCGTCATACCGCTCAGGAAGGAGATGCGTTCTGTCTCCTAGAGATGAACGTACTTTGGTGCGAAAAGTGCAAATCAATCCCAGAACAACAGCAAAGGACCCTGTGAAGATGCTGGAGGAAACAGGTACAAAAGTATCTATATCCACAGTAAAACGAGTCCTATGTCGACATAACCTGAAAGGCACCTCAGCAAGGAAGAAGCCACTGCTCCAAAACCGCCATAAAAAAAGCCAGACTACGGTTTGCAACTGCACATGGGGACAAAGATCGTACTTTTTGGAGAAATGTCCTCTGGTTTGATGAAACAAAAAAGGAACTGTTTGGCCATAATGACCATCATTATGTTTGGAGGAAAAAGGGGATGGCTTGCAAGCCGAAGAACACCATCCCAACCGTGAAGCACGGGGGTGCTTTGCTGCAGGAGGGACTGGTGCACTTCACAAAATGGCATCATGATGGCATCATGAGGAGGGAAATTATGTGGATATATCGAAGAAAGGAAGGAAGTTAAAGCTTGGTCGCAAATGGGTCCCAAACATACTTCCAAAGTTGTGGCAAAATGTCTTAAGGACAACAAAGTCAAGGTATTGGAGTGGCCATCACAAAGCCCTGACCTCAATCCTATAGAAAATGTGTGGGCTGAACTGAAAAAGCATGTGCAAGCAAGGAGGCCTACAAACCTGACTCAGTTACACCAGCCAAAATTCACCCAACTTATTGTGGGAAGCTTGTGGAAGGCTACCCAAAACGTTTGACCCAAGTTAAACAATTTAAAGGCAATACTACCAACTACTAATTGAGTGTATGGAAACTTCTGACCCACTGGGAATGCGATGAAATAAATAAAATCTGAGAAATCATTCTCTCTAATATTATTCTGACATTTCACATTCTTAAAATAAAGTGGTGATCCTAACTGACCTAAGACAGGGGATTTTTACTAGCATTAAATGTCAGAAATTGTGAAAAACTGAGTTTAAATGTATTTGGCTAAGGTGTATGTAAACTTCCGACTTCAACTGTATGAATCGTCTATGGTTGATTAATTGGTTCTCAGACAGTCTCAGCTGGCTATCAATCTTGCTGCCAATTTAGTGATGCTAGTTAGCCAACAGCAAGCTAACAATATTGAAATATCCATGTTAGGTATGCTTGGCTAGCCAGTCTAATAGAGATCAACAATTGGATATATTTTGTATCTTGATTGTAATACCTCTTCTCTTTTTAGTTATAGGTGTGGCTAGCTACTAAATACCAAGCTACAATGTTACAACCAGCCACCTAAATCTTAGTTTACCAGCAAATGTTAGCACATGGCTGGAGTTGGCTAGCTAGTTAGACTGGCTCCTACTAACTTGTTATGAGCCCATGTACTTCTACATCTGCATTGCTTGCTGTTTGGGGTTTTAGGCTGGGTTTCTGTACAGCACTTTGTGACATCGGCTGATGTAAAAAGGGCTTTAGAAATACATATATTTGACATTTTATTCATTGCATCTGGTCAGTTCTTTCAGTTTTGCCCAAAGGATTGTTGTAAGTGTCCACCTCTTTTTCAAAACAGCCCGCCTTGGGGGAGGGACGGGGGCTACAGCACGATGCACCGCCCAATGCAAGTTGTAGTCTTTCAGAGACTGGAAAAAATGTTTGTACATGCTTGTACATTTAGCAATGAATCCACCAATAGGAACATCGCTGAAAGACATCCAATTGCTCTATCAAACAAGAACAACCATATCGACACCCGCAAAAATAGTAGTTTCATCAGTATAACATAGAGCCTTCACGAAATGCCACAAAGCAGGACTACATGTATTTTTAGACACCCCCCCCCCCCCCCCCCCCAAATCAATCACCGAAAGCCATCATAGGGTGTATCATTCAGTGCGCTAAGCCCTGACCAGCCTTCCTCTTGGGCAATTATGTGTGAAACACATCACACTCTCCTATAAATGCCTCAGACATGATGAAAATAAGCGCCCTTTAAGACTGCTTCACTTGTGCCCTTATGTTGGCAAAGTGAGTGAGTGAACTAGATGCACTGTCAGTTCACCATTCGTGCCTACAGTTTGCCCAGGTTACCTTCTTATCCAACCCTGCCTTAATGCATAAGGTCAGTGGCAATACAATTGTCTCACCTTGGAGATTGTGGCTTTTGTGAGATATTGAAACTAATAATTGAAAAATAACTTAAGGTTACTTGCGTTACCCAGGTTCTCTGATATTATGAGTGAGATATCTCACCACATTTCCCTACTTGCAAGAGTGTGAGGAAGTTCGGCATGCTCGGGAATGATCAGAGATTAAGCAAATGGCTCTTTAGTATGAGGGGAGGTAATCCCTCATTCGTCACTCGACCTGTCTGTCTCCTACAGACGTGTGTGATTGGTTCTTCGAGCTGCTTCGAGATTCTGGTAAATCCAACTGTGAGATAGCAAGTCAACTTTTAGTAATAAAGGTTTTAGTAATAAACACACACTTTTTAACTGAATTCTCTGGAGCTGAAAATGTCTGGCGCATAGTTTGTTCTATTTGTTCTATTCATGCTTCAAGGGTGGACGGTCAGCAGAGGAGGCGGGTGAGGGGAGGCTGGCTCATAATAATGGCTTGAATGGAGTTGATGGAATTGTATCAAACACATGGAAACCATTCCGTTTACTCCATTCCAGCCATTATTGTCAGCCCATCCTCAGATTTGAAGTCCACCAGCCAGTACTGACTGTCAGGTAGGATCAGAATACTATTTTTCCCTGCTATCTGTTGCCCATGAACTGAGCAACCAGGCTCTGTCTCTGCTGGTTGTCCTGCTCCTGTGTTCCCCCCTGTAGGTGACTCATGCTGGGCAGGGCCACCGGCTGGGGTGGTACCCAGGTCTGGTAGTAGGGACAAACCTTCAGGTGTTCCGACATGGACGGCACGTTGTCTATAAAACGCCACAAATCTACTGTAGAGAACAGATGACTGAACTCCCACACCTGGGTAGCGATACAAGATGAGAGGAAAGGAAAGAGAGGAGAGGGTAGGCAGGGAGAAAGAGGATAACATGGGAAATGTGTCACAGAAGGGGGTTACGTTTCCATTTCACTGCATTTAACTTACTCGACAGACTGTTGTCATTGTAAACTCCAGTGCTCTTACCGTTTTGGCCTTCCATTTGGCCACACCAGACTTGTAGGTCTTCTTTTCCCAGAGGAGGGACACCATCCCCCTGTCCTGCAGCAGAGAGGAACACACCTCTCTCATGAGGCGGGACACAAGGGCCAGTTGGGACAGGGACAGGCTGTCCAGGAAGCTGGCCATGTGGCACAGCACCTCGGATGGCAAAGCACTCAGAGAATCGCAGTCTCCTTCTCCCCTCGACCGCCTCCTCCTGGGGGTTGGGTCAGGTTCTGGAGCAGACTGTGACTTGGAGGGTTTAAGGGGCTCTGGTCCTTCCCCTTGAGAAGCTGGGACGGTGGGTCGGAGGTTGAAGATGCTCAGTTCCTGGCTGTAGGTAAAGGGTCAGAGGCCAGGATTAGGGTATGGTAATGAAAACACCTCTCCAAAAAACACTTGCAATTGGAGGGGATGTACTGAATGACTGTAAATACAAATACTGAACTATATACAAACACTGGTTCTTTCACAATCAGAGCATGAGTTGTGAGTAGACAGTTGAATGGTTCTTACTTGTAGGTGACCGTGGCAGGTTGTTTGAAAGGCTCTAATCTTCTCTGGCTGTAGGTGCAGCCCAGGTAGGCCAGGGGACACCTCTGCTCAAACCAGCCACTAGCACACGTCTGAATGTCTGTGTGCACGTTCCTGAATAATGATAACAATGTTTCATTTTAGTTGTGTGGAAACCATTACAATGGAGGCTATACAGCCATATCAGGGCAACTACTCAAGGCTACATGACATCACAGTGGCCCAGGTACCTGAAGTCTTTGGGGAACTCTTTGCATTGGAAGTGTTTGGGGTACCTGTAGTTTTTGGGATACCTGAAGTGTTTGGGGAATTCCCTTCGTTGGAAGGAGTGTCCACAGAGGAAGGTGAAGGCGGAGCTAGCCTTGTTGTGTCGGCTGGAGGTGCTGCCCGCATGCAGCTGGAGGCGGAGCTTCAGAGGCCTGTCCCTTGTCAGGTCTGCTAACGTCGTGTCTCGTCTGAACGGTGCCGTCTTGAAGGAGTGGGTCTGCATCCCCATGTCCACATAAAGCCCGTCCTGTCCACGCTCCTCACTGATCTTAGAACCAGGAAGACAGAGAGAAAGACATCTCAGCTCGCTCAAGAACAGCTCCAAGAACCTTATCTGGGCAGAGAGAGTGAGAAATCTCCACCAATTGTTTATCAGTGGGTACTCCCAACTGGGGATGGAACCCGGACCTTGGCTTGTCAACCCAACACCTTAGCTGTTACACCAACAGATCCAAACCACTTGATAAAGTAGCCAAGTGTTGGATTAACATCGCTATAATATCTTTATGTGTTGTGGATGTACATATTGTATTTCTGTTCTGATAGCTGTGAAACGTATGCTCTTTTGTTGTACAGCATTTTATTGCACCTAGCACTGGCACTTATTTGAACCTGCTGAGCTCTTCTGATACCTGATGCCCCATGACCTCTCTCTCTGCGTATCCCAGTAGTGTGCTGTCAGCCTCGTCCGTCCACCAGGACTCCTTTAATGCCCCCAGGTCAGACGTATCCACACAGGCCCAGGTACTCTCGGCACGGGCTGATGCGTCATAGTAGTGGACACTACGTTGCTTCTCACGGTAGCTGACAGGGACCTGCAGGGGAACAATGATTAATAACACATACAGTAACATGGCTACATGACATTACTTTACAGAGATTTGTGTATGTAAGTGTTTGTATCTGTGTGTACGTGACCATGCATATGCCTTAGAGAGAAAGATATCAACAGAACTGCATCATGTTTCTGCTTGCCCTTATTTTTTACATTGTGTGTGAAGTCAATGCAGGCCTCACTTCTACCTTCCACCCTTACCTTGAAGGAGTACAGTGTCTGAACAGGGATGGGCTCTATGTTTCCATAGACAAAGTCTTTTTCCCGTGGCGTGCAGGCATCCATCTGGCCAAAGGTGAGCAGCATGCGTCCGTGGTGCACTAGGTACATGTTGAATTCCTGGGGGGTGACCTCCTTGGCCATGCGCTGCAGGACCCCGTCCTGCCACGGGGCCATACCTGTAGTCCCTGTGGCATTACGGTTGGCCTCGGTCCCCCTTGGTCTCCCTGGAGCTTCTGGAGCTTGCAGAGCGCCCATCAACCCTTCTGCATCTCTTCTCTCCTTCTTCTCTCTGCACGACTGCTCCTCCAACTCCATCCAATGGTTCCACTCCTTCCCTTCCCTGCCCCGGCTGTTTTTGGTGTCCACATTACAGCCTCCTTTATCCATATTGAACATCCTCTCATACCTGTTGTATCTGTCAGAGCTGATGTCTCCCCCTGGTTCCTCCACACCCACATCTCCCTCCTCCTTCTCCAAAGAAAAGTCTGAAAGGTCTGTCACTGCTGTTTCTGGAACGCCTGGCGTGGAGAGAGAGGATACTAATGAGGGAAAACAAGTTATTGTAATTTATAACAAAGTTGAAATAAAGTTCAAATAACATTTTGGATTTGTCCAGAAAATCCAGTTACCAGATAGGACAAATTATGGCCTATCTTCACTCCACCCACCATCAGCACCCGTACAGAGAGTGGAGGCCCCATTTCTTAGATGCACTGTGGCCCAGTCTTCTGTCTTCTCCTTTTTCTTATCTTCTTTCTTCTCCTCTTCCTCTCCCTCCACCTTCACTATCATCTCTGGGTAGAGAGTCTTCATCTTCATACGTGCGAACAAGTGTCTCTGATCATCCAGGGCCATGGCCAGGTCCAACTGTTCTCCTGCCTTCTCCTCCTTCAGCAGGTTCTCGTGCAGGGTGTGTGTGTGTGCGTGGACATCGAGGTGTGTGTTTGCGTAGGCTTCATCGGCTGGCCAGCGGATCCACTCCATTGAGCAGCACACCACACTGGCGGGACAGACCTGCAGGTGGCCCGCCTGCCAGGAACGGGGCATGATGATTGGACAGCCGAAGGCGGCGTTGAGGCATGGCACCTTCTCATTGGGGCAGAGGAGCGCATGCTCCTCCTCTTTGCACATGTGGAACAGGGCTCCACACAAAAGGCGGCAGGGGATGAGCACACAAGACACGGAGATCTCCACGGGGGCCTTACACCGCCGGCTGTAGCAGCTGTCACAGTGGCGATGACCGGCAGGACGGGGTGGACGAGAGGAAAGGCAATGACGTCTCTGATGGAAGAGGGATGGAAAGAGAGAGAGAATGAAAGAAAGTGTGAGGGGAAGAGAACACAGTCAAAACTACTTCACCTCTCACATATTTTAAGTCATGGGATGGCATAGTCTCCACTTGTACACTAAACATGAATTGTAAACACGCATCTAAAGTCTTGTGGGCGAGACATGGTTAACTATTTTTATAGGGAAACAGAATCAACTGTTTCACAGAAGCTCCATAGTACACATTCCCCACAAAAACATAATGACTAAATCAATTCAATGAAAACATTGAGAAATGTTGTTCAATTTGGTTGTATTGTGGTTTTTACTTTAACATGCCATAAAGTAAGCTTCAATTTAAATAAAATGAAACATACCATGTTCTTATTCTTCAGTTCAACATTGATCAACTCAAATCCCTTTAAACAGAAAGACATTTTGAATGCAACCTTTACTTTATACTTAACCTTATATTATAATGTAAAACTAAAAAGTTTAAAGCTTTCAAACCATAGAATCAATTGTTACACAACTGTCTTATAGTCCATAGTCTCAAAATTACCTGAAGTAAACCATTTCCCTTGTGCCGCTACAGTACTACTGCATGGTATCTGTCCCTTCTGAAGATCATGTGTTAGTGCTATAAATAGGCCAACGTGCTGACTGAGAAATGCTACACAGCCTGTTCAAAAACATGCTCTGGTTACCAGACAAGGGCTGACCCTGGGTCAGCTGAGAACTCAGTTATTCAACCAACCAGTGCGACTGAGTGATAGGGAGAAACTTGTGAGGAACCATAGCGATAGAGATCCCTACTTGGAAATAACCTGTTTTTGCATGGACATTGCCATTGAGGACTTCCACCATTTTAAATTAGTCAACTGGGTGGGACTAAGGCTTAAGGAAGGATCAAAAGTTACGTATGTAACCATGGTTATGTAAGCTATTTGGATCACTCCAATATATTGGTATCACTCTGCGGCAGAGGGATACATCTGCGAGGTGAGGATTTACAGATTTACTCCCATGTACACACATTCTCTACATCATTTTTGAGGTGCCTCTAGCACCGTAGAGGATTGGAGTGATCCAAATTACTAACATAACCATGGTTACATGCGTAACCTTCCTTATGTTTCACTATACTGGATGCCACAGAGTTCCCCCGGCCTGAGACAGCAGGTCCGGTCTCGGGGGAAGTTGATAAGGTGTCCCAGACAACAGCGACAAGAGAAGGCTGAACCAGGGTCGTCTGGGTCAGTATTTGGCCACCAGAAGCAGACGATGCTCTGCCAACCTGGTCCTGTCCAGCACAGCCTGGATCAGGGGAAAACGGGGGAATGCGTAAGCTCCAGCCCTGGCCAATCGTGAGCCAGAGCATCCAAGACTGGCTCCGACATGGAGTACCACAGGGGGCAGTGTGTTTTGTCCAGGGAGGCAAACAGGTCCACCTGCGCCCTCTCGTACTTGTACCACAGGTGCTGCACCACCTGGGGATGTGGGCTCCAGTCCCAAGGTGGCAGGTTCTCCCTCGAGAGCATATCCACTGCCACATTCAGGATGCCAGGTACGTAGAGATGCTAGACGTCCCTGAGCCCAGAGAAGGAGCTCCCGTGCCATAAGATGGCGGTGGTGCGACCTCAGTCCACCCTGATGGTTGATGTAAGCCACTACTATGGTGTTGTCCGTTCTCACCAGGACATGTCTTCCCTTCAGATGTGGAAGGACAGACTGCAGGGCCAGCAGTACAGTTCGGAGCTCTAGTGTGTTGATGTGCCTGCTGCAAAAAGGGGATAGCCAACAGCCGCTGGCTGACCTGCCCTTGGTCACACCCCTCCAGCCAAACTGGGAGGCGTCTGTGCTGACCAGCTCCCGCGGCACATCCTCAGCATCTCCACCCCACATGAGAGAAAGGAGTGACAGTGCCACCTCAACAATGCCCAGAAGCACTGTGCGGTCACCCGCAGCTGGCGGTGATGGTGGTGCTTCCGGGGCAGCCGGTGGGAGTTGAACCACCGTTGAAGAGGCCAGAGATGGAGCAGGCCCAGGTGAATCAACAACAAGGCCGCCGTCAGCAAGCCCAACAGGGATTGGCAAGTTAGGACGGATACCATCCGCCCCTGCCGAAAGTGGTCGAGGCAAGACAAGATCGCCTGAACCCTTCTGGTGGGCAGGCGTGCTCTCATGCGGACTGAGTCGAGTTCCATGCCAATGAAGGCCACCCTCTGGGTGGGCGTCAGATTACTATTCTTGTCGTTTACAGTAATGCCCAGCCCGCCGATGTGGGTCAGGAGCATGTCTCTGTCTGACAGGACCTGGGTCCTGGTTGGGGCACAAATCAGCCAATCGTCCAGGTAATTGAGGATCAACAACCCTCGGGACGTGAGAGGTGCCAGGACAGTGTCCATGGACTTTGTGAAAGTGCGTGGTGCCAAGGAGAGGCTGACGGGAAGAACCATGAATTCGTAAGCCCTGCCAATGAGCTGGGTGAACAGGAACATGGAAATACGCATCCCTCAGGCCCAGCGTCACAGACGACTGGTCCCTGGACACGGCCTGCGACACGTGGGTTGGGGACAGCATGTGGAACCTCAGTACCTTTAAGTACCTATTGAGGTTGCGGAGGTCCAGAATCGGTCGAAACCCTTCTCTTTTTGAGTAGAATCCACCTAGACGTTCTGAACTCTCAATCCTGCGGATGGCACCCTTGTCCAGGAGTGAGGAAATCTCCAGGCGCAGGGTTTTCTTCTGGGGGTCGGCCACCGTGGTGACACGAAGGCCCCTGAAGGACGGGGCCTGGACCAGAATTGGAGTCGGTACCCCTCGGTAGCCATGGGGACTCCACACACTCATCCCACTTTGCCCTTTGAGACCAGGAGAAGCAGCCGAGGCTGGGGAAGGGTGTGTCAGGGCTCCTGCCGGAGCCCGCCTTTCCTCTGGTGCCCCGAGTGCCTGGTCCCCCAGGCACGTCCCTATGGCAGTGACGGTTGACAGGTTGTTGTTCCACCGCACGCTGTGCCACTCCCCGCTGTCTTTCCTCAGCACGAGGCGAGGAGGCAGGAGAAGGACCCCACCGTCATTCGGGTGCAGGTGGGTGGCGACGGTCCCGCCTGTCTTGGACCCGGGGCCTGAGGAGGCGGCATGAACTGTCTCTGGGTCTCCCGGTCCCTAAGAACCTTATCGGTCTGCTCCAGAATGTCATTAACCGCTGTGCCAAAGGTCAGCCCTGGGGTGATGGGGAGAGTGGCAAATGTGCTCTGGAGAGCAGCTGGCAGAAGGGATTGGGCCAGTCAGAGAGGGCGCCGGGAGGTAACCACCTGCGCCATGGCCCGTCCGTCGGAGCGGGCCACATCCCTCTGGAGCAGGAAAAGCAGGCGAGACACCTCCATCGCTTTCCGGAGGAGCTCCTCTGTACCCCCCTGCAGCCGGGGCAACAGAGTCTGCAGGTAGGCCTGCAGCAGCATGGTAACATTGGTAAGGTGGCCGAGAGAGCAGAGGGACCCATATGTGGCTTTCAAGTCTGCATCAAAGACACTGGGGGGGTCCTGGCTTGAGTCGCAGGTTCCGCCCTATAATCTCCCGTAACGGGAGGACCATGGCAACTTTCATGGTGTCCATGGTCGGGTACTCCCGGAGGCTGAGTAACTCTGCACCCGCCACATAACTCCATGGTCCAGTCTCTGCTGTGAGTCTGAAGCGCCCCCTGGCAGAGGCTCAGCTCTCCTGCAAGGCCTCGCAGAATTCAGCAGAGATGGGGACAGATGAAGAGTCATCACTGTCCACCAGTTTGATGTCCAGTGCAGTGGCTACCCGAGTGAGTAGGCCCCTCATAGCCTCTCGAGCTGCTGGGGGCGATGAAGCCCCACCGCCGGCTTTCTGATGACCTGTCAGCCTGGTAACTCCGCTCATGTGGGGAACGGTGCCATCATCGTCCCTCAGGAACAGCCTATCACTGCCCAACAGGTAACAGCTGTCGTCGCCATCGACACTATCAACCTCCTGACGCAGGGCATGCGCCTTCCGTTCAAGGTGGTCCCAGCGGTCCGACTCCCACCCCGTCCAGGACTGGCAGCAGATGGGCTCTGAATGCGGTGGCTCCGGCCACACTTCCTGGGAGGGGTACTGGGCCCAGTAGAGGGACTAACAGCTTGGTGGTGCACCACTCCTGAGGGAGGCAGCTCGTCCCCAGCCTGAGCCCGAGCCTGACTGACCTACTCACACATTGGCCTCCAATCTCGCCAGGTGCAGGCGTTCTGAGAACACCACACAAAACAGGCATCTAGTAGGGAGCTTCACCGCCCTCTCCACGTGGCTGAAACCCAGGCAGTGCATACATGAGGTATGCGGATCTCCAAGGGGATGTCACCGTCACACCTGTCACAAAGGGAAGCCATAAACTCAGCCAAGCCAACAAGGCCACTTAGCAGGGGTCCGACGCCCTGGGAAAGCTTATGTCGTGACCCGCTTGGAGGAATAGGAACTCGGTGAGGGATAAATTGTAACGCTAATGTAGTGTAACGCTAATGAAACACAAGCACGACAAACCACAGGCGGAAGATACAGATGAACCGCGAGCAGCGAGTGGAGCACTCAAGAAGAGGGGCTGGCCATGTGGTCCAGCTGCTCCATGCTGCAAACAGCCAGTGAGTATACCTCCAGTGAATATACTTGTGAGCAAACACTCCATAACTGCAGGTGTCAGGAAATCGCCAATCTTGGCTTTATACCTGTTCAAACAACACACTCTAGGTGGCAGTATGCACCCTTTAAATTTGTTTATCAACTCCTAGAAGTAGTAGAATTTGTTTTAGATTTAGATTTATTAGGATCCTCATTAGCCGACGCCGATGGTGACAGCTAGTCTTACTGGGATCGGCACATAACGAAAAAGACATTACAAACAAAATAATTTACAATTTACATAGATTTAAAAACATTAACGTGTGTGTGTGTGTGTGTGTGTGTGTGTGTGTGTGTGTGTGTGTGTGTGTGTGTGTGTGTGTGTGTGTGTGTGTGTGTGTGTCTATCAGTTTCACATAGATGTCAGTATATACACACAACAAGTAGCTCACATGGGGGAGAGGCATTGTGCCATGAGGTGTTGCTTTATTTGTTATTTAAACCAGGTCTGCTGTTCACTTGCGCTACATAAGATGGAAGTGAATTCTATGCACTCATGGCTCTGTTATAATATTGTACTTTCCTTGAATTTGTTCTGGACCTGGGGACTGTGAAAAGTGTGTGTGTCGGTGTTGTGTGTAATTTGACTATTTGGAATTTCCAACACATTCATGTTTCTTATAAAAACAAGAAGGCTAGAAGAAGAAAATGGACTACTACAAAATGGAGATGGCCTTAATGGCGCTGCCCATGCCCTCACATATGCCTTAATGGGACAGATACAAAGATGTGCAATCTAACTAAGTCTATGTGAGTAACATTTTTTCAACTTCCGGCGCCGACCAAGATGGCCGCCTCGCTTCGCGTTCCTTGGAAAATATGCAGTATTTAGTTTTTTTATGTGTTATTCCTTACATTGGTACCCCAGGTAATCTTAGGTTTCATTACATACAGTCGGGAGGAACTACTGAATATAAGAGCAACGTCAACTCACCATCGTTCCAACCAGGAATATGACTTTCCCGAAACGGATCCAGTGTTTTGCCTTCCACCCAATACAATGGATCTGATCCCAGCCGGCGACCCTATGCGACGCCGTAAAAGGGGCAAACGTAGCGGTCTCCTGGTCAGGCTTCGGAGACGGGCACATCGCGCTCCACTTCCTAGCATACTACTCGCCAATGTCCAGTCTCTTGACAATAAGGTTGATGAAATCCGAGCACGGGTAACATTCCCCCCCCCCCTCCTTTCGGAAAAGCTGACCACGACTCCATTTTGTTGCTTCCAGCCTACAAACAGAAACTAAAACAACAAGCTCCCTCGCTCAGGTCTGTTCAACGCTGGTCCGACCAATCTGATTCCACGCTTCAAGACTGCTTCGATCACGCGGATTGGAATATGTTCCGCATTGCGTCCAACAACAACATTGACGAATATGCTGATTCGGTGAGCGAGTTCATTAGAAAGTGCATTGACGATGTCGTACCCACAGCAACGATTAAAACATTCCCAAACCAGAAACCGTGGATTGACGGCAGCATTCGCGTGAAACTGAAAGCGCGAACCACTGCTTTTAACCAGGGCAAGGTGACCGGAAACATGACCGAATACAAACAGTGTAGCTATTCTCTCCGCAAGGCAATCAAACTAGCTAAGTCCCAGTACAGAGACAAAATAGAGTCGCAATTCAACAGCTCAGACACAAGAGGTATGTGGCAGGGTCTACAGTCAATCACGGATTACAAAAAGAAAACCAGCCCCGTCGCGGACCAGGATGTCTTGCTCCCAGACAGGCTTAATAACGTTTTTGCTCGCTTTGAGGACAATACAGTGCCACTGACACGGCCCGCTACCAAAACCTGCGGGCTCTCCTTCACTGCAGCCGAGGTGAGTAAAACATTTAAACGTGTTAACCCTCGCAAGGCTGCAGGCCCAGACGGCATTCCCAGCCGCGTCCTCAGAGCATGCGCAGACCAGCTGGCTGGTGTGTTTATGGACATATTCAATCAATCCTTATCCCAGTCTGCTGTTCCCACATGCTTCAAGAGGGCAACCATTGTTCCTGTTCCCAAGAAAGCTAAGGTAACTGAGCTAAACGACTACCGCCCCGTAGCACTCACTTCCGTCATCATGAAGTGCTTTGAGAGACTAGTCAAGGACCATATCACCTCCACCCTACCGGACACCCTAGACCCACTCCAATTTGCTTACCGACCCAATAGGTCCACAGACGACGCAATCGCAACCACACTGCACACTGCCCTAACCCATCTGGACAAGAGGAATACCTATGTGAGAATGCTGTTCATCGACTACAGCTCAGCATTTAACACCATAGTACCCTCCAAACTCGTCATCAAGCTCGAGACCCTGGGTCTCGACCCCGCCCTGTGCAACTGGGTCCTGGACTTCCTGACGGGCCGCCCCCAGGTGGTGAGGGTAGGTAACAACATCTCCACCCCGCTGATCCTCAACACTGGGGCCCCACAAGGGTGCGTTCTGAGCCCTCTCCTGTACTCCCTGTTCACCCACGACTGCGTGGCCATGCACGCCTCCAACTCAATCATCAAGTTTGCGGATGACACTACAGTGGTAGGCTTGATTACCAACAACGACGAGACGGCCTACAGGGAGGAGGTGAGGGCCCTCGGAGTGTGGTGTCAGGAAAATAACCTCACACTCAACGTCAACAAAACAAAGGAGATGATTGTGGACTTCAGGAAACAGCAGAGGAAGCACTCCCCTATCCACATCGACGGGTCAGTAGTGGAGAAGGTGGAAAGTTTTAAGTTCCTCGGTGTACACATCACGGACAAACTGAATTGGTCCACCCACACAGACAGCGTTGTGAAGAAGGCGCAGCAGCTGGGCAGGCTCTCCAGAGGGTAGTGAGGTCTGCACAACGCATCACCGGGGGCAAACTACCTGCCCTCCAGGACACCTACACCACCCGATGTCACAGGAAGGCCATAAAGATCATCAAGGACAACAACCACCCAAGCCACTGCCTGTTCACCCCGCTATCATCCAGAAGGCGAGGTCAGTACAGATGCATCAAAGCAGGGACCGAGAGACTGAAAAACAGCTTCTATCTCAAGGCCATCAGACTGTTAAACAGCCACCACTAACATTTAGCGGCCGCTGCCAACATACTGACTCAACTCCAGCCACTTTAATAATGGGAATTGATGGAAATTATGTAAAAATGTACCACTAGCCACTTTAAACAATGCCACTTTATGTTTACATACCCTACATTACTCATCTCATATGTATATGTATATACTGTACTCTATATCATCTACTGCATCTTGCCATCTTTATGTAATACATGTATCACTAGCCACTTTAAACTATGCCACTTTATGTTTACATACCCTACATTACTCATCTCATATGTATATACTGTACTCTATACCATCTACTGCATCTTGCCTATGTCGTTCTGTACCATCACTCATTCATATATCTTTATGTACATATTCTTTATCCCTTTACACTTGTGTGTATAAGGTAGTAGTTGGGGAATTGTTAGGTTAGATTACTTGTTGGTTATTACTGCATTGTCGGAACAAGAAGCACAAGCATTTCGCTACACTCGCATTAACATCTGCTAACCATGTGTATGTGACAAATAAAATTTGATTTGATTTGATTTGATTTGATAACACTCCTCCATATACAACACAGTGTCCTCAAAGTGGCTGTTTACAAAGAAATGTGTGCAAAAGTAAAGCTATGATTGATCCAGTTGGATACCAACTCTTACCTCCCACTCTCAGACATATCCTCTGAGCAGCGGAGGCTGGTGGGAGGAGCTATAGGAGGACGGGCTCATTGTAATGGCTGGAATGGAATAAATGGAAGGGTATCAAACACATCAAACATATGGAAGCCACATGTTTGACTCCGTTCAATTTATTGCCATTACAATGAGCCCATCCTCCTATAGCTCCTCCCACCAGCCGCCACTGCCTCTGAGTATAGTCTAGCCCTACCCCTCAGACAAGTCCTGATGGCCCCTTGTAGAGCTGAAAGCAACTGGATGGGTGTAAGCAATATGTCAGACAACTCTGCCCAACCCACGAAGGCTTGCCTGCCTTCCACCATGACAGTTTTCACCTTGAGAAGACAGACTGACACTGACCATTACAGACACAATGAACTGACTGACAACATGACATCCATGTTGGATCTATAATGCACCAATGAAATCTCTGCAGTGTTTTGTGGTTTCCTTCTGTCTGTCTCACTGTGTAACCTGACTCCACTGCTCCAGAGAGAGACCCCCTTCACCCTGCAGACCAGAATGCAACCTAGCTATATTTATCACTGCCCTGGTAAATGTCGTAACAAAATTCAGGACTGTAACCCATGCAAGGCTGACAGACTGACTAACCGACTGTCTGTTTGACTGACTTTGTGACTGACTAGGTGACTAACTGCAACTCAGCCTCAGAGGAGACAAAGAGACAAGAGGAAAGACTCTTTAGCATTGCTATCCTGCTAAGACAACACTCTGTCAGATTAGTAAGTACACTGTTCTGAACTCCTGGTTCTGGAGGGTTGCAGTCAATTGCATTTCAAAGCAGCCAATTTAGGAAGTAAACGGATGTTCCAATAAAAAATGTTGTCTGAGAAAAGCACTGAAACACAATGGAATTGGAATTTCAGTTTACTTCCTGAAGTGACTGAATCTAAATGGAATTGACCCCAACCCCGTTGTCTTACGTTCAGATGGTTTTCACTCCCATGCGACGTTCATCACTCGGTTCGACACACTATCTGACGCAAGACAATGCCCCAACCCTGGTAGCAGCATGTGCAGGGTTCTGTCCTAGCCTAGCACTAACACACCAGATTAAGCTAAGCAAGATCTTGATGATTAGTTGATTATTTGAATCAGGTGTGTAGTGTTGGTTTGGGACAAAAACCTGCACACACCACGGCTCTCCAGGACCAGGGTTGATTTACTGTAGGTTCTGTATTAGAGGTGTTTATTAGAACTATTCAGTGTAGTCTGGCTCCTAGCCAGAGTGTTTTTTCCAGGATATTCACATGAAATTAATTTTAACTCAAAATGAACTAAAATCAATAGCTATTGAAACCAAATAAAGACAAGAGGAAGTTACTCTCTTACCTTTTTCCCTCTCCCTCCCTCCCTCTCCCTCCCTCTCTGCCTGTGTCTCACCCTCCCCAAAGGTTCGTCCTTCCCGCCCCGCCGTCACGCGACTGTGACAGCTGTTTCAGCTGGCCCTGAAAGGCCCTGTGGATATCTCTGTGTCCTGTGTGCTCACCCCCTGACACCTGCTGTGTGGTGCCCTCTTCCACCTGTGCAAAGAGGAGGAGCATGCGCTGCTCTCCCCCAATGAAAAGGTGCCATGCCTCAATGTCGGCTTCGGCTGTTCAAACAGTATGGCCCGTTCCTGGCTGGCGGTCTACCTGCAGGTCTGTCCCGCCAGCGTGGGTGTGCTGCTCAATGGAGTGGAACTCACACCCGGCGCCAGGATAAAGTGACTAAGGGGGCAGTGAAATTGGCGAGGGGTCAACATTTTGGGGGGTTCTTGCATTGGAATGATATTGAATTCTACTTACATCACGCTACACCACAATAAACACAATGTTCAAATGCCGAGACTCAGAGTTCATTGAGTGCTTTTGAAGTGACAGGTAGGTTGACGCGAAATATGTAGCCCATCTCCACTCTGCTGTAAGAGCACAATGGACAGAGCCCTTCACACTAAAGCAAGGCTGTTTTGCTAATAAATATGGGCTACAAGATATATAAGGTAATTAACCTGTTACAAACAGCCTATTTGAATGCAGCCATACACACAACTGTCTTACCAAAATACTACAAACTAAATGCTGAAAGTAGTAGCCTCGTTATTCAGTAGTAGCCTAGCCTGCCTGCCGTCCTGTACCTGCCTGACTCTGACCTGATCACAAACCTCTGCCTGTCCTCGACCTGCCCTTTGCCTGCACCGTGTTTATAATAAATTTTCTGAAAACTGTACTATCCGCCTCCTGGACCTCGACTCCGTCATAGCCTTGACCATCCGGATCGATAGGCGGATACGGGAATGTAGGAGGGAGAGGGAGTCTGTTCCCTGTCGCCGACGCTCGTCCTCGATTTCCACCTCACCTCGGAGGAATCCCGGAAATCCCCGAAGCCCACATTTCCGAGTGGATCCGATGTTGCCTGAGTTCTCTTGGAGGTCACAAAGGGCTGTCGAGTCGTCTCCTCCGCAGCCCATGCAACTGGGCAGGGCTAGATTGTCTCCTGCTGAGAGCTTACGCAGACTTAACACCCAGGGCTGTCTGCATTGTGGAGCTACGGGACATTTTTTATCTACCTGCCCATTAAATAACCAGGCTCATCAAGTAGGTACTAGTGCGCTGATGAACCGTACGGGGAGTTTTCCATCTTCCATTTCTCGTACCCCTCTCCATGCTGCCCTGTTGTGGGGTGACCGATCCAAATCTCTCCAGGTGCTCATAGACTCTGTTGTACGACAATGTTTTAGGTGGGCCCACCTTGGTTCATGACGTCTCTGCATTCGTCGCCGCCTGCACCGTGTGTGCCCAGAATAAGACTCCACGGCAAGCTCCGGCTGGCCTCCTTCAACTACTTCCCATCCCTCACCATGCCTGGTCACGTACATCCCTGGACTTCGTCACTCTTCTCCCCCTGTCTGATGGTAACACGGTTATCCTTACCGTGGTGGACCGTTTTTCCAAAGTCGCCCATTTCATTCTTCTCCCAAAGCTACCCTCAGCCCAGCTCATGGTGCAGCATGTCTTCCGGATCCATGGACTTCCGGTGGACATGGTCTCCGACCGGGGTCCTCAATTCTCATCCCAGTTCTGGAAGGCATTCTGTATGCTCATTGGGTCATCCGCTTCCACCCTCGGTCTAACAGCCAGTTGGAGTGAGCCAATCAGGACCTGGAGACGACTCTTCGCTGCCTGGTCTCCGCTAATCACACAACTTGGAGCCAGCAGCTCGTGTGGGTAGAGTACGCCCGCAACATCCTCCCTTTCTCAGCCCCTGTTCTCTCGCATTTTGAGTGCTCCCTGGGATATCAGCCCCCAATCTTCCCGGAGCAAGAGGAATAGTTCAGCATATCCTCAGCCCAGATGTTCGTCCGCCACTGTCGCCATACCTGGAAGAGAGCCCGGTCGGCTCTGCTCAAGACCACCTCCAGGTATCGACGACAGGCGGACCACCACCGGACCCCGGCTGCCCGTTATCATCTCGGGCAGAGGGTATGGCTGTCCACTTGGGATCTGACCCTCCGGGTAGAGTCCCGCAAACTGTCCCTCGCATTTTATCGACCCTTTCCCCATCTCCAAGATTCTGAATGCGAATGAATGCGAACAGAACAAAACAGAGGTACCAAGTAGTAGGCCTAGTAAACAAAATATAAAATTGATAAAGGCATGAAACAATCTTCACTGAGTGTAAAAAAAACATTAAGGACACCTTTCTAATATTGAGTTGCACCCCCCTGTTTTGCCTTCAGAGCAGCCTCAATTCGTCGGGGCATGGATTCGAGAAGGTGTCGAAAGCGTTCGACAGGAATGCTGGCCCATGTTGACTCCAATGCATTCCACAGTTGTGTCAAGTTGACTGGTTGTCCTTTGATGGTGGACCATTCTTGACACATGTGGGAAACTGTTCAGTGTGAAAAACCCAGCAATGTTGCAGTTCTTTCCCCAAACCGCAGCACCTGGCACATACCCCATTGCAAGACACTTAAATATTTTGTCTTGCCCATTCAGCCACTGAATGGCACATCGCCTCTCTCGAGTCCGTACGGGAGTTGCAGAGATGGGACAAAACTGTAACTACCAATTGGATATCATGAAAAAGGGGTAAAAAGTACAAAAATAAATAAAATGTATAGGTCCTGAGCAGGTTTTAATCAAGGATCTCTCTGTACTTTTCTCCGTTCGTCTTTCCCTCGATCTTGACTAGTCTCCCAGTCACTGCTGCTGAAAAACATTCCCACAGCATGACGATGCCACCACCATAATTAACTGTAGGGATGGTGCCAGGTCTCCTCCAGACGTGATGCTTGGCATTCAAGCCAAAGAGTTCAACTGGCAGATTTTTTAAATGATGAATGTAAAAACACAGTCAATCTACTGTTCGTGTATTTTACTTTCAACATTCTAAACCAGTCAATCAAATTAGTCCTACTCTAAAAAGATTCCTTAGCATATAAGGATCGAGTAAGTTGGTTAAAGGGTAGGAAACATGAGTTTTTACTTACTAATATAACAACAAAGTGTGGTCAAAGACTTAGTAATTTAGTTGTAGTCACAATCTGGTTACCTATAAGTACAAACATAGTTATGTTTTTGGGTTGTTATATATTTATTAACGTATCTCTAGACATCTTCTAAACTACCCACAATGCACTATTTCTCAACATCATATGAAGGATCTACTCTGTGCTACCGAGTTTGTGTATTAGCTCGGTATCTAGCTCAAACTGGCTGACGTTACTCACTAGCCATGCTAGCATGTAATTACATTCTAGACCAAGTGTTGGCGGTGGTGAGGAACAATCTACCAATCACAGGAAGTGTGATGTAAACAAGGAGCAGACATCAATCTGTAAGTCTCTGCTCTCTCAATTTTGGAGAATCTCTTATAAAATGGGTTAAAATAATGTATAGTAACACTAGGTGTAAACTAGCAAATAATGGCTACTTCTCAGGAAGTTTTAAACTGTCTAGAGGAGTAAAACTAGGTTGTCCACTATCAGCATATCTATTTATTATGGCCATCAGTTATCTATTAAAATCAGATCCAACAATAATATCAAGGGATTAGAAATACAGAGCTTAAAAACAAAGGTGTCATTGTACGCTGATGATTCATGTTTTCTTTTAAATCCATAACTTGGAACCCTCCACAGCCTCATAGAGAATCTAGATCATTTTTCAAACCCCTGGATTTAACGAATAAAAAAAAAACTCTTTTACATTACCGTGTAGTTTACCAATAAAATGGCCTGATGGTGATGTGGATACACTCTCAAAAATAAGGGTGTGGTTAGGCTACAGTGTTGTTCTCTGGGGTACCAAAAGGTCAAAGAACCCATGGTACCCAATATATTCAATATGTTCTTAGCTGACTTGCCTACTTAAATAAAGGATAAATAAAATAACAAATAAATTATTCTGTCCTGGTTAAAAACAAGTTATCATCCAATAGGGTTTGATTACATTTCCAATATTCTCGCCCATGTGGAAATTCTGTAAGAGTAATATATATGGCAATTATGTGATGGACCGACCGCATTCTGTCCCTTACAACACTTTTGAAACTTTTGGTGCCAGAGAGAATGACATAAGAAAGTAATCAAGATGACTAGCTTGATTAAGCCTCCACCATGTATATCTCACTAGGTCAGGATATTAAACCTCCATATATCCACTAGTTCTATTATATCCATGTATATCTCAATAGGTCAGGATATTTAAGCCTCCATATATCCACTATTTTCAATATATCCATGACGTTCATGATTTCCTTAAGTGCATGAAGGTGATAGTTTGTAATGTGATTTCCTTTACGATCCATAGAGGTATTTAAAACCGTATTATAATCCCCCACCATAATAATAGAGTCTAGTGTTGCTTGTAGAATTGATACATTCTTATATATATTTTCAAAGAAGCTTGGATCATCATTATTTGGACCGTATAGGTTAATAAGCCATATCTGTTTATGGTCCAATAACAGATTTAAAATCATCCATCTACCTTGAGGATCTGTTTGGACAATTTGCACCTCTCATGAGGTCAAGTCTCCCTCATGTGAGAGTAACAAAATCCTATCATAACTCAACCGTTTCCAGCTCGGACAAGCCATGTCGGTGTTAGTGTGTCAACGGCTACTCGGCCTACTGACGTGGCTTCACTGTTGGTTTCGCTGGGCATTCTCCATCAGGACACTCCAGCGACGGTTCAACTCCCACAGCCAGCACCCAAAACAACACAGACACCGTCAACTGTTGGTGATGACCGCCTGTTTGAGGACCCTATCAAAGTGGCTATCCCACTCCTTCAGAGTCCACCGCAGAGAGCTGGTGTGCGCTGGTGCCTCTCTGACAGGTTGGGCTCAGAATCGCTTGGCATTACTGCAGGCAGCACATAAACCCCCGGGGTCCTGAACAATGCAGTGGACATGCAGAGACGGCCTGTCGGAGGGGGATTAGAGTCTACACCCTCAGGTGGTTATACAGCATTCGAACAGGTTCGAGAGTGAACAGGTGGACCTGTTTGCATCTCAGGAGAACACTCATTGCCCCAGCTGGTTCTCAATGTCGGACCCTACAGGCCCTCTGGGTCTGGACACCCTCGCTTACGATTGGCTGGCAACAGCGCTTTACACGTTCACACCATTTCACTTGATCACAGCTACGCTAGACAGTATCATCTTAATCTTGACAGCTCCATATTGGCCAAGACCACCATGTTTTAGCCTGCTGTTGTCTCTCCTCTCGGGAACCCCATGGCAGCTGCCACTGAGGCCCGACCTGCTCTTTCAGGCTCGGGGGACACTGTGGTATCCAGACCCCGCACCGCCTCCAGCTTTGGGCTTGGCCTCTGAGAGGTGTTAGTGGACCAGTCTATGCATTCAAGACAATATGCTGAACACATTGCAGAGCTGTCGTGTCTTTGGCATCATTAAACTGAAGACTTGTTTTTATCAAAAATTCTCTGTAATTATTATTATGTGATTAAACTAACTTAATGATGTAACTGTAATTAACTTCTTTGGGGTAGGGGGCAGTATTTTCACGTCCGGATGAAAAGCATGCCCAAAGTAAACAGCCTGCTACAAAGCCATAAAAGCTAGAATATGCATATTATTAGGATAGAGAACACTCTGGAGTTTCTAAAACTGTTTGAATGATGTCTGTGAGTATAACAGAACTCATCAGGCAGGCAAAAACCTTAGAAAAAATCCAACCAGGAAGTAGGAAATCTGAGGTTGGTCAATTTTCAACTCAGCTCCTATTGAAGATACAGTGGGATATTGGTAATGTTGCACTTCCTAAGGCTTCCACTAGATGTCAACAGTCGTTAGAACCGTGTCTGATGCCTCTACTGTTTAGTGGGGCCGAAGGAGAGAGGAATGAGTCAGGTCTGCCATGAGGTGACCATGCTCTGACCATGCGCGTTCACGTGAGAGCGAGCTCTGTTCCATCACAATTCTGAAGACAATGGAATACTCCGGTTGGAACATTATTGAAGAATTATGTTAAAAACATCCTAAAGATTGATTCAATACTTCGTTTGTCATGTTTTTACGGACTGTAATATAACTTTTTTAACTTTTCGTCCGTACTTTCCGCTGGACCTGCCCGCGCGTCGTGAGTTTGGAAAGTGTACTGAACGCTAGAACAACAAGGAGGAATTTGGACATAAATGACGGACATTATCGAACAAAACAAGCATTTATTGTCGAACTGGGATTCCTGGGAGTGCATTCTGATGAAGATCATCAAAGGTAAGTGAATGTTTATAATGTTACTTCTGACTTCTGTTGACTGCATAATATGGCGGATATATTTGTGTCTTGATAGGGCTCTGAGCGCCGACTCAGATTATTGCATGGTTTGCTTTTTTCGTAAAGCTTTTTTGAAATCTGACACAGCGGTTGTATTAAGGAGAAGTGCACCTAAAAATCCATGCATAACAGTTGTATCTTTTAGCAATGTTTATTATGAGTATTCCTGTAAATTGATGTGGCTCTCTGCAAAATCAAAGGATGTTTTGGAACTTCTGAACGTAAGGCGCCAATGTAAACTCAGATTTTTGGATATAAATATGAACTTTACCGAACAAAACATACATCTTTTGTGTAACATGAAGTCCTATGAGTGTCATCTGATGAAGATCATCAAAGGTTAGTGATCCATTTTATCTATATTTCTGCTTTTTGTGAATCCTCTCTTTGGCTGGAAAAATGGCCGTGTTATTCTGTGAATAGGCACTCACCTAACATAATCGTTTGGTTTGCTTTCTTCGTAAAGCCTTTTTGAAATCGGACACTGTGGCTGGATTTACAACAAGTGTATCTTTAAAATGGTGTAAAATACATGTATGTTTGAGGAATTTTAATTATGGGATTTCTGTTGTTTTGAATTTGGCGCCCTGCAGTTTCACTGGCTGTTGAAGAGGTGGGACGCTACCATCTCACGTACCCTAGAGAGCTTAACTAGGAAGTCGGGGCACAAAGCAAAATATTCAGATTACAAAGTTATAATTTTTAATATCTGATCAATTGGTCTTCCAATTAATGAATTATTCATTACCTCACATTAGTCTCCTTCCAAACGTCGTAAATTGTTGGTTATCTGCACGAACCCAGTCTTCACTTTGAGTCATCCATACATCAATTGTCTTAAATCATTTATTTTCTAACTAAATAATCACAGAAATGCACACAAACAAACAGTAGATATGGTTACAAGGAAATGATAGCGGAGTTTCCCTAGTGGGATAAACTGGTATCGCGGCTTGGTGGACAAAAGGGAAGTGGGGGACGACAGAGATAAAAGACACTACAAAGTGATAATTATAACAATTGAAATGCTAATCCTTTGCACATGAACACTCACTCATTCGGGAATAATTGCAATCAATATATATATATTTACGCTCAGTGTGTCGCCGTGATCTCTGTTGGAAAGTTTGTTTCTGTTGGAGAGTTTGTGCGCCCTCTCTCTCTCTCTCTGCCATGGTTAGAATGGATAGTTCAGAGTAACATTCAGCAATGTTGTTATAGAATAGATGTTTCGGCGGTTGTCGGTCTTTGCATTCAATGATACCGAAATTCCTAGCTGCAGACTAATAATTAGTATCAAAGATTTGTTCTTATTCTGTCGGTTCGATAATCTCAGAGTTTAACCACGTGGTATGGTTAAGAATTCAGCAATGGGCTCAAACCTTAGCCCTCTCGTAATTGAGGTAAGCTTGGTCTCTACTCAAACCTTAGCCCTCTCGTAATTGAGAGAAGCATGGTCTGAAGATAAATTCCCAAGGTGGGGGTTATATTCGGAAGAGCAGAAAAGGACTGTCCCATGACGCCAGATCAATGTCTGTGCTCATGGGGCGGGCCTAAGATTTAGTTAAACTCTAAAGGGAATTGGAGTTTCCTTCATTAAACAGTTTAAAAATCACATTACATAATTTCACAGTTTTATCTTTACTCATTCATTTTATACAGCAATTACAGTGAGGGAAAAAAGTATTTGATCCCCTGCTGATTTTGTACGTTTGCCCACTGACAAAGAAATGATCAGTCTATAATTTTAATGGTAGGTTTATTTGAACAGTGAGAGACAGAATAACAACAAAAAAATCCATAAAAACGCATGTCAAAAATGTTATAAATTGATTTGCATTATAATGAGGGAAATAAGTATTTGACCCCCTCTCAATCAGAACGATTTCTGGCTCCCAGGTGTCTTTTATACAGGTAAAGAGCTGAGATTAGGAGCACACTCTTCAAGGGAGTCTCATGAGTTTCACAAAATTGTACCAAACGGACCAGTTCGTAGCTGGCTACTTCACCGACCATTTATACATTCTCCAGAACATGAATATTGTTCAGTTCTCAAGCTCTGTGAGGTGGAAGAAGTTCCTTTGTTCTCTCTATGAAAACTCACTCTCTCTCTATACTGTCTGGCCATGAGGAAGAATATCCTCCAGGAATTTATGACCTGCCTAACAGCAGCCTGGGTGTAGGAGAGAGAGAGAGAGAGAGAGAGAGAGAGAGAGAGAGAGAGGGGGGGGGTGATGGTGCAGAGAGAGGGGGATGGTGCTCGCTGTACCCAAAGAGGGCAACGTCATGACAGCACCATGGCTTCCTCCACCAATGCGTCATATCAAATGTGGTGGGGCATATTCTGTACCCAGTGTGTGAACCATATGTGCAAACGGTTTTACAGTCACCAAGTGGCATCCACATTGAGACTGTGTCTAGCTGTTATCTCGGCATTTCATGACGACGGCCAAGAGGGACCCATGGGTGGCTACCTATTGCTCTCCAAATGTATGGTCGATGTCTGTGTTCAGTAATGGCCCGCTCGGTGCCAAGCTGGAACCTTGACGTGGTGCTGTCAGTGCTTGCTAAGCCTCCCTCGAGCCCCTAGAGTCAATGCCTTTGAAGCACTGAATGTTTTACGAATTGGTTCAGACAAGAGGAGTGTCTCCCTCCATCTTAACTACTCATTCTTTCCGAAGTTCCTGTCTGACAGACGTGTGAACCGGCCCTTACATTTGTCCGTATACGCCCACCGGCGGCTGCGGGTGACCTGGGTGTTTTACCCAAGTGTGCCCTGCCCGGGTCAGGGCCTTGGACACTTACATTACACAGACACAGGCAATACGACAGTCTGATCGGCTATTAGTTTGCTACGGTGAGAGAGTTCTGGGCCAGAGAGTATCGATACAAAGACTCTCACATTGGATTGTGGACACTAATACTATAGCATAACCGAGTAGCTACATCGTTGTCCCTACTCCGAAGCATTCCCTCGGCCAGTTGGGCCTCGTCGAGCATCCTTTTTAGGTACTATTGAGTCAATGTTGACCCCACCAATGAGGTTGGGACGGCTGTGCTGAGTGTTGCCTCCGCGTCCCTGAGTGGGGACGGAAGGACACAGCAACTATGACTGCCTTGAGCTCAGTCCTACAGGACTTTGCTGTCTGTCTGGCCCAGACCTAGTTCACTGATTAATCTGGAATTGTGATACCATATTGGATTGATCCAATATAGTGCTACAAAACAAAGGTTATGTATGTAACCACGGTTATGTGAGCTATTGGATCACTCCAATCCTCTAAGGTGCCTCGAAAAATGATAAGAGGTGGAAGTAGTGCGGCGGCAGCTGTTTAACAAGAAATTTGTGGAGTGGTTGAAAAACAAGTTTTTATGACTCCAACCTAAGTGTATGCCATATACCCACTTATTTTTCAGTGGGCATTGTGTCTACTCACTTCTTAATCCCCACTGATACACATCAAAGTAGTGTAGTGGAGGTATACGCCGTATCAATTAACAGGGCTGATGGAACAGATCGGAATGTTTAACTTAAAATGTTGATAACTATTTATTCTTCACATTTTAGGTGCAGCAATATACACACGGCAGTTGGCCTTTGCGTGAATGTTCCAAATGCAATTTGCAGGAAAACACCATTCTAAAATGCACACCACACATGCAACAGGTTTTATGGACATAGATGGAAATATCAAAGAGAGGGGATTTTAAAATTGAACAACAATCACAGGTTGTTAATATGACTAGGATAATGCCTTGGGCTGCTAGACAACAAAAGAAAGTTGAAAATCAATAGAACAGGAGAACGCATAGTGAAAATGGCGCCGACGGATAGGGCTGCCGTTCTTCTCGCTCTTAGGAAACTTTGCAGTATTTCGTTTTTTTATGTGTTATTTCTGCGGGGGGAAAATATGTGTATGAGCATTACTTTAAAGGATAGGTATGTACAATCCTGTTACTCTGGTTGTATAAGTCTGTACCTAATCCACCACGGTTGTGCACATCTTGTGTTCTTACCCCCACCCTCTGTAATATGAAACTTGCATGTTCGGAACGAGGTATATTTGTTCCGAACAAAGTCTCTCCTTATCTTCTATTCTAAGAACAAACAGTTCTTAGTACTCACAGGAGAACACAGAGGACTCAGAATATTTGGCCACCTCATCCAGTAGATACGGGTTGGTTCGACACATTGAAACAGTTGTAGTGGATTATGGAAATGTACCAAGGTTGGGCTATATAAGTCAGAATCATTGAGCTCTCAACAAATCACTTACGGGTGGTTTGTCACCAGCTTCATTATTGCAATAATTTATCGATATCTTATAAAGATTGATTGTTTGAAGAATTATCCAAGTCTCTCTCACTTGATTAGAATTTCCACTACATTTCTTACATTATTAGCCCAGCACGTTTTGGATATCAGAGCGGCGGTAACTCACCAGCATTGCGACCAGGAATACGACTTTCCCGAATCGGGTCCTTTTATCGTGCCCCCCAGGGCAATTGAACTGATTCCAGAGGCTCACCCAAAACACCGCTGGCAATAAAGAGGTACTCAGAGTGGTCTTCTAGTCCGACTCAGGAGGCTCGTACACCACCCTCCGCTTCCGAGTACCCACCTCTTCCAGTCGCTGGATAATAAAGTTGGCGAACTTAGGGCGAGGATTCCCTTCCAGAGAGACATTAGGGATTGTAACATACTCTGTTTCACGGAAACATGGCTCTCTCGGGATATACTGTCTGAGTCCGTACAGCCAGTTGGGTTCTCAGTTCATCGCGCAGACAGGAATAAATATCTCTCCGGGAAGAAGAAAGGTGGGGGTGTATGTTTCATGATTAACTACTCATGGTGTGATTGTGATAACGTACAGGAAGTCAAGTCCTTTTGTTCACCTGACCTAGAATACCTCACAATCAAATGCGACCGTATTACCTCCCAAGAGAATTCTCTTCGGTTAAAGTAAGACCTGTACATATTCCCCCTCAACCTAATATCAAGACGGCCCTCAAAGAACTTCACTGGACTTTATGCAAACTGGAAACCACATATCCTGAGGCCGCATTTATTGTAGCTGGGGATTTTAACAAAGTAAATTTAAGGAAAACGCTACCGAAGTTCTATCAACACATCGACTGTAGTACTCACGCTGTTAAACCCCCCGACCACTGCTACTCAAACTTCCGGGATGCCTACAAGGCCCTCCCCTGCCCTCCGTTCGGCAAGTCTGATCACAACTCCATTTTGCTCCTCCCTTCCTATAGGCAGAAACTCAAACAGGAAGTACCCGTGCTAAGGACTATTCAACGGTGCTCTGACCAATCAGAATCCATGCTTCAATATTGTTTTGATCACGCGGACTGGGATATGTTCCGGGTAGCCTCTGAGAATAACATAGACGAATATACTGATACGGTGACTGAGTTTATCAGGAAGTGTATAGGAGATGTTGTAACCACTGTGACTATTAAAACCTACCCTAACCAGAAACCGTGGATAGATGGCAGCATTCACGCAAAACTGAAAGCGCGAACCACCGCATTTAACCATGGCAAGGTGACTGGGAATATGGCCGAATACAAACAGTGTAGTTATTCCCTCCGTAAGGCAATCAAACATGATGAAAAGCCTCTCGTTTTACTATTGGTCCGCCGTGGTTCTGTGTACCCTAGTTTTGCTCATATATTTGAGACCAGTGTATTGCAGTTAATTTTGTCTTTGACTTAATAAGTCAAATATCTTTGAGTGGTAGATGGATAACCACGAGGTGAATAAGGTGAGGAAACAGTCCATGTCAATCAGGCCCATCTTTTTAAAGAAACACTATTTATTTCAATCTATAGTTGAGTAAAATAAGTAGCTTTGTTCTGGTCACAAGATATTCCAGAAAGTTATGGTAAACAGCGCCACACTCAGGCAGAAAACTGAATGTTCTATTCTCAGCCAGGCCCATCTTGTCAAAGAAAACACATTTAATTATGTATCTATTTGAGCAAAATAAGTAGTTTTGTTGGATCACAAGAAAATCCGAACAAACCAGTTAAAAAGCGCTAAAGTCAGGCAGAACAATCTGAATGTTATATCATAAAGTGAGAACAATTAGTTTCCCTGGCTGTTTGTTATATGGCTGCTACTTAGAAGTACTGTAACAGTAAATTAATAGATGACATTCACTGCTATAAACCTGTCTCCATATTAAATCGCATAGTTTACACAGATACAAATAAACAAATAAATCTCCATGTGAAAAAGCGTCCCATGGCCTGTTTTGCCAACCAATTCAATCTATTCCAAACACTGGTGGTAACCACATCATCCAAATAATTTTGGTAGTAAACTCGTTGTTTTCCTGTTTACTACTCAAAGATATTTACTTGTATTTCTAATGTATTCCAAACACAGGTGGTTGGTAACCAGATGAGCCCAATAATGTGGGTATTAAACGATGGCCCCCTCTGTTCTATTGCGAACTGTCTGGGACTCGTTATTTCCCTGTTTTACTACTTAAAGATATTTGACTTATTAAATCAAAATTAACTGCAATACACTGGTCTCAAATATATTAGCATAACTAGGCTACATAGAACCACGGCGGACCTATAGTAACATTAGAGGCTTTTTAACATATTAAAATGTGTCCCAGTGCAACATGCCTAACTACGCCTACTGGGTTGTGGTTTACATAGCGCTCACTGAAATAAGCACTCGTGTCGCCATATACAAACGGATCGAGTTGAGCCTCATATCCACCAGATGCTTCAAACTATTTGCGTTCCGGTGGAAGTCATGCATTTTCAATGAAGCAGTCCACAACGCTGCGTTGGAAATGCCGCACTAGGCTGTGGTGTGTTCTGTGTACCACATGCTTCCATATTTTCAACTCGTGCATTGCTTTATCGTGGGTGGTACCAACGGAAGTTCATAAACATTCAAGGCCGTTTCCTAGCTATCTAACTACAAGGCTAACTACTTTGTTAGATAGCATCCCCCCTCGTTTCCATCGCTTGCGTTTTAAAGTTGTCTTGTGATTCGCTTTCAAGAAGTCTACAATGAAATCCACCACTGGGCTTTCCAGCGCTAGAGAGCAGGAACTCTGCTATAAGACTGTATGGGTAATTCTGCAACTACGGGAACTTCTATGTCCTCAGGGTCAAAAAAAATAAAAAAAAATATGTTTTTATTCTTTATATGTTAAGTTCACACTACAATCACCACATATTTTTTTCAACACCTCTCTATCAAGTATTTTAGCTTCTTTTTCAGATGCATTTCATATCTCAATTTTACTTTTTTGCCCTAGTCCCTGACACAGACTTTTGAGCTTCTACTATGTTTTTCTATGAGAAAACATTAATAATTACACATTATGTAATGTTACCTTCTAGAGAAAGAGTCAATTAAATAAAATATAGATCAATATTTACTGTGAGTATGCCCTTTATATTGTTATTTACACAAAATATACCTGTCCTTTGGAGAATATTTAGATATTAGATATTTAGATATAGATATTTAGATATTTAAATATTTAGAGAATATTTTTATTGTCAGTCATTTCCAAACAGGCTACAACTTCTTTAATTTGTGGTAGAATTTTGATTTTTAAAATATATTTGATGTATTTAGTGTAAACCATATGCTAGCTGTAATACTGGCCAAAGCTAAGCAGTCTGTCATCATTTCCATCACAGTCATTTCCATCACAAACTTAACTGTGATGGAAATGACAGAACGTGGTGGAAATGACAAAAATCCATAATGTTATTACTTTAAAAAAAATGTTTTACTTTAGGCTTATTTAATCATGTTTTAAATTACTTTAATCTAGAAAATGCTCCAAGGTGTGCACAATTGGAAAACTTAAGTAGTATTTTTCTTTGTTTTTAGAAGATGCCACATAAAACAGCACAGAGGTCACAGACATAAAAACAAAATTTTAAAATGGTCCTATATGATACCAGGAACATCTGCAAAAAGACAGGGAGAGATACTGGAAGAAAAAAGAGAAGGGAGAAGTGATTTCTATCTCTGAGCTTACAAAGCGAGAACAAAGAAGCAAGAGATGGCAATGGAAATGTAACCAACGGAATAGAAGACAGACTTTAAAGAGAACAGTTGCAATGGAGACCTACCTATCAGGCAACACAACACCTTAGTCACCAGATGACTTGCAGCCAGAACATGAGGCCATCATACCTTCCCCTAACTTACCTGCCCTGATGCACGCCCTGATACCCCTTCCTCATCATCTGCAACAGGAATGAGAAGTCTCAAAAAACGGAACAATAAATTAAAGCGCTAAACGAACATCACTTGACATGAAAACAATTACACACAAAACATGATGGGAAACAGAGGGTTAAATACAAGTAGATTGATTGGGGAAATGAAAACCAGGTGTGTATGAAAACAAGACAAGACAAATGGATATATGAAAAATGGAGCGGCGATGGCTATAAAGCCGGTGACGTCGATCGCCGAACGCCATCCGAAGAAAAAAAGGAGCCGACTTCGGGAGAAGTCGTGACAGTACCCCCCCCTTGACGCGCGGCTCTAGCGGCGCGCCGACACCGGCCTCGAGGACAACCCAGAGAACGAGGCGCAGGGCGATCCGGCCGGCGACAGTGAAACTCCCGCAGTAGTTCAGGATCCAAAATATCTGCAACCGGAACCCAGCACCTCTCCTCCGGTCTGTACCCCTCCCACTCCACGAGGTACTTAAGGCCCCCCACCTGACGCCTCGAATCCAGGATGGAACGAACGATGTACGCCGGGGTCCCCTCGATGTCCAAAGGGGGCGGAGGGACCTCCCGCACCTCAGATTCCTGGAGCGGACTAGCCACCACCAGCCTGAGGAGAGACACATGGAACGAGGGGTTAATACAATAATAAGAGGGAAGTTGCAATCTGTAACATACCTCGTTCACCCTCCTCAAGACTCTAAATGGCCCCACAAACCGCGGACCCAGCTTCCGGCAGGGCAGTCGGAGGGGCAGGTTACGGGTCGAGAGCCAGACCCGGTCCCCCGGTGCGAACACAGGGGTCTCACTGCGGTGACGGTCGCTGGAGATGGACACGAGCGGCCTCCCATGTCTCCTCCGTGCGCCTAAACCAGTTGTCCACCGCAAGAGTATCGGTCTGACCCTGATGCCATGGTGCCAGAACCGGCTGGTACCCCAATACACACTGAAAGGGGGAGAGGCTAGTGGAGGAGTGGCGAAGCGAGTTCTATGTCATCTCGGCCCAGGGCACGAACGCTGCCCACACCCCCGGACAGACCTGGCAATAAATCAAATAACATCACATTTTATTTGTCACATACACATGGTTAGCAGATGTTAATGCGAGTGTAGCGAAATGCTTGTGCTTCGAGTTCCGACAATGCAGTAATAACCAACGAGTAATCTAACCTAACAATTCCACAACTACTACCTTATACACACAAGTGTAAAGGGATAAAGAATATGTACATAAAGATATATGAATGAGTGATGGTACAGAACGGCATAGGCAAGATGCAGTAGATGGTATAGAGTACATTATATACATATGAGATGAGTAATGTAGGGTATATAAACATAAAGTGACATAGTTTAAAGTGGCTAGTGATACATGTATTACATAAAGATGGCAAGATGCAGTAGATGATATAGAGTACAGTATATACATATGAGATGAGTAATGTAGGGTATGTAAACATTATATTAAGTGGCATTGTTTAAAGTGGCTAGTGATACATTTTTACATACATTTCCATCAATTCCCATTATTATTAAAGTGGCTGGAGTTGAGTCAGTATGTTGGCAGTGGCCACTAAATGTTAGTGGTGGCTGTTTAACAGTCTGATGGCCTTGAGATAGAAGCTGTTTTTCAGTCTCTCGGTCCCTGCTTTGATGCATCTGTACTGACCTCGCCTTCTGGATGATAGCGGGGTGAGCAGGCAGTGGCTCGGGTGGTTGTTGTCCTTGATGATCTTTATGGCCTTCCTGTGACATCGGGTGGTGTAGGTGTCCTGGAGGGCAGGTAGTTTGCCCCCGGTGATGCGTTGTGCAGACCTCACTACCCTCTGGAGAGCCTTACAGTTGTGGGCGGAGCAGTTGCCGTACCAGGCGGTGATACAGCCCGGCAGGATGCTCTCGATTGTGCATCTGTAGAAGTTTGTGAGTGCTTTTGGTGACAAGCCAAATTTCTTCAGCCTCCTGAGGTTGAAGAGAAGGCGCTGTTCACCACGCTGTCTGTGTGGGTGGACCATTTCAGTTTGTCCGTGATGTGTACGCCGAGGAACTTAAAACTTTCCACCACTACTGTCCCCTCGATGTGAATAGGGGGGTGCTCCCTCTGCTGTTTCCTGAAGTCCACGATCATCTCCTTTGTTTTGTTGACGTTGAGTGTGAGGTTATTTTCCTGACACCACAGTCCGAGGGCCCTCACCTCCTCCCTGTAGGCCATCTCGTCGTTGTTGGTAATGAAGCCTACCACTGTAGTGTTGTCTGCAAACTTGATGATTGAGTTGGAGGCGTGCATGGCCACGCAGTCGTGGGTGAACAGAGAGTACAGGAGAGGGCTCAGAACGCACCCTTGTGGGGCCCCAGTGTTGAGGATCAGCGGGGTGGAGATGTTGTTACCTACCCTCACCACCTGGGGCGGCCCGCAGGAAGTCCAGTACCCAGTTGCACAGGGCGGGGTCGAGACCCAGGGTCTCGAGCTTGATGACGAGTTTGGAGGGTACTATGGTGTTAAATGCTGAGCTGTAGTCAATGAACAGTATTCTCACATAGGTATTCCTCTTGTCCAGATGGGTTAGGGCAGTGTGCAGTGTGGTTGCGATTGCTTCGTCTGTGGACCTATTGGGTCGGTAAGCAAATTGGAGTGGGTCTAGGGTGTCAGGTAGGGTGGAGGTGATATGGTCCTTGACTAGTCTCTCAAAGCACTTCATAATGACGGAAGTGAGTGCTACGGCGCGGTAGTCGTTTAGCTCAGTTACCTTAGCTTTCTTAGGAACAGGAACAATGGTGGCCCTCTTGAAGCATGTGGGAACAGCAGACTGGGATAAGGATTGATTGAATATGTCCGTAAACACACCAGCCAGCTGGTCTGCGCATGCTCTGAGGACGTGGCTGGGAATGCCGTCTGGGCCTGCAGCCTTGCGAGGGTTAACACGTTTAAATGTTTTACTCACCTCGGCTGCAGTGAAGGAGAGCCCGCAGGTTTTGGTAGCGGGCCGTGGCACTGTATTGTCCTCAAAGCGAGCAAAAAAGTTATTTAGTCTGTCTGGGAGCAAGACATCCTGGTCCGCGACGGGGCTGGTTTTCTTTTTGTAATCCGTGATTGACTGTAGACCCTGCCACATACCTCTTGTGTCTGAGCTGTTAAATTGCGACTCTACTTTGTTTCTATACTGGCACTTAGCTAGTTTGATTGCCTTGCGGAGGGAATAGCTACACTGTTTGTATTCGGTCATGTTTCCGGTCACCTTGCCCTGGTTAAAAGCAGTGGTTCGCGCTTTCAGTTTCGCGCGACTGCTGCCATCAATCCACGGTTTCTGGTTTGGGAATGTTTTAATCATTGCTGTGGGTATTACGTCGCCGATGCACTTTCTAATGAACTCGCTCACCGAATCAGCGTATTCGTCAATGTTGTTGTTGGACGCAATGCGGAACATATCCCAATCCACGTGATCGAAGCAGTCTTGAAGCGTGGAATCAGATTGGTCGGACCAGCGTTGAACAGACCTGAGCGCGGGAGCTTCTTGTTTTAGTTTCTGTTTGTAGGCTGGAAGCAACAAAATGGAGTCGTGGTCAGCTTTTCCGAAAGGAGGGGCGGGGGAGGGCCTTATATGCGTCGCGGATGTTAGAATAACAATGATCCAGGGTTTTACCAGCCCTGGTAGCACAATCTGTATGCTGATAGAATTTAGGGAGTTTTGTTTTCAGATTAGCCTTGTTAAAATCCCCAGCTACAATGAATGCAGCCTCAGGGTGTGTGGTTTCCAGTTTACATAGAGACAGATAAAGTTTGTTCAGGGCCATCGATGTGTCTGGTTGGGGGGGAATATATATGGCTGTGATTATAATCGAAGAGAATTCCCTTGGTAGATAATGCGGTCGACATTTGATTGTGAGGAATTCTAAGTCAGGTGAACAGACTGACTTGAGTTCCTGTATGTTGTTATGATCACACCACGTCTCGTTAATCATAAGGCATACCCCCCCGCCCCTCTTCTTACCAGAAAGATGTTTGTTTCTGTTGGCGCGATGCGTGAAGAAACCAGCTGGCTGCACCGACTCCGTTAGCGTCTCTCGAGTGAGCCATGTTTCCGTGAAGCAAAGAACGTTACAGTCTCTGATGTCTCTCTGGAATGCTACCCTTGCTCGGATTTCATCAACCTTGTTGTCAAGAGACTGGACATTGGCGAGTAGTATGCTAGGGAGTGGAGCGCGATGTGCCCGTCTCCGAAGCCTGACCAGAAGACCACTTCGTTTGCCCCTTTTACGGCGTCGTTGTTTAGGGTCGCCGGCTGGGATCCGATCCATTGTACTGGGTGGAAGGCTAAACACAGGATCCGCTTCGGGAGAGTCATATTCCTGGTCGTAATGATAGTGAGTTGACGTTGCTCTTATATTCAGTAGTTCCTCCCGACTGTATGTAATGAAACCTAAGATTACCTGGGGTACCAATGTAAGAAATAACACGTAAAAAAAACAAAATATTGCATAGTTTCCTAGGAACGCGAAGCGAGGCGGCCATCTCTGTCGGCGCCGGACAGAGATGGGACCACAATAGGACCACAAAAACCTTCCCACATCCTGGTTGACTCTCTCTACCTGCCCGTTACTCTCAGGGTGAAAACCTGAGGTAAGGCTGATCGAGAACCCCAGACGTTCCATGAACGCCCTCCAAACTCTCGACGTGAACTGGGGACCCCGATCCGACACTATATCCTCAGGCACCCTGTAGTGCCGGAAGACATGTGTAAACAGGGCCTCCGCAGTCTGTAGGGCCGTAGGGAGACCAGGCAGAGGGAGGAGACGACAGGACTTAGAAAAACGATCCACAACGACCAGGATCGTGGTATTTCCCTGTGAGAGAGGAAGATCTGTTAAGAAATCCACTGACAGATGTGACCAAGGTCGTTGTGGAACGGGTAAGGGATGTAACTTACCTCTGGGCAGGTGTCTCGGAGCATTACACTGGGCACACACCGAGCAGGAGGAAACATAAACCCTCACGTCCTTTGCCAAAGTGGGCCACAAGTACTTCCCAGACCTATCCTCAGATGACCAGAGGAGGGAGACGTGTGGGCCCAAGAGATCAACTGGTCACGGACAGCAGACGGAACGTACTTACGCCCAACGGGACACTGGAGGGGAGCGGGCTCCGAACGCAGTGCCTGCTCAATGTCCGCATCCAGATCCAGATCCCACACCAGGCAGGAGGCCGGGAGTATGGGAGTCTGATCCATGGGCCGCTCCTCTGTGTCATACAGTCTGGACAGTGCGTCTGCCTTCTTATTCTGGGAACCTGGTCTGTAGGATAAGGTAAACACAAAACGAGTAAAAAAACATAGCCCACCTTGCCTGACGAGGATTCAGTCTCCTCGCTGCCCGGATGTACTCCAGGTTGCGGTGGTCAGTCCAGATTTTTATTTTTGTATCTTTTTTTAACTGGGCAAGTCAGTTAAGAACACCTCTACTTAATCACCCTCCCGGATCCAGGATCCTCCTCATCAGAAACGCTGACTAGCATAGCCTAGCCTAGCGCCACAGGGAATATCATATAATATAATTTCATGAAATCACAAGTCCAATACAGCAAATGAAAGATAAACATCTTGTGAATCCAGCCAACACGTCCGATTTTTAAAATGTTTTACAGCGAAAACACAACATATATTTATGTTAGCTAACCACAATAGCCCAACACACAACGCCATTTTTTCACCGCAAAGATAGCTTTCACAAAACCCACAAATAGAGATAAAATTAATCACTAACCTTTGAACAACTTCATCAGATGACAGTCTTATGACATCATGTTATACAATACATTTATGTTTTGTTCGAAAATGTGCATATTTATAGCTACAAATTGTGGTTTTACATTGGCGACATGGTCACAAATGGCTCCAAAACAGCCAGAATAATTACAGAGAGCAACGTGAAATACAGAAATACTCATCATAAAACATTTATGAAAAATACATGTTGTACACATAATTAAAGATAAACATTTTGTGAATACAGCCAACATGTCCGATTTTTAAAATGTTTTACAGCGAAAACACAACAAATATTTATGTTAGCTCACCACAATAGCCCAACACACAACGCCATTTTTTCACCGCAAAGATAGCTTTCACAAAACCCACAAATAGAGATAAAATTAATCACTAACCTTTGAACAACTTCATCAGATGACAGTCTTATGACATCATGTTATACAATACATTTATGTTTTGTGGTTTTATCGTGGTTTTACATTGCCGCCATGGTCACAAATGGCACCAAAATGTCCGGAGAAATTTTAGACAGTCACGTAATCTAACAGAAAAACTCATCATAAACTTTGCTGAAAAATACATGTTGTACATATTATTAAAGATACACTGGTTCTTAATGCAACCGCTGTGTTAGATTTAAAAAAATAACTTTAGTAAAAAGCACAGCATGCAATAATCTGAGACAGCGCTCAGCCATTCTCCGCCATGTTGGAGTCAACATAGCCAACAAAAATACGAAATAACATCATAAATATTCCCTTACCTTTGATGAACTTTCATCAGAATGCAGTGCCAGGAATTCTAGTTCCACAATAAATCGTTGTTTTGTTTTAGAATGTCCATTTCTTCTGTCGAATTAGCAACTTTGGCTAGCATGTGTAGCTCACGTGTCCATGAAGATTTTACGCATGAACGAAAAATTCAAAAAGTGATAATAAAAGTCGAATAAACTGGTCAAACTGTCACACCCTGGCCTTAGTTATCTTTGTTTTCATTATTATTTTAGTTAGGTCAGGGTGTGACATGGGGAAGTTTGTGTGTTTTTTGTATTGTCTAGGGTGTTGTATGGTTTAGGGGGTTAAATAGAGTAGATGGGTTAGTGTTCAGTGTAGGTGTCTAGGAAAGTCTATGGTTGCCTGAATTGGTTCTCAATCAGAGACAGCTGGTTATTGTTGTCTCTGATTGGGAGCCATATTTAAGGCAGCCATAGGCTTTAGCTGTTGGTGGGTAATTGTCTATGTCTATGTCTAGTGTTTGTGTCAGCACTATTTATATGTATAGCTTCACGGTCGTCAGTTTGTTATTTTGTTAGTTTGTGTATAGTTGTTCGTTTCTTGTTTTTTCTCTCTTCTATAATAAAAGAAGATGTCTTTTGCACACGCTGCGCCTTGGTCCTCTCTCTCACCCAAAGACGATCGTGACACAAACTCAGTTGAGAATCCATCTTTAGGATGTTTTTTTCATATATATCCAATAACGTCCCAGACGGAGCATTTCTTCGTGTCTACCTAACGCATTGCAGACAAAGATATGACAAACCCAAGTGCGTAGCCAAATACTGCCAATATGGCTGACCTCTCACTCCAACGACTCTCATCCGGTCCCACAGAAGGCTAGACACTTCATTCCATGTTCTACTGCCTGTTGACATCTAGTGGAAGGCGTATGAAGTGCATACAGATCCATAAATACAAGACAATTGAATAGGCGATGCCTTTCACAGAGACCCATTTCAGAATTTTCACTTCCTGTTTGGAAGTTTGCCTGCCAAATGAGTTCTGTTTTACTCACAGATATAATTCAAACAGTTTTAGAAACTTCAGAGTGTTTTCTATCCAATATTAATAATAATATGCATATCATATGATCTAGGACAGAGTACGAGGCCGTTTAAATTGGGCACAATTTTATCCAGAAGTGAAAAGGGCGCCCCCTATTTCCAAGAGGTTTTTAATAGCAAATCTATTAATGCCAAAATAACATGCAAAATGACGGGCCACCACTGATTCTGTCTAATTTGAGTATAATGAAGTTTGTTTCTTTTGATGTTTTCTGTCCTCAGATACAGAGAGCTGTGAAAGCCTGTTTGCAGATGAGGTCCCAATGAAGAGAAGTGGTTCTCAGTCCTGGTCCTGGGGACTCAAAGGGGTGCACATTTTAGTTTTTGCCTTAGCACTACACAGCTGATGCAAATGATCAACTCATCAAGCTTCAAGTGGTCTTCATGTATGCATTTGTGATGTTATCTTTGGTATGATCCTGCTATGTGTGTTCACATGCATCTATCTATCTATCCAATGTTATCATGATTTGTTATAATATTATATATTACTAATCCACAATGACCTGGTTATGTAAAAGCCTAATAATGACATTATCTTCCATATTTCTGTAGATACCTTCCAACTGGAGATTCCTTCAAAACAACTGCTGACAATTGCCATGTAGGGCACTGCCTCGTGGGGGAATTCAAGTATGTGTGAAAGCTATCTGTGTCCTGCATAACTTCATGATGGACATGAGGACCAGGAGGGGACCTGCAGCTCGCCGCTGTCTGCCATAGGAGAGGTCTGCTGCTCTGCAGGATGTTGCAAGGATGGGGGCCAACAACACAGCACGGGAGGCAATCCGTATGCGGGAGATCTTCACCTCCTACGTCTTCGAAGAGGGTGCTGTTCCCTGGCAACACCATAGACTACACTATGCACAACTCTTTTAAGAGCCACTCACATTGCAATAAGAGTATTCTTCCATTTACTTATCTATGTCAACTACAGTTGTTCAATTACCATTTTCTCTCCCTTGGATTTCTACTTCTCAGGTGAGGGCGCTGTTCAGGATAAGGGGGATGTCTATACAAAAACAACAGGCTCTTTTAAGAGTCACCCATGTTGAAAAAAATGTAGAACAACTAGACACCCTACAACCCAAACCTACAGTACACACTTGTGTATCAATCTGATTGATGGATTGTGTTGTGCAGTAAGCAGGCTCCCTTGTATAACTGTGGCTCCTTCCACCTTCAAAGAATAGGCAAGAGGACCAACCATGGAGAATAATAAGACACTCAATTATTTATATTTATGCATCGAAGCTATTTGTTTGTCCTAGTGTGCCTCGTCTGTTTTTCAGTATAAAGTACTCTGCAGCCACTCCGTGTGGGACACCAGGTGAGGCCACACACAAATATTCCTGTTGAACACGGTGTAACGGTTTTCGTCGTCTGAAGAAGAGTAGTTGGACCAAAGCGCAGCGGGGTAAGTGTTCATGCTTTTTTATTAGAGCAGAACAATATAACAAAAGAACAAGAGAAGAAAATGAAACCGAAACAGTCCTGTAAAGGTGCAAAACACTAAACAGAAAATAACTACCCACAAAAACCATGTGGGAAAAAGCTACCTAAGTATGGTTCTCAATCAGAGACAACGATAGACAACTGCCTCTGATTGAGAACCACACCCGGCCAAACACAAAGAAATACAAAACATAGAAAATGAACATAGAATGCCCACCCAAATCACACCCTGACCAAAACAAAATAGAGACATAAACAGCTCTCTACGGTCAGGGCGTGACACACGGTCTCTTTAACTACCTTATTTTTTCAATATGTCTCTCTCCTTCACTTCATCTCTCTCCCCCCTCTCCCTAAATCTTCTATGTTATATCAGCTGTATCGGTAAACCCCTCCAGCTTGTGAACTGCCTGACACAGAGGGCACAGCATGATCAGAGGTGAAAGGTCACTTGGTCAGGTCAACAAGAAGTATTATTAAAGAGATGTTTACATTGAAATACAGATAGAGCTGTTGTAGTCCCAGAGTTGGTGATTTTAATATTCACATGGAAAAGTCCACAGACCCACTCCAAAAGGCTTTCGGAGCCATCATCGACTCAGTGGGTTTTGTCCAACATGTCTCTGGACCTACTCACTGTCACAGTCATACTCTGGACCTAGTTTTGTCCCATGGAATAAATGTTGTGGATCTTAATGTTTTTCCTCATAATCCTGGACTATCGGACCACCATTTTATTACGTTTGCAATCGCAAAATTCTCAGACAACACAAAGATTCCTTGATGCCCTTCCAGACTCCCTCTGCCTACCCAAGGACGTCAGAGGACAAAAATCAGTTAACCACCTAACTGAGAAACTCTATTTAACCTTGCGCAATACCCTAGATGCAGTTGCACCCCTAAAAACTAAAAACATTTGTCATAAGAAACTAGCTCCCTGGTATACAGAAAATACCCGAGTTCTGAAGCAAGCTTCCAGAAAACTGGAACGGAAATGGCGCCACACCAAACTGGAAGTATTCCGACTAGCTTGGAAAGACAGTACCGTGCAGTATCGATCATCCTATTTTTCCAACTTAATTGAGGAAAATAAGAACAATCCGAAATTTATTTTTGATACTGTCGCAAAGCTAACTAAAAAGCAGCATTCCCCAAGTGAGGATGGCTTTCACTTCAGCAGTAATAAATTCATGAACTTCTTTGAGGAAAAGATCATGATCATTAGAAAGCAAATTACGGACTCCTCTTTAAATCTGCGTATTCCTCCAAAGCTCAGTTGTCCTGAGTCTGCACAACTCTGCCAGGACCTAGGATCAAGAGAGACACTTAAGTGTTTTAGTACTATATCTCTTGACACAATGATGAAAATAATCATGGCCTCTTAACCTTCAAGCTGCATACTGGACCCTATTCCAACTAAACTACTGAAAGAGCTGCTTCCTGTGCTTGGCCCTCCTATGTTGAACATAATAAACGTCTCTCTATCCACCGGATGTGTACCAATCTCACTAAAAGTGGCAGTAATAAAGCCTCTCTTGAAAAAGCCAAACCTTGACCCAGAAAATATTAAAAACTATCGGCCTATATTGAATCTTCCATTCCTCTCAATTTTTTTTGAAAAAGCTGTTGCGCAGCAACTCACTGCCTTCCTGAAGACAAACAAGGTATACGAAATGCTTCAGTCTGCTTTTAGACCCCATCATAGCCCTGAGACTGCACTTGTGAAGGTGGTAAATTACATTTTAATGGCATCAGACCGAGGCTCTGCATCTGTCCTCGTGCTCCTAGACCTTAGTGCTGCTTTTGATACCATCGATCACCACATTCTTTTGGAGAGATTGGAAACCCAAATTGGTCTACACGGACAAGTTCTGGCCTGGTTTAGATCTTATCTGTCGGAAAGATATCAGTTTGTCTCTGTGAATGGTTTGTCCTGTGACAAATCAACTGTACATTTCGGTGTTCCTCAAGGTTCTGTTTTAGGACCACTATTGTTTTCACTATATATTTTACCTCTTGGGGATGTCATTCGAAAACATAATGTTAACTTTCACTGCTATGCGGATGACACACAGCTGTACATTTCAATGAAACATGGTGAAGCCCCAAAATTGCCCTCGCTAGAAGCCTGTGTTTCAGACATAAGGAAGTGGATGGCTGAAAACGTTCTACTGAAAACGTTCTAAAACGTTTCAACTCGGACAAAACAGGGATGCTTGTTCTAGGTCCCAAGAAACAAAGAGATCTTCTGTTGAATCTGACAATTAATCTTGATGGTTGTAAAGTCATCTCAACTAAAACTGTGAAGGACCTCGGCGTTACTCTGGACCCTGATCTCTCTTTTGACGAACATATCAAGACTGTTTCAAGGACAGCTTTTTTCCATCTACGTAACATTGCAAAAATCAGAAACTTTCTGTCCAAAAATGATGCAGAAAAATGAATCCATGCTTTTGTTACTTCTAGGTTAGACTACTGCAATGCTCTACTTTCCGGCTACCCGCATAAAGCACTAAATAAACTTCAGTTAGTGCTAAATACAGCTGCTAGAATCCTGACTAGAACCCAAGAATTTGATCATATTACTCCAGTGCTAGCCTCCCTACACTGGCTTCCTGTTAAGGCAAGGGCTGATTTCAATGTTTTACTGCTAACCTACAAAGCATTACATGGGCTTGCTCCTACCTATGTTTCCGATTTGGTCCTGCCGTACATATCTACACGTACGCTACGGTCACAAGACACAGGCCTCCTAATTGTCCCTAGAATTTCTAAGCAAACAGCTGGAGGCATGGCTTTCTTCTATAGAGCTCCATTTTTATGGAATGGTCTGCCTACCCATGTGAGAGACGCAGACTCGGTCTCAACCTTTAAGTCTTTACTGAAGACTCATCTATTCAGTGGGTCATATGATGGAGTGTAGTCTGGCCCAGGAGTGTGAAGGTGAACGGAAAGGCTCTGGAGCAACGAACCGCCCTTGCTGTCTCTGCTTGGCCGGTTCCCCTCTCTCCACTGGGATTCTCTGCCTCTATCCCTATTACAGGGGCTGAGTCACTGGCTTACTGGTGCTCTTTCATGCCGTCCCTAGGAGGGGTGGGTCACTGACGTGAGTGGGTTGAGTCACTGACGTGATCTTCCTGTCTGGGTTGGCGCCCCCCCCTTGGGTTGTGCCGTGGCGGAGATCTTTGTGGGCTATACTAGGCCTTGTCTCAGGATGGTAAGTTGGTGGTTGAAGTTATCCCTCTAGTGGTGTGGGGGCTGTGCTTTGGCAAAGTGGGTGGGGTTATATCCTTCCTGTTTGGCCCTGTCCGGGGGTATCATCGGATGGGGCCACAGTGTCTCCTGACCCATCCTGTCTCAGCCTCCAGTATTTATGCTGCAGTAGTTTATGTGTCGGGGGCTAGGGTCAGTTTGTTATATCTGGAGTACTTCTCCTGTCTTATCCGGTGTCCTGTGTGAATTTAAGTATGCTCTCTCTAATTCTCTTTTTCTCTCTTTCTTTCTCTCTCTCGGAGGACCTGAGCCCTAGGACCATGCCTCAGGACTACCTGGCATGATGACTCCTTGCTGTCCCCAGTCCACCTGGCCGTGCTGCTGCTCCAGTTTCAACTGTTCTGCCTGCGGCTATGGAACCCTGACCTGTTCACCGGACGTGCTACCTGTCCCAGACCTGCTGTTTTCAACTCTCTAGAGACAGCAGGAGTGATAGAGATACTCTTAATGATCGGCTATGAAAAGCCAACTGACATTTACTCCTGAGGTGCTGACTTGCTGCACTCTCGACAACTACTGTGATTATTATTATTTGACTATACAGCACTTTGAGATATCAGCTGATGTAAGAAGGGATATATAAATAAATTTGATTTGATTTGATTAATGATCCAAGGTCAGTTTTGCATTCACCTCCTGATGATTATGATGACTGACAGTGTTGGGATTAAAATAACACAAGGCTTAATCATGCTCTTTCTCTCATCTGCAGGTACTGTATGTTTTGATGTGAGAGAGGATGCCAACTCCCAGTCCCGTCATTTCCACCTCACCTGCTCTAAGATAACTCACGGGCCTACTGGGTGCCCAAGGCTGGTTAGGAAACACTGCTAGACACTTATGTAATTGTGTTGACCTGAGAGAATATGAAGTTTAGTAGCACTATAATTCATTCATCATATGCTATCTTCCCTGCTCCTCAGTTCTTAACTCTTTCCCTTCGTCTTTTACACTCTCACCTCTCTCCCAAACTTCTTTCTTACTGTGTTTTTATAATGCACACCAGATGTGCATTGAAGTACAGATTGAACTTGCATTTATAATATCATACTACAATTATAATATGTATAATGCATGTATTATGTATTTATAACACTTGGATAATGAACTTCTTTCATTAACTTCTTATGGCTGCAGCCCGAGGCCGCCCACAATATGACAACAGCCACTTCAAGTGCAGGGCGCGAAATTCAAAATATATATATTTTTTTATATTTAACTTTCACACATTAACAAGTCCAATACAGCAAATGAAAGGTACACATCTTGTGAATCCAGCCAACATGTCCGATTTTTAAAATGTTTTACAGCTAAAACAGCACGTATATTTATGTTAGCTCACCACCAAATACAAAAAAGGACAGACATTTTTCACAGCACAGATAGCATGCACAAAGCCAACCTAACTAACCAAGAACCAACCAAACTAACCAAGAAACAACTTCATCAGATGACAGTCTTATAACATGTTATACAATAAATCTATGTTTTGTTCGAAAAATTTGCATATTTCAGGTATAAATCATAGTTTACATTGCAGCTACAATCAGAAATTGCACTGAAAGCAGCCATAATAATTATAGACACCAACGTCAAATACCTAATTACTCATCATAAAACATTTCTGAAAAATACATAGTGTACAGCAAATGAAAGACAGGCATCTTGTGATTCCAGCCAATATTTCCGATTTATTAAGTGTTTTACAGCGAAAACACAATATAGCGTTATATTAGCTTACCACAATAGCCAGAAACACATGCCATTTCCCAGTAGCAAAAGGTTAGCGATCGTAACAAACCAGTAAAAGATATATAATTTTTGACTAACCTTGATATTCTTCATCAGATGACAGTCCTGTAACATCAGGTTATACATACACTTATGTTTTGTTCGAAAATGTGCATATTTAGAGCTGAAATCAGTGGTTATACATTCTGCTAACGTAGCTACTATTTCCCACAACGTTCGGATATTTTTCTGACACTTTTTCTGACACACATATTCTGACCAAATAGCTATTCATAAACATAACTAAAAAATACATGTTGTATAGGAAATGATAGATCCATTAGTTCTTAATGAAATCGCAGTGTTAGAATTCTAAAAAATAACTTCATTACGACATCCAGCTTCGGTATAGCTAGAGTACCCAAAAGTTGGGCGCCGACGACTAGTTCACATGCACGACAGATATATGAAATAGCATCATAAAATGTTTCTTACTTTTGCTGATCTTTCATCAGAATGTTGGACATGGGGTCCTTTGTCAAGAACAATCGTTGTTTGGATTTAGAACGTCCATTTTCCCTCTTGAATTAGCAAGCGCACTAGCCAAGTGGCCGAATCTCTCCATCGTCAACAAAGTCAGAGAACGGAACACGGCAAAACTCCCGAAAAAATTTCAATAATCTGATTAAACTATATTGAAAAAACATACTTTACGATGATATGGTCACATGTATCAAATAAAATCAAAGCCGGAGATAGTAGTCGCCTATAACGGCAGCTAAACAGAAGGCAAATCCAGGTACCGCCTCGCGCTCTCCAGAAAACCGGAAATGGGGGACACGTCATACAAAGAGCTTGTATTCCACTTCAGACCAAGATAAACACTAAATTTCTTCTCTCACCGCCTCTTGACATCCAGGGGAAGGTCTATGAAGTGCATGTATACTAATACGTATCATTCCCATTTATAGGCAGGAAGTAGAACAGAGCCTCGATTTCAGACTTTCCACTTCCTGGTCAGGAAGTTTGTGCCAAATGAGTTCTGTTTGACTCACAGATATAATTCAAACGGTTTTAGAAACTAGAGAGTGTTTTCTATCCAATAGTAATAATAATATGCATATTGTACGAGCAAGAATTGAGTACGAGGCCGTTTGAAATGGGCACCTTTTATCTGGCTACTCAATACTGCCCCTGCAGCCCAAACAGGTTAAAGCTTTTCAAATTCTCTACTGGAATTGGTTCACATTCTCTACTGGTTGAAATTAAGTCTCATTTGATGACATACTACATCTATCCTGTGTCCTCAGATCAGTGCAGATGAAGGAAATTAGATATGGAGATGAACCTGTTTTAGAGTATTTACATGACGCATAGGAAGTGTAGTGTAAGTTTTTTACAATTCTGGTTCTATATATATATTGTAATGAAACAGCAGGGAGCAGGTCTCGAACCCTCGACCTTCTAGCCCGAAGTCCGGCGCGCTATCGACTGTGCAGCAAAAGCATGCTCAAGCGGCAGAGTCGATTTCCGCGCTTATAAACCCAGGGTCGTTACAATATGTATTACAAATCAGCCTTTAATTAGTTAAATAATGTGTTGTAGTTCATTGCAGAGTTACAATGTGTAACCATTGATGTCCCAGGACCAGGATTGGTAAACACTGTTTAATTGTATAATTGTAATACAAACACGCACATACAGTACAGCATCATTTCAAAGAATGTAGTTTGATACTCCTGGTATTGGATATGACTGAAAAAAAATGTCTCACAGACATTCATACCTGAACCGCACCTTTATTTGCCAAGGTAGAGTATATGATCAGTGAATATATTCAATGTACAGGCTACAATGTGGCGAACTCATGCTTGTAAATAACTACATGTATATACGACTTGCATCTTTGGCACAATAATATTATATTCTATTCTATTCAATCCATAGGCTTCATTGATTCTATTCAGACTGTGTTGATGTCAATACAACCGGCTATGATAGCTGAGGTTCATAGCTAGCTAGCTAATATTGACATGATAATAATGACATGTAACAGTCGTGTGTAACAGTTATTTTCTGCAATTCTACTGTTAGACTGATGGATCTTACATGGATGTACCTGTAGTAAGTAGACCTACTGTCAGACTGATGGATCTTACATGGATGCTCCTGTACTAAGTGGACCTGCTGTCTGACTGATGGATCGTACATGGATGTACCTGTGGACCTACTGTCAGGGCTGGTGCTTCTGATGGTCCTGGCATGGTTTCGAGGCCTGTTCAGAAATATGTTCTCATGAATGTGCGGCATCAAAGGACACTTTGATAATGAATAAAGTGGACTTCATACCTTTTATTGGTAAGGTTATCAATACGACTCGGGTTGTGGAAAGCAGAAATGCCAGGTTGAAGGTTATTGTGGAGATGGCAAAATAGATATTGGGGGTAACAGATGTTATTGTTGAAATGGTTGTTGACATGCTGAACAAACCTAAGGGTGGAGTGTTTCAGCATGATATAAATAACGTTAAATGGGGTTGGGGGTTTGGAGGAGGGTGTGGAAGAAGTTAGGGATTTATTTGGTTTAGAATTTGTTCATGGTAGTACAGAATTGGGCAGACCATGATTGATCGTACATTCCAGCACAGTAGGTGGTGGCGTGCACTTAAACGATTGTTTGCGGACCGCCATGATATCATAGAAGAAGAATTATTATTATTATTATTATTATTGTTCATTTGAACCGGGCGTGCGCACTGCGCTGTCACCGCCTGCGAAGCAACACCAACCGGTGCGCGTACTGAAAACAAGATTGATCCTGCCTGGTGATAGGACATATCCCAGCAAAAACATAACATTTTATCGCCTATTTAGATCACAGAACACGGACTTTGAGACAGATCATACATAGAAGGGTGAGTTGAGTTGATTTTATTATCTTGATAAAACGAAGCGGTAATGATGACGATGTGGCTGCAGTTGTTTTGCGCTTCCCGTCTGTCTCAAAATGGCGGAGAGGCAGTTACAGCAACAACAAACGGTTGGGAAATTGATTATTGTAGCTAAATCATGACATTCTATCTTGTTCTGATACATGTATCCAATGTTGTCTCGACGTGTAGTTTTAATCCATGACATTTGGAAACTTGGCTAGCATTCACGTCGAGTTTGTTTACGTGGAACGTTAGCTTACTAAGATTTTAAACTTTAGTAGCTAACATAGCAAGTCAGCATAGCAATTAGCCACGGCTCAGTTGGTTCGACTTTAAATTGTCCGAATGCGGAATGATTGATTGAAATTACAGAACTATAGAATATAGTATTGGTTTATTACTTCTATTAGGTGACAATGTCATGTTTGGTGAGAGGACTTGGGCAAGATAAAATGCTAACGAACCGCTTCAATTTCGGTCTTACTAGCTAACGTAACAAGCTGCATTCGTCAACTAGCTAACTGGCTGGAAGGGCGTATGTTGGTCATTGCTGCAACCTTGGATAGCCAATTCCCTCCATGCTAGATCATGTAGCTACCTACCGGTATGTTGGCTAGTAAACCACCTATTTAAGTATCACCTTTGCTTTACTACCTGCGCCGATATTTAATCTAGCTAAGGTAAGGAGTTGTCTACTTGTGTAAACACTTTTGGAAAATGGCTAACTATTGTAACGTTAATGTTAGACGTTAGCTAACTAGGGCGTTAACGTTAACTAGGTAACGTTAGCGATCTTGCGTGCCATTTGAGTTAAATTAGTAACATCACATTTCTGGTGTTGATTCCTCGAGCATATATACATGTCGATCAAGGCTTAAATGGGCTGAATGTCCAAAATAAATCACATCGTTCGTGTGATGAAACAGCTTGTTTGCCACCAGAATATAAGCTAAACAGGGTGGAGTTTTCGCATTATGGTGTTTATCATGAATAACGTTACACAGAAAGTTGTTTCTGGTTGTCTAGTGGCTACTCTACATCGAACATTCGCTGGGTGTATATCTACATTTCGCTTCAGATATTATAACGTTAAGCTAGCTAACTGGCTAACGTTATATTCACGATTTGTGTTGTCAACAGTTAGCAAGCCAGAAGGGTATTTTCATGAGCCTTTATGGCAAAGACAACGTAGTTTGAGCTAGCTAACGTTAGCTTTCACTGGAGGGGACTCATAGAAAATAAAAGTAACGTTAATGGCGTATTTCTGTAAGCACTAACTCCGCCATGGTTTGTTTGCAGAGGCCAATGTGAAAATGAATGGCGTATAAGGTCTGTGGTAAACGCATGCTTAGATCTTATACATATTGTTCTGAGATGCTCTTAAGCAGCTAATGTCACATTTTGTGAATTTTGAATTATGTAATCAGAACAAGCACATTACGTTTTAGTAATTTAGCAGACGCTCTTATCTACCTGCCGCATGTAAAGGCGTCATAATTCATAAAGGTCATGTTAACTGACTCTTTATTTCACAGAACAAACCATATAAGATCTTCTAAGCCTGTGTTAACCTTAGACCCTATTTTTGGTGTTTATCCCAAAACCCCATTCCCCCATAGGAATGGCTGAATGAACCAGAGGTAATTCATTTCCGTTTTTTAGGACAACAAGCTGGCGAGCTCTATTAGCCGAGTTTGTTTTGCATGGCCCACCCGGTGGGTGGAGATTACCCTTGAGGACCAATTGAATGGTCTAAAATGAATTATTAACTGGGTAGTTTGAGCCCTGGGTGCTGATTGGCTGTCTGCCGTGGTATACCATGGGTATGACACAAATATATTTTTACTGCTCTAATTACATTGGTAACCAGTTTATAATAGCAATAAGGCACCTCAGGGATTTGTGGTATATGGCCTATATACCATGGCTAAGGGCTGTGTCCAGGCACTCCACTATGCGTTGTGCTTAAGAACAGCACTTAGCCGTGGTATATTGGCCATATACCACACCCCCTCGTGCCTTATTGCTTAATTAACTCAGCAAACTTGGGGCACTGGGCCATACAAAACGAACTCTCCCAATGCTGTCTTGACACAGCTGTTTGTGATGTGGGCTGACATTACCTTTGAACCCACTAACAATTCAATGTTGTTTTTTTACCAACCATCAAGGTACATCTGATCTGAATTCTAGGTCATTATTTGCATTTAAGCTAGAAGGCAGCTGTCATCCATGATTTGAGTGAGGGTGGAACGAACAGCGAGCAACAGGACATTAAAAACAACAATTAATGAGCCTGTGCTAAACTTCACTGTTTTTGTCAGTCTGCTATTATTAGTGGGTCTGAAATTGACACGCTTAAAAAAGATGAGCAAACATTATAATTAAAATATTGAGTTATTATATTATTTTATACTAATACAGTTGCTCAGAGAATGAGATTTTGTTTAACTAATACTTTTTTTTCTTCTCAAAGGTAGGGGTCAAAATGATTGACAACTATGTTTTAACACCTTTCAATACCTCACCTTGTGAGGATAATGACACAGAGCCTTTTTCTAAAATGTTTTATGAGTTGGAGAACACATTGGGAGAGAGCAAAGACCATTCCTCCATACAGAATCCTTCCAGATCCTTGATATCATTCATCTGCACTTATGGACTGGCCTCTTCATGTCTGGAGACTGAGATGGCCATTTGCAAAATATTGATTTTGTGGCCAATTAACAATTTCTTTGTGGATTTTGATGTGTGCTTGGGGTTGTTGTCTTGCTGGAAGATCCACTTGTGTCCAAGTTTCAGCCACCTGGCAGAGGCAAACGTGTATGTATATATATCGTTTTTTTGTGTGTCTTTGTACTTGGTAAAGTTCATGATGCCATTGACCTTAACAAGGGCCCCAGGACCAGTGGAAGCAAAATAGCCCCATAACATAGTTCCACCACCATGTTTTACAGTAGGTATTAGTGATGGGGGCAAAAATTGATAGTTACATATCAGGTAGTGATGTTAATCGTTTAGCTGCTGGAAATGCATTTAACCGGTCATGCTTATCAGGCTATAAGTTCATTTGAGTAATTTAGTGGAATTAAATTGGCGCAGCATACAAAACCTAGTTTGAGGAGCTGAATGGCCTATCACCTGTCAGTCAGTGCGAGAGCAACTCCTCAAAAAGCTGGTAGTGGAGTGAAATGTGCTTTTATAAGCCCAGTCATTGTGCAACAAATAATTTAAAATTAAATTGCATGCTAATAACTGTTTTGATGCCCACCATTTTAAAATAGCTAATATTTTTATTTCACCATTCAACTCCATCTTCTATAGTATCAGCGTGTCACCCACCACTTTACAATGTGAGGTTGAGGCAGTATAATTGTACTTCAAATAATGAGGAATGTCTTACCTGGCTTCAAAATAGCCTAGCCAAAATCCAACCATAGAAATGTGGAGGCAATTCTTTATAAAGACTACCTCATGTCATTAACCAGCATTTCTCTCCTATTCTATTGGTTTTCATAACTTTATTTCGTTGTCCAGAACCCAAAGGCACAATCCTAGTCATATTAGCAACCCATATTAGTTGTTGCTGTTATATTCCCTCGCTTTCTAAGTTTCTAACATAAATGTTTGTCTCGGTCAGATTAGGGCTGGGTGATATGGCCAAAATATATCATATATGGTATTTTTCAAATCTTTGACGATATTACGGTATTTTATGTTTTTGATTAATAGAAGTTCAACATTTGCTTTATGAGTAGTGTGTGACCCTAGGGTGGCAACACATATATTCTAAATTATTTATACTTTTCAGTTCAACTTCAACCTAAAACAATTTCCATCCATTTCTGCATTTCCTGCACTCATTTGAGATCTTTTCCAGACTTCCACGATGTGGGCAAAAATATTAGGCCTTATTTTTAACCATATGTTGCAATTGCGATTTAGATCAAAACACTTGAGTGAACTTCTGGAATCATGGAAATAGAATGTTTATTATAATTCTATAGTTATAATATAAATAATAGTGTGCACTTTGAATAGTGTTGTTTGACATGACAACGAATGAAAATGCCATGGACGTGTTATTGTGACAGGTTAGGAACCAATATGATGTTCAGTGTTTCCTAGGGGACCCTATAATTTTTGGCTACATTAAATCTTTATTCATATAGCCAACATATTCATGCTTCGCATATTCCTATTTGATTTAGAAGATACTGTTGCACAAAAAAACATGCTGATTTTAAGCCTCCACCAGTACTGGTATCGGGCTGTATTAGCTAGATACCTTTGCTCTGACTCAGTACTTTTATCTAGTTAGCTAGCCAGCTAACTAGCGATTAGCATTAGTGGCTAACATAATTTAGCTTAACTTGCTAAGAGAATACAAACTAGCTGTTTGCAGATGTAAGAATGACAAACTAATATTGCTATTATAGAACACTTTTGGATTTATATTAACATCAAAGTGGAAGCAACATCGTTGTCATCAACATTGTTGCATGTGCTGCATTGACCATGCAGACTGAACGAAAGTGTCTCGTGGTCAAGCAACAAATGCGCTCGTTGAGTGACAGGGACTAGGGAGAGCGAGAGAGAGGACTCAAGTAGCGGAGTAAACTATAAAAATGGACGTTACACACGGCGTATCACATTTAACAATCCAAAACATTCAAATGCCGTTATAGAAGGTAAAGTAAAAACCCAAACCCGTCCGTGCCTAAATACCGCTATATAGTAGAATACGGCATACCGCCCAGCCCCATGTCAGTGTTTTCCCACAAATTGCATTTTGGTAAATGTTTAAACATGTTTATTTAGCTGCTTCATTACAGCAGTTGCATATTCAATAATGGGTTATAGACTTTTTACTGTAAGACAATGGGTGTGCTATTGTTGCATGCTTTCACTAAGCGCTTAATGAAAAATGTCAGTTCCTTGTACAAGCATGTATAGTATTTTCTGTTGGTCACGTCATTTTGTTTGGACATTTTTTAACAATTTGTGACCGGTGAATGAGGGTCGGTGAGTCGGCAGCAAAATTGCCCGAAATGTGCATCCCTAATATCGGGATATTATTTTTGGCGATGTGGCGACAATATCGCGTTCAAAATGTTGAGTTAGTTGGCTGTGCCTGCAACAAAGCTCCAGTGTTGTTATCGTAGCTTGTTCTCAGTATTTTTAAATAGGGAGCCAATTTGTTTTCAGCACATATTTCCATGACTGATCAATACTCGTTTTCTCATGACTCTCATTTCCCTCTGCAGAAGACATGATGAGCAATATGTTTGGAACATCGAAACTAGGGCTGCATGATTAATGCAATTCAGATCGAAATTGTGATATTGGTATGTTGAATATCCGTATCGCAAGAGGCTGCGATTTTCTCCTTTCTTTGACGATCTGTTAAAACAACTAGACTCCGGTACCTCCTCCAATGAGACGATCTAGACTGTTCATTCACTCTCTGCTTGGAATGCACATGCAGACCAATCACAAGCTTCCCCGCTTAGAGCACGCAGTTAGGTGCTGGTGGGCGGGGAGAGAAAGTGCTTTACCAAAGACGGTACAATATGAGGTTTAGAAACTCTGTGGCTTTACCTTTAACTCTGTGTGTTGGAAACATGAGTGCTGTTAGTATTAACGACAGTGTCGTATATGGTGCCAAATAAGGGCGCCTCTTCAGTAGTATGGCAGTATTTTGGCACCAGGCAAACCAATGACAACCAAATGCAAGTTGTGTTAATAAAAGTACCTCAGATTTGTGGCGACTACAAGAGGCAACACAACAAATTGATTCAATCATTTGAAGAATGGTGGTGAAAAAACCCAGCAGCAAAGCCCCTCAGCCACAACCAGCCATCTACGTCAAACAGGCATTGATTGCCGATGTGTTTTCAAGTATAATGCCCTACCTAAAACATCCCGCAGACACATCAGAGGCTATCACCTATCACATAGCCAAATACATGGTTCCTATTTACAGTTGCAAAGACAGCTTCAAGAATATGATAAACAAGCTGGACAGGAGATTCAATATTCCATCATATTTCTCCCAAGTCGCCATCCCAGCACTATAACAAAATTAAGGGAGAAGTTTAAACATGTCGCGTTGAATGACTGGACCAGACTCCAATGTTTTGAACACAGGCTACACCTTGTAATCGGTAGGCTACGTGTTACATGTTTTTAAGGCATTTTGATATTACATTTTAATGATTGAGCCTACTTATGCATCATTACACAATCATAAGGCTATGGCTGCCTGAATAAATAAATAATTAACTTTAAGTTATTTAAGAACTCATAATGGTAAAATAGTAAATAGGAACTCTTTATTCATTAATAAGTGCTGTGCTTATACCACACTATATTATTAGCGTCCTCCATTTGCTATTCAAGTGCATAGATTACGTACTTTTTCCCGCTGCCCCTGTTTGGAGACAGCTGCATCAAAACAAATGTCACACATATATATATATATATATATTATTATTATTTAGTATATGTAAAGACGAGATTAAATCAAGAATAGTCTGATGGGTGACAATATTAGCCTATGTTATCACTTGTGGATGATGCCCAGCATAAGAAACAAGGACTTTTTTGTGACTTTTTCAACTCATAGTCGCACACCTCATGTAGCCTGGCCCGTATGTTTTGATAAGGTTTTGTATCGCAATTTAAGTGGCCAAATAACTTCTTTAAAACGAAGCCCATTAATCCGCTTTACAAGGGTTGTAGAGCTTAATTAGCATACATAAGCAGCGCGTGAGTTTCACGTTTGGGGAAGATAATTTTCACCGTAAAAATTCACCTTTATAATAAAAGCATTACATGCATAATCGCATTTCGGTCACTTTTGATAATGGTGTTTTCTTACTAATGGAACATTCACTCTTATAGCTTACTGCCATGTGCGCATTGCTGTGCTTATAATGTGAGGAAATAGCCTAATAGTTTAACAACATTTTAAGCTAAATGTTCTGATCTGTTGCGTGAGCCACAATGCGTATTTTTTTTTATTTTGATGCTAGTATTTGTATTAATTTGGCATCTATCGCATCCCACAACTGTCCCAGACTATGTGTGGAATATTATTTTTTAGCATAGAATAGTTAAACTTTTGTACTATGGGGGATAGTAGATTGACATAGGCTAGCGCTTTTGCTGTTTGTTAGTTGTTTGCTGATGAAAAGTAAATGTGGACAGTTCTTCCAATATCTTCAATATGCATCTCGGAATTGGATAAGGGTGCGTCCCCAATGTGTCTGGCTTCATTTGTAGCCTGTGAGAAAGAGTCGATCAGGTGATTGAGAGCTTTTTGAGTGAGAGATGCTTTGACGCTTGCAGCGCTCGGAGAAGGGCACAACGCAGCACTCCGGGCCAAGGGCACAATTGCCACTGGAGGCAAAAGGCATGGATTGTTTTAGGGTGCATTACTGCCACACAGAGGGGATGCCGCCATGAAATTTGAGGCATTATCAAGTGCTTGTCAAATTGTGAATGAGAAACTGATAAAGTGTGTACGCCCTGCACACAAAAATAAATAAAGCAGAGCTCATGCCTTTCAAGCTACTTTTTTCAAATCATCATTAGTTGCATCATGCAGCCGTACAATGTATTAAAAATCAAAACATGTAGAACAACTAAAGTTACATTAATAACTCTAAATTGAGCATGTAGGAGTACCTATTTCTTTGTTAACCGCTCAACACAGAATAGCCGCATGTGCGCACTCCCTCAAAGCGTTTGGAGAAAATATTTATATATTATTCAGCTTTGTTCAATTGTATTCTTCATACTATAAAATAATGTTACAGAATTCGAAGGAAATCTTATCTGCTAAATGTGTAGCCCACAGCCATTTGGCATAGCCAGATAAGGGGCGGCAGAGCCTAGTGGTTAGAGCGTTTAACCAGTAACGGATCAAATCCCCGAGCTGACAAGTTAAAAATCTGTCGTTCTTAACTGACTTGCCTAGTTAAATAATGTGTATATATATATTTTTTTACTCAGACTATGCTATTCTGTTCTTCTGAAATAGACTACATTTTCTTCATATCATGTTTCTTTAGACCTGTCTAAAATAACTAAATGGATTTATTGTGAAGGTGTAGGCTATATTACATGGATTTATTAGACTTTTTAAAAAGTTCCAAAGGTCTGCATCAGTGGCTTGTAGGCTATACGTTGAAGCCAGGAGATGCTAAATGTGTTTATGTTCATTAACGGTCAATTACCGTGAGACCGACCCAGTTATTTGCTTGACAATCACCATCTGAGGAAATGATCACCACATCCCTAAACGGTACACAATTTGAGCGAGTTCCTTCCTACAAATATCCTGGTATTTGGCTTGATACCAAACTGTAATTTAAAGAACATGTCACTGAGCTGAAGAAGTTGAAGTTCAAGGTTCAAGCATGTCTGAATTTTCTTAATAGGAAATAAATTGTCAAGGCCACTTTTCTGTCTATTTTAGATTATGGGGATATTATCTACACTACATACACAAAAGTATGAGGACACCCCTTCAAATTACTGAATTCTGCTATTTCAGCCACACCCTTTCCTGTCAGGTGTATAAAATCAAGCACACAGCCATGCAATCTCCTTAGACAAACATTGGCAGTAGAATGACCTTACTGGGGAGTTCATTGACTTTCAACATGGCATCGTCAAATCAGGTTTTATTTGTCTCATGCATCGAATACCACAGGTGTAGACCTTACTGTCATAGGATGCCACCTTTCCAACAAGTCACTTTGTTAAATGTATGCACTGCTAGAGCTGCCCCAGTCAAGTGCAAGTACTGTTATTGCTCTAGGAGCAAGAACGGCTCAGCCTCAAAGTGGTAGGCCACACAAGCTCACAGAACGGGACCGCTGATTGCTGAAGCTCGCAGCGCGTTAAAAATCGTCTGTCCTAGGCTGCAACACTCAATACCAAGTTCATAACTGCGTCTGGAAGTTACGTCAGTACAATAACTGTTCGTCAGGAGCTTCATGAAATGGGTTTCCATGGCCGACCAGCCGCACACAAGCCTAAGATCACCATGCGCAACGCCAAGCGTCGGCTGGAGTGGTGTAAAGCTCACTGCCATTGGACTCTGGAGCAGTGGAAACGTATTCTCTGGAGTGATGAATCACGCTTCCACATCTGGCAGTCCGATGGACGAATATGGGTTTGGCTGATGCCAGGAGAATGCTACCTGCCCCAATGCATAGTCCCAACTGAAGTTTTGTGAAGGAGGAATAATGGTCTGGGGCTGTTTTTGATGGTTTGGGTTAGGCACCTTAGCTCCAGTGAAGGGAAATCTTAACGCTGTGCTTCCAACTTTGTGGCAACAGTTTGGGGAAGGCCGTTTCCTGTTTCTGCATGACAATGCCCCCATGCACAAAGCAAGGTCCATACAAAAATGGTTTGTCAAGATCGGTGTGAAAGAACTTGACTAGCATGCACAGAGCCCTGACCTCAACCCTATTGAACACCTCACCGACTGCAAGCCAGGCCTATTTTCCCAACATCAGTGCCCGACTTTACTAATGCTCTTGTGGCTGAATGGAAGCAAGTCCCCGCAGCAATGTTCCAACATCTAGTGGAACGCCTTCCCTGAAGAGTGGAGGCTGTTATAGCAGCAAAGAGGGGACCAACTCCATATTAAGGCCCATGATTTTAGAATGAGATGTGTATCTGACGCGAGTTACATTCCTTACCAAAAGACAACCGTTTAATCCCAAATTCTAAATCCAATGGTTGATTTGAAGTAGTAAAATGTGTTCCAACGAGCTGCAGTTTTGAAATAATTTCTTTGTCTATTTTCCGCTTAGGCTACTTTGCGAACTGCTAGTGCCATTCGGATTTGGTCAGCCTAGGCCAGTACACGAACAGTCAAATGCCCATCCCTTTGTGTGTGGCCTAAATGTTGTCCAGTAATACTACCCCTAGCTCCTCTCTAAGAACCCGGTTGTCTATAGGGGCCTTGTGTGTCTGTGACTCTCTGGATGGTTTGGAGAGTTAGTCTCCTAGCTAAGTCTACTGTGGTATTACTTACTGTACGGTCTGGCTGTTGTGTATGATGTAGTTCACAGATTGAGAGAATGAGAGCTGGACAGGAGACAAGTAACTGACCTACCTTGAGATCTGTGGCGCATGCTACATGAACTTTTGGCGCAAAACTGAATGTTTGACTGGACAGTGACTGGACTGCATTAGATACTGATACAGTTCCTTCAGAAAGTATTCACACCACCCTTGATTTTTCCAAATTTAGTTGTTACAAAGTGGGATTAAAATGGATTTAATTGTATTTTTTTTATCAGCGATCTACACAATACTCCAATGTAAAAAAATAAATAAATAAAAATGTTTTAAATATGTCCACAGTTTCGGCCCCCCCTTCGGTTCTCTGGCAGGCTATTCCAGAGGCTGTGGGCATAATAACTAAATCATCTCACACTTTTTCTTTTTTTTGTTACATTTGTGCCCAGGTGTGGATAAAAACACTGGTGGGCTAGCACTGCTAGTGTTAGCCTGCTCTGTTTTCACAATGGCTAGCAGCTAACTGCTACTTAACAGGAATCCTGGACACACACTTGCAGTTCCAGCCATAAAGTCTCACCGTGTTGCAGAATCCGTACCAATACAAACTTTACCTATGATTAAAAATGCTGTTCATTGACTACAGCTCGGCATTTAACACCATACCCTGGGTCTCGACCTCGCCCTGTCCAACTGAGTCCTGGACTTTCTGATGGGCCGCCCCCAGGTGGTGAGGGTAGGAAACAACATCTCCACCCCGCTGATCATCAACACTGGGGCCCCACAAGGGTGCGTTCTCAGCCCTCTCCTGTACTCCCTGTTCACCCATGACTGCGTGGCCATGCACGCCTCCAACTCAATCATCAAGTTTGCAGACGACACTACAGTGTTAGGCATGATTACCAACAACGACGAGACGGCCTACAAGGAGGAAGTGAGGGACCTCGGAGTGTGGTGTCAGGAAAATAACCTCACACTCAACGTCAACAAAACAAAGGAGATGATCGTGGACTTCAGGAAACAGCAGAGGGAGCACCCCCCCTATTCACATCGAGGGGACAGTAGTGGTGGAAAGTTTTAAGTTCCTCGGCGTACACATCACGGACAAACTGAAATGGTCCACCCACACAGACAGCGTGGTGAACAGCGCCTTCTCTTCAACCTCAGGAGGCTGAAGAAATTTGGCTTGTCACAAAAAACACTCACAAACTTTTACAGATGCACAATCGAGAGCATCCTGTCGGGCTGTATTACCACCTGGTACGGCAACTCCTCCTCCCACAACCGAGAGGCTCTCTAGAGGGTAGTGAGGTCTGCACAACGCATTACGCAAACTACCTGCCCTCCAGGACACCTACACCACCCGATGTCACAGGACGGCCAAAAAGATCATCAAGGACAACAATTACCCGAGACACTCCTGTTCACCCTGCTATCATCCAGAAGGCGAGGTCAGTACAGGTGCATCAAAGATGGGACAGAGAGACTGAAAAACAGCTATCTCAAGGCCATCAGACTGTTAAACAGCCATCACTAACATTGAGTGGCTGCTGCCAACAGACTCAAATCTCGAGCCACTTTAATAATTAATTATTGGATGTAAAAAATTTATCACTAGTCACTTTAAAAACAATGCCACTTTATATAATGATTACATACCCTACATTACTCATCTCATACGTACAGTTGAAGTCGGAAGTTTACATACACTTAGGTTGGAGTCATTCAAACTTGTTTTTCAACCACTCCACAAATGTCTTGTTAAGAAACTATAGTTTTGGCAAGTCGGTTAGGACATCTACTTTGTGCATGACACAAGTAATTTTTCAAACAATTGTTTACAGACAGATTATTTCACTTATAATTCACTGTATCACAATTCCAGTGCGACAGAAGTTTACATACACTAAGTTGACTGTGCCTTTAAACAGCTTGGAATATTCCAGAAAATGATGTCTTGGTTTAGAAGCTTAATTGACATCATTTGAGTCAATTGGAGGTGTACCTGTGGATGTATTTCAAGGCCTACCTTCAAACTCAGTGCCTCTTTGCTTGACATCATGGGAAAATCAAAAGAAATCAGCCAAGACATCAGAAAAAAATTGTAGACCTCCACAAGTCTGGTTCATTCTTGGGAGCAATTTCCAAACGCCTGATGGTACCATGTTCATCTGTACAAACAATAGTACGCAAGTATAAACACCATGGGACTACGCAACCGTCATACCGCTCAGGAAGGAGACGCGTTCTGTCTCCTGGAGATGAACGTACTTTGGTGCAAAAAGTGCAAATCAATCCCAGAACAACAGCGAAGGACCTTGTGAAGATGCTGGAGGAAACTGGTACAAAAGTATCTATATCCACAGTAAAACGAGTCCTATATCGACAGAACTGAAAGGCCGCTCAGCAAGGAAGAAGCCACTGCACCAAAACCGCCATAAGAAAACCAGACTACGGTTTGCAACTGCACATGGGGACAAAGATTGTACTTTTTGGAGAAATGTCCTCTGGTCTGATGAAACAAATAGAAATGTTTGGCCATAATGACCATCGTTATGTTTGGAGGAAAAAGGGGGAGGCTTGCAAGCCGACGAACACCAACCCAACCGTGAAGCATGGGGGTGGCAGCATCATGTTGTGGGGGTGCTTTGCTGCAGGAGGGACTGGTGCACTTCACAAAATAGAAAGCATCATGAGGAAGAAAAATGTGGATATATTGAAGCAACATCTCAAGACATCCGTCAGGAAGTTAAAGCTTGGTTGCAAATGGGTCTTCCAAATGGACAATTACACCAAGCATACTTCCAAGGTTGTGACAAAATGGCTTAAGGACAACGAAGTCAAGGTATTGGAGTGGCCATCACAAAGCCCTGACCTCAAGCCTGTAGAAAATGTGTGGGCAGAATTGAAAAAGCGTGTGCAAGCAAGGAGGTCTACAAGCCTGACTAAGTTATGCTAGTTCTTTCAGGAGGAATGGGCCAACGTTCAGCCAACTTATTGTGGGAAGCTTGTGGAAGGCTACCCGAAAAGTTTGACCTAAGTTAAACAATTTAAAGGCAATGCTACCAAATACTAATTGAGTGTATGTAAACTTCTGACCCACTGGGAATGTGATGAAATAAATAAAAGCTGAAATAAATCATTCTCTCTACTATTATTCTGACATTTCACGTTCTTAAAATAAAGTGGTGATCCTAACTCACCTAAGACTGGGAATTTTTACTCCGATTAAATGTCAGGAATTGTGGAAAACTGAGTTTAAATGTATTTGGCTAAGGTGTATGTAAACTTCCGACATCAACTGTAAACTCAGCAAAAAAATAAACATCCTCTCACTGTCAACTGCGTTTATTTTCAGCAAACTTAACGTGTAAATATTTGTATGAACATAAGATTCAACAACTGAGACATAAACTGAACATGTTCCACAGACATGTGACTAACAGAAATTGAATAATGTGTACCAAAACATAGGGGGTGTCAAAATCAAAAGTAACAGTCAGTATCTGGTGTGGCCACCAGCTGCATTAAGTACTGCAGTGCATCTTCTCCTCATGGACTGCACCAGATTTGCCAGTTCTTGCTGTGAGATGTTACCCCACTCTTCCACCAAGGCACCTGCAAGTTCCCGGACATTTTGGGGGGATAGGCCCTAGCCCTCACCCTCCGATCCAACAGGTCCTAGATGTGCTCAATGGGATTGAGATCCGGGCTCTTTGCTGGCCATGGCAGAACACTGACATTCCTATCTTGCAGGAAATCACGCACGAACGAGCAGTATGGCTGGTGGCATTGTCATGCTGGAGGGTCATGTCAGGATGAGCCTGCAGGAAGGGTACCACATGAGGGAGGAGGGTGTCTTCCCTGTAATGCACAGTGTTGAGATGCCTGCAATGACAACAAGCTCAGTCCGATGATGCTGTGACACACCGCCCCAGACCATGACGGACCCTCCACCTCCAACTCGATCCCATTCCAGAGTACAGGCCTCGGTGTAACGCTCATTCCTTCGACGATAAACGCGAATACGACCATCACCCCTGGTGAGACAAAACCGCGACTCGTTCAGTGAAGAGCACTTTTTGCCAGCCCTGTCTGGTTCAGCGACGGTGGGTTTGTGCCCATAGGCGACGTTGTTGCCGGTGATGTCTGGTGAGGACCTGCCTTACAACAGGCCTACACGCCCTCAGTCCAGCCTCTCTCAGCCTATTGCGGACAGTCTGAGCACTGATGGAGGGATTTTGTGTTCCTAGTGTAACTCGGGCAGTTGTTGCCATCCTGTACCTGTCCCGCAAGTGTGATGTTCGGATGTACCAATCCTGTGCAGGTTTTTGTTACACGTGGTCTACCACTGCAAGGACGATCAGCTTTCCGTCCTATCTCCCTGTAGCGCTGTCTTGGGCGTCTCACAGTACAGACATTTCTTGCAATTTATTGACCTAGCCACATCTGCAGTCCTCATGCCTAATGTATGTTTATGCAGATGAGCAGGGACCCTGGGCATCTTTCTTTTGGTGTTTTTCAGAGTCAGTTGAAAGGCCTCTTTAGTGTCCTAATTTTCAGAACTGTGACCGTAGTTGCCTACCGTCTGTTAGTGTCTTAACAACCGTTCCACAGGTGCATATTCATTAATTGTTTATGGTTCATTGAACAAACATGGGAAACAGTGTTTAAACCCTTTACAATGAAGATCTGTGAAGTTATTTGGATTTTTATGAATTATCTTTGAAAGACAGGGTCTTGAAAAAGGGACGTTTCTTTTTTTGCTGAGTTTATATAGCACTATTAGCCTAAACCTGTTCCACACCTGTCAGTCCAGACTGAGAGGAGCAGGTGAGCCTTGCCATTAGGCAGAATGGCAGATATCAGTCATTGTTTGTGTACCATGTTCATTTCTTATCTGTAATTGTTTTCCGTCAACAACCAGTACATTTTTGTCTCTCTTCCACTCTCCCTCTACCTCTGCTTTGCTTTTCTCCCCCGTGTTTTCTGGCTGCCTCTCTCTCGCTCTCTCGCTCTCTCTGTCTTTTGTGGAATACCAGTTATAGTTTCTGAGGGTTGAAGTCTGAACGACTGACCGAGGGACCTGAGAACCCCCCTACACCATCTCACCCTGTCTCACCCGCCTCCCCCAGAGGGAGAGAGCAGCCACTACAGCCAACATGGTGCTGTCACAGAGACAAAGAGACGAACTGTAAGTACACACACACACACTAGTGATATGGGGGGGCGGGGATCGATAGTTACATATCGCAATATTATTTTGGACGATATTACATTGATACTTTGACTCAAAGTATCGATTTGTAATGCTAGGTAGCATTAGCTAGCGATAGCTGGCTGTACATTTGCCAAAACGGCGATATTTTTCATCCTATGGTTTGTTCTAAATCTTTTTAAACAGTGCGGCAACATGTTTTCCGCACCTATTTCCTTGATTGCTCAAAACAAATTTTGTCATGCTCTTTTTTTCTTTCTCTCTGCAGCAGGAATATAGTGAGCAATATGTTTGGAACATCAGATTGCAATAAAATCTCAAATCGCAATACATATCGTATACACGTCATTTTGTGAGGTCCCTGGCAATTCCCACCTCCATTTTTTTTGGGGTGTGTGTTCGGATGTTTTCACACTTGGTCCCTTTCAGACAATGTTTTTAACTTTGTGCGTTTTGCTTAATTTTTTTGTGCAGTTTGAACACTCCAAAGGATCTCAGACCCCTCAAAAGTGCCCCCGACGTGAACCAAACAGAGGTTTTTTGAGTTCTCTCTTTTGTGGCACCAATGTGAGGGTTTATGGCAGGGTAAACGGTGTTGCAGTACTCTAGTGGGTGGTGTGGGAATTATGACATGCGAGCTTGGGGAGCTTTGCATTAACATTGTCCTAAAAAAGGGAACCGGGGGTGGTCTCGGTTTGCTTCAGGGGCTCTTTTGAGGGGGTTTGAGTTCACAAAAATTAGCTGAAAGAGAACACGTGTGAAAACACCCTTAGATGGGCATTTGAACTTTTTTCCCTATTTAAATAATATCATTATTTTTGGGGGGATATCCGGATAGTTGAAATTCAAAAATATTTGCTTTAGTCTCTTGACCAATCAGAATGACGCTTAAAAAGGCCACAACAGCAAACAATGCACACTTATTTTTAGGGTAATATTCTGGTAGTTTTGGGGTAACAGTAGCCTACGCTAAAAACAGTGAAAAATATTAAAATGTATTTTCTTGTAAAACCAGGGGAGAATGACAGCCCCCTCTCCTTGAAGCCATGAAGGTTAATGTCAACTGCAGGCTGCAGGGAACTGCAGGCTGTTTTCAGGAATCTGTATCCCAGAGCTCTACGCTGACCCTTTTTTGCAAGGTGTGCGAAGTTAAAAAATGTAGGCGCACGCAAAGAAATTTAGGCACACAGTGAAAAATATTTGATCAGGATCGAGGGAAAGATGAACTGAGCAAAGTCCTTGATGAAAACCTTATCAGGACCTCAGACTGGGGGTCAAGGTTCACCTTCCAACAAGAGAACGACCCTAAGCACACAGCCAAGACAACGCAGGAGTGGCTTCGGGACAAGTCTCTGAATGTCCTTGAGTGGCCCAGCCAGAGCCCGGGATTGAACCCGATCGAACATCTCTGGAGAGACCTGAAAATAGCTGTGCAGCAACGCTCCCCATCCAACCTGACAGAGCCCGAGAGGATTTGCAGAGAAGAATGGGAGATACTCTCCAAATACAGGTGTACCAAGCTTGTAGCGTTATACCCAAGAAGACTCGAGGCTGTAACCGATGTCAAAGGTCCTTCAACAAAGTACTGAGTAAAGGGTCTGAATACTTATGTGAATGTGACACACACACCACATTCTCTCTGAAAGAATTGTGCGCACACACTCTCACTCTCCCTCTCTCCGACACGCACACATATTACAATTATCCAACAGCCATTTGAGGAGTGCTGAGGATGTCAGAGATTTTTTGTTGCTGCTCATAGAAAATGTAGCCCTCATCAGAGAATGGAACCAGGCTGCCACTCAGACATACAACTCTGTGTGTGCGCATGCGGTTTTGGTCGCGTTGGTCGATCTGCTTCTCCTGAGTGTCGCCATGTTTCCTTGACAACCATAAACACACCATCTGTGATTCAATTCTCGGTGTGGTTTTCCTAGAGGAAACATATCACTGGACATCACACTCCAGCACACACACCCACTTTCACTGCAGCACAGCTTCTGCCAGACAGACAGGGTGTGGTCTCTTTCTGTCTTAAGGTGGAACTGAGGTTTCTCTTAAGGTGGAACTGCTGATGTCACTGTTGTCATTCAAGGATACATTTAGCAATAAGTCATCACAGAAAACACTGACTCAATAAAACATGCTCGGTTGAAACTGGAATGGTGGACTAACTCAATGTACGTTACAGATAGTTTTTGTAGGTTACATACCTTTTTATGAAGACTTTGAAAACCTTGCAATATTATGTGTGTGTTAGCACCTTACACTCTTGGAAATTGGCCTAATATGGAAGAACTTTAAAAAGCATATGCATGACCATGGCAGTAATTAAAAGAACGCTTTTACAAGGGTTTGAGTGAGAGGTCTAGCTGGTGTCTCCAAGTGGCCACACACCCCTCCAAACTGTGCACAGTTCCTAAGTCATTTCAATGCACTTTTGACTCAAGGAAAGAGGTGCTTTCTTTTAGCTCTCCTAGCTTTGCCGTTGAGGAACTGAAGCAAGCACACTTGCAGTTTTTTTGTTTGGAATACCGCCCTGCGTCCACACCCCAACACAATTACTGTTGTTTACGCAATCCCCAAAAGTTCCTTTTATAAATCCCAATCTGGGTCAGGTGTGCGCGTAACTTGAATCCAACATGGGTTGTTAAAAAAATCGGATTTTAGTGTTCGGCTTTCAGAAGGTACTTCAGACAAACGGATTGTAATTTTGGTGCGCATAGAATGCAATCATGAGTGCTTTCAAGTGCTTGTTCCACAGCAGATGTTCTTCACAATATGACAAACAGGCTCATTCTGTTCAGGACAACCCAGGATGTCACGCATGTTATCCTTGTAACTGTGGATCAAACATGGCAGTCATAAATATTTGATAATGAAAATGTGTAGTGCACATTTGGACTCAAGGGTGTGTGGTTTGCTTCTGTGACATCAAAGCAGTGTTACAATACTCAATTTTTCCTTCACTCAGACAACAAATGTGCAAAAGTAGCCCAATTAGCGAGAGGGATGGAGGCATTTTGTCACGTGTGTTGCTCAACTTTATAATGGCTGTCAGTCAAAACGTATACAGTGCCGTGAAGCGGAGAACCTGAGCCCTGACGTTATGTATAGCATGTGTCTGTACAGCCACTGCATTCCAATTTAGGCGCGTATAAAGGACAATCTGCCATTTAACACGTTTACGGGATGATGGGCTGTGAGTGGAAAGGACTACCAGATCTGTTTTCTCTTCCTCTCTCTCTCTCTCTCTCTGTGTGTGTTAGAAACCGAGCAATAGCAGACTACCTACGCTCCAATGGCTATGAGGAAGCCTACTCCACCTTCAAGAAAGAGGCTGAATTAGATATGGTAAGAGCACACACACACACACTAACTAACCAACACTAACCTATTCTTTTATTTCCTCACAACAATTTTAAACCTCGGTCATTCTCTCATATTTCCATTTCTGTCTCCCCTCCCTCTCTTCCACAGAATGAGGAGTTAGATAAGAAGTACGCTGGTCTTTTGGAAAAGAAATGGACCTCTGTCATCAGATTACAGAAGAAGGTGATTGTTGACGTCACGTTTGTGGCGTTATGGTAGTTGATGTGTATGTCAGTTGACTGTGACTGTTGTATGTGTGAACAGTGCATTCGGAAAGTATTCAGACTAGGGATACACTGATATAAAATTTTTGGCCGATACCGATATTTGATATTTTCCTTGCCAAAAAAACAGATACCGATAACTGATATTTAACAGTTTAGCTACCTTTTTTAAGCATTCTAGTTAAGTTAAATAGTTGAAACACACACCAAAAAGTTATTTTGTTGGCATTTACGTATGTCCCCATTACCAGTAAAACATAATCAAAACCTATTTCTTTAATTTACTTGCTGTGCTGTTTTGTTGTTCATTTGTTCAGTTGTTTAATTCTCAACCAGGATTTCATCATACATGTCAAGCAGTGAAGATTCAGCTCTGTCTGTCAGTGGCCTCTTCCTCGGTGCACACTGTCACTGTGTCCGTTTCCATCTTGTCCAGCTGTGTCTAACATTTCACGTAAAAACCCTTTTTCTTGTCTGCATTGAAGTAGCGGCCCTTGTACCTAGCATCGAGCATGGTGGCGACACAGTGAAGAGGCTCAGAGAGAATGACACCGAATCGCTTGTTCACAGCCACAAGTAGAGTACTTTTGCAAGTTATAACCCCACGGTCTGTGTCGGCAGTTTAGTTGAGCAGGCGTTTCAATGCCATGACAGAGGGTATCACATCTGCTGCAGACAGTTGATGAGCTTATTTCTCGAGTCAGTTGTTCGAATGGCGCTAGGAGTGTGTTCATGTTTCCAAGTTTCAAACATGTTCTCAAATGCCATTGAAATGGCAGCAGTGGTATGAGAACCAGCACATTCTTGAGCATGCAATACTGTTTTCCATATTACGAAATCCTCGTCGACCCACTGTGCTGTCAGACTCCGCATGCCCATGGGGCTGACATCGCTGGTCCAAATGTCAGTCATGAAGCTAATAGCAGTGATGCCCACAGCAAGTAGCTCATGGATGTGCTTTTCAACAATAATGTGTGACTCCGGTAGGGTAACATATGAAAAATAGCGCCTACTTGGTATTGTGTACCGGGGCTCAAGGTGCTCGAACAGTCGGCGAAAGCCAACATCATCCACGACAGAGAACAGTTGATTGTCAAGGGCAATGAATCCCATTATCTTGGCGTTAATGGATTTCGCCTTTGAGTTGTCTCGCTGAAATGTTCTTACTCTTTCAAATGACTGCTCGACTTTAACTTGTTTAGTTGTTGGAATTGTGCGCTTAGTTTTTTTGTGCTTTTTTTCTAAGTAGTCGCTGAACGTCTGGTGGTGATGCACTTTCAAATGAGTAATTAGGTTTGTGGTATTGAAAGATTTCACTTTCTCCCCTCTGGAAATAATAGCAGCACAAATGTTGCAAATGGCCTTTATCTTCCTTTGAAACTTCAAAATAGATCCACACTGCAGACATTGTGGGCTAGGTTTGGAATGCCGTGTTGCACGTGTAGCGCTGTATTTTTTGTGACGTCATTACGTCACCTACCTACACTACCGTTCAAAAGATTTGGGGTCACTTGTGTCCATTTTTAAAATAACATCAATTAATCAGAAATACAGTGTAGACATTGTTAATGTTGTAAACGACTATTGTAGATAATGGAATATCTACATAGGCGTACAGAGGCCCATTATCAGCAACCATCACTCCTGTGTTCCAATGGCACGTTGTGTTAGCTAATCCAAGTTTATCATTAGAAAATCCTTTCGCAATTATGTTAGCACAGCTGAAAACTGTTGTGCTGATTTAAAGAAGCAATAAAACTGGCCTTCAGACTAGTTGAGTATCTGGAGCATCAGTATTTGTGGGTTCAATTACGGGCTCAAAATGTCCAGAAACAAAGAACTTTCTTCTGAAACTCGTCACTCTATTCTTGTTTTGAAAAATGAAGGCTATTCCATGCGAGAAATTGCCAGAGACTGAAGATCTCATACACAGAGACTGAAGATCTCTGTGTACTACTCCCTTCACAGAACAGCGCAAACTGGCTCTGACCAGAATAGAAAGAGGAGTGGGAGGCCCCGGTGCACAACTGAGCAAGAGGACAAGTACATTAGTGTCTAGTTTGAGAAACAGACGCCTCACAAGTCCTGAACTGGCAGCTTCGTTAAATAGTACCCGCAAAACACCAGTCTCAGCGTCAACAGTGAAGAGGCGACTCCGGGATGCTGGCCTTCTAGGCAGAGTTGCAAAGAAAAAGCCATATCCCAGACTGGCCAATAAAAATAAAATATTAAAATGGGCAAAAGAACACAGACACTGGACAGAGGAAGATTGGAAAAAAGTGTTATGAACAGACGAATCTAAGTTTGAGGTGTTCAGATCACAAAAAATTACATTTGTGAGACGCAGAAAAAATGAAAAGATGCTGGAGGAGTGCTTGACGCCATCTGTCAAGCATGGTGTAGGCAATGTGATGGTCTGGGGGTGCTTTAGTGATGGTAAAGTGGGAGATTTGTACAGGGTATCAAATTAAATTGTATTGGTCACATACACATGGTTAGCAGATGTTAATGCGAGTGTTGCGAAATGCTTGTGCTCCTAGTTCCGACAGTGCAGAATTATCTAACAAGTAATCTAACATATTCACAATGACTACCTTATACACAAGGAAGGAAGGCTATCACTCCCTTTTGCAACATGCCATACCCTGTGGACGGCTCTTAATTGGAGACAATTTCCTCCTACAACAGAACAATGGCCCAAAGCACAGCTCCAAACTATGCAAGAACTATTTAGGGAAGAGGTATTCTGGTATTCTGGTATTCTGTCAATAATGGAGTGGCCAGCACAGTCACCGGATCTCAACCCTATTGAGCTGTTGTGGGAGCAGCTTGACCGTATGGTACATAAGAAATGCCTATCAAGCCAATCCAATTTGTGGGAGGTGCTTCAGGAAGCATGGGGTGAAATCTCTTCAGATTACCTCAACAAATTAACAACTAGAATGCCAAAGGTCTGCAAGGCTGTATTTTGCTGCAAATGAGGGATTCATTGACGAAAGCAAAGTTTGAAGGACACAGTTAAATTTCAGTTAAAAATCATTATTTATAACCTTGTCAATGTCTTGACTATATTTCCTATTAATTTTGCAACCCATTTCATGTATGTTTTCATGGATAACAAGAACATTTCTAAGTGACCCCAAACTTTTGGACGGTAGTGTGTACGTTATATAAGTACAGTGGGGCAAAAAAGTATTTAGTCAGCCACCAATTGTGCAAGTTCTCCCACTTAAAAAGATGAGAGAGGCCTGTAATTTTCATCATGGGTACACTTCAACTATGACAGACAAAATGAGAAAAAAAATCCAGAAAATCACATTGTAGGATTTTTAATGAATTTATTTGCAAATTATGGTGGAAAATAAGTATTTGGTCAATAACAAAAGTTTATCTCAATACTTTGTTATATACCCTTTGTTGGCAATGACAGAGGTCAAATGTTTTCTGTAAGTCTTCACAAGGTTTTCACACACTGTTGCTGGTATTTTGGCCCATTCCTCCATGCAGATCTCCTCTAGAGCAGTGATGTTTTGGGGCTGTTGCCGGGCAACACGGACTTTCAACTCCCTCCAAAGATTTTCTATGGGGTTGAGATCTGGAGACTGGCTAGGCCACTCCAGGACCTTGAAATTCTTCTTACGAAGCCACTCCTTCGTTGCCCGGGCGGTGTGTTTGGGATCATTGTCATGCTGAAAGACCCAGCCACGTTTCATCTTCAATGCCCTTGCTGATGGAAGGAGGTTTTCACTCAAAATCTCACGATACATGGCCCCATTCATTCTTTCCTTTACACGGATCAGTCGTCCTGGTCCCTTTGCAGAAAAACAGCCCCAAAGCATGATGTTTCCACCCCCATGCTTCACAGTAGGTATGGTGTTCTTTGGATGCAACTCAGCATTCTTTGTCCTCCAAACACGACGAGATGAGTTTTTACCAAAAAGTTCTATTTTGGTTTCATCTGACCATATGACATTCTCCCAATCTTCTTCTGGATCATCCAAATGCTCTCTAGCAAACTTCAGACGGGCCTGGACATGTACTGGCTTAAGCAGGGGGACACGTCTGGCACTGCAGGATTTGAGTCCCTGGCGGCGTAGTGTGTTACAGATGGTAGGCTATGTTACTTTGGTCCCAGCTCTCTGCAGGTCATTCACTAGGTCCCCCCGTGTGGTTCTGGGATTTTTGCTCACCGTTCTTGTGATCCTTTTGACCCCACGGGGTGAGATCTTGCGTGGAGCCCCAGATCGAGGGAGATTATCAGTGGTCTTGTATGTCTTCCATTTCCTAATAATTGCTCCCACAGTTGATTTCTTCAAACCAAGCTGCTTACCTATTGCAGATTCAGTCTTCCCAGCCTGGTGCAGGTCTACAATTTTGTTTCTGGTGTACTTTGACAGCTCTTTGGTCTTGGCCATAGTGGAGTTTGGAGTGTGACTGTTTGAGGTTGTGGACAGGTGTCTTTTATACTGATAACAAGTTCAAACAGGTGCCATTAATACAGGTAACGAGTGGAGGACAGAGGAGTTAGTTACAGGTCTGTGAGAGCCAGAAATCTTGCTTGTTTGTAGGTGACCAAATACTTATTTTCCACCATAATTTGCAAATAAATTCATAAAAAATCCTACAATGTGATTTTCTGGATTTTTTTTTTCTCATTTTGTCTGTCATAGTTGAAGTGTACCTATGATGAAAATTACAGGCCTCTCTCATCTTTTTAAGTGGGAGAACTTGCACAATTGGTGGCTGACTAAATACTTTTTTGCCCCACTGTATGCACGTCAGCATTGACATCGGTTTTGCACATTGGCGTTAAACTACACATCGGGCCGATGCCGATGTTGGCATTTTTAGTTAATATCGGCCAGTCCTATATGCTTACCGATATATCGAGCATCCCTAATTCAGACCCCTACACGTTTTCCACATTTTATGTTACAGCCTTATTATAAAATTGATTTAAAAATCTACACACAATACCCCATACCCCACAATACCCCATAATGACAAAGAAAAACTGTTTTTTAGAAATATTGGCAAATTGTATTAAAAAGGTACAACTTAAATCACATTCACATAAGTATTCAGACACAATGCATTCAGGCCAAAGAGTTCAATCTTGGTTTCATCAGACCAGAGAATCTTGTTTCTCATGGTCTGAGAGTCCTTTAGGTGCCTTTTGGCAAACTCCAAGCGGGCTGTCATCTGCCTTTTACTGAAGGGTGGCTTCCATCTGGCCACTTTACCATAAAGGTCTGATTGGTGGAGTGCTGCAGAGATGGTTGTCCTTCTGGAAGGTTCTCCACAGAGGAACTCTGGAACTCTGTCAGAGTGACCATCGGTTCTTGGTCACCTCCCTGACCAAGGCCCTTCTCCCTCGGGCAGCCAGCTCTAGAAAGAGTCTTGGTGGTTCCAAACTTCTTCCATTTAAGAATGATGGAGGCCACTGTGTTCTTGGGGACATTCAATGCTGCAATACATTTTTAGTACCCTTCCCCAGATATGTGCCTCGACACAATCCTGCCTCGGAGCTCTATGAACAATTCTTTCTACCTTATGGCTTGGTTTTGCTCTGACATACACTGTCAACCTTTATATAGACAGGTGTGTGCCTTTCCAAATCATGTCCAATCAATTGAATTTACCACAGGTGGACTCCAATCAAGTTGTAGAAACAACTCAAGGATGGTCAATGGAAACAGGATGCACCTGAGCTCAATTTCGAGTCTCGTAGCGAAGGGTCTGAATACTTATGTAAATAAGGTATTTCTGTTTTTAAATTTTAATACATTTGAAAACATTTCTACAAACCTGTTTTTGCTTTGTCATTATGGGGTATTGTGTGTAGACACATTTTTTGTATACATTTTTTTTTAGAATACGGCTGTAACGTAACAAAATATGGAAAATGTGAAAGGGTCTGAATACTTTGAATGCACTGTTTATCTGGAGTATGCGTGAAACAACACTGTTGGAGAATAATAAACAACCAACTGAACTATCACCTCTATTCCTCTCTTCTCTTGTTGTCTTCTTTTCCACCCCTAATCTTCCAACTATTCCTTCTTTTTATACCTCTCTCGTCGCTCTTTCCCACCCCTTCTCTCCTCCAGGTGATGGAGCTGGAGTCGAAGCTAAATGAGGCCAAAGAGGAGATCACTCTAGGGGGTCCGGTGGCCCAGAAGAGGGACCCTAAGGAGTGGATCCCCCGTCCTCCAGAGAGATACGCCCTGAGCGGCCACCGCTCCCCCGTCACACGGGTCATCTTCCATCCTGTCTTCTCCGTCATGGTCACCTCCTCCGAGGACGCCACCATCAAGGTGTGTGCTTCAATTATTTGCTAAGCTCTTGGTTTAAAAGTACAGCAAAAGTGTATGTGGACCAGGGAGCCATAGTTGGGATGCTGGCACAAGTATGAGGTGATAGACATATAATTATGTCAGGTTTGAAAGATTTTTAAAAATCCTTGCAAGGTGAAACTTTATGTATATTTTCATTTTCATGCTGTTGTATTATGTATCTGCCAGTTTAGACTGCATTATTTTCACTGTCAAATCTAAGATGGCTGCCATTGTCAGTTTGGTGGGCTATACCTTTTAAGACGGCATGTCTATTTTAGAAATGGAGGAGAATTTTCTAATGTTTGGTGTATACCTGGCTGAGGTTCTATTTGTTTGGAAAAACCTTTTTAAGAACCTATATTCGTCATTCCATGTAATAATTGTTGATCATTTGTGAATTGTTAACTACAAATCATTTATATGTTGGGCGTTTTGGAGGATGCCATGAACATTGAGATGTTATAAGATGGCGCCGAAGAACATGGCTGACGTTTTACATTCTCCCAACCAATTGTGCTATTTAGTTAGTTTTTTTGTGTTTTGTGTAACTTATTTTTTTACTTATTGTGTACATAACGTTGCTGCTACTGTCTCTTATGACTGAAAATAACTTCTGGACATCAGAACAGCGATTACTCACCGCGGACTGGAATAAACTTTTTCCTTTAACGAGTCCGACGAGAAGGATATCCTGCTTTCACTGGAACAGGCCCAGATTCCCGCCATTTGCGTGAAGAAAAGACGCAGGAAAAGGGGCCGCAGATCGGGCAGTCTTCTGAGAATCCGTAGGCGAGCGAGTAAACACCCACTGCCATTCGTTTTTCTTGCTAACGTGCAATCATTGAAAAATACAATTTATGACCTACGATTTAAGATTATCCTACCAACGGGACATTAAAAACTGTAACATCTTATGTTTCACCGAGACGTGGCTGAACGACGATACGAACAATATAGAGGTAGCGGGATTTTCCATGCACTGGCAGAACAGAGACGCTACCTCTGGTAAGACGAGGGGTGGGGGTGTGTGTCTATTTGTCAATAAAAGCTGGTGCGCAATGTCGAATATTAAAGAAGTCTTGAGGTATTGCTCACCTAAGGTAGAGTCCCTTATGATAAGCTGTAGACCACACTATCTACCAAGAGAGTTCTCATCTATATTATTTGTAGCCATCTATTTACCACCACAGAACGAAGCTGGCACTAAGACCGCTCTCAACCAACTCTATAAGGCCATTAGCAAAGAAGAAAATGCTCACCCAGAAACGGCACTCCTAGTGGCCGGGGTCTTTAATGTAGGCAAACTTAAATCAGTTCTACCAAATTTTTACACGCAAATCACATGTGCAACCAGAGAAAAAAAGATCCTAGACCACCTTTACTCCACACACAGAGATGCATACAAAGCTCTCCCCCGCACTCCATTTGGCAATCTGACCATAATTTTATCCTCCTGATTCCTGCTTACAAGCAAAAACTAAAGCAGGGAGTACCAGTGACTCGCTCAATACGGAAGTGATCAGATGATGCGGATGCTACACTACAGGACTGTTTTGCTAGCACAGACTGGAATATGTTCCGGGATTCATGCAATGGCATTGAGGAGTACACCACCTCAGTCATAGGCTTCATCAATAAGTGCATCAACGACGTCATCCCCACAGTGACTGTACATACATATCCCAACCAGAAGCCATGGAATACAGGCAGCATCGAGCTAAAGGCTAAAGCTGCCTCTTTCAAGATGCGGGAGACTAAACCGGACGTTTATAAGAAATCCCGCTATGCCCTCAGACGAAACATCAAACAAGCAAAGCGGCAATACAGGATTAAGATTGAATCCTACTACACCGGCTCTGATGCTCGTCGGATGTGGCAGAACTTGAAAACTATTACAGACTACAAAGGGAAACCCAGACACGAGCTGCCCAGTGACGCGAGCCTACCAGACAAGCTAAATCAATCAATCAATCAAGTTTATTTTATATAGCCCTTCGTACATCAGCTAATATCTCGAAGTGCTGTACAGAAACCCAGCCTAAAACCCCAAACAGCAAGCAATGCAGGTGTAGAAGCACGGTGGCTAGGAAAAACTCCCTAGAAAGGCCAAAACCTAGGAAGAAACCTAGAGAGGAACCAGGCTATGAGGGGTGGCCAGTCCTCTTCTGGCTGTGCCGGGTGGAGATTATAACAGAACTATGCCAAGATGTTCAAAATGTTCATAAGTGACAAGCATGGTCAAATAATAATCATGAATAATTTTCAGTTGGCTTTTCATAGCCGATCATTAAGAGTTGAAAACAGCAGGTCTGGGACAGGTGGCGGTTCCATAACCGCAGGCAGAACAGTTGAAACTGGAATAGCTGCAAGGCCAGGTGGACTGGGGACAGCAAGGAGTCATCATGCCCGGTTTGTCGTGACGTATGGTCCTAGGGCTCAGGTTCTCAGAGAGAGAGAAAGAAAGAGAGAACGAGAGAATTAGAGAGAGCATACTTAAATTCACACAGGACACTGGATAAGACAGGAGAAGTACTCCAGGTATAACCAACTGACCCTAGCCCCCCGACACATAAACTACTGCAGCATAAATACTGGAGGCTGAGACAGGAGCGGTCAGGAGACACTGTGGCCCCATCTGATGATACCCCCGGACAGGGCCAAACAGGAAGGATATAACCCCACCCACTTTGCCAAAGCACAGCCCCCGCACCACTAGAGGGATATCTTCAACCACCAACTTACAATCCTGAGACAAGGCCGAGTATAGCCCACAAAGATCTCCACCACAGCACAAACCAAGGGGGGGCGCCAACCCAGACAGGAAGATCACGTCAGTAACTCAACCCACTCAAGTGACGCACCCCTCCTAGGGACGGCATGAAAGAGCACCAGTAATCCAGTGACTCAGCCCCTGTAATAGGGTTAGAGGCAGAGAATGCCTTTTACACTCGCTTCTAAGCAAGCAACACTGAAGCATGCACGAGAGCACCAGCTGTTCTGGAAGACTGTGTGATAATGCTCTCGGTAGCCGATGTGAACAAAATCTTTAAACAGGTCAACATTCACAAAAGCCGCTGGGCCAGACGGATTAACAGGACGTGTACTCAAAGCATGTGTGGACCAACTGTCAAGTGTCTTCACTGACATTTTCACCTTCTCCTTGACCGAGTCTGTAATACCTACATGTTTCAAGCAGACCACCATAGTCCCTGTGCCCAAGGAAGCAAAGGTAACCTGCCTAAATTATTTCTGCCCCGTGCTTTGAAAGACTGGTCATGGCTCACATCAACAGCATCCTCCCAGACACCTTAGACCCACTCCAATTCGCATACCGCCCCAACAGATCCACAGATGATGCAATCTCAATCGCATTCCACACTGCCCTTTCTCATCTGGACAAAAGGAATACCTATGTAAGAATGCTGTTCATTGACTACAGCTCAGCGTTCAACACCATAGTGACCACGAAGCTCATCACTAAGCTAAGGACTCTGGGACTAAACAGCTCCCTCTGCAACTGGATCCTGGACTTCCTGATAGGCCGCCCCCAGGTGGTAAGAGTAGGCAACAACACAACTGCCACGCTGATCCTTAACACTGGGGCCCCTCAGGGGTGTGTACTTAGTCCCCTCCTGTATTCCCTGTTCACCCACGACTGCGTGGCCAAGCACGACTCCAGCACCATTAAGTTTTCTGAAGACACAACAGTGGTAGGCCTGATCACCAACAACGATGAGACAGCCTATAGGGAGGTCAGAGAACTGGTATTGTGGTGCCAGGACCACAACCTCTCCCTCAATGTGAGCAAGACAAAGGAGCTGATCGTGGACTACAGGAAAAGGCATGACAAACAGGCTCCCATTCACATCAACGGGCTGTAGTGGAGCAGGTCGAGAGTTTTTCAAGTTCGTTGGTGTCCACATCACCAACGAACTATCATGGTCCAAATATACAAGCTTCCTGCCATCCAGGACCTACAGTTGAAGTCGAAAGTTTACATACACCTTAGCCAAATACATTTAAACTCAGTTTTTCACAATTCCTGACATTTAAACCTAGTATTAATCCGGCTGCGTAGTCCCATGGTGTTTATACTTATGTACTATTGGTTGCCCAGATGAACGTGGTACCTTCATGCGTTGCTCCCAAAGATGAACCATACTTGTGGAGGTCTACAATTTTTTTTTTTTTTTATCTTTTCTCCCCAATTTTCGTGGTATCCAATCGCTAGTAATAACTATCTTGTCTCATCGCTACAACTCCCGTACGGGCTCGGGAGAGACGAAGGTCGAAAGCCATGCGTCCTCCGAAGCACAACCCAACCAAGCCGCACTGCTTCTTTAACACAGCGCGCCTCCAACCCGGAAGCCAGCCGCACCAATGTGTCGGAGGAAACACCGTGCACCTGGCCCCCTTGGTTAGCACGCACTGCGCCCGGCCCGCCACAGGAGTCGCTGGAGCGCGATGAGACAAGGATATCCCTACCGGCCAAACCCACCCTAACCCGGACGACGCTAGCCCAATTGTGCGTCGCCCCACGGACCTCCCGGTCGCGGCCGGCTGCGACAGAGCCTGGGCGCGAACCCAGAGACTCTGGTGGCGCAGTTAGCACTGCGATGCAGTGCCCTAGACCACTGCGCCACCCGGGAGGCCGGTCTACAATTTTTTTGGCTGATTTTATTTTTATTTTCCCATGATGTCAAGCAAAGAGGCACTGCGTTTGAAGGTAGGCCTTGAAATACGTCCACAGGTACACCTCCAATTGACTCAAATTATGTCAATTAGCCTATCAGAAGCTTCTAAGGCCATGACATCATTTTCTGGAATTTTCTAAGCTGTTTAAAGGCACAGTCAACTTAGTCTATGTAAACGTCTGACCCACTGGAATTGTAATACAGTGAATTATAAGTGAAATAATCTGTCTGTAAACAATTGTTGGGAAAATTACATGTCATGCACACAGTTGATGTCCTAACCGACTTGCCAAAACTATAGTTCGTTGACAAGAAATTTGTGGAGTGGTTGAAAAACAAGTTTTAATGATTCCAACCTAAGTGTATGTAAACTTCAGACTTCAACTGTATATAATAGGCGGTGTCAGAAGAAAGCCCATAAAATTGTCAGAGACTCCAGTCACCCAAGTCATAGACTGTTCTCTCTGCTACCACACGGCAAGTGGTACCGGAGCGCCAAGTCTAGGACCAGAAGGCTCCTTAACAGCTTCTACCCCCAAGCCATAAGACTGCTGAACAGTGAATAAAATCGCCACCGGTCAATTTACATTGACCCCTCCCTTTTGTACACCGCTGCTACTCGCTGTTTATTATCTATGCATTCACCACCACCTACATGTACAAATTACCTCAACTAATCTGTACCCCCGCACACTGACTCGGTACCGGTGCCCCCTGTATATAGCCTCATTATTTTTATTCTTATTGTGTTATTTTTATTATTACTTTTTATTTTAGTCTACTTGGGAAATATTTTCTTAACTCTTCGTGAACGGCACTGTTGGTTAAGGGCTTGTAAGTATGCATTTCACTGTAACGTCTACACTTGTTGTATTTGGCGCATGTGACAAATAAAGTTTGATTTGATAAGGAAATCTCCACCAGGCGGGATTTTCCTCTTCCTCAACCATCCGGTGAGATTGATCCTGTTGACTGTATTAGTTTGTGCTTATATTGGATTACTTATATTTTTGTATTTTGAATTTTGAATTTTGCTCATTTTTTGTTGGGTTTGGGACTTGGACATTCAGAACTTTATTTGGGGGTCTAATTGAATTGAGATTGTGAGTTTATACACTTTATATGACAATATGCTTCTTTTGCTCACTTTATTCATTTTGTCTGTCTGTCTTCGGTCACTCCTAGAAACAAAGTATTTCTTTGAACCTTTTATATGGTAGTATTGTTTCCAATCCAAGCTGGTTGTTTCAATAGGTCTATGTATCTTATGTAGGCCTACGGTTCCCTGGTCCACAATTTTTTTTAATTTTTTTTTTAACACATACTGTATGTCAGTGACTGTGTCCCATTAGATATTATCTCTTAGCAGCCCCACCCTGTCCATTAGCTTTCGTCCTCATAATCTTCTCTATATCCTCTCTCTCTCTCTCTCCTACTCTTGCTCTGTTGCTCTCATTTTCCTTATTCCTCATTCGGAAACTATTCAGACCACTTGACTTTTTCCACATTTTGTTACATTACAGCCTTATTCTGAAAAATTATTCAATCAAAAAATGTCCTTATCAATCTACACACAATACCCCATAATGAGAAAATGAAACGGGTTTCTAGAAATGTTTCAAATTGATAAAATACCTTATTTGCATAAGTATTCAGATACTTTGCTATAAGACTCTAAATTCAGCTCCGATGCATCCTGTTTCCATTGATCATCCTTGAGATGTTTCTACAACTTGGAGTCCATTTGTGGTAAATTCAATTGATTGGACAAGATTTGGAAAGGCACACACCTGTCTATATAAGGTCCCACAGTTGACAGTGCATGTCAGAGCAAAAACAAAGCCATGAGGTCGAAGGAATTGTCCGTAGAGCTCTGAGACAGGATTGTGTCGAGGCACAGATCTAGCGAAGGGTACCAAAACAATTCTGTAGCATTGAAGGTCCCCAAGAACACAGTGGCCTCCATCATTCTTAAATGGAAGAAGTGTGGAACCACCAAGATTCTTCCTAGAGCTGGCTGGCCGCCCGACCGAACTGAGCAATAGGGGGAGAATGGACTTGGCCTTGGAGGTGACCAAAAACCTGATGGTCACTCTGACAGAGCCCCAGAGTTCCTCTGTTGAGATGGGAGAACCTTTCAGAAGGATAACCATCTCTGCAACACTCCACCAATCAGGCCTTTATGGTAGATTGGCCAGGCACCTACCTATAAGCACTCAGATCATGAGAAACAAGATTCTCTGGTCTGATGAAATCAAGATTGAACTCTTTGGCCTGAATGCCAAGCGTCACGTCTGGAGGAAGCCTGGCACCATCCCTACGGTGAATCATGGTGGTGGCAGCATCATGCTTTGGGGATGTTTTTCAGTGGCAGGGACTGGGAGACTAGTCAGGATCAAGGGAAAAATGACAACCTGCTCCAGAGTGCTCACAGCCTCAGACTGGGGCGACGGTTCACATTCTAACAGGACAACGATCCTAAGCACACAGCCAAGAGAATGCAGGAGTGGCTTTTCTGACAAGTCTCTGAATGTCCAAGTGGCCCAGCCAGAGCTTGGACTTGAACCCGATCGAACATCTCTGGAGAGACCTGAAAATTGCTGTGCAGCGAAGCTCCCTAATCCAACCTGACAGAGCTTGAGAGGATCTGCAGAGAAGAATGAGAGAAACTCCCCAAATACAGTTGTCAAGCGTGTAGAGTCATACCCAAGACTGTAATCGCTGCCAAAGGTGCTTCAACAAAGTACTGAGTAAATACTGAGTAAATACTTAAAAATGTAATTTCAGTTTATTTTTATTATATTTGCTTAAAAATATATATTTCAGTTTTTTACATTTAATACATTAGCAAAAATGTGTAAACCTGTTTTTGCTTTGTCATTATGGGATATTGTGTGCAGATTTATTGCGGGCGGGAATTTATTTTTATTTTTAATCACTTTGAGAATAAGGTTGTCTGAATACTTTGCGAATGCGCTGTAGTTTACGATAGTTCTACCAGGAAGGCTGAATGCTTGATTGATTTCATCCAGTAATCACACAATTCACTTTTTCCTATTCTACCGGCGTCTTGTTTCTTCTCCTCTTTCCTATTAACCATGTGCGGAATATCATTCACCTATTTACCCTGTTTACAAAAATGCACATTCCTCATGCTTGCTGTTCAGCCTATGGGCTCACTCTTGCAATTATCACCTTCTTCTCTCTCAACCAATGGGTGTAAATCCTGGGATGCATTTACAGTTGAAGTCAGAAGTTTACATACGCCTTAGCCAAATACATTTAAACTCAGTTTTTCACAATTCCTGACATTTAATCCGAGTAAGAATTCCCTGTTTTAGGTCAGTTAGGATCACCACTGTATTTAAAGAATGTGAAATGTCAGAATAATAGTAGAGAGAATGATTTTTCAGCTTTTATTTCTTTAGTCACATTCCCAGTGGGTCAGAAGTTTGCATACACTCTATTATTTGGTAGCATTGCCTTTAAATTGTTTAACTTGGGTCAAACGTTTCGGGTAGCCTTCCACAAGCTTCCCATAATAAGTTGGGTGAATTTTGGCCCATTCCTCCAGCTCTGACAGAGCTGGTGTAACTGAGTCAGGTTTGTAGGCCTCCTTGCTCGCACATGCTTTTTCAGTTCTCCCCACAAATTTTCTATAGGATTGAGGTCAGGGCTTTGTGATGTCCACTCTAATACCTTGACGTCGTTGTCCTTAAACCATTTTGCCACAACTTTGGAAGTATGCTTGGGGTCATTGTCCATTTGGAAGACCCATTTGCGACCAAGCTTTAACTTCCTCAAGACTGATGTCTTGAGATGTGTCTTCAATATTTCCACATAATTTTCCTCCCTCATGATGCCATCTATTTTGTGAAGTGCACCAGTCCCTCCTGCAGCAAAGCACCCCTACAACATGATGCTGCCACCCTGTGCTTCACGGTTGGGATGGTGTTCTTTGGCCTGCAAGCCTCCTCCTTTTTCCTCCTAACATAACGATGGTCATTATGGCCAAACAGTTCTATTTTTGTTTCGTCAGACCAGAGGGCATTTCTCCAAAAAGTACGATCTTTGTCCCCATGTGCAGTTGCAAACCGTAGTCTGGATTTTTTTATGGCGGTTTTGGTGCAGTGGCTTCTTCCTTGCTGAGCGGCCTTTCAGGTTATGTCGATATAGGACTCGTTTTACTGTGGATATACACTGCTCAAAAAAATAAAGGGAACACTTAAACAACACAATGTAACTCCAAGTCAATCACACTTCTGTGAAATCAAACTGTCCACTTAGGAAGCAACACTGATTGACAATAAATTTCACATGCTGTTGTGCAAATGGAATAGACAAAAGGTGGAAATTATAGGCAATTAGCAAGACACCCCCAATAAAGGAGTGGTTCTGCAGGTGGTGACCACAGACCACTTCTCAGTTCCTATGCTTCCTGGCTGATGTTTTGGTCACTTTTGAATGCTGGCTTTCACTCTAGTGGTAGCATGAGACGGAGTCTACAACACACACAAGTGGCTCAGGTAGTGCAGCTCATCCAGGATGGCACATCAATGCGAGCTGTGGCAAGAAGGTTTGCTGTGTCTGTCAGCGTCGTGTCCAGAGCATGGAGGCGCTACCAGGAGACAGGCCAGTACATCAGGAGACGTGAAGGAGGCCGTAGGAGGGCAACAATCCAGCAGCAGGACCGCTACCTCCGCCTTTGTGCAAGGAGGAGCACTGCCAGAGCCCTGCAAAATGACCTCCAGCAGGCCACAAATGTGCATGTGTCAGCATATGGTCTCACAAGGGGTCTTGGCTGATTTCTTTTGATTTTCCCATGATGTCAAGCAAAGAGGCACTGAATTTGAAGGTAGGCATTGAAATACATCAACAGGTACACCTCCAATTGACTCAAATTATGTAAATTAGCCTATCAGAAGCTTCTAAAGCCATGACATAATTTTCTGGAATTTTCCAAGCTGTTTAAAAGCACAGTCAATTTAGTGTATGTAAACTTCTAACCCACTGCAATTGTGATACAGTGAAATAATCTGTCTAAACAATTGTTGGAAAAATGACTTGTGTCATGCACAAAGTAGATGTCCTAACCGACTTGTCAAAACTATAGTTTGTTTACAAGAAATTTGTGGAGTGGTTGAAAAACGAGTTTTAATAACTCCAACCTAAGTGTGTGTCAACTTACCCTCGTTCTCTCACTTGCTGTTTTTCAGCAACAGTTTTCGACAACCATCCACCACCCTCACCACCACCAGCTATAATAACCTTAAGGCCCATCATTGGAGCTCCTCTCCCCCAGTGGGGTGGGTTTCGATGCCAGCAGCCCCACATAGGGCTACCTGCCATCTTCCCTCGGAGACGAGGCCATTCCCCAAAATATTTCATATTCCATTCAGTGTTTTGTTGTTCATTCAGCCTGTTCTCTTGCTTTTTCTCTCAATCTCTCTCCCTCACTCGTTTGTCTTTTCTGCTGTGTCACTGCTTATCTACGTTGAGATGGGGTGATGCTCTGGTAACCAGGGGCAACGTTGGCAGAGCACCGAGCACTGTACCCTGGGATACATGCAAATCTCCTCCTGCTCTTTCTTTCACCGCCTTTCTCTCTTTTCTTTCGCTGTCTCTCTTTCCCTCTACTCTTTCTTTTATTTTTCTCCTTTCTTTCTCTCTCACTTGCATTGGGTATGATTCCAATTTCCAAAACATTTTATGCTCATTTGCATTGATCCAGAGGAAGTTTATTGTCATATTGAAAATGTTTCAAAGCGATATTAACTGACTGTGTGTTTGTAATGTGTGTGTATTTCTCTAGGTGTGGGACTATGAGGCAGGGGACTTTGAGCGGACACTGAAGGGCCATACAGACTCTGTCCAGGACATCTCCTTTGACCAGACGGGCAAGCTGCTGGCTTCCTGTTCTGCAGACATGACCATCAAGCTGTGGGACTTCCAGGGCTTCGAGTGCATCCGCACCATGCACGGTGAGGGGCTGAGGTGTGTGTGTGTATGTGTGTGTGGTTGTGTGTTCCTCCAAGTGGTATAACAGCATAACAAGCACTATTTACCAATGTGTACCTACCTCAGGATTTATGTTTTGGCGCAGGACAATGTGACCGGCAAGATTTGAATTTACTGGACATTTGAGAAATATACTGGCCATCCATATATAGTATATATATAGTAATAAAGCACTACTTCAAAATATAATATTTGTATAATATTATTTGCAAACGACCTGTCCTATAGGCTATTTGTTTGAAAATGTTAGGCCTCTTTAATTTAGCCTAGGCATTAACATTTTTAATTAGGCCTAATAAATAACAAAACATGACTGTCTGCAAACAGCAGGGCCGGCAGGTCATGGCTTAAAGCGATCCAGTTTTTGTCAAATAACGTCATATTTGACTTTTCATTGCAGGTTAGGAGAATTTAGGCAGCAGGTTAGGATAATTAACATAACCTAATAATCCTAACCGGCTAAGGCTAGGAAAAGGTAAGGGTAACAGAGTTGGGGTTAAGGTTAGCTAAAATGGTAAGAAAATCAACTTTTGACGTTAATTTGACAAAAGCTGGATCCCTTCTAGCCATGATTGAGCCGTGGTATATGCCTAAGGCCGAGACAATATGAAGATACCACACCTTTTTGTTTACTCACAAAACCGGAGAGCAACCTCTGTCCGGTGAAGTCCACAAAGCATATTGCATGTGACAAACCGTTACATGACCTACAGCATGTCTTAAAGCCGGCATTTACCGGCTAACAGAAACCCTGATCTACCTACACTGTTGTTAGTGTACTTACATGGTTACTACCATAGAAATAGAATTTTAGCAGAATTCTAGCCCACCAATTAAGACAATCCACAGCCTAATATCGTACCGAAACAGGGTTGATCTCAAATGAGATTTGATTTATATCGCACTGAAGCCTCTGGAGATGACAGATGCTTTCCTCTCAAGTTTACCAATACCCAAGCTAACAGATGCAGTGAGAATGGATCTTGATTAACCATTTACCACTTCAGAAATTTTACCGGGACGAGACGGGTTCTCAGCTGAATTTGAAGACATTCTCTAAACAACTCTGTCCACTATTAGCTTCAGTCTACTCCCACTGCTTTGATACATCTCTATACCCCAGCCTTTTTATCGAGCCACTATATCACTCATTCTAAAGAAAGTTGAGGACCCTCTCGCTTTTGGATTGGATATTAGCTAAAACCCTAGCACTTACCTTCTATAATCAACCCCGATCAGACAGGATTTATTCAAAACGTGCATTCTTAAAAATAAAAAAAATTGAGACACCTGTTTAATATTGTACAGAGAATTCGGAAAGTATTCAGGCCCCTTGACTTATTCCACATTTTGTTACATTACAGCCTTTTTTGAAATTGGATTAAATTCATTTTTCCCCCCCATCAATCTACACAAAATAACCCATAATGGCAAAGCGAAAACAGGTTTTCAACAACATACCTCATTTACAGAAGTATTCACACCCTTTGCAATGAGACTCTAAATTCAGCTCCGGTGCTTCCTGTTCCCACTGATCATCATTGAGATGTTTCTACAACTTGATTGGAGTCCATCTGTGGTAAATTCAATGGATTGGACATTATTTGGAAAGGCACACACCTGTCTATATTAGGTCCCACAGTTGACAGTGCATGTCAGAGCAAAAACCAAGCCATGAGGTCGAAGGAATTGTCCGTAGAGATCCGAGACAGGATTTTGTCGTGGCACAGATCTGGGAAAGGGTACCAAAAAATGTCTGCAGCATTGAAGGTCCCCAAGAGCACAGTGGCCTCCATCATTCTTAAATGGAAGAAGTTTGGAACCACCAAGACTCTTCATAGAGCTGGCCGCCCGGCCAAACTGGACAAACTATAGCCTTTCTATATCATGTCCAATCAAATGAATTTACCACAGAAGTTGTAGAAACAGCTCAAGGATGATCAATGGAAACAGGATGAGCTCATTTTAGAGTCTCATACCAAAGGGTTCGAATACTTATGTAAATACCTTGTTTTTTGTTTTTGTATTACATTTGCACACAAAAAAAACTAAAAACCTGTTTGCACTGTCATTATGGGGTATTGTGTGTAGTTTGAATCGGGGAAAACAATTTTTTGAGCCCTTTTTAGAATAAGGCTGTAACGTATCAACAAAAAGTGAATGGGTCTGAATACTGGTTGTCTGTTACCTGTCATTTTAAAGACCTAAAGGCAAACTTTAAGAAGTTACTAGATCTTGACTTTGAGCGCTGGTTGCTTCTTCCCTTTTATCTGGATGCATAAATACTGTGAAAATGAATGTCTTACAAAGGTTTATCGCTGATTTCGTTCCTTTTTTTTTTTTTTTTTTTCAATATACACATGCAACAATTTCAACGATTTTACTGAGTAACAGTTCATATACAGTGGCAAGAAAAAGTATGACCCCTTTGGATTTACCTGGATTTCCGCATAAATTGGTCATCAAATTTGATCTGATCACAACAATAGACAAACATAGTGTGCTTAAACTAATAACACACACATTATTAACTATATTGAAAACATAATTTAAACATTCACAGTGTAGGTTGGGGAAAGTATGTGAACCCATAGGCTAATGACTTCTCCAAAGCTAATTGGAGTCAGCTAACCTGGAGTCCAATCAATGAGACGAGAATGGAGATGCTGCCTTGCCCTATAAAAAACACTCACAAAATTTGAGTTTGCTATTCACGAGGCGTTGCCTGATGTGAACCATCTTAGAAGACCTAAGATTGAATAGTTGACTTGCATAAAGCTGGAAAGGGTTACAAAAGTATCTCTAAAAGCTCATGGTTTGGGGCTGCTTTGCTGCCTCAGAGCCTGGACAGCTTGCTATCGTCAAAATGAATTCCCAGGTTTATCAAGACATTTTGAAAGAGGATGTTAGGCTATCTGTCCGCCAATTGAAGCTCAACAAAAGTTGGGTGATGCAACTGGACAACAACTCAAAACACAGAAGTAAATCAACTACAGAATGTCTTCAACAGAAGAAAATACGCCTTCTGGAGTGGCCCAGTCAGTCCTGACCTCAACCCGATTTGAGATACTGTGGCATGACCTCGAGAGCAGTGCACACCAGACATCTCAAGAATATTGCTGAACTGGAACAGTTTTGTATAGAGGAATGGTCCAAAATTCCTTCTGACCGTTGTGCAGGTCTGATCCGCAACGGCAGAAAACGTTTGGTTGAGGTTATTGCTGCCAAAGGAAGGTCAACCAGTTATTAAATCCAAGAGTTCACATACCCTGCACTGTGAATGTTTACACTGTGTGTTCAATAAAGACAAACCTATAATTGTTTGTTATTAGTTTAAGCAGACTGTGTTTGTCTATTCTTGTGACCTAGATGACAATCAGATCAAATTTTATGACCAATTTATGCAGAAATCCAGGTATTTCTAAAGGGTTCACATAATTTTTCTTGCCACTACATAAATCAGTCAATTGAAATAAATGACTTAGGCCCTAATCTATGGATTTCACATGACTGATAATACAGATATACCTCTGGTCACAGATACCGTAAAAAAACAAACAGGTAGGGGCATGGATCAGAAAACCAGTCATTATCTGATGTGACCACCATTTGCCTCATGCAGTGTGACACATCTACTTCGCATCTCAGGCTGTTGATTGTGGAATGTTGTCCCTCTCTTCAATGGCTGTGCCAAGTTGTTGAATATTGGCGGGAACTGGAATGCGCTGTCGTATACGTTGATCCAGAGCATCCCAAACATGCTCAATGGGTGACATGTCTGGTGAGTATGAAGGCCATGGAAGAACTGGGACATTTTCAGCTTGACACGGGGCCGTGCATTATTATGCTGAAAAATGAGGTGATGTCGGCAGATGAATGGCATGACAATGTGCCTCCAGAAATGATTTAGTTGTGCAAACCCACAGTTTCATCAGCTGTCCGGGTGGCTGGTCTCAGATGCTTCCGAAGGTGAAGAAGCCTGATTTGGAGGTCCTGGGTTGGCATGGTTACACGTGGTCTGCGGTTGTGAGGCCGGTTGGACGTACTGCCAAATTCTCTAAAACGACTTTGGAGGCAGAGAAATTAACATAATTCTCTGGCAACATCTCTGGTGGCCATTCCTGCAGTCAGCATGCCAATTGCACGCTCCCTCAACTTGAGACAGCTGTGGCATTGTGTTGTGCATATTTTTGCGGCCTTTTATTGTCCATAGCACAAGGTGCATCTGTGTAATGATCATGCTGTTTAATCAGCTTCTTGATATGCCACACCTGTCAGGTGGATGGATTATCTTGGCAAAGGAGAAATACTCACTAACAGGGATGTAAATTTGTGCACAAAATTTGAACGAAATCAGCTTTTTTGTGCATATGGAATATTTCTGGGACCTTTTATTTCAGCTCATGAAACATGGAACCAACACTTTATGTGTTGCATTTATATTTTTGTTCAGTATATATGGAGAAATGTTGCAATCATAATTTATCTGTAATGGTTATGATAAATGAGGTGTTAGTTGCGCACTGTTGGCATAGGTTGATTGAAAAAAAAAAAAAAAAAGTGTACGTATTTATCTATGTGGGCCTGTTCTAAATATTATTTGTTTTTATTCGAGTACTTGAATACTAAAAAGTATATAATGTGTACTGAACAGGACAAAAAAAAAAAGTCAAATGCCCATCCCTATTTTGGCCAAATGTTTTTGCAACATTGTCTGTAATTTTTGGAGTCAGTGTATAATTGTGCCCTCCGCTGGCCTTTTTTTTGGCCCACCACCTACTGGTTTAATGGTGTCCAGGCCAGTGCAGCTGGTTTTTCTATAAGATACTTGTAGTTCTTGAGTGGAAAAAGGTCCACCCTCCATTGTAGTCAATGGCAGCAGTATTTGTTTGACTTTTTTAAAACTGGAAAAATATGTTTTACCTTAAAAAGGGAAAACAATTGTATTTCATTCCACAGTAGACCTACAAAGACCAAACCCTCCTTTTGACTTTTGACTTTATTTATGGCTTGGTCCCGCTGAGAATCTGCTACCATACCTGTCCATACATCTTTGAGCTGTGCTTCTTGGTCCTTGCCCTCGGGACCCATCAAACCTCTCATTGGAGTTCGATGTATGAAGGGGGGGTGCACCTATTTTGGTCCCCGGGACTACAGAAGCACTGCCTTCTAACAATGTGAAAATGTCTAAATCCTTGAATGTACATAACCCATCTAAAGATACAGTGCATTTGGAAAGTATTCAGACTATCCCGAGCGTCATAGCAAAGGGTCTGAATACTTATGTAAGTACGTTTAAAAAAATATATATATATATATACGTTTCTAAAAACCTGTTTTCGCTTTGTCATTATGGGGTATTGTGGAGATTCAGGAAAAATTTATTTAATCCATTTTACAGTAGGGCAGTAACGTAAGAATGTTGAAAAATTCAAGGGGTCTGAATACTTTCCGAATGCATTGTATCTATCTGAAATTGTAAACCATGAAATGTGTACTATTTATATATACAAACACATACAGTACCAGTCAAAAGTTTGGGAAACACCTACTCATTCCAGGGTTTTTCTTTTACTGTTTTCTGCATTGTAGAATAATAGTGTGCAACATCATCAACACTATGAAATAGCACACATGGAATCATGAAGTAACCAAAAAAGTGTTAAACAAATCATAAAATATGTTAGATTCTTCAAAGTAGCCACCCTTTGCCTTGATGACAGCTTTGCACACTCTCTCAACCAGCCTTGAAGGAGTTCCCACATATACTGAGCACTGGCTGCTTTTCCTTCACTCTGTGGTCCAACTCATCCCAAACCATCTCAATTGGGTTGGGTGATTGTGGAGACCAGGTCATCTGATGCAGCACTCCATCACTCTCCTTCTTGGTCAAATAGCCCTTACACAGCCTGGAGGTGTGTTTTGGGTCATTGTCCTGTTGAAAAACAAATGATAGTCCCACTAAGCGCAAATCAGATGGGATGGCGTATCGCTGCAGAATGCTGTGGTAATCATGCTGGTTAAGTGTGCCTTGAATTTTACAGCGTACAATGACATTCTAGACGATTCTGTGCTTCCAACTTTGTGGCAACAGTTTGGGGAAGGTACTTTCCTGTTTCAGCATGATGATGCCCCCTGCACAAAGCGAGGTCCATATAGAAATGGTTTCTTGAACATCAGTGTGGAAGAACTTGACTGGTCTGCACAGAGCCCTGACCTCAACCCCACCGGACACCTTTGGGATGAATTGGAACGCTGACTGCAAGGAAGGCCTAATCGCTCAACATCAGTGCCTGACATCACTAATGCTCTTGTGGCAGAATGGAAGCAAGTCCCCACAGCAATGTTCCAACATCTAGTGGAAAGCCTTCCCAGAAGAGTGGATACTGTTATAGCAGCAAAGGGGGGACAATCTCCATGTTAATGCCCATGATTTTGTAATGAAATGTTCGAGCAGTTGTCCTTATACTTTGGTCATGAAGTGTATGTATGAAATATGACCTGAAAACCCTTAATAAATATGTCTAAATATTTGGTTAGTACTATGTAATTACTGTAAAGTGGACCTGGTTCTTTTGTATTAGGCTTACTAATATCTCTTTCCCTCTCTCCTCCGTCTGTCTGTTTCAGGTCATGACCATAACGTGTCGTCTGTAGCCATCATGCCCAACGGAGACCACATAGTCTCCGGCTCCAGAGACAAGACCATCAAAATGTGGGAGGTGGCCACTGGGTGAGACACACAAACACACTTATCGGCTGATGTAAAAAGGGCTTTATAAATGCATTTGATTGAAATACATTTGATTGACTTATCTCACTTATCAGGTGCTGAAATACTTAATCTCATGTTTTATCAATCCAGTGGCAGACACATTCTGGTGTTGCAAAATGTCCCGTATTTGAGTGTTGCTGCAGGTGTGTATGTCTTTGTGTATGTATATAACTCTGAGTGTTTTCTTTCTTTAGGTACTGTGTGAAGACATTTACAGGCCACAGGGAGTGGGTGAGGATGGTCCGGCCCAACCAGGATGGTTCTCTTATCGCCAGCTGTTCCAACGACCAGACGGTGCGTGTGTGGGTGGCCACCTCCAAGGAGTGTAAGGCTGAGCTGCGGGAGCACGAACATGTGGTGGAGTGTATCGCCTGGGCCCCCGATACTGCTCACCCTACCATCCTGGAGGCTACCAGCTCGGAGGTGAGGAGAACCTATATGTACACACACTAACCCTAATCCTGACTCAGTAACCCAGTGTTTCTCAAACTCTGTCCTGGGGACCCCAAGGGTTGCACGTTTTGTTTTTCACCTAGCACGACACGGTTGATTCAAATAATCAACTAATCATCATGCTTTCATTATTTGAATCAGCGGTATAGTGCTAGAGCAGAAAACAAAGCATGCACCCCTTGTGGTCCCCGGGACCGAGTTTGGGAAACACTGCAGTAACCCTATTTGTGACCCGTTTCAGGAAACTTGGCGTATGTCGCAAGTTACGACTTCACAGGAGAGCCATTTGAAAGTTATTTATTTTTTAATCGAAATGCCATCTTGTACATGTGAACTTTCATGTGCCTTAATAACAAACGTGTATGCCATCTGTAAATACAAATACAATTGTTACATTACAAGCCTTGTTGGTTAAGCACACAGAAAAATCCAGCAACCTTCCCACTAGCCATTATTGATAATTGATAATGAGTGGGCTGGACATGCAGAGAGAGGAGTTTGGATTGGTCTGCCATATAGAAGGCTTCTGTCTATTTGAGCTGGTCAGTCTGTGTTGGTAATCCTGTTGAATGTGGCTTTTTTAATAATGTATTGTGTAGTGGAGCTGCATAAGTGTTGCTCTCCACTTTCTGGAGGATTGAGTTTTGAAATCAGTGGAATTAGAGTATGATAGCTAAAGAGATGGAGAAAACACCTGTCTCTGGATTACATCGTCAAACTAAGGGCAACTGTGGCATGGTCTTCATGACAGGGAGACACGTCCATGCACGAGGATGTATAAGGGTAAGATAGTCTAGCTAGCTACGTTTTCAGATATTAATTTTCTAATTTTGACAGAAAGTGGTTACATTTCAAGCTAAAGTGTACTGTTAGCTAGTTGGCTAACGTTAGCTGGCTGGCTCTATAATTAACATTACGTGTATGACTATTCGTATCACAGAACCGTTTGCTTTGCTAGTTAAAGGCTAATGTTAGCTAGCTAACATTGAACCTGGTTGGTTAGCTCCCAGCAGATTCATGCAGGGTAGTAGCGGCATGATTTGGCACTATGTTCATTATTGTTTAACTAGCTAACGTTTGCTGGCTGGCTCGTTAGCTAACGTTACGTGACATGTGTGATCTTACATGTTGTTTACCTAGCTAGGTTAATTGTTTAGCTACATGTTTTAAGCTAAAGGATACAACACGCGTTGAAAATGGTCAGTGTCAGTAAACGTCGGCAAAAAAAGTGTAATGAAATTGTTGCCAGCAGAGCTTGTTAGGCCGTTTTCATGTTATCCAGAGGTAAACAAATCATCAACCAGAGCCTCAAGTGTGAGCTCTGAACGCAAGGAGATGGGTGGGGCTAAAGCTTAAGAGGGTGTGAACGATGCTGAATGGGTTTAGACAAAGAAGAGCTCTCCAGTAGGTACCAAAAATATTCAAAGGCGATTTTCTCAAAAGTGAGTTTACAAGTTTATCAACTTTCAAAGCAGAATTACTTTCCCGTTGTTCCTCAAAAATGCAGTGTATGATAAACCATTTTGTCTCTACTATCCAATGTAAAAAACACAATTTAAAATGTTGCTACATAAGACCAAATCCAGATGGTGAGTCACATTTTGTTAGGGTTGCAAAGATTTGGTAACTCTACCAAAATTCCCAGGTTTACCAGAAATCCTGGTTGGAAGATTCCCTGAATCAGGAAGGAATAAGCAGGAAATCCGTAATCCTCCAACCAGGATGTCTGTGAAACCTGGAATTTTGCAACCCTGTAATTAATTTAAAGACTCTCTGGTGGTGTCTTTGAAAACCAGTGAACATAGTACCAGAGCTCAACCAATAAGATAGCAGATTTTTTTTTAAGGCATATTTTTGGCATTTTATGCTTTATTGGATAGAGAAGAGACCGTAGAAAGATGATTTTTGGTGCAATAGCAGTGGGCTGGATTCGAACCCATGCTACAGCAGTAAATGTGATCCTGAGGCAGTGGTTTAACTGTTAAGGCTAGGGGGTGCTGTTGTCACTATTTATGGAAATCGTGTAATTTTTGAAACGGCTTCCTACAAACTTCTTGATCGTACAATATGCATATTATTATTATTATTGGATAGAAAACAGTCTATAGTTTCTATAGCCGTTGAAATTTTGTCTCTAAGTGGAACAGAACTCATTCTACAGCAATTTCCCTGACATGGAGTCAGATTTCACACATTTTGGCCCCTGTTCTGGAGTCAGTTTTAAGGCCACTGTTATTCCTATTAGTATACGGACACTGCTTACGTCTTCCCCTGGATGCCTTTACGTGATGACGCTTTGAATGGTATCGATTGCCCAATCACAGCCACTATAAATGAAAAAATCCTGTAGGTAGGACCTCTTTTCTAGGTGCGTCATGCGCGCGGAGGATACCGACCTACTGTTTTTCCAAGCATTAGTGTAGCCTGTTATATTTCTCCGGTCATATTTTTACTCGTTATAGGAGTTAAAAACATCATAAGGTAGTTAATTTAAAGCGTTTTATAGCAATTTATATCCGTTTAGTGCGATTTTGGGACATTTATTTCTGAGCCACTGTGAATCTCTGGGCACCGTTCCAGTTCATGCCGAACGCAATGTGCATTTCTGCATGGCAAGAGGACAGCTTTCGACCAAAAGACGATTAGACCCAAGAAAGGATTCTTTGCCCAAGATTCTGATGGAAGAACAGCTCAAAGTAGGAACAATTTATTATGATAAATCGTGTTTCTGTCGAAAAATGTTAGTGGCTTAGGACGCCATCTTTTTTGACGTAGCTTCGCTTGGCGCAAACTGTATTGAAAAGTAAGGATAATTTAAAAAATGTAATTCCGCGATTGTATTAAGAATTAAATTGTCTATCAATCGCTGTCCACCCTATATTTTTTAGTCACGTTTATGAGTATTTATGTATACGACTAGATCACTGTCTAATATGGCGCACGGCATTTTCTGACCAGCTCGGCTACTTTTCTCATTGTATAACCACGATTTTGGTGGCTAAATATCCACATTTTCGAACAAACTGTATATGTATGTTGTAATATGATGTTACAGGAGTGTCATCTGAAGAATTCTGAGAAGGTTAGTGAAAAAATTAATATCTTTTGGCGATGTTGACGTTATCGCGCTCTTTGGCTAGAATCAATGCTGGGGTAACGTTTGCATATGTGGTATGCTAATATAACGATTTATTGTGTTTTCGCTGTAAGACACTTAGAAAATCTGAAATATTGTCTGTATTCACAGGATCTGTGTCTTTCGATTAGTGTATGCTGTGTATTTTTACGAAATGTTTTATGATTAGTAATTAGGTAAGACACGTTGCTCTATCTATTTATTCTAGTCGATTTGTGACGGTGGGTGCAATTGTAAACTATGATATCTACCTGAAATATTCACATTTTTCTAACAAAACCTATCCTATACCATAAATATGTTATCAGACTGTCATCTGAGGAGGTTTTTTCTTGGTTAGTGGCTATCAATATCTTAGTTTAGCCGAATTGGTGATAGCTAGTGGTGTTGGTGGACAAAGAAAAAATGGTCTCTTTTGCTAAGGTGTTTACCTAATAGATTTACATATTGTGTCTTCCCTGTAAAACATTTTAAAAATCGGACATGTTGGCTGGATTCACACGATCTGTATCTTTCATTAGCTGTATTGGACTTGTTAATGTGTGAAAGTTAAATATTTTAAAAAAAATATTTTTTTTGAATTTCGCGCCCTGGCTTTTCAGTGGGGGGGGGGGGGGTGCCGCTAGCGGCACCCCAGTCCTAGACAGGTTAAGACCACTAGGCCACAAGATTGCAGGATTTTAACCAGGAGAAATTAAAAGGGCAGCTAGTGTCAAACCATTCTGTAACCCTCTGTAATTTTCTAGATATTAATTTCAAAACCTTGCGTACTTTTGTAGGTTAACAATGTAACAGTGCATACACACTCTTGTTTTTCAATGATGAGCATATTCTCTCTCCCCCTGTCTCTCGCCCTTTCTCCCTGTAGAGTAAGAAGAATGGGAAGTCTGGTCCGTTCCTTCTCTCTGGCTCTAGAGATAAGACCATCAAGATGTGGGACATTAGCACTGGCATGTGCCTTATGACTCTGGTGAGTTTGTGTGTGTGTTACCTCCTCCTCAGGTAAGCCGATTTGGTTTCCAGTGTTTTTTTCACAGGTTGGTCTAGTACAGTGTTTCCCAACGCCGGGCCTCCAGTACCCCCTCCTCCAGTACCCCCTCCTCCAGTACCCCCTCCTCCAGTACCCCCAACCGTACACATTGTCCAGGGCTACAATGAAAATCACACCTCATTCAAGTCAAGGGTTTGATGATTAAGTTGAATCAGGTGTGCTTGTCTGGGGCCACAATAAAAACATGTATTGTTGGGGGGGTACTCGAGGACTGGAGTTGGGAAACACTGGTCTAGTGTGTGTAACGTGTTCTATCCTCTCTCTAGGTGGGTCATGATAACTGGGTGCGTGGTGTGTTGGTGCACCCTGGAGGCAAGTTCATAGTGAGCTGTGCTGATGATAAGACTCTGAGGATCTGGGACTACAAGAACAAGCGCTGCATGAAGACCCTTTGTGCCCATGAACACTTTGTTACCTCTCTGGGTAAGAGTGTGTGTTTGTGTCCATGTGTCTGTGTGCATTCCCTCAAATTGCTGTACGTCTAGTCAAAACCACCTATTTGTGTGTGTAATCGCCAATCCACTTCTGCCAGTTCCACAGTTCTGCCTCCACCCAGTCCATCTTCCATTGTCTCTTACATCTGTATCTCTGTCTTCCAGATATGCACCGGACTGCCCCATACGTGGTAACAGGCAGCGTTGATCAGACAGTCAAAGTGTGGGAGTGTCGCTGAGTCTGCCTGCAACCTCCCTATCCTCATCGTCCTCTCTACCCCACAACCACAGCCCTATAACCCCCCCCCCCAACCACCTCTTTTCCCACAAACTCACCGCAACCTCCTCCTTTATACCCCCCAAACAGCAGCCCTATAACCCCCTCTTCCCCCCCTATCCTACCCTGTCTCTTTGACACTCACCTAAGCCCCACCTTTCGCACACCATACCATGGTTACCCAGGCTCTCCAGCCCTGCCCTGTTCAAATAAATATTGTCCTTTTATGTAAATTATTCTGGATATAGAGTACGCTTAATAAATGTTACACACTCTTTAACACACACATTCTCTCTCACACACACACTAAAAGAGAAAAGTATTCCTTGCATGGTGAATTCACCCAAAACTTGTATACTGTAAATTTGCATACCATTGTCATGACGTCCTGATGGGGGGGGTAAATGGTTTGTGTTCTGCCCCAGTGGATGCTGGGTAATTGTGACACAGTGCACGCAACCCAATCACGTATGTCCTTAAAACCCTTAATTTAGTATCTTGCCTCCGCTGTTATAGTCTGACGCTACCTGGGAGAGAGGGAAGGAGAGGACTGTGAAAGAAGGAAGAGAGGATGAAGTGGGGAGGAGAAGGAGTAGGATAAAAGATGTGGGGGGGAAGAGCGGGGGAAAAAATTGAAATGGACATTTAGTCCTTTAGTTGAGGTGACAAAGTGTGTGCGCGTGTGTTCGTCTGCGTGCGTGCAATGCGTACTGTACATGTGTGTACATAATGATAGGATAACCTCTTATCTCTCTCTGTGGTCGTCTGTTTATACAGAGGTAGAGAATTGTGTGGAGGCAAGGCTTATTTCCCTCTGTTTTTACTCTCTGACTGACTGACTGGCTTCTAGTAGCTACTCATAAGAGTATGCTCACTAAGTTCTGTGCGCTCTTTCTCTCTTTCATATACACATACACTCATACTCACACAGATGCACATACACACATGCACAGTAAAATTGTGTATCAATATATCTGGATGTCATTGTTTGCACCATAATTTAAAAAATAAAAATCTGTAAATATAAAGTTGGCCTTGTTTTTTGTATCAATGGTGTATAAGTTTTGCACAGCTTCAGGACACCAAACTACTGTACCAGTCAAGTTTGGACACCTACTCATTTAAGCATTTATCTTTATTTTTACCATTTTCTACATTGTAGACATCAAAACTATGAAATAATGTAGTAACCAAAAACGTGTTAAACAAATCAAAATATATTTTAGTTTCTTCAAAATAGCCACCCTTTGCCTTGATGACAGCTTTGCACACTCGACATTTTCTCAACCAACTTCACCTGGAATGCTTTTCCAACAGTCTCAAAGGAGTTCCCACATATGCTGAGCACTTGTTGGCTGCTTTTCCTTAGTCCCACTCAGCGCAAACCAGATGGGATGGCGTATCGCTGCAGAATGCTTTGGTAGTGTAATGGGAATTTCAATGTTTGTGCTTTTCTGATAACTCATTTCTGTGTTCTATTCATGTGCTGTATTCATGTGCTGTTCTAATAACCAATGGATGTGTTCATGCAAGTGACTGATTTAACGAATCCTCACTTATCAGTATCTGGAATTTGGCAGTACACCCAGACCTTATTTTGAGAACGAGAACAAAAGATATCTGTTTCAAGGTCTCAGCTTGGAGAGAAGAAGCCTTGTGCGGTATTGGTCGGTCACATGAATGAAACAAAACGGTAATGATTAATGAATTATGCTAAATCGTGCATATATAACTTGTCTTATATACGGCTATACACAGACAACTGCTGGGTCTGCCCAAAGAGAGCTCCTGACTGACATGTACCATGCTGCATTGAGTTGATTGGTCAGCGCACTGGAGAGGTCCCAATGAAGGATGATTCATTTAAGATTGACTTTGAGTGTCCCTGTGTAAGAATTTCCATGACAGTAGCTGTTAAGTTCATGTTTTAAGTATCCCTATATTTCTGTTATTACGGGGCTATCACTCAGTCAAGAGTGCGCATGCACAGGAAGTCTTGTCGTTGTTGGACCTAGCCTTGAGTGTAATGGCTACCTTGTAGTGTGTTCATATAGTAGAGTAAACTTTGTTAAACTGGAACCTTGTCGTTGTGTCATTTCGAGTTAACAGTAGCCATGCTGGTTATGTGTGCCTTGAATTCTAAATAAATCACTGACAGTCACTAGCAAAGCACCATCACGCCACCACTTTGTAGCAATTTGACCATGAAGGCCTGATTCACGCAGTCTCCTCTGAACAGTTGATGTTGAGATGTGTCTGTTACTTAAACTCTGTGAAGCATTTATTTAGGCTCCAGTCTGAGGTGCAGTTAATTGTCGATTTCTGAGGCTGGTAACTCTAATGAATTTATCCTCTGCAGCAGAGGTAACTCTGGGTCTTCCTTTCCGGTGGCGGGCCTCATGGGAGCCAGTTTCATCATAGCGATTGATGGTTTTTGCGACTGCACTTGCACTTGAAGAAACTGTCATTTCTCTGCTTATTTGAGCTGTTCTTGCCATAATATGGACTTGGTCTTTTACCAAATAGGGCCATCTTCTGTATACCATCCTTACCTTGTCACAAAACGACTGATTGGCTCAAACGCATTAATAAGGCAAGAAATTCCACAAATTCACTTTAAACAAGGCACACGTTAATTCAAATGCTTTCCAGGTGACTAAATAAATAAAAAACAATATTGAGGTAACTACGCAAGTCAGTTAAGAACAAATTCTTATTTATAATAATGGCCTAAAATGCCTCATGAAGCTTGCGAAAATGCCAAGATTGTGCAAAGGGTGGCTACTTTGAAGAATCTCAAATATAAAATATATTTATGACACTTTTTTTTGGTTATTACATGATTCCATATGTGTTATTTCATAGTTTTGATGTCTTCACTATTATTCTACAATGTAGAAAATAGTAAAAACTAAAGAAAAACCCTTGAATGAGTAGGTGTGTCCAAATTTTCAGGTCACCATTATTAATAATGCACCGTTCACTGCTCACACACACCTGCTCACTCCCTCCCTCACTCACCCACAGAGCTATTACTGTATCACGGAGGACCGTATCTTGGCAACAGTTGCCACAACGGTGAATGCATGAGCACCTTTTGCAGCCTTGGTAAAGAGAGAGAGAGGTGGATTGTCAATCCCTAAGTCAACAACAGACTATGGGAGGCACACAGCACTATTCTATTCCACATCAGGTAACTGATGCGAGCAGTAGAATCAGATTTGAAAAAACATTAAAATACACCTTATGGAACAGCGGGGACTGTGAAGAGACACACACACAGGCACTGACACGCATACATATGATAAGACACACACTCTACACATAGATGTTGTAGCTGCCTTGGCAGCAGCTAATGGGGATCCTTAATAAATACAAATACAAAACTGTAGGAAGAAAATAGTGTATCATAAAGGGGAAATGGGAGGAGAGAACAGAGTTAAAGGAGGTGGAGTTAAAATGAAGGATAGAGAGGAGATAGAAAGGGGATGAGAGGAAGGATGGAGTGTGAAGGGGTTGGAGTAGAGACCCCTACCTAGACCCAGGTTGCCCTGAGTCGAACTCTGTTACTCAAGAGAACCACTCGAGCAGAAACACTAGCCTACTTCTTTCTCCACACCCGCAACATTGTGAAACTAATCCCAGAGATAACAAACCAGGACTGTCATACCCATGCTAATTTGGTACAGTATTTATCAGTTGATTTGATCGTTATTTTGTCCGAACGGAGAACAACAGATCTGGCGTGTACGTGTCTGTCTGTGTCCATCCCCAGTTGGTCTTGGAATGTGCCTGGAAAGACCGTTGTCTGACATACAATCTCCGTCTTTCTCCTTCTCTTCATTCGCTTGTGCTCCGCTCCTGTCTCTTTCATGAATCTGTAGTCTTTTCCTTCTGTCTTTATATTCTCTTTCTTGCTCGCTCTCATCTATATTGCTCTCTTCCCTCCCTCTAGTAGTGTCGGTGTTCAGTGTTAATGAAGAGGGTAAATGGCTGAACCACAAATATATCTGCACTCATCAATTGATCAGCACCTTTTCTGTCTGTAATCAACATGGAGGTGGAATATTTCTCCCTCAACTGATCATAGTGAATCGTGCATGGCTTTGGTGTGTGTGCATTTTGTGGCTTTTTCTGAGGCCAATGTGCTCGTTGAGTCTCACACACAAACGCTTACACACAAACACATACTCTTTCACACCTACATTGGTGGTAGGGGATAATGTCTGTGTTCAGTGTTAATGAGGAGGGTAAATGGCGTATCCATACGTGTGTGTATGTGTGTGTGTGTGTGTCTGTGTGAGAGAGAAAGAGCGTGCAGTAAAGCTAGAGCAGCCCTTACGCACTTCTGAGCAGTTGTTATGATTGGTCGAGACAGTTCGAATCTGTGATGAGAGCAGAGGGTATTCCACTGAGCTCTGTCCAATCACAGACTGTTACCATGCAGGGACACACACTGTACCAGCACATCCACACACACACACACGCTGTACATGCATAGTCAACAACTCATATTGACACACAAATGCATTTCCAACATCACACACACACACACACACACACACACACAGGTTCCCTCGCTTGTGTTGAAACTCTGAGCCATCCCCCGAGTCTCAAAAATGACAACATTAGGGGTGAGCGTGTGGGAGGTGAGAGAAGTAGAAGAAGGAGTGAAAGAGAGTAGCTGGGAGCGACATAAAGTAAAAGAGTTAGGGAGAGAGAAATAGAAAGTAAATGGTAGAGAGAGAGAGAGACAGAGAGAGAATGGTTGGCCATCGAGGTAGTATTGCAAGTGGCAACAACTACAAAAATGCCTTAACATCAAGACAATGACCATCCGATTTTTTACAAAGTAAAGAAATGGGCAGTGATATCCATTAGTGCTGCTTTCTGCTGTTGGTCATAGTGGTCGGGTAGGGTGAGGATGTGGAACGGCCAAGATGGCGGTGTCCATAGCAGATGCCGAGGCGTTTGAGAAGTAGCCAGAATGAACGACTAGACTCCTTAGAAGTTGACCAGGAGGTGTATGGAGCTTATATTTTAAAAGTAGGAGAGTGGTCTTAGCGGAGTTGCTAACAAGCGGATGTATCTGAATTAGCTGTGTCCCTGAAAACCAACCTAGCTTCCTTTTCTGCTGAAAACCGGATGTGGGAACTCCACTCAAGCGTTTTCTTTTACGCCTGCTATGTTAGGTTAGGAGGAGAGTCACGAAGAGAAGGACGACACACTGCTTGGAATACTATCTGCGTTTTTCTGGAGGGTGAGAAACTTGAAGGGATCATAAGGCAGTGGGTAGAGAGCTGTGCTCAGTCTGCAACCAAGAACAAATATGATATTGACGTACTGACCATTGCCAGTCTGATAGATTAGCAGGCGCAGATTGTGGTGAACCAGAAGTCCAGCAAGAGGAAATGAGCTAAAGAAGCAATCCTGGCTCAATATGCCAATAGCTGCTTCCCCCCAGTGGTGATAAATCCCTGTTTAACAACTCCAACATGGAGGAGGTTCTGAACAGGATGAAGCAGCAGAGGGACCAGGCTAAGACTTACATACGAAGAAACAGACAAGATACCAAATGAAAAGGATAAACTAGCCAAGCAGGACAGGAAGGGCAAGAAAAGGCTCACACAAAAATGGAAACACAAAATATAAGAAAAACAAATGACACTTTGGGACACTGTCACATGAAATGTTTTGTTCCCGAACAAAAACACGTCTATTTTTGCCTATCCCATATTAGCACCATAGACATTAAAAGCAGATTAGCACGATTACAAATATAACATGACATCTTTATGTTGTCGAGCGGATGCCCCGCCCCCCTCTATGTGTGACTGACAGGTCTGGACCCGAGAGAGCGCATGTAAATGAGCCGCGCTCGGGCGGAGCGGGTGCCCATGTGGACAGGCACCATGCCTTGTTGTTCTGTGCACTCATTGGCCAATTCGCATCGACATGTTTTAATGCGCTGCGGGCCAGGGGCGGGGCTAAACCCTGGAGAGCGGTCCCGAGTGGATCACACGGACGGAATCTCTCAGGGACTCCAGAGTCCCGCCAGGCGTTGATGCCACGCAGTTTAACGTCAAAAAGCGACCCAAACGCTTTCATATTCATAGACGCAATAAACGTTGGACTTTTGGAGCGACGGTGTCTGGCCTGTAGTGTGTGCAGGCAGCAGGCCACAGGCGGGATAACCCCTCTGTTTGGGTCTGATGTCCTCTACATACAGTAGCGCTCGCCAGCCGTCTTTTACCCCAGGCTGTAGTAACAGGGAGGGGTAGAAACGTGGAGGGCGGGCCCTGACTGCATTCGCCTTGTTATGTATTCCCGTGATCGCATCGCCATCTTGTTGCAATCCATCTTTTACGTGTGAGAAATCATTTATCCAAGGAATATATTTTTACTCATTTTCTTTCCGGTGAGAGGAAGAAAGGAATAAACAGAGTGCGCGTTCGTGTCTGCTGCGTTCCAGACAGTGCTCCCCGGCGGATCTCGGCTGTGCCTTTTTCTTCTGTCCTGGGCGTTCGGGTAGCCTACGGTGAGGGGCGCACGATGAGCATCGACACTCTTCTGGAAGCGGCCAGATATCTGGAATGGCAAGCCCAGCAACAACAGATCACACATGGTAAGAACGAGGTACTCGGGTGGGAACCGGCGGGGGGCCTGTGGGAGTTCACAGTCTAGGTAAGCCTTTGGAATAGCACGATTTGGCTTGGTCGGTTTATTGGGGGGGGGTCCACACCTACTTTAACCCCGAACGGTCATGCATTCCCAGCGATCAGCCTACGTCCTGCTGGGAAACATCGTTTTCACTCAATAGCCTGTTCATGGACCCTTTATCGGTCATTCATGAACATAGCCTGACTGACCCTCTATAGTTTTGACGAATGCATTTATTTTCATTTATCAATACGGGGAGCAGGAGGTATTTTTCTACCTCGGTTTCCGGGTTAAATCCCGGCTATATATAGCGTCGCTGCTACTCATATGCGCACTCTGTCTGTGTGTGGCTAGTTACGCTGTATCTACTGACATATTGCCGCGCGTTCTGCACTCCAGAACCATTCTGTGTTTGTTTCGGGTTGGCTTCAAAGCGTGTGTTGTTGCTTGCTACAATGTTGCAACTGTGGATCACACACACGCGTGTTACTATGTTACAACAGTACCATTACATATACTATGTCGTCATTACAGCGTTCAGTCTTTTATACTCTTGGAAATTCTAAACATGTTTTGGGCGTAAAAGATAGGTCTAGAAGGGTGATATGTTACGCTTGTTTTGCAGTAGTAGACTAATGATTGCAGAGTTTTGGCAAGGCTACTGATGGTCGATGTTGCAATCTGGTCTCAGAGCATTTCGTATTATTCTTTATATAAATCCGAGACACTATTTAATATGTAACCATACCAAACATAAGTAACCATCTGTCTTATGATATGTTAAGGCAAAAACGAAAGAAGGGTGGTTGGTTGAGGTGGACACGGGTGGGTGTATAATGGGAAGTCTAGCAACCCAAAGGTTGTGAGTTCAAATTTTATCACAGACAACTTTATCATTTTAGCTAATTAGCAACTTTCAACTACTTACTACATTCTAGCTACTTTGCAACTATTTAATATGTAGTTAACTTGTAAACTTAACCCAAACCCCTGGCCTAGCTAATGTTAGCAAGCTAGCTAACGTTAGCCACCTAACTAGAATTTGTAACATATGTTACGAATTTGCTAAACGTATGATATATTATGAATTGTAATTTGTAACATATCGTACGAAATGGGTGCTGGACATCCACAAATTAGTACATACTATACGAAACATAACATATCACACTAAATGGAGTGTCTCTGACTTACGTACAGAATAATACAAAATTATCTGATACCAGGTTGCATAGGGCGGTGGCAGGCAGCAGAACGACCGGAGAGGCTCCTGCAAGCAGGCTCTCTCTTTTACATAATGCTCTGACATTGCTCAGATATCTTATGACACTCCGGGGCGGGACACACACACAACCCTACTCCCTGTCCACTAAAGTAACTCCCTCCCTATGACAGAGCTGTGTGTGTGAAACGTTAAACACAGCATGGGTGTTCGTTTAACGGGGTTGAGAACTGAATCACAGTTATTCACAGGATATTTCATCGACGGTTGGTGATTTATCGCCACATATTGGGAAGAGGGCTTTTTGTTTCACTCATCTGGTGACGTGTCAGTTCATCCACACGCCCCTAGTGGCACATGTGCCTTAGAGGGCCTGCCCCCGACCACCACGTGCATGCCAGAATGACTGGCGCACAGGTCACAGTGGGGGGAAAGTAGGGCAACACCCCCTTCTCTCTTTTCTCCCCCTCCTCTATCTCCTCCCTTTTTTTCAAATCAAAAGTATATGGACACCTTTCTCCCTCTCTCAATGAAAGAGTTATGTAATTAATGTTTGCATGTTTTTACATCTGGAGCAGGGCTGAACAGAAACAGTGTGTGTGTGTGTGTGTGTGTGTGTTGCATGTATGTACACTACATGACCAAAAGTATGTGGGCACCTTCTCATCCAATATCTCGTTCCAAAATCACAGACATTAATATGGATTTGGTCCCCCCTTTGCTGCTATAACAGCCTCCTCTCTTCTGGGAAGGCTTTCTACTAGATGTTGGAACATTGCTGCGGGAACTTGCTTCCATTCAGCCACAAGAGCATTAGTGAGGTCGGGCGCTGATGTTGGACGATTAAGCCTGTCCCGCAGTCGGCGTTCCAATTCATCCCAAAGGTGTCCGATGGGGTTGAGGTCAGGGCTCTGTGCAGGCAAGTCAAGTTCTTCCACACCAATCTCAACAAATAATTTCTGAATGGACCTGGCTTTGTGCACAGGGGCATTGTGATGCTGAAACAGGAAAGGGCCTTCCCCAAACTGTTGCCAAAAAGTTGGAAGCACAGAATTGTCTAGAATTTCATTGTATGCTGTAGCGTTAAGATTTCCCTTCAGCGATGGTTGGCCGGGTGCCTGCCAGCTGACTTCGGTCATCAGTTGAACTGTGTTTCCACCGACACATTGGTGCGGCTGGCGTCCGGTTAAGTGTGTTAAGATGCAGCGCAGTTTGGCGGATCATGTTTCGGAGGACGCATGACTTGCCCTTCACCTCTCCCAAGCCTGTTGGGGAGTTGCAGCGATGAGACAAAATCATAACTACAAATTGGGGAGAAGATGGGGTACAATTAAAAAAAGAGAAAAAGAACAAAAAAACAGCCCCAGACCATTATTCCTCCTCCACCAAACTTTACAGTTGGCAGTATGCATTGGTGCAGGTAGTGTTCTCCTGGCATCTGCCAAACCCAGATTCGTCCATTGGACTGCCAGATGGTGAAGCGTGATTCATCACTCCAGAGAATGTGATTTCACTGCTCGAGAGTCCAATGGCAGCGAGCTTTACACCACTCCAGCCAATGCTTGACATTGCGCATGGTGATCTTAGGCTTGTGTGTGGCTGCTCGGGCCATGGAAACCCATATCATGAAGCTCCCGACGAACAGTTATTGTACTGACGTTGCTTCCAGGCTTCCAGAAGCAGTTTAGAACTTGGTAGTGAGTGTTGCAACCGAGGACAGACGATTTGTACGCGCTTCAGCACTCGGCGGTCCCGTTCTGTGAGCATGTGTGGCCTACCACTTTGTGGCTGAGACGTTGTTGCTCCTAGACATTTCCACTTCACAATAACAGCACTTACAGTTGACCGGGCCAGCTCTAGCAGGGTAGAAATTTGACGAACTGACTTGTTGGAAAGGAGGCGTCATATGACGGTGCCATGTTGAAAGCCACTGAGCTCTTCAGTAAGGCCATTCTACTCCCAATGTTTGTCTATGGAGATTGCATGGCTGTGAGCTCAATTTTATACACCTGTCAGCAACGGGTGTGGCTGAAATAGCCAAATCCAGTCATTTGAAAAGGCGTCCGCATACTTTTGTATATATAGTGTATGTATGTGTGAGAACCTTTTCAGAGCAGAAGAGAAAGGTCAGGGAGTCTGAAAAAGTGTGCTTATTCCCCCCCCCCCCCCCCCCTGTTGCAATGCAGAGGTCCATCTCTCCCTCCCAACCTACCTCTCTCTTGTTTTCTCGTTTACTTATCCGTTACTTTCTAAATGTAATCCATTAGTTACTAGTTACATGTCCAAAATTGCAATCAGTAACAATTTTGGATTAGCGTAATCTAATTACTTTCAGTAACTTTTAGATTACTTTTTAGACCAAAATTAATATTACCAATTGAACGACATACAATTTCCATATATTCCCCATAAAAACAACATATATATATTAGGATAATCAATCTTAGAGTTTACATAGCTGGCCATAAATGGATGCTGCATTTAAATGTATGGGTTATGTAGGATTCTTCTAACTCATTGCTTTCTACTTCAATAGAGATATTCATTTGATTAGGCTATATCTTTACATTAAAAACCAAAGGCTGTCAGATTTCTAGTCATTCCAATTCATTTAATACCACTTGATCTTCAAGAATAGGACTTAGAAATATATAGATTAGCCAAATTGTTTTACCTGAGCATAACCCAAAAACAAAGGACTTATTAGCCTACTCTGTTGTTTATGATTTTGTTGTCATGGAGAACTGATCGGGGCTCATTGCTTCGAGTTGAAAAATAAGTACTGCTCTCGTGGAATGGCATGCTTTGTGCACTACCCAACATTTGTTTTGTACCTTTTATTTAACTCGGCAAGTCAGTTAAGAACAAATTCTTATTTACAATGGCGGTCTATTTGCATGTGAAAATGAATGCAATATGCTACATTTGTTATAGGCCTATTGTTTACGGTTTTTGTTGGTGACACTTTGATATCTTGATCATTTGCAGCTGTTTAAGTCCATCGAAAGTGTGCGAGTTTGAGCATGTGTCCGTTAGCCCTATGAAAAAGAAGAAGAAAAAATCCCAGGACAAATTAGATTGAGCAATAAAAGCCCCAGTCATGGTCGTGTTAAATTAAAGTCATTTTTGCCAGTATGTAAAGCACAATACCACGGAGGAGTTTAGAAGGGAGAAACACCCTCAAACGTTTATTCCACAGACTGGATAATCACTATGCAGCTGTTGCAAGAGCACATTTTTCACTGGCTGTCCACTGGTTGCTAAAACGATGCTTGAAAGGCAGCTTAAACTTCTTCAATTCAACTATTATTGGGTTAAAATACAGACATAGGCCTACATTTGTTTACAGCCTTCCACAACAACGGGCTCTTGAATGGCGCAGCGGTCTACGGCACTGCATCTCAGTGCAAGAGGCGTCACTACAGTCCCTGGTTCGAATCCAGGCTGAATCACATCTGGCCGTGATTGGGTGTCCCATAGGGCGTTGCACAATTGGCCTGGGTTTGGCCTGGGTTTGGCCAGGGTAGGCCTTCATTGTAAATAAGGATTTGTTCTTAACTAACTTGCCTAGTTAAATTAAGGTTAAATAAAAACAGCTAATTGCACCTTATGGATTGTAGTTAAATGAGAGAGCAGCAGTGTGATTCACATCATTGTGCTATGTAGATATCAATAATAAGTGATATCCATATCGCCCGTAGGCCACACCCCTGCTGTCGTCCTTACCTCCAGTTGGATGTACTGGATAATCCTTGGATGCTGACAGCAGTCACACCATTGGAAGACATAGCTTGGACTGTAGCCTACAAAAGCCTTTTCCAGCGATTCATCAAACCCATTTGGTGTCAATATGGTCTCTGACTTGTGGTCAGACTCGCTCAGGTGGAACAAACTGAAACTTGCGTCTTTTTCCAATGTGTGTGTGTGCGTGCCTGTCAAACTTCTAGCAATGTACACACAGTTGGTTTAGTAACGTGAATACTGTATGTACGGTGTATATTTGATATGTAGTACATTTAAGCATGAGTGAACTCCGTGTGTCATCTTTTTAGTTAGTGTTCTTGCCTGTGGGATCCCTCGTGTCGTGTGCATCTAATTTTGCTATGGATCTATGGTTACTGCCGTTTCATTGAGCATGCTCATTTAAGACAAACCCCTTTTGTCTAGTGTGTGTGTGTGTATGTGTGTGTGTGATTTTGCTTGCCTGTGTGTCTGCTGTGTTTATTGATGTGCATATGTGTTGACCTGTGTGTGTACGTGTGCATGTGTGTAAGCGCACACCGTGTTTAGTGTGGATTGCCGTATGTTGCCGGCTCCAATGACACCGCTGGGTAGACCCATTACAACCACCCCAGGCCAACGCCCCATTCAACCCACCAGCCTATCACAGGCCTGGACCAAGGGCTTTCAGCGAGAGACCCTGTCCTCACGTCCCATCGGTCGGTCTGCCTCTAGGATGACATCATTGTGTGTGTGTGTGGGGAGGGGGGGAGTGGGTGTGTGTTCACCACTTCACCTAAGACAGTTTTGTCTGTGAAATATGAATTCTACTACATTTTTGTACTGCTATACGAGATGAAGCCTTGAAGTCCCTACATTTCTAACCATCATCCCCCTCTCTCTTTCCTGTTATGTTATTCTTCTCCTCGCCCAAAGAGGAGGAGCGTTGCAGAGAGAAGGCGGAGCTTCACAGCCGGGAGGCAGAGTCCAGACGAGCAGAGGTTGTGACCTGTGCGGACCAGCCAATCAGATTCAACCATGTCACCTGGGGGTCATCACAGCATTGGCCTGAGTCATCACAACATTGTCAGCACCAGCACCTCTCTCCCTCCTCTCACCCTCTTCCCCTCTCCCTCCCTCCTCCCCCCATCTCCATCGCTGTCATCCCCATGGTACCCGTTGTCACCGCTACGCCCTCTGTACCGCCCCTTCCCGTCATCACAACGATCGCTGCCGCGGCAACCTCACTCCACCTCGGAGGCGCCCAGGTGATGAAGGGAGGCTCCTCCCCTACTCGGCAGCAGCCAATCCAGCGCCAGCTGGCAGTCCAGGTGAAGGCGGAGCCTAACTCGATGACGCCACAGACGGGCGGAAGCCCTAGCCAATCCCAACCTCCAACTCAGATTCCGTACCCGACCTCCATCATCACCAAAGCCGCTTCCCAACATGCACTACTTCCCCAGCAAGCCATTCCCACGCAGCCACGCCCAAACGGAACCATCATGGATGACCTGAGAGGGTTGGACGGGAAGAGACGACCTGGAGGGTGAGAGAGAGTCCTCGTTTTTGAGGGCATACATTTTGCATGGATTTTCACTGATCACCGACTAAGGAAACTGAATGATCTACAAATAATAAATGAGTAGTTATTTAGGATGCAAGGTGATTTGTAGATCAGCCAGTCAACAGTGGAACACCACAAGTGTAGTTGAACAAATTGGAATGTCATCGAACATGCACAGTGTAGTCAAACATGATGACATGTCATCAAACACAAACAGTGTAGTCAAACATGATGGCATGTAATCGAACATGCACCGTGTAGTCAAACATGATAGCATGTAATCAAACATGCACAGTGTAGTCAAACATGATGGCATGTAATCGAACACAAACATGATGGCATGTAATCAAACACAAACAGTGTAGTCAAACATAATGGCATGTAATCAAACAAACATGATAGCATGTAATCGAACACAAACAGTGTAGTCAAACATAATGGCATGTAATCGAACACAAACAGTGTAGTCAAACATGATGGCATGTAATCGAACACAAACAGTGTAGTCAAACATAATGGCATGTAATCGAACACAAACAGTGTAGTCAAACATGATGGCATGTCATCGAACACAAACATGATGGCATGTAATCGAACACGCACAGTGTAGTCAAACATGATGGCATGTCATCGAACACGCACAGTGTAGTCAAACTTGATGGCATGTCATCGAACACAAACATGATGGCATGTAATCGAACACGCACAGTGTAGTCAAACATGATGGCATGTCATCGAACACAAACATGATAGCATGTAATCGAACACGCACAGTGTAGTCAAACATGATGGCATGTAATCGAACATGCACAGTGTAGTCAAACATGATGGCATGTAATCGAACATGCACAGTGTAGTCAAACATGATGGCATGTAATCGAACATGCACAGTGTAGTCAAACATGATGGCATGTAATCAAACATGCACAGTGTAGTCAAACATGATGGCATGTAATCGAACACGCACAGTGTAGTCAAACATGATGGCATGTAATCAAACATGCACAGTGTAGTCAAACATGATGGCATGTAATCGAACACAAACAGTGTAGTCAAACATGATGGCATGTAATCGAACATACACAGTGTAGTCAAACATGATGGCATGTAATCGAACATACACAGTGTAATCAAACATGATGGCATGTAATCGAACATGCACAGTGTAGTCAAACATGATGGCATGTAATCGAACATGCACAGTGTAGTCAAACATGATGACATGTCATCAAACACAAACAGTGTAGTCAAACATGATGGCATGTAATCGAACACAAACATGATGGCATGTAATCGAACACAAACATGATGGCATGTAATCGAACACAAACAGTGTAATCAAACATGATGGCATGTAATCGAACACGAACAGTGTAGTCAAACTTGATGGCATGTAATCGAACATGCACAGTGTAGTCAAACATGATGGCATGTAATCGAACACAAACATGATGGCATGTAATCGAACACGCACAGTGTAGTCAAACATGATGGCATGTAATCGAACACAAACAGTGTAGTCAAACATGATGGCATGTAATTGAACATACACAGTGTAGTCAAACATGATGTCATGTAATCGAACACGCACAGTGTAGTCAAACATGATGTCATGTAATCGAACACGCACAGTGTAGTCAAACATGATGGCATGTAATCGAACATACACAGTGTAGTCAAACATGATGGCATGTAATCGAACACAAACAGTGTAGTCAAACATGATGGCATGTAATCGAACATACACAGTGTAGTCAAACATGATGGCATGTAATCGAACACAAACATGATGGCATGTAATCGAACACGCACAGTGTAATCAAACATGATGGCATGTCATCGAACACAAACAGTGTAGTCAAACATGATGGCATGTAATCGAACACGCACAGTGTAGTCAAACATGATGGCATGTAATCGAACACAAACAGTGTAGTCAAACATGATGGCATGTAATTGAACATACACAGTGTAGTCAAACATGATGTCATGTAATCGAACACGCACAGTGTAGTCAAACATGATGTCATGTAATCGAACACGCACAGTGTAGTCAAACATGATGGCATGTAATCGAACATACACAGTGTAGTCAAACATGATGGCATGTAATCGAACACAAACAGTGTAGTCAAACATGATGGCATGTAATCGAACATACACAGTGTAGTCAAACATGATGGCATGTAATCGAACATGCACAGTGTAGTCAAACATGATGGCATGTAATTGAACATGCACAGTGTAGTCAAACGTGATGGCATGTAATCGAACATACACAGTGTAGTCAAACATGATGGCATGTAATCAAACATGCACAGTGTAGTCAAACATGATGGCATGTAATCGAACACAAACAGTGTAGTCAAACATGATGGCATGTAATCGAACACAAACATGATGGCATGTAATCGAACACGCACAGTGTAATCAAACATGATGGCATGTCATCGAACACAAACAGTGTAGTCAAACATGATGGCATGTCATCGAACACAAACAGTGTAGTCAAACATGATGGCATGTCATCGAACACAAACAGTGTAGTCAAACATGATGGCATGTCATCGAACACAAACAGTGTAGTCAAACATGATGGCATGTCATCGAACACAAACAGTGTAGTCAAACATGATGGCATGTCATCAAACACAAACAGTGTAGTCAAACATGATGACGTGTCATCGAACACAAACAGTGTAGTCAAACATGATGGCATGTCATCAAACACAAACAGTGTAGTCAAACATGATGACGTGTCATCGAACACAAACAGTGTAGTCAAACATGATGGCATGTCATCAAACACAAACAGTGTAGTCAAACATGATAGCATGTAATCAAACATGCACAGTGTAGTCAAACATGATGGCATGTCATCAAACACAAACAGTGTAGTCAAACATGATGGCATGTCATCGAACACGCACAGTGTAGTCAAACACCAACAATTGGTGTGGAAGTCAGTTTTTATGCAGATGTTGTGTTTTGCAGAGCTGGAACCAGAGAGGTGCACAACAAACTGGAGAAGAACAGAAGAGCTCACTTGAAGGATTGTTTTGATACGCTGAAGAAGAACGTTCCAAACGTAGATGAGAAGAAGACCTCCAACCTCAGTGTTCTACGCAGCGCCCTGAGATACATACAGGTAGGCTACATGTGTGTGTGACGTTAGGGTGGTGCATTCTCCTTTTCCCTTTCCCTCTGCCTTTTATCTTGCTTTTCTTGCTCTCATTCTCGCTTCCATTTCAAATAAATGTTTTTTTCTTTATTAGCCAAAATTCACGGAAAACAAAGCGATCTGAGCTGTATTCTAATTAAGCTACCATTTCCTTTTTCTCTCATTCCCTCCCTCCCTCTCTTTTCCTGGATCCTTGGCCACGTGAGTTGAGAGCACATGGCTAACGGGAGCTCAGTGAAGTCAACCCTCCCTCCCTCTACCCCCTCCCTCTGGCCCGCTTGGCTATGCCCCTCCCTCGCCCTCATGGCAGAGTGGGAGAGACACACTGAGCACACTGTTCTGCTGCTTCCTCTTTTTCTCTACCTCCCTCTCTCTCTTTCTGTCTACCTCTGTTTCTTTCTCTTTTTCGCACTGTCATCCCTCTTTCCTTCTCATGCTTTCTCTTTCCAGTTATACATCCCTTTCTCTCCCCCTTTTCCTCTCCTCCCCCCTCTCTCGGTTTCTGCCCTTTAGAACACTTGGTAACCATAGAGACAGGCGGCAGGTGGTCAGAACACTGCAGGAGGTCCAGTTCTTTACTCAGTGTGTGTGTGTGTGTGTGTGTTCACGGGTGTATTTATTCAAGGATGTGTTTGTGGAATTGTGTGTTAAGTCTGCAGGCTTTGTACTTACACCAGCACACTGCTCCTTTTAACAAGGGCAGACAAAATGAAAAATATTATGCTGATTGATGATGAGGATCATGATGACGAAGGCTTTTCAAAAACAGGTGCTGTGGTTGTTTTGAGGATGATATCTCTGGAAGCACACTGGTCACTGATACAATGATCTCTGGGAGGGTATCGACAGGAGATCTCCATCCTAGTGACGGAGAGAGAGAGGGGGAGCAAAGAGAGATGAGGGAAAGGGATGAGGGAACCTTAGAGGGGGGTAGGAGATACACTTCATGGCCAAAAGTTTCATGTAAGTGGATGTCTATTTCAGCCACACTCGTTGCTGACAGGTGTATAAAATCGAGCACACGGCCATGCAATCTCCATAGACAAACATTGGCAGTAGAATGGCTATAATGAAGTGACTTTCAACGTAGCACCGTCATAGGATGCCACCTTTCCAACAAGTCAGCTTGTCAAATTTCTGCTCTGCTAGAGCTGCCCCGGTCAACTGTAAGTGCTGTTATTGTGAAGTGGAAACGTTTAGGAGCAACAGTGGCTCAGCTGCGAAGTGGTAGGCCACACAAGCTCACAGAACAGAACCGCTGAAGAGTGTAGCGCATAAACATTGTCTGTCCTCGGTTGCAACACTCACTACCGAGTTCTAAACTGCCTCAGGAAGCAACGTCAGTACAAAAACTGTTCGTCGGGAGCTTCATGAAATGGGTTTCCATGTCCAAGCAGCCACACACACAAGCCTAAGATCACCATGCGCAATGCCAAGCGTCGACTGGAGTGGTGTAAAGCTCCCTACCATTGGACTCTGGAGCAATGGAAACACATTCTCTGGAGTGATGAATCACGCTTCACCATCTGGCCGTCCCACAGACGAATCTGGGTTTGACGGATGCCAGGAGAACACTACCTGCCCAAATGCATAGTGCCAACTGTAAAGTTTGGTGGAGGAGGAATAATGGTCTGGGGCTGGATTTTCATGGTTCGGACTAGGCCCCTTAGTTCCAGTGAAGGGAAATCTTAACATTACAGCATACAATGACATTCTAGATGATTCTGTGCTTCCAACTTTGTGGCAACAGTTTGGGGAAGGCTCCTTCCTGTTTCAGCATGACAATGCTCCCGTGCACAAAGCGAGGTCCATACAGAAAGGGTTTGTTGAGATCGGTGTGGAAGAACTTGACTGGTCTGCACAGAACCCTGACCTCAACCCCATCGAACACCTTTGGGATGAATTGGAACGCCGACTGCGAGTCAGGCCTATACGCCCAACATCAATGCCCGACCTCAGCTGAATGCTGCGGGGACTTGATTCCAATCTTCCAACATCTAGTGCAAAGCCTTCCCAGAAGAGTGGAGGATGTTATAACAGCAAAAGGGGACCAACTCCATATTAATGTCCATGATTTTGGAATGATATGTTCGACGACCAGTCCACATACTTTTGGCCTTATAGTGTATATGGAAGTGGGGGATGGAGGAAAGGAGAGGGGGATTGAAGGGGGGATTAAGGAAGAGAGGGGAGACGTCAGCTAGAGCAGTAAGCTGGAAAACAGCCAATTACATGACATTTTAGATGAAATTACACCTTTATATCTTCCAATTAGATTCCTCCTTATATACTGTCACTCCCCTGCTCAACCGCAGAAACCCTTGTGGATGTTGTTACCAAGGAAACGGCTATGTGTGGCTGCTGTTGCCGTGGTGTTGGAGACGCAAGTAGACCTAATGAACACACACACACACCCACCAACCTGCGTTTTCCTCTCCTGCACCACCATGCGTGTCATCATCGGGAAGGTGTGTGTGTGTTGAGCTGGTCTGTTCACCAACACACACAATTACACCAATACACACAGTTAGACAAACACACTCGCATCCAGACACCGAGCCAGTTGGTCAATGAATAGTCAGTAGTGCACGGAGAGAAGGAAAGGCTATCATACATATAGCTATCAAAATGACTCGTTTCATTTCTTCGCGGATATTGATGAATGAATAGGCAATGTAAAAAGGAATGCTTTGTCTCACATGATAGGATTATCAATATGATTAATGGTACAACAAACCACACAGACGGTACAAGCGTATAGGCTAATCCTGATCACTGGACTACACACACAGCTCTCTTACAAAGCTCCAGTAACACCTCTGCAGAGAGAAATGGGAGCCCTTTGAATGTTGAGCCGGAATGGAGTGTTCCTGGCTAGCAGTGAATGTAGTGTATTTGGAGGGGTGGGGAGAGAAACTGACCTCGCGTGTGGGACTCCATCACGTGCCTGCTAAGAGTAAACCGCTTTGCTCACTGAACTCAGTGCCCTGTAGTCGGATCATGTGATGTCCCTCTCTCTCTCTCTCCCTTTTTCGTTTGTTTTCTATCCGTCTTCTCCTCGATCCCATCTCTATTATCGCCGCCATCTTGTGATCTTCTGTTCTCTAACTCTTTCTTTCCACCCTGTGCTCTCTCACTCCCCCATTCTCCCTCTCAGTAGAGAGTTGCGTGTGCCTGTGTTTAGGAGCCCCTCAGACCACTCAGTAACTTGGCCGGAGAACCATTTGTCTGCATGACTACTGCGCACCTCTCTCTCCCTTCCTTTTCCCCCATCACTTCTTTCCCTCGCTCCCTCTCATAAGTTTACTCTCCTCTCTCCGTGTTGTCTGGAGTGCACACACACACGGGTGGGTCAGTTTTGGGCAGCTGTTATTGGTTTACGTGATGTGTGTGTTTGCATGTGTGTTATGAGCAAGGAGTGTGTTCATGTCCCTTTTCTCCGACTTTGTGAATGAGTTTAACTTATGGTCACGTGTAACAAGTGTGTTGGTATTACATATGCCGGTGTGTGTGTCTCCCTGTCCCCCAGACTCTGAAGCGAAAGGAGAAGGAGTATGAACATGAGATGGAGCGTCTGGCGAGAGAGAAGATCTCCACGCAACAGAGACTGGCTGAGCTGAAGAACGAGCTAAGTCAGTGTATGGACGTTATGGAGATAGACAAGGTCCTCAGACAGACCGTACAACCAGAGGACGACCAGGCTTCTACTTCTACTGCCTCAGGTACACAGACACTTGCAGAAGGAAGCATGCTGTGTGCATACCAGGGTTTCCGTTAGAAACACATTTGACCGTCATGCTTATCAGTCTATAGCAGTATTTCCCAAACCTGGTCCTGGGGACCCCAAAGGGTCTCCTAGCACTACACAGTTGATTCAAATAATCAGCAAGCTTTGATTATTTTAATCAGTTGTGTAGTGTTAGGGCAAAAACCAAAACAGGGACACCTTGGGGTCCCCAGGACCGAGTTTGGGAAATGCTGGCCTACCGGTTCATTTGCATAATATTGTGGAATTAAATTGCTGTGTGTGTGTGTGTGTGTGTGTGTGTATTTCCGTTAGTCATCATGTAGCCTCTCTTATTTATCCAACACAACTGTCACACGTGCACAGCACACAGTGCCTATTTTGAGCAGGATGTTTCTCCTCGGCTGGTGCTACTGAAGTACAACGTGTGCTTTTGTAAGCCCGTTCATTGTGCAACAATTTGAAATGCAATCTTGTGTTAAGTTTCGGTGAACAATTAAAAAGAACTAGGCGTACTATTTGTATTTGTCAACTGGTAGCCATATTGAAGCACACCTCCCATTCACCATTAAAGGGCAGGCAACAGGCTACCAGAGCGTCACCACCACTTTACAATGTGAGCTGGAGGCAGTATGCATTCTGAACACACAGACCTACTTAATAGTTCGAAACCTGACTGTTTTACTTCATATTATAAAGGCATGTCTTACCTTGCTTCATAGCAGCCTATAGGCAAATCTGACCAGAGACGTCTTACCTTGCTTCATAGCAGAGCAGCCTTTTGGCAAATCTGACCATGGACGTCTTACCTTGCTTCATAGCAGAGCAGCCTTTTGGCAAATCTGACCAGAGACGTCTTACCTTGCTTCATAGCAGAGCAGCCTATAGGCAAATCTGACCAGGGACGTCTTACCTTGCTTCATAGCAGACTATAGGCAAATCTGACCAGGGACGTTTTACCTTGCTTCATAGCAGAGCAGCCTTTTGGCAAATCTGATCATGGACGTCTTACCTTGCTTCATAGCAGCCTTTAGGCAAATCTGACCATGGACGTCTTACCTTGCTTCATAGCAGCCTATAGGCAAATCTGACCAGGGACGTCTTACCTTGCTTCATAGCAGAGCAGCCTTTTGGCAAATCTGACCATGGACGTCTTACCTTGCTTCATAGCAGAGCAGCCTTTTGGCAAATCTGACCATGGACGTCTTACCTTGCTTCATAGCAGAGCAGCCTTTTGGCAAATCTGACCATGGACGTCTTACCTTGCTTCATAGCAGAGCAGCCTTTTGGCAAATCTGACCAGGGACATCTTACCTTGCTTCATAGCAGCCTTTTGACAAATCTGACCAGGGACATCATACCTTGCTTCATAGCAGAGCAGCCTTTTGGCAAATCTGACCAAGGACATCTTACCTTCCTTCATAGCAGCCTTTAGGCAAATCTGACCATGGACGTCTTACCTTACTTCATAGCAGAGCAGCCTTTTGGCAAATCTGACCATGGACGTCTTACCTTGCTTCATAGCAGAGCAGCCTTTAGGCAAATCTGACCATGGACGTCTTACCTTGCTTCATAGCAGCCTATAGGCAAATCTGACCAGGGACATCTTACCATGCTTCATAGCAGCCTGTAGGCAAATCTGACCAGGGACGTCTTACCTTGCTTCATAGCAGCCTATAGGCAAATCTGACCAGAGACGTCTTACCTTGCTTCATAGCAGAGCAGCCTTTTGGCAAATCTGACCATGGACGTCTTACCTTGCTTCATAGCAGAGCAGCCTTTTGGCAAATCTGACCATGGACGTCTTACCTTGCTTCATAGCAGAGCAGCCTATAGGCAAATCTGACCAGGGACGTCTTACCTTGCTTCATAGCAGACTATAGGCAAATCTGACCAGGGACATTTTACCTTGCTTCATAGCAGAGCAGCCTTTTGGCAAATCTGATCATGGACGTCTTACCTTGCTTCATAGCAGCCTTTAGGCAAATCTGACCATGGACGTATTACCTTGCTTCATAGCAGCCTATAGGCAAATCTGACCAGGGACATCTTACCTTGCTTCATAGCAGCCTATAGGCAAATCTGACCAGGGACATCTTACCTTGCTTCATAGCAGCCTATAGGCAAATCTGACCAGGGACGTCTTACCTTGCTTCATAGCAGCCTATAGGCAAATCTAACCAGGGACGTTTTACCTTGCTTCATAGCAGAGCAGCCTTTTGGCAAATCTGATCATGGACGTCTTACCTTGCTTCATAGCAGCCTTTAGGCAAATCTGACCATGGACGTCTTACCTTGCTTCATAGCAGCCTGTAGGCAAATCTGACCAGGGACGTCTTACCTTGCTTCATAGCAGAGCAGCCTTTTGGCAAATCTGACCATGGACGTCTTACCTTGCTTCATAGCAGCCTTTAGGCAAATCTGACCATGGACGTCTTACCTTGCTTCATAGCAGAGCAGCCTTTTGGCAAATCTGACCATGGACGTCTTACCTTGCTTCATAGCAGAGCAGCCTATAGGCAAATCTGACCATGGACGTCTTACCTTGCTTCATAGCAGAGCAGCCTATAGGCAAATCTGATCATGGACGTCTTACCTTGCTTCATAGCAGCCTTTAGGCAAATCTGACCATGGACGTCTTACCTTACTTCATAGCAGAGCAGCCTTTTGGCAAATCTGACCATGGACGTCTTACCTTGCTTCATAGCAGAGCAGCCTTTTGGCAAATCTGACCAGGGACGTCTTACCTTGCTTCATAGCAGAGCAGCCTTTTGGCAAATCTGACCAGGGACGTCTTACCTTGCTTCATAGCAGAGCAGCCTATAGGCAAATCTGACCAGGGACGTCTTACCTTGCTTCATAGCAGCCTTTAGGCAAATCTGACCATGGACGTCTTACCTTACTTCATAGCAGAGCAGCCTTTTGGCAAATCTGACCATGGACGTCTTTCCTTGCTTCATAGCAGAGCAGCCTTTTGGCAAATCTGACCAGGGACGTCTTACCTTGCTTCATAGCAGAGCAGCCTTTTGGCAAATCTGACCATGGACGTCTTTCCTTGCTTCATAGCAGAGCAGCCTATAGGCAAATCTGACCAGGGACGTCTTACCTTGCTTCATAGCAGAGCAGCCTTTTGGCAAATCTGACCATGGACGTCTTACCTTGCTTCATAGCAGAGCAGCCTATAGGCAAATCTGACCAGGGGCGTCTTACCTTGCTTCATAGCAGAGCAGCCTTTTGGCAAATCTGACCAGGGACATCTTACCTTGCTTCATAGCAGCCTATAGGCAAATCTGACCAGGGACATCTTACCTTGCTTCATAGCAGAGCAGCCTATAGGCAAATCTGACCATGGACGTCTTACCTTGCTTCATAGCAGCCTATAGGCAAATCTGACCATGGACGTCTTACCTTGCTTCATAGCAGAGCAGCCTTTTGGCAAATCTGACCATGGACGTCTTACCTTGCTTCATAGCAGAGCAGCCTATAGGCAAATCTGACCATGGACGTCTTACCTTGCTTCATAGCAGAGCAGCCTTTTGGCAAATCTGACCATGGACGTCTTACCTTGCTTCATAGCAGAGCAGCCTATAGGCAAATCTGACCAGGGACATCTTACCTTGCTTCATAGCAGCCTATAGGCAAATCTGACCATGGACGTCTTACCTTGCTTCATAGCAGCCTGTAGGCAAATCTGACCAGGGACATCTTACCTTGCTTCATAGCAGAGCAGCCTATAGGCAAATCTGACCAGGGACGTCTTACCTTGCTTCATAGCAGCCTTTAGGCAAATCTGACCAGGGACGTTTTACCTTGCTTCTTAGCAGCCTATAGGCAAATCTGACCATGGACGTCTTACCTTGCTTCATAGCAGAGCAGCCTTTTGGCAAATCTGACCATGGACGTCTTACCTTGCTTCATAGCAGAGCAGCCTATAGGCAAATCTGACCATGGACGTCTTACCTTGCTTCATAGCAGAGCAGCCTTTTGGCAAATCTGACCAGGGACATCTTACCTTGCTTTATAGCAGAGCAGCCTATTGGCAAATCTGACCAGGGACGTCTTACCTTGCTTCATAGCAGCCTGTAGGCAAATCTGACCAGGGACATCTTACCTTGCTTCATAGCAGCCTGTAGGCAAATCTGACCAGGGACGTCTTACCTTGCTTCATAGCAGCCTATAGGCAAATCTGACCAGGGACATCTTACCTTGCTTTATAGCAGAGCAGCCTATAGGCAAATCTGACCAGGGACGTCTTACCTTGCTTCATAGCAGCCTATAGGCAAATCTGACCAGGGACATCTTACCTTGCTTTATAGCAGAGCAGCCTATAGGCAAATCTGACCAGGGGCGTCTTACCTTGCTTCATAGCAGAGCAGCCTATAGGCAAATCTGACCAAGGACCTCTTACCTTGCTTCATAGCAGCCTTTAGGCAAATCTGACCAGGGACGTTTTACCTTGCTTCTTAGCAGCCTATAGGCAAATCTGACCATGGACGTCTTACCTTGCTTCATAGCAGAGCAGCCTTTTGGCAAATCTGACCATGGACGTCTTACCTTGCTTCATAGCAGAGCAGCCTATAGGCAAATCTGACCATGGACGTCTTACCTTGCTTCATAGCAGAGCAGCCTTTTGGCAAATCTGACCAGGGACATCTTACCTTGCTTTATAGCAGAGCAGCCTATTGGCAAATCTGACCATGGACGTCTTACCTTGCTTCATAGCAGAGCAGCCTTTTGGCAAATCTGACCAGGGACATCATACCTTGCTTCATAGCAGAGCAGCCTTTTGGCAAATCTGACCAAGGACATCTTACCTTCCTTCATAGCAGCCTTTAGGCAAATCTGACCATGGACGTCTTACCTTACTTCATAGCAGAGCAGCCTTTTGGCAAATCTGACCATGGACGTCTTACCTTGCTTCATAGCAGAGCAGCCTTTAGGCAAATCTGACCATGGACGTCTTACCTTGCTTCATAGCAGCCTATAGGCAAATCTGACCAGGGACATCTTACCATGCTTCATAGCAGCCTGTAGGCAAATCTGACCAGGGACGTCTTACCTTGCTTCATAGCAGCCTATAGGCAAATCTGACCAGAGACGTCTTACCTTGCTTCATAGCAGAGCAGCCTTTTGGCAAATCTGACCATGGACGTCTTACCTTGCTTCATAGCAGAGCAGCCTTTTGGCAAATCTGACCATGGACGTCTTACCTTGCTTCATAGCAGAGCAGCCTATAGGCAAATCTGACCAGGGACGTCTTACCTTGCTTCATAGCAGACTATAGGCAAATCTGACCAGGGACATTTTACCTTGCTTCATAGCAGAGCAGCCTTTTGGCAAATCTGATCATGGACATCTTACCTTGCTTCATAGCAGCCTATAGGCAAATCTGACCAGGGACATCTTACCTTGCTTCATAGCAGCCTATAGGCAAATCTGACCAGGGACGTCTTACCTTGCTTCATAGCAGCCTATAGGCAAATCTAACCAGGGACGTTTTACCTTGCTTCATAGCAGAGCAGCCTTTTGGCAAATCTGATCATGGACGTCTTACCTTGCTTCATAGCAGCCTTTAGGCAAATCTGACCATGGACGTCTTACCTTGCTTCATAGCAGCCTGTAGGCAAATCTGACCAGGGACGTCTTACCTTGCTTCATAGCAGAGCAGCCTTTTGGCAAATCTGACCATGGACGTCTTACCTTGCTTCATAGCAGAGCAGCCTATAGGCAAATCTGACCATGGACGTCTTACCTTGCTTCATAGCAGAGCAGCCTATAGGCAAATCTGATCATGGACGTCTTACCTTGCTTCATAGCAGCCTTTAGGCAAATCTGACCATGGACGTCTTACCTTACTTCATAGCAGAGCAGCCTTTTGGCAAATCTGACCATGGACGTCTTACCTTGCTTCATAGCAGAGCAGCCTTTTGGCAAATCTGACCAGGGACGTCTTACCTTGCTTCATAGCAGAGCAGCCTTTTGGCAAATCTGACCAGGGACGTCTTACCTTGCTTCATAGCAGAGCAGCCTATAGGCAAATCTGACCAGGGACGTCTTACCTTGCTTCATAGCAGCCTTTAGGCAAATCTGACCATGGACGTCTTACCTTGCTTCATAGCAGAGCAGCCTTTTGGCAAATCTGACCATGGACGTCTTTCCTTGCTTCATAGCAGAGCAGCCTTTTGGCAAATCTGACCAGGGACGTCTTTCCTTGCTTCATAGCAGAGCAGCCTATAGGCAAATCTGACCAGGGACGTCTTACCTTGCTTCATAGCAGAGCAGCCTTTTGGCAAATCTGACCATGGACGTCTTACCTTGCTTCATAGCAGAGCAGCCTTTTGGCAAATCTGACCAGGGACATCTTACCTTGCTTCATAGCAGCCTATAGGCAAATCTGACCAGGGACATCTTACCTTGCTTCATAGCAGAGCAGCCTATAGGCAAATCTGACCATGGACGTCTTACCTTGCTTCATAGCAGCCTATAGGCAAATCTGACCATGGACGTCTTACCTTGCTTCATAGCAGAGCAGCCTTTTGGCAAATCTGACCATGGACGTCTTACCTTGCTTCATAGCAGAGCAGCCTATAGGCAAATCTGACCATGGACGTCTTACCTTGCTTCATAGCAGAGCAGCCTTTTGGCAAATCTGACCATGGACGTCTTACCTTGCTTCATAGCAGAGCAGCCTATAGGCAAATCTGACCAGGGACATCTTACCTTGCTTCATAGCAGCCTATAGGCAAATCTGACCATGGACGTCTTACCTTGCTTCATAGCAGCCTGTAGGCAAATCTGACCAGGGACATCTTACCTTGCTTCATAGCAGAGCAGCCTATAGGCAAATCTGACCAGGGACGTCTTACCTTGCTTCATAGCAGCCTTTAGGCAAATCTGACCAGGGACGTTTTACCTTGCTTCTTAGCAGCCTATAGGCAAATCTGACCATGGACGTCTTACCTTGCTTCATAGCAGAGCAGCCTTTTGGCAAATCTGACCATGGACGTCTTACCTTGCTTCATAGCAGAGCAGCCTATAGGCAAATCTGACCATGGACGTCTTACCTTGCTTCATAGCAGAGCAGCCTTTTGGCAAATCTGACCAGGGACATCTTACCTTGCTTTATAGCAGAGCAGCCTATTGGCAAATCTGACCAGGGACGTCTTACCTTGCTTCATAGCAGCCTATAGGCAAATCTGACCAGGGACATCTTACCTTGCTTCATAGCAGCCTGTAGGCAAATCTGACCAGGGACGTCTTACCTTGCTTCATAGCAGCCTATAGGCAAATCTGACCAGGGACATCTTACCTTGCTTTATAGCAGAGCAGCCTATAGGCAAATCTGACCAGGGACGTCTTACCTTGCTTCATAGCAGCCTATAGGCAAATCTGACCAGGGACATCTTACCTTGCTTTATAGCAGAGCAGCCTATAGGCAAATCTGACCAGGGGCGTCTTACCTTGCTTCATAGCAGAGCAGCCTATAGGCAAATCTGACCAAGGACCTCTTACCTTGCTTCATAGCAGCCTTTAGGCAAATCTGACCAGGGACGTTTTACCTTGCTTCTTAGCAGCCTATAGGCAAATCTGACCATGGACGTCTTACCTTGCTTCATAGCAGAGCAGCCTTTTGGCAAATCTGACCATGGACGTCTTACCTTGCTTCATAGCAGAGCAGCCTATAGGCAAATCTGACCATGGACGTCTTACCTTGCTTCATAGCAGAGCAGCCTTTTGGCAAATCTGACCAGGGACATCTTACCTTGCTTTATAGCAGAGCAGCCTATTGGCAAATCTGACCATGGACGTCTTACCTTGCTTCATAGCAGAGCAGCCTTTTGGCAAATCTGACCATGGACGTCTTACCTTGCTTCATAGCAGAGCAGCCTTTTGGCAAATCTGACCATGGACGTCTTACCTTGCTTCATAGCAGAGCAGCCTTTTGGCAAATCTGACCAGGGACATCTTACCTTGCTTCATAGCAGCCTTTTGACAAATCTGACCAGGGACATCATACCTTGCTTCATAGCAGAGCAGCCTTTTGGCAAATCTGACCAAGGACATCTTACCTTCCTTCATAGCAGCCTTTAGGCAAATCTGACCATGGACGTCTTACCTTACTTCATAGCAGAGCAGCCTTTTGGCAAATCTGACCATGGACGTCTTACCTTGCTTCATAGCAGAGCAGCCTTTAGGCAAATCTGACCATGGACGTCTTACCTTGCTTCATAGCAGCCTATAGGCAAATCTGACCAGGGACATCTTACCATGCTTCATAGCAGCCTGTAGGCAAATCTGACCAGGGACGTCTTACCTTGCTTCATAGCAGCCTATAGGCAAATCTGACCAGAGACGTCTTACCTTGCTTCATAGCAGAGCAGCCTTTTGGCAAATCTGACCATGGACGTCTTACCTTGCTTCATAGCAGAGCAGCCTTTTGGCAAATCTGACCATGGACGTCTTACCTTGCTTCATAGCAGACTATAGGCAAATCTGACCAGGGACGTCTTACCTTGCTTCATAGCAGACTATAGGCAAATCTGACCAGGGACATTTTACCTTGCTTCATAGCAGAGCAGCCTTTTGGCAAATCTGATCATGGACGTCTTACCTTGCTTCATAGCAGCCTTTAGGCAAATCTGACCATGGACGTATTACCTTGCTTCATAGCAGCCTATAGGCAAATCTGACCAGGGACATCTTACCTTGCTTCATAGCAGCCTATAGGCAAATCTGACCAGGGACATCTTACCTTGCTTCATAGCAGCCTATAGGCAAATCTGACCAGGGACGTCTTACCTTGCTTCATAGCAGCCTATAGGCAAATCTAACCAGGGACGTTTTACCTTGCTTCATAGCAGAGCAGCCTTTTGGCAAATCTGATCATGGACGTCTTACCTTGCTTCATAGCAGCCTTTAGGCAAATCTGACCATGGACGTCTTACCTTGCTTCATAGCAGCCTGTAGGCAAATCTGACCAGGGACGTCTTACCTTGCTTCATAGCAGAGCAGCCTTTTGGCAAATCTGACCATGGACGTCTTACCTTGCTTCATAGCAGCCTTTAGGCAAATCTGACCATGGACGTCTTACCTTGCTTCATAGCAGAGCAGCCTTTTGGCAAATCTGACCATGGACGTCTTACCTTGCTTCATAGCAGAGCAGCCTTTTGGCAAATCTGACCAGGGACGTCTTACCTTGCTTCATAGCAGAGCAGCCTTTTGGCAAATCTGACCAGGGACGTCTTACCTTGCTTCATAGCAGAGCAGCCTATAGGCAAATCTGACCAGGGACGTCTTACCTTGCTTCATAGCAGCCTTTAGGCAAATCTGACCATGGACGTCTTACCTTGCTTCATAGCAGAGCAGCCTTTTGGCAAATCTGACCATGGACGTCTTTCCTTGCTTCATAGCAGAGCAGCCTTTTGGCAAATCTGACCAGGGACGTCTTACCTTGCTTCATAGCAGAGCAGCCTTTTGGCAAATCTGACCATGGACGTCTTTCCTTGCTTCATAGCAGAGCAGCCTATAGGCAAATCTGACCAGGGACGTCTTACCTTGCTTCATAGCAGAGCAGCCTTTTGGCAAATCTGACCATGGACGTCTTACCTTGCTTCATAGCAGAGCAGCCTTTTGGCAAATCTGACCAGGGACATCTTACCTTGCTTCATAGCAGCCTATAGGCAAATCTGACCAGGGACATCTTACCTTGCTTCATAGCAGAGCAGCCTATAGGCAAATCTGACCATGGACGTCTTACCTTGCTTCATAGCAGCCTATAGGCAAATCTGACCATGGACGTCTTACCTTGCTTCATAGCAGAGCAGCCTTTTGGCAAATCTGACCATGGACGTCTTACCTTGCTTCATAGCAGAGCAGCCTATAGGCAAATCTGACCATGGACGTCTTACCTTGCTTCATAGCAGAGCAGCCTTTTGGCAAATCTGACCATGGACGTCTTACCTTGCTTCATAGCAGAGCAGCCTATAGGCAAATCTGACCAGGGACATCTTACCTTGCTTCATAGCAGCCTATAGGCAAATCTGACCATGGACGTCTTACCTTGCTTCATAGCAGCCTGTAGGCAAATCTGACCAGGGACATCTTACCTTGCTTCATAGCAGAGCAGCCTATAGGCAAATCTGACCAGGGACGTCTTACCTTGCTTCATAGCAGCCTTTAGGCAAATCTGACCAGGGACGTTTTACCTTGCTTCTTAGCAGCCTATAGGCAAATCTGACCATGGACGTCTTACCTTGCTTCATAGCAGAGCAGCCTTTTGGCAAATCTGACCATGGACGTCTTACCTTGCTTCATAGCAGAGCAGCCTATAGGCAAATCTGACCATGGACGTCTTACCTTGCTTCATAGCAGAGCAGCCTTTTGGCAAATCTGACCAGGGACATCTTACCTTGCTTTATAGCAGAGCAGCCTATTGGCAAATCTGACCAGGGACGTCTTACCTTGCTTCATAGCAGCCTATAGGCAAATCTGACCAGGGACATCTTACCTTGCTTCATAGCAGCTTGTAGGCAAATCTGACCAGGGACGTCTTACCTTGCTTCATAGCAGCCTATAGGCAAATCTGACCAGGGACATCTTACCTTGCTTTATAGCAGAGCAGCCTATAGGCAAATCTGACCAGGGACGTCTTACCTTGCTTCATAGCAGCCTATAGGCAAATCTGACCAGGGACATCTTACCTTGCTTTATAGCAGAGCAGCCTATAGGCAAATCTGACCAGGGGCGTCTTACCTTGCTTCATAGCAGAGCAGCCTATAGGCAAATCTGACCAAGGACCTCTTACCTTGCTTCATAGCAGCCTATAGGCAAATCTGACCAGGGACATCTTACCTTGCTTCATAGCAGAGCAGCCTTTTGGCAAATCTGACCAAGGACCTCTTACCTTGCTTCATAGCAGCCTATAGGCAAATCTGACCATGGACGTCTTACCTTGCTTCATAGCAGCCTATAGGCAAATCTGACCAGGGACATCTTACCTTGCTTCATAGCAGCCTATAGGCAAATCTGACCATGGAAACGCGGAGGCAATTATTTTATAGACTTCATAGGCGACGCGTGAGTTTCACATTTTGGGAACCTTACAATTTATCCTACCATTTCTAATCGATCTGTGTGCCAGTCATGATTTTCATATGCGCATGTTCGTGGAACAGTTTCATTTCAATGACACCGTTTTTGTTTCTCAAAATCATTGTCACGTGGTTCATCATAAAAATGTGAAAGTAAAAATGTAACTAATGCGAGAGCACGTCGTCACATTGATACACGTGATCCTTTGGCAGTTAAAGAAATGAGCGCATGGAACTCATAGTCTATAGGCCAATGCAGCAGTAGGCCTGTAACTTCCATTTTCAACTAAGTCGAAATGCGTAAAACCCGACAAATAAAAACTAGATCAATTCAGGTTCATTCATCTCTCTACTCAGCCTCACTGCCCCCCTTTCTCTCTTTTTTTTAATCAATTCCCCATTAGGCCTACATACGTTTACTGCTGGGGACATATGTAATGGGGAATTGACCAACTAAAATTAACAATCAAAAGGGCAAATAATTTACACAATGAATGTGCAAGAATTGTCAGGAGACAGCTGAGCCAGCCATTCTGGAGAGAGACTCACCTATATCTATGCCACACACACCTCTTCCCTTCTTGTCTCAACATTTTTAAATTATACTCGAGGCACCTTATCTTCACACATATCTTAGATACTTTTCACTGACAGCCGCAGCTCAATCAGCTAGGCCTATTGCCATGCGCTCTGGCCAAATTGCCTTATTCCCAAATAGGCGTAGGCCTACAAGCTTGTGATTTGAAACAATCCACAGCTATATATAAAAAAATAAAAAAATAAAAAAAAGTGAATGATCCTCGATTCCTTTGTGGCTAAGTCATGCTTTCTGGTGATTTATTTGATGTATAGACAGGAGTAATTATTTATAACTTTGTCTACTTCCTAGCCTATTTGACTTCATATGCCATTTCTCTCCTGTTCTATTGGTTTTCATATCAACTTTCTTCCGTTGTCCAGAAGCCAAAGGCATTATCCTAAGTCATATTAGCAACAAATCTAAGTTTAACAGATTTTCATCTCTATCACAACTGCTCTTCTCAGTTTCACTGTTTAGAATAGACTTTTACCTCAAATTACATTTTTGTTTGAAAATTGTGTTTTATTGGCTACTTCAATACAGGAGTTGCATGTTCTTCTAAAACGAATGACCATAATCTATATGTGATTTTTGTCATTCTGAGCACAGTGAGTGGATTCCCTAATGGGTTACGCACCACAGTTATGCATATGGGTCCGGGTCATTTGTCAGATGGAGGGTAAATTGAAATCTTCCCGGTCACGCTGTCCAGCACCACAGAAACCCTGGTGTAGACATACATGTCAATATGTGTGATGTGTTCTTATAGTGACATGTGCCGTATGAGTAATCGCTCTCCCTCTCTCTCTTTCAGAAGGGGAAGACAACTTTAACCAGGACATTGATGAAGACCTCTCCCCTCCTCCTCCACCCTTCTCCCTCCCCATTATACAGGCCAAATCATTCCTCACTCCTCACCTCTCCATCACACACAAGACCCTTTCCTCTGGGGTTCTGACCAGCCCCTCCCTCTTGGCCCCCCCTCCTCACCCCCAAGCTATCGCCCCCGCCCCGCCACCTCACCCCCATCCGACAGTCCAAGTCTCGCCCAAAGTCATCGCCCACCCCTCCGTCATCCAGGCTGTCAATCACGTCCTCCCGGCTAATCACAAACACCTTACGCACATCGCTCCCTCCCCCAGTCCTGCCTCCTCCATCTCGCAGCCAATCACAGCAGCCGCCGCCGCTGCCCACCAGACAATCACGGCCCAGCCCATCGGACACATCACCGTCCACCCTGTGGCCCACCTGGGGGGTCCCCTGCCCCCCCACATGTACCCCCAGGGATTGACGGTCTCCCAGCCCACAGTGTTGGGGCATATCACCCACACCTTCACCCACCACACCCTTCCCCACGTCCAGGCTAGCCATGCTACCGCTAACGTGCCCCAGGTCAATGGGGCGGCAGTGCCTGGCCAGTGTGGCTCGTCCCTGGGGAAGCCCACAACCATGCTGGCCCACCACCATCACCACCACCACCACCCACAGCTGGTGGGACAAACCACCGTCCTCAACCCAGTCACCATGGTGACTGTACCACCATTCCCTGTTAGCACACTCAAACTGGCCTGAGAGACAGGACAGGGAGGGGAGAGAGGGGGAAGGCGCAACAGAATGAGAGGGGGAGGGCGTGACAGAGAGAGAGGGGGAGGGCGTGACAGAGAGAGAGGGGGAGGGCGTGACAGAGAGAGAGGGGGAGGGCGCGACAGAGAGAGAGGGGGAGGGCGCGACAGAGAGAGAGGGGGAGGGCGCGACAGAGAGAGCGAGAGAGGGGGAGGGCGACAGAGAGAGAGAGGGAGGGCGCGACAGAGAGAGAGAGGGCGCGACAGAGAGAGAGGGGGAGGGCGCGACAGAGCGAGGGGGAGGGCACGACAGAGCGAGGGGGAGGGCACGACAGAGCGAGGGGGAGGGCACGACAGAGAGCGAGGGGGAGGGCGCGAGAGGGGGAGGGCGCGAGAGGGGGAGGGCGCGACAGAGAGCGAGGGGGAGGGCGCGAGAGAGAGAGGGGGAGAGCGCGAGAGAGAGGGGGAGGGCGCAACAGAGAGAGGGGCAGGGCGCGACAGAGAGAGGGGCAGGGCGCGAGAGGGGGAGGGCGCGACAGAGAGAGGGGGAGAGCGCGAGAGAGAGAGGGCGAGAGAGAGAGAGGGCGAGAGAGAGAGAGGGGGAGGGCGCGAGAGGGGGAGGGCGCGACAGAGTGGGGACAGCAGGGGTGCGTTCAGTTCGCTTCAACGTTTGCTACACAGTGTGACGTTTGTACCATTCTTCAACGTTTGCTCCCGTTTGGTGAGTATAGCGAGGTGTGGCCTGATCAATATGGGTGTGACCATTTGAAAAACTCGCAAAACTCATGCAGCACACCATATAGTAATCGCCCTCTTTGCCTCCATAATCAAAGTTCATCAACTGGTCGTTCAGTACGATTTCCGCTGAATTCAACGTTGCACACCGTTCTGCCGTACTGAATGCAACCCTGGTCACAACCTGACGGACAGGGCAGGAAGAGAAAGAGCGAGCGAAGGCATTGGTGCTCATTGGAGCATTGATCCCAGGTACCAAGGAGTACATCATCAGGTTGATTCAGACTACAGGATTTGTGACCAGAACATTCCTCCCCAGAACATTAACTCTCAAGACTTATGGGTAGCACTCAAATTGTACCCTATTCCATATATAGTGCACTACTATGGGCCCTAGTCAAAATAGGAAGTGAATAGGAAATAGGATGCCATTTGGGACAGAACCGTGGATGAACTCATACATGAATTGTTCTAGAGGACACCGACTCCTGTTACAGCCAGAGCCTGCTTTGGGTAGAAGTTATCTGTAGACACAGGTAGAGGTTCAGTCTACCCGCTGACAGTCTTTCTCTTTCCCTCATCTCCTCAGACGCACTAACATAAGATGAGTATTCACTCAGGCATCAGGGTCCCTACTCATTCATAAAACAGTACCACAACATGGCAGTCTCATCCGGAAGGACTTCTCTTCTCCTGCTCAATAGCCCCCCCCTTTTGCCCCTCTCCCATCATAGCCACTGAAAACCTTATCCTGGTGTTAGAACAAGAGATCAGCTCTGCGGGCTGGACACATAGCATACCTGCTGTGTGTGTGTGTAAGAGATAGTGAATTATATGCCCCTTTGCCAGCCTATGCATGTCTGACTACGTTCGAGTCACCATCATATATGTATGTAAGCAATCTCATATGGTCCTACTGGTTGTTTCAGGTGTGTGTGTACGTATGCCTATATTCAGTAGGTTTTCTATTCTACACTACGGTGGATAAACCTACTGTTCCTGGTGCATGGTTCTATTTTTGTTGTAGCATTTTGACGTGTGTGTGCATGCAGCGCGCTCCTGTCGGTGTGTAATCAGTCATAAAACATTCTCCTTCAACCATAGCACTGTGACAACCTTGATCGACGCACGGAGATGATCTGAGAGCAAGCAGAATAGCAGTGGGTGTGTGATGTCCCTTTTTGTGTTCAAGTGTGTGTGTTTGGTAGGAGAGAGACTGAAACGTGGAGGAACTGAATATTTTCTCTTTGGAACACTCTGATGTTTGCCTTTTCTAATATGTGTGTAGGTACGTATGGATGTATTTTTGTATATGTGTGATTGTATGCACGCTGTTTTGCATATACGTGTGTGTATTTTACTCTTTAACCTTGCATGTAGATTGCGATTTTAGGTTCCGTTTCAATGTAGTTTTTTTTTTTGTACTTTTTTCTTTCTTTCCGGGACCATGTACAATATTGTATGATGTGGGCAGGATGTTGGACCTCATGCTACAATGTTATTATATATAAATATAAAAACACAGATGTTTTCCCTATGGAGAAAGTTGAAGTTATATATCGCCTGTACATTTTGGGCTGCCTTTCGGATCCAACTGTCCACCATGTTTAAAAGATAACAACAGTACTACAAACTAGTCATTAGGACAAAAGTATGATGAAAACAAATAATAATGAAGATTCTTAATAAATCATATTACATTTACTACACACTGTTTGTGCTGCTTCTTTTTTTCCTGACACTTCCAACGGTCTAAGTTCACTTCCTGAATTGACACCTCGGGTATGTAGGGAATCAAGACTAGGCCACAGCATTAGTAACAAACGTTTACAGGACCCTCCTTATTTCTCATAAAACAGTTTGGGGGGGGGGGGGGGGGGGGATGACATGGGTTCAGAACATTCAGATGCAGAGGATTCCTGCCTGATCTCATCTCCATGGAGACCTCGAAAGGCTGATACACCAATGAGGTGAATGGTGCTGGTTTGAGTGAGGTGATCACGTTTCTTCCTCTTGATGCAAATTTCTTCTTCCCTTTTCTAGGTGTCTACGGTATGGATCTCAGAGGCCCGGGAGGATTGTTGGTAAATCAGTCGTCTGGTTTCTGTCCTTGCTGCATCTGCTCCTGGATCCTCTCCAACACCTCCTGCATCCTCCTCAACTAGAGGTGAGAGAGAAGGTAAGGAAAGTGAGTGTGTGTGTGTGTCGGTCTAGGTTTCTTGAGACGCTGAAGAAGAACGTTCCAAACGTAGACTGGAAGAAGACCAACTTCTATGCAGTGCAATACATCCAGGTACAGGTGTGTATGGTGTCGGTCTAGGAGTGCGCGCGTGTGTGTGTGTGTTCTCACCTCCTCGTCCTTCTCCCAGATGAGCCTCTCTGTCTCGCGGTTTACGGGAGCCAGTGGGAGTGGGGTCATGGGGAAGTCAACGCTGCTCTCACTCCCAATCTTATCACGCAAGCTAACACACAGAACAAAAGGTAAAATAAATGTCATTATTTTTGTGCACAACCGTTGTGCCAAATGTGTTGTACATCAGTACAACTTTAGTGTGTATGGGGCTGGGTAATTCTGTGTACGTCTATTCTATGTGTGTGTGTGTCTAGTACCAACCTGCGTTTCCTCTCCTGCACCACCATGCGTGTCATGTTCTGTATACACTGTGCTCTGTAGTTCTCGTAGTGTGTCTCTCTGGTGACATCCTTCAGGTCCTGCATGTGAGTCTTCACCAACATGTTCCTCAGCAGCAGGAAATCACTGTGGGCCGGGTCCTCCACTGACAACACAACACTGGTATTAGGTCAGTGTGTTTTCATAGAAAGACATTTAGGCTGGGATTCAATCGAAATCGATTTTTTTTTTTACAGACAAGCTCAGTGAGGCCCAACTCTACTGTTCACCGCAGCGAGGAAAGTTCAGTTGTGTGTGTGTGTGTGTGTGTGTGAGAGATCTGTAGTGTAAACGTGAAGGTGTGCCTGTGCAGCGTACCTTCCACCACACCCCAGGGGTAGAGCCGACCTCTGAACTTGCGTCCTTTACTCTCAACCTGGATGTTACTGCCTATTACAGCAAAAGGAATACTGTCCTAGAGAGAGAGAGAGATCGAGGTTTTCATGTGGTCAGCGTTATATGCAATGGACAAAACACATACAGATGCCCTAATATCCTTCTATCCTCTCCAGGTCTGAAGTCACCTTGAGCAGCTGCTCCTGCTGTTTAAACTCCTCATCTTCATCAAAGTCACAGTCTGGGAACTGGTAGATGTTGATGCCAAACTTCTCCATCTCCTCTCGGATCTACACAGGCACACACATGCAGCATTCACACCCCTTGACTTTTCCACGATGTTGTGTTGCAGACGGAATTTAAAATGGATTCAATTGCATCCATAATGTCAAATAGATGTCTTGATTTTTACAAATGAATAAAATAATAAAAAGCTGAAATGTTTTGAGTCAATAAGTATTCAACCCCTTTTAAGAAAACCTAAATAAGTTCAGGAATAAAAATGTGCTTAACAAGTCACAATAATTTGCATCCTGTTTGCAACAAGGCACTAAAGAAATACTGCAAAAAATGTGGCAAAGGAATTCACTGTTTGTCCTGAATATGAAGTGTTGTATTGGATTTACCTTAAACACATTACAGAGTATCAATCTCCATATATTCAAGCATAGTGGTGCCTGCATCATGTTATGGGTATGCTTGTAATCGTTAAGGACTGGGTCATTTCAGGATAAAAAAGAAATGAAGTTTAGCACAGGCAAATTCCTAGAGAAACAGATACTGGGAGATGAATTCGCCATTCAGCAGGACAATAACCTACTACACAAGGCCAAATCTACACTGGAGTTGCTTACCAAGAAGACAGTGAATTTTCCCGAGTTACAGTTTTGACTTAAATCTGCTTGAAAATCTATGGCAAGATCTGAAAATGGTTGTCTAGCAATGATATACAACCAATTTGACAGCTGAAGAATTTTGAAAAGAAGGATGGGTAAATATTGTACATTCCAGGTGTGTTAAGCTCTTAGAGACTTACCCAGAAAGACTCTCAGCTGTAATCGCTGCTAAAGGTAATTCTGTACTTACTCAGGGGGTTGAATACTTATCTAATCAAGATATGTGTTTTATTTTTCATATTCTTTTTTACAAATGTTAAAAATGTTCTTCCATGTTGACAGAGTAATTTGTGTAGATTGAAAAAAAAAAGAAGACAAATCCATTGGAATCCCATTTTGCACCCCAACATTATAGCACAGGGCAAGTATATACCCCAACATTATATCACAGGGCAAGTATATAATCCAACATTATAGCACAGAGCAAGTATATAATATAACATTATAGCACAGGGCAAGTATATAACCCAACATTATAGCACAGGGCAAGTATATAACCCAACATTACAGCACAAGTATATAACCAAACATTATAGAACAGATATAGATTCCAGAAATTCTGTAGCACAGATAGGAATATCACAGGAAAAAATTAGCACTGGTAAAGATGATTAAAGATTACCATAACACAGGTACAGTACAGTCTCTTACCTTCATCTTCTTCCTGCGGACCTCAGTGGGCGTGAGGCTGTCAGCTTTGGCCAGAACAGGGACTATGTTCACCTTCTCATGCAGAGCCCTCATACATTCCACATCCAACGGCCGCAGACTGGAGAGTCACACACACAGACAAAATTAAATCGTGGAAAAGCAGGTTTACTGTGAAAGAACTGTGTGTATCTACCTCATACTTGTGTCGAGAGAGAGAAAGAAAATATGTATTGTGTGTGTAGCATGTGTGTGTAGTCTGGTACCCATGTCCGAAGGGAGAGATGAAGTAGAGGCAGCAGTGGACTCTGTTATCCTGGATGTTCTTTCTGTTCAGGCCGCTCTCGTCTCTGAAGTACTGCTCAAACTGCTGGTCAATGTAGTCCTCTATCTCTTTCCAACTATAAAGAGCACAAACACCACTCAGAGGAAACTACAAACATGGTGGATCAACATGATGATAGATGTACACTCTCCACTATAGCTCCACACGGCAAAGTGACGTTTTCTACGAAAATCACGGAAGTGGGGCATAGAAGCAATCTTACCCCATTGAAAGTAGTCAAGACAAGCCCGAGTTCAAGCAATAACAACGTGCATAGTTAAAAGCATTTCTTCAATCATAGCTCCCGTCCAAATGTCGTGAATGATATACAGTAAACACACACAAGTATATGTTATAGTTACCAGTCAACTCCATTACACTCAAAAGTTACTTAACCAGTGAATGCTAGCAATGGCTAGCTATGCTAGCTAATCTACCAGTCTGTATTAATGAGTGTTGGCACAACCTGCACACGTACATTTATATTTTTAAGGGGTATGCAGCAGGTTGATAACAATATCACCAAAGTATGCTGTATTAGACATTTCAAACAGCATTCCTAGCTAATGAGTATTTCATTTAAAAGTAGGAACAAGATTTAACAAGATAACCTTGGGACTAATGTGACTTGGTGCCAACGGGCAGATTGAGGGATTTTTTTTACATCTGTGCCCCAGTAGAGGGGCGTGGCCACTGAATCTTCATTCCATGAGGGACAATGATAGCAGCAAATCATCATGAGATAACCATGATTCCGGCCTAGATAACCCATGTACCTCTCTGTGTTGTTGACAGCGTCACCAAACCCTGGTGTATCTACGATGGAGAGTCTGAGTCTGACCCCCTTCTCCTCGATACCCACGGAGTGTTTGGTGATGAACACGGTTTGTGCGATCCGCTCTACACACACACACGGATGTATAAAAGCAATCTTGAAGATCAGGGTTGTAACAGTAGAGGCAAATCATTCCAAAAAGGACACAACTTGCTGTTCTAGCAAAACAATAATAGTAGTTAATAGTAACGGACACATTGAGAAATGAGTTTTACTGACAATATTTCTGTCTCACCCTCTGCATTCAGCACCTTCCTGTTGTTGTAGAGGTCTGTAAGGTACAGACTGTTGACCAGAGTGGATTTACCCAGACCAGACTCTCCTAGAGAAAGAAGGCAAATCAGTCATTCTTCTATCATCTACTTTTCTCTGCGCAAATACACGTTGGGCAATGTTCACCTAAATAAAAAACAAAGTTATTTGGAATAGATTATTCTCTGTCTATAATTCATTTCAGTAGTAATCTGAGTAATTTAGATGTCTCACCTGCTACCATGAGGGTGAAGGCAAAACCCTTTTTGACTGACTTCCTGTGTACCTGGTTGGGCAGAGTGGCAAAGCCCACATACTCCCTGTCCATGTCCTGTAGGGAAGACAGAAGACAGGATATAAACACGCTATGTTTGCAAATGTATTAAATGAAATACAGAAATATCTCACACTACCGTTCAAAAGTTTAGGGTCACTTAGAAATGTCCTTGTTTTTGAAAGAAAAGCAAAATCTTTGTCCATTAAAATTACATCAAATTGATCAGAAATACAGTGTAGACATTGTTAATGTTGTAAATGACAAATGTAGCTGGAAACAGCTGATTTTTAATGGCATATCTACATAGGTGTACAGAGGCCCATTATCAGCAACCATCACTCCTGTGTTCCAATGGCACGTTGTGTTAGCTAATCCAAGTTTAACATTTTAAAAGACTAATTGATCATTAGAAAACCCTTTTGCAATTATGTTAGCACAGCTGAAAACTGTTGTTCTCATTAGAGAAGCAATAAAACTGGCCTCCTTTAGACTAGTTGAGTATCTGGAGCATCAGCATTTGTGGGTTGGATTACAGGCTCAAAATGGCCAGAAACAAAGAACTTTCTTCTGAAACTCATCAGTCTATTCTTGTTCTGAGAAATGAAGGCTTTTCCTTGTGAGAAATTGCCAAGAAACTGAAGATCTCTTACAAAGCTGTGTGCTACTCCCTTCACAGAACAGCGCAAACAGGCTCTGATCAGAATAGAAAGAGGAGTGGGAGGCCCCGGTGCACAACTGAGCAAGAGGACAAGTACATTAGAGTTTCTAGTTTGAGAAACAGACGCCTCACAAGTCCTCAACTGGCAGCGTCATTAAATAGTACCCGCAAAACACCAGTCTCAACGTCAACAGTGAAGAGGCGACTCCGGGATGCTGGCCTTCTAGGCAGAGTTCCTCTGTCCAGTGTCGGTGTTCTTTTGCCCATCTTAATATTTTATTTTTATTGGCCAGTCTGAGAAATGGCTTTTTTGTTTGCAACTCTGCCTAGAAGGCCAGCATTCCGGAGGTTCCTCTTCACTGTTGACGTTGACAGAGCTTGAGAAACAGAGCTTAACAGAGTTTGAGAAAATCTGCAAAGCAAAGATAGACATACCCAATACAACTCGAAGCTGTAATCGCTGCTAAAGGAGAATCTACAAAGTACTGACTCAGGGGTGTGAATTCTTATGTAAATTAAATATTTCAGTATTTCATTTTCAATAAATGTCCAAAAATATCAATTTAATCCATTTTGTATTCAAGCTGTAACAAAACAGGAAATAAGTCAAGGGGTATGAATACTTTCTGAAGGCACTGTATGTTGGGCCATTTACAGTGCATTGGGAAAGTATTCAGACTGCTTGACTTTTTCCACTTTGTTACAGCCTTATTCTAAAAAGGGAAAAAGTTTTTCCCTCAACCTACAGACAATACCCCATAATGAAAAACAAAAACAGGTTTTTAGAAATGCTGCTAATATATAAAAAATAAAGTGAAATATCACATTTACATAAGTATTCTCAGACCCTTTACTCAGAACTTTGTTGAAGAACCTTTGGCGGCGATTAACGTCTCGAGTCTTCTTGGGTATGACGCTACAAGTACATCTGTACTTGGGGAGTTACTCCCATTCTTCTCTGCAGATCCTCTCAAGCTCCGTCAGGGTGGATGGGGAGCATCGCTGCACAGCTATTTTCAGGTCTCTCCAGAGATGTCCAAGTCTGGGCTCTGGCTGGGCCACTCAAGGACATTCAGAGACTTGTACCAAATCAACTCCTGATTTGTCTTGGCTGTGTGATTAGGGTCGTTGTCCTGTTGGAAGGTGAACCTTTGCCCCAGTCTAAGGTATTTGTATTTATTAGGGATCCCCAGCAGCTACTCTTCCTGGGGTCCAGACACATTAAAGCACCCACATTACATATAAAACAAAAGATAACAGTACAACATATCTACAATACAAAATATTTGATACCACCATACAACAATATCATGTAGGCATGGCTCTGTGTAGTAGTATGCGCCTCCCACAGTCCGTTCTGGACTTGGGGACTGTGAAAAGACCTCTGGTAGCATGTCTTGTGGGGTATGCATGGATGTCCAACTATTTTAAAAACAGACAGCTCGTTACATTCAGCTTAGTAGTGATGAAGTCAATCTCTCTTCCACTTTAAGCCATGAGAGACTGACATGCATGTCATTAATTTTAGCTCTCTGTGTACTTTTAAAAGGGCCAGCTGTGTTCCCGTGCGCTCTGGAGCCGGGTTTCACCAAGGATCTCTCTGTACTTTGCTCCGTTCGTCTTTCCCCTCGATCCTGACTAGTCTCCCAGTCCCTGCTGCTGAAAATCATCCCCACAGCATGATGCTGCCACTACCATGCTTCACCGTAGGGATGGTGCCAGGCTTCCTCCAGACGTGACGTTTGGCATTCAGGCCAAAGAGTTCAATCTTGGTTTCATCAGTCCAGAGATTCTTGTTTCTCATGGTCCGAGAATCTTTTAGGTGGCTTTTGGCAAACTCCAAGCGGGCTGTCATGTGCCTTTTACTGAGGAGTGGCTTCCGTCTGGCTACTCTACCATAAAGGCCTGATTGATGGAGTGCTGCAGAGATGGTTGTCCTTCTGGAAGGTGACCATCTGGTTCTTGGTCACCTCCTTAACCAAGGCCCTTCTACCCCGATTGCTCAGTTTGGCCGGGCGGCCAGCTCTAGGAAGAGTCTTGGTGGTTCCAAACTGTGTCCATTTAAGAATGATGGAGGCCACTGTGTTCTTGGGGACCTTCAATGCTGCAGATATTTTTTGGTACCCTTCCCCAGATCTGTGCCGACACATTCCTGTCCATGAGCTCTACGGACAATTCCTTCGACCTCATGGCTTGGTTTTTGCTCTGACATGCACCGTCAACTGTGGAACCTTTAATATTAGACAGGTGTGTGCCTTTCCAAATCATGTCCAATCAATTGAATTTACCACAGGTGGACTCCAATCAAGTTGTAGAAACAGCTCAAGGATGATCAATGGAAACAGGATGTACCTGAGCTCAATTTAGAGTCTCATAGCAAAAGGGTCTAAGTACTTATGTAAATAAGGTATGTTTATTTGTAATACATTTGCAAACATTTCTAAAAACCTGTTTTCACTTGTGTGTAGATTGAGGAGGAAAACAATGCAATATATTTTAGAATAAGTCTGTTATATAACAAAATGTGGAAAAAGTCAAGTGTCTGAATACTTTCCCGAAAGCACTGTAGTTTCACATTATAAAAGATGCTTATTGGTCACGACATCATTAGATGCAAATGCTATCACACTTCTGCACACTCTTCCTGAAGTTTTCAGAATGATTCTAGCACTACATCTGTGCACACATAGGTCTCACTCACACACGTGTCCACCCCTCACCCACCTCTGCAGAGTCGTACGGGTCAAAGTGTCCCCAGGGGCTGCGTGGTCGGGACAGAGGGGAGGAGTCCATGGACCGCGACCCCATAGAGGTCAGCTGGTACTTCCTCAGCTGCAGCGGCTCAAACTCTCCCTCCAGGGGGGCACGTTTGGTCCTGGGGGGGGTGAAGGGAGGGGGGCCACCAGGGGAGGGCCGAGAAAGCAGGGGTGTCCCTCCTGGGGTGTGAGGGGGTCGCCCCATCTCGAGCCCAGTTCCCTCTGGTTCTCGGTCAACGACAGGTGTGTGGCATCCCGGGGTTGTGTTTTGGTCCACAGATGCACCCCGGGGTGGGGGGGTGGGGGGCAGGTTTCTCATGGTGTAGGCCAGCTCTGCATCCTCTGGCTCCTCGATAGACAGACTGGACAACTGGGGGAGGAGGGGGTTATAAAGCCAAATATCAATCATATAGCCTTTTTACATCAGCAGTTGTCTGAAAGTGCTTAACAAATACCGGCCTAGACACTGAAGCGCAAGCAAAGCAGAAACATAGTGGAGGAGGGAAACTAGGATATATACAGGCAGAACAGATTGTCCACCACATTACTAACATCTGTCTCGTTTTTTTATGTTAAAGGACATGAGTAAAGGAAGCCTCTTTAGACTATTGAGATGTACAGGAAATGGCCTAAGCATCGCTTCCTGGCGGGGGGGGGGTCTGTGCTGAATGTAGGGCTTCGTAGGGAAGAATCCACAGTCAGCTCACACTAACTGTCTGATCAACAGGCCCGTCTACCTTCTCACACTAGTTAACCACAGAATTGCCCTACTTCACACCTTAAACAGTGCGTTTCACTCTGGGATCGATAGGTGGTAAATTTGCAAAGTCTGAGGTAAACACTGACTGAGTTAGGTGAAACACGGGGTCCTGTGCTGACACAACATATCCAAAGTAAACTGCTGTGTACCCTACTGCCGGTTGGATTCCACACGACACAACGTGCAATTTCACCAACTACAGACTAACCCAAAACAACAAGCAATTTGGAACACTTTAATTCGGAACGACATACGTAAAAGTAGTAAGTGGACATCTGTATGTAAACTGCATTTTGAGGGGGTGCCAGGGCATATGACCAGAATACGTCAACAATATTTCCCTGGTTCAAGGAATGGCCTGACATAATCAAAACACAACCTGACCTACCCTAATGCACAAATTCCCCTGAATGAACCCCAACTTGCCCCATCGACTGTAAAAGGCCTTTGGAAGAAACCAGCTGCGCCCAGATGAAGAGGACCATCATCTGCTTGCTAGCTAAGTTAGCTTGACGCATGTTGTTGTTAATTAGCTAGCTAGTTAACAGATCTTTTGTAGCTAACCAGGTTGCTTACGGTGCTCTTTTTGGCAGCCAACAATAATATTAAAACAAGCATAATGAAGAGGCTGTTTCTGCTTTATTCAGCCCATACCTGAATGTGGATTGTGCCTGGCTTTATCTATGTAGCGGTCTTACAAGACACAGCTTCATAGCTACCTAAAGCCACAATCTGGTATTGGGCTAACCTACAAACAAAAAAATTAAGAGTAGAGACACTGTTCAAAACCACATTTTTTATTTTTTATCAAGTGTTGAGTAATGGCCAAGAACTGCAAGAGAATGATTAGGTAACTAGCTAGGTACTCCTAAAATAACAGGCTTATAAATAACTAGGCTTTTCTAGTCCACACGTTCCAATATGGTGACTTACCTTTAGAGTAGTTTGTGAGCAAAGAGAGGCTGTCATCTAATTGTGACAAAGAAAACTGTCTTGGGCAGGGATGTGTGGTCCCCATTTTGAAGGCCCTCGGATCAATCCCCCTCCACTTTTTTTTTTTAGGAACTCGGTCTAGGTCTCAACTACTGTTGCGAGTTAGGATAGTGCATTAGCAGCTCTCTTGTTAGGTCAGTCACTGATAGTCAATTAGCCCATGTCAGATATTTTTTTTTAGATTGCTGAATTAGCTGGCCGCTAAACTATCTAAACTTGTTATCATGGTTAAATTACCAGCCGGGCCCCTCCCCCCCATTTACTTTGTTGGTCAGTCCCACTCAGATATCATATTAAAAACTGCAAACATTTCTCTCCAGCCTATGGCAAAATGTGTAGAATTGCAGGAAATTTGTTGTACAACAGCTCATTTTCCTCTCCGCCCAAGGCAAAATAAGTGAATTGCACAGAATGAACTCTAAAACTTAAGAAATGTATCTCTGCTGTCAATAGAGCGGCCACTAAAAGGTTTTGCTACGCGTTCATGAAGTCATGCTACCCATTGCACCTCAAAAAGCATGCTGGACCATGTGACTTTCATGATCCCAGTTTGGGGCAAGGACGAGATCCTTGTCTGTTTCACATGCATTAAATTCTTACCACAGTGGTTAAAAGGGAAATAGGAATAGGCCCAAGCCTCGTAGGCCTCTATAGACCTAATAACTTACCTCTACAATAACACCTTGCTGTGTAGGACATTTGTGAGTACATGCAACAGTGTATATTATACTAGTGTTATTGATTCAGAGAGGCAAGAATAATATATCTCCTCTGTCTCGTTCAGGCTCCTCTTGGGTCCGTGCACAGTGGGAGAAGGCACCTCAAGCACTGTGGAGACAGTGAATGAAGATCAGTTCAACATTATTGTACTACAAGTATATTGCAGGTGTGAATTTGGTGTTATTGTTTTTGAGAGGAGCCACAGAGTGTCTAGATGACATTACGAAACTGGAAATTATTGAAACAGGTCAGGAGACTTAACTATTCTTACTGGTCGAGTATTTTTCTTGAACTTTCTGGAGGGCTGGTAACATCTCTGCTCCTGGGAAGTACTGCTTGGGTCTGCAGTGTTGATGCCGGTGCTGATTGTATCCAAAAGCCCAAACAGAAGTCCAGCCATATGATTGCACTTCTCACCTGCCCCAGCCACACAGGCACTTGCCACTGGTCCGGTGTTATGGAGGACCAGACCAGTTTGGTATTTTATTTCTTTAAAATTAGGAAAGGACTTCTGCCCTGACATCAGTAGCATCCTGCACTTTGTTGAGTTCCACCTCGCTCCTTGCATTCGGAAAGTATTATTTTTCCACAGCCTTATTCACAATACCCGATAATGGACAAAGCAAAAAAGGTTATTTTATTTTAGCAAAAATAAACTAATACATTTATATAAAGTATTCCGACCCTTTCCTCAGTACTTTGTTGAAACACCTTTGGCAGCGATTACAGCCGAGTCTTCTTGGATATGACGCTACATGCTTGGCACACCTGTATTTGGGGAGTTTCTCCCAGATCCTCTCAAGCTCTGTCAGGTTGGATGGGAGCGTCGCTGTACAGCTTTTTCAGGTCTCTCCAGAAATGTGAGATGGGGGATCAAGTCCAAGCTCTGGCTGGGCAGCTCAAGGACATTCAGAGACTTGTCACGACGCCACTCCTCCGTTGTCTTGGCTGTGTGTTTAGGGTTGTCGTCCTGTTGGAAACTGAACCTTCGCCCCAGTATGAAGTCCTGAGCACTCTGGAGCAGGCTTTCATCAAGGAGCTCTCTGTACTTTGCTCTGTTTATCTTTCCCTTGATCCTGACTAGTCTCCCAGTCCTTGCCGCTGAAAAACAACCCCACAGCATGATGCTGCCTCCACCATGCTTCACCGTAGGGATGGTGCCAGGAGTCCTCCAGACGTGACGCTTGGCATTCGGGCCAAAAAGTTCAATCTTGGTTTCATCAGACCAGAGAATCTTGTTTCTCATGGTCCGAGAGTCCTTTAGGCAAACTCCAAGCAGAATGTCATGTGCCTTTTACTGAGTAGTGGCTTCCGTCTGGCCACTCTACCATAAAGGCCTGATTGGTGGAGTGCTGCAGAGATGGTTGTCCTTCTGGAAGGTTCTCCCATCTCCACAGAGGAACTCTGGAGCTCTGTCAGAGTGACCATCGGGTTCTTGGTCACCTCCTTGACCAAGGCCCTTCTCCCCCGATTGCTCAGCTCTAGGAAGAGTCCTGGTGGTTCCAAACTTCTTCCATATAAGAATGATGTAGGCCACTGTGTTCTTGGGGGACCTTCAATGCAGCAGAAATGTTTTGATACCCTTCCCCAAATTTGTGTCTTGACACAAACCTGTCTCGGAGCTCTAAGGACAATTCCTTCGACCTCAATACTTGGTTTTTGCTCTGACATGCACCGTCAACTGTGGGGCCTTTCCAAATGATATCCAATCAATTGTATTTACCACAGGTGGACTCCAATCAAGTTGTTGAAACATCAAGGATGATCAATGGAAACAGGATGCACCTGAGCTCAATTTAAAGTCTCATAGCAAAGTGTTTAAAATACTTACACAAATAAGGTATTTCATTTTATTTATTTTTTATACATTTGCAAACATTTCTACAAACCTGCTTTCACTTGGTCATTATTGGGTATTGTGTGTAGATTGGTGAGGAAAATGTTTTATTTAAATCATTTTAGAATAAGGCTGTAACGTAACAAAATGTGGAAAAAGGGACAGAGTCTGAATACTTTCCGAATGCACTGTATGTACAGTTGAATTCGAAAGTTTACATACACTTAAAACTCGTTTTTCAACCACTCCACAAATTTCTTGTAAATAAACTGTAGTTTTGGAAAGTCAGTTAGGACATCTACTTTGTGCATGGCACAAGTAATTTTTCCAACAATTGTTTTACAGACAGATTAATTCACTGTATCACAATTCCAGTGGGACAGAAGTTCACATAGACTAAGTTGACTGTGCTTTTCAACAGCTTGGAAAATACCAGATAATTATGTCATGGCTTTAGAAGCTTCAGATAAATGATGTCAATTAGCCTAAGTCAACTGGAGGTGTACCTGTGGATGTATTTCAAGGCCTACCTTCAAACTCAGTGCCTCTGTGCTTGACATCATGAGAAAATCAAAAGAAATCAGCCAAGACCTCAGAAGAAAAAAAAAATGTAGACCTCCACAAGTCTGGTTCATCCTTGGGAGCAATTTCCAAATGCCTGAAGGTACCACGTTCATCTGTACAACCAATAGTACGCAAGTATAAACACCATGGGACCACACAGCCTTCATACCGCTCAGGAAGGAGACGCGTTCTGTCTCCTAGAGATGAACGTTCTTTGGTGTGAAAAGTGCAAATCAATCCCAGAACAGCAGCAAAGAACCTTGTGAAGATGCTGGAGGAAACGGGTACAAAAGTATCTATATCCACAGTAAAACGAGTCCTATATCGACATAACCTGAAAGGCCGCTCAGCAAGGAAGAAGCCACTGCTCCAAAACCGCCATAAAAAAGCCAGACTACGGTTTGAAACTGCACATGGGGACAAAGATCGTACTTTTTGGAGAAATGTCCTCTGGTCTGATGAAACACAAATAGAACTGTTTGGCCATAATGACTATCATTATGTTTGGAGGAAAAAGGGGGATCCTTGCAAGCTGAAGAACATCATCCCAACCGTGAAGCACGGGAGTGGCAGCTTCATGTTGTGGGGGTGCTTTGCTGCAGGAGGGACTGGTACGCTTCATAAAATAGATGGCATCATGAGGCAGGGAAAATATTTGGATATATTAAAGCAACATCTCAAGACATCAGTCAGGAAGTTATAGCTTGGTCGCAAATGGGTCTTCCAAATGGACAATGACCCCAAGCACACTTCCAAAGTTGTGGCAAATGGCTTAAGGACAACAAAGTCAGGGTATTGGAGTGGCCATCACAAAGCCCTGACCACAATCCTATAGAAAATTCGTGGGCAGAACTGAAGAAGCGTGTGCGAGCAAGGAGCCCTACAAGCCTGACTCCGTTACACCAGTTCTGTCAGGAGGAATGGGCCCAAATTCACCCAACTTATTGTGGAAAGCTACCCAAAATGTTTGACCCAAGTTAAACAATTTAAAGGCAATGCGACCAAAAACTAATTGAGTGTATGTAAACTTCTGACCCACTGGGAATGTGATGAAAGAAATAAATAAATATTCTCTCTATTAATATTCTCTATAATATTCTACTATTATTCTGACATTTCACATTCTTAAAATAAAGTGGTGATCGTAACTGACCTAAGACAGGGAATTTTTACTTGGATTAAATGTCAGGAATTGAGAAACTGAGTTTAAATGTATTTGGCTAAGGTGTATGTAAACTTCCGACTTCAACTCTATTCATGTGTATACATAAAACACTCAGCAACAAAAGAAACGTCCCTTTTTCAGGACACGGTCTTTCAAAGATAATTTGTAAAAATCCAAATAACTCCACAGTTCTTCATTGTAAAGGGTTTAAACACTGTTTCCCATGCTTGTTCAATGAACAATTAATGAACATGCACCTGTGCAACGGTCGTTAAGACACTAACAGCTTACAGACGGTAGGCAATTAAGGTCACAGTTCTGAAAACTTAGGACACTAAAGAAGCCTTTCTACTGACTCTGAAAAACACCAAAAGAAAGATGCCCAGGATCCCTGCTCATCTGTGTGAACGTGCCTTAGGCATGCTGCATGGAGGCATGAGGACTGCAGATGTTGCCAGGGCAATAAATTGCAATGTTCGTACTGTGAGATGCCTAAGACAGCGCTACAGGGAGACAGGACAGACAGCTGATCGTCCTCGCAGTGGCAGACCACGTGTAACACCTGCACAGGATCGGTACATCCGAACATCACACCTGCGGGACAGGTACAGGATGGCAACAACAACTGCCCGAGTTACACCAGGAACGCACAATCCCTCCATCAGTGCTCAGACTGTCCACAATAGGCTGAGAGAGGCTGGACTGAGGGCTTGTAGGCCTGTTGTAAGGCAGGTCCTCACCAGACATCACCGGCAACAATGTCGACTATGGGCACAAACCCACCGTCGCTGGACCAGACAGGACTGGCAAAAAGTGCTCTTCACTGACGAGTCGCGGTTGTGTCTCACCAGGGGTGATGGTCGGATTCGTGTTTATCGTCGAAGGAATGAGCGTTACACCGAGGACCGTACTCTGGAACGGGATCGATTTGGAGGTGGAGGGTCCGTCATGGTCTGGGGCGGTGTGTCACAGCATCATCGGACTGAGCTCGTTGTCATTGCAGGCAATCTCAACGCTGTGCGTTACAGGGAAGACATCCTCCTCCCTCATGTGGTACTCTTCCTGCAGGCTCATCCTGACATGACCCTCCAGCATGACAATGCCACCAGCCATACTGCTTGTTCTGTGCGTGATTTCCTGCAAAACAGGAATGTCAGTGTTCTGCCATGGCCAGCGAAGAGCCCGGATCTCAATCCCATTGAGCACGTCTGGGACCTGTTGGATCGGAGGGTGAGGGCTAGGGCCATTCCCCCCCAGAAATGTCTGGGAACTTGCAGGTGCCTTGGTGGAAGAGTGGAGTAACATATCACAGCAAGAACTTGCAAATCTGGTGCAGTCCATGAGGAGGAGATGCACTGCAGTACTTAATGCAGCTGGTGGCCACACCAGATACTGACTGTTACTTTTGATTTTGACCCCCCTTTGTTCAGGGACACATTATTACATTTTTGTTAGTCACATGTCTGTGGAACTTGTTCAGTTTATGTCTCAGTTGTTTAATCGTGTTTTGTTCATACAAATATTTACACATGTTAAGTTTGATGAAAATAAACGCAGTTGACAATGACGTTTCTTTTTTTGCTGATATATATATATATATTTATTACCAGTCAAAGGTTTGGACACACCTACTCATTCAAGGGTGTTTCTTTATTTTCACTATTTTCTACATTTTTGAATAATAGAGAATACATTAAAACTATGAAATAACACATATGGAATCATGTATTACCCAAAAAAGTGTTAAACAAATCAAAACATATTTTAGATTCTTCAAACTATCCACCCTTTGCCTTGATGACAACTTTGCACACTCTTGCTATTCTCTCAACCAGCTTCATGAGGTAGTCACCTGGAATGCTTTTCCAACAACCTTGAAGGAGTTCCCACATATGCTGAGCACTTGTTGGCTACTTTTCCTTCACTCATCCGAAACCATCTCAATTGGGTTGAGGTCGGGTGATCTGATGCAGCACTCCATCACTCTCCTCATTGGTCAAATAGCTCTTACAGCCTGGATGTGTGTTTTGGGTCATTGTCCTGTTGAAAAACAAATAATAGTCCCACTAAGCCTATACCAGATGGGATGGTGTATCGCTGCAGAACGCTGTGGTAGCCATGCTGGTTAAGTGTGCCATGCATTCTAAATAAATTACAGACAGTATCACCAGCAAAGCACCATCACACCTCCTCCTCCATGCTGCACGGTGGGAACCACATGTGGAGATCATCCATTCACCTACTCTGCATCTCACAAAGACACGGCGGTTGGAACCAAAAATCTAAAATTTGGACTCATCAGACCAAAGGACAGATTTTCATCAGTATAAATGTCCATTGCTCGTGTTTCTTGGCCCAAGCAAGTCTTCTTATTAGGGTATTTTAGTAGTTGTTTCTCTAGGTCTTCCTTTCCTGTGGCGGTCCTCATGAGAGCCAGTTTCATCATAGCGCTTGATGGTTTTTGCAACTGCACTTGAAGTAACTTTCAAAGTTCTTTACATTTTCCGGATTGACTGACCTTCATGTCATAACGTAATGATGAACTGTCATTTCTCTTTGTTTATTTGAGCTGTTCTTGCCATAATATGGACTTGGTCTTTTACCAAATAGGGACATCTTCTGTATACCAACCATACCTTATCACAACACAACTGATTGGCTCAAACGCATTAAGAAGGAAAGAAATTCCATAAATTAACTTTTAACAAGGCACACCTGTTAATTGAAATTCATTCCAGGTGACAACCTCATGACGCTGGTTGAGAGAATGCCAAGAGTGTGCAAAGCTGTCAAGGCAAAGGGTGGCTACTTTGGAGTATCTCAAATATATTTTCATTTGTTTAACACTTTTTTGGTTACTAACTGATACCATATGTGTTATTTCATAGTTTTGATGTCTTCACTATTATTCTACAATGTAGAAAATAGTAAAAACAAAGAAAAACGCTGGAATGAATAGGTGCATTCAAACTTTTGACTGGTATATTGTGTGTGTGTATATATATATATATATATATTTATTTTATTTTTATTGCTGGACATAAGACTGTAAAAACACCAGGAAATTAGCTCCATATGATTTTATTTCAGAAATCTGTTCCCAAGTATTCCCACACATAATAAAGAGACACGTGATTGTGTGCAAATGTAAGCAAGGTTGGAAATGTATGTTTTAGTCAAACATATGTTTGGGCTTCTTGCAGTCAATTTACAGTCTACAAATGATTTGCAATTATGTTCCGGATCCCCGACCATCTGCTCAAGAAAAAAAATTGGGCCGTGGCTGAATCTAGTTGATGATCTCTACTGTACAGACACAGGGATCTGAGATATCTGATTGGCCAGTGGTAAGCCTGTATGTGCACTTGATTTGCTCTCTGGACACTATTTGCCTTCCCAGCGCTAGGGCTACTAATTGAAGTGCACCTACCACCAACAGCGCAAAAAATATATAATTGTAATGCAAGGTTTTCGTTGTTTTTTTTACAGAAATGTTTGGTGATCGACTAAGAATGCCTTGAAGATCGACCAGTCGATTGTGACCGGTTGGTTACCACTGTTCTAAATCATTCTAATTCTATGGGACCAACATCCTACCCGTCACATCATATTACCCACAACCCACTACAACAGGCTTAACGCTAGGCTCTCTCTAATACGCTGATCTCCGGTAAGAGGGGGAGGGGGGGTTGGCGACTTAGTCTAGCACACGAACACACACTTGTTTACCTACTACAGTACATTGTAACCTACAACAATTCAACAAATATAGATGTAACTAAAGGTCTAGATCTTAAACTCTTCTTCTCCGTATGTAGGGTTTTCAGCAATTACATTTGCCCACATTTGGCTCTGTGTAAACTACAATTCCGACACTATTTTAACATTTAGAAACGTCAAAAATCAGCACTTTCAATAAGGTTTTTCTAAACATATACTGATGTGCCTCTTATCTTTCAGCTAAACGAGAATCTTTCAAATTAAAAAGATACACTTACTGTAGCAGTTTTGCACAGATCCATACACCGTGTGTGCCTCCAGTTGAGAAACTACACTTCCTCCCCAGTTAGCTACACACAGGTGTTCAAAGCAGTTAGCTAATTAGCATATGTGGGGGCCAGTCTTTCCCGAAAACAAGTGCTGTAACATGGAGATCTGGCAATGTGGGAACACTAACCTTAACCCTATAAAAGGTGTGTAGTAATTTACCTTTAGTTTTTTTATTATTTCTTGCTGATATGAAAGATATATTCCTTATGTTTCCAAAACAGTACGGCAAGCAATGTGAGTTAATGTTTAGAAGAAGTGTTGGGCTCTTAACAAAGATACTATCGCACTAAAGTCTATGAATGGGGTACTAAAAGGTCCTACCTGGATGTCTGAACAGAGTGCAGAATAGAGACCAGAGGAGAGGGTAGGGAGGACACAAGAAGTTATGGGAAGATAACATGCTGTTCAATCAATAAAGAGATGAATTGATCAATGTAAAACTGTCTGACCTGGCCAAACGGATATCAGAAAAAAGAAAGAAAATGAAATAGACTATAGCAGAATAAACTAAAATATAGACCATCTATTGCACAAAAAAACATTATCCACCATAACTGCAAGTAAAAGTAGAAAATGTTAAATCATACATAGAACAGAGCGTAGGCTCTTTTTCAATAATATTGCAGTTGCTATTTCAAAGTGTTAGATCCCATGACTGCACCCCGAATTTACCAGGTTTGAAGCTGCTACGTAACCTGACAGGCGTCGATATGTGGTCCATGTTGCGGTGCAGTGCGCTGTCAGCTGGTCATCGGACGGCTGGATCGCGTACCTTCCGTGTCTGTCAAAACAAACTCGCTCCGTCAATGACCGGATTTTGATCCAACTAGGCCTTAAACCAGGGGTACGTTCAGTTTGCTTGAACGTTTGCTACGCTGCAGAACTGCTTGTACTTAACGACACGTTTTCCCAAAACGTTCTTGAACAGACTGAGATATGTGTGCGGGGGTGTGGCTTGCAGCAACGAGTGACCTATTTAAAGGGCAGCGGTGAATTTTGAGCCCACAAGCCAACCTTTCCCCGTTTTTCAACTGGTTACGCCGCTCCTTTTCAATTGGATGTTCTGTACAATTTTTATGTATTCAACGCAGCCCTGACCAACTGAGCTAATTGATCAGCTCACTTCAACACGCCTGGTCTTCCAGGTCGGTTAAATAACAAACATGAAGTGCCTGCGCCACACCAAGACCAGGGTTGCCTACATATTTCAGTGGGTTCAAGACAACTCGGAAAGAAAACTAGATCCGACTGGGGAGAAATCGTCATCCAACTCGGAATTCCAAGTCGGAAACTCGGGCATCTTTCTAGAGCTCTGACTTTCCGACCTGAAGCTCACTGACGTCATGATTTGACCTTGTTTCTTCCCGAGGTCCCAGTTGTCTTGAAAACACCATTAGTCAATGCTTATGAACTGAATATTGTATGTGAATTTCTATATGACACTAACAAAAGAGTTGAATTGTTAAGCAACATGTGCAGTAAATGCTAACATGGCTTTGGTGATGAAAGGTACATAATGCTTTTATTGGCATATTCTTATCAGGCCACTGCACTGCACTCCACCTTCAGTGGTGCCGTAAGCACAAAGCCCCTCTCTGTCTCACAGCCATTCTTTCAACATGCATTGTATGTAACCACTCAAATTCATGCGAACCACTACAGATGCAATCACTGACTTATATTCACAATGTCTACTTGTCCCATTCTTCAATCTTGTCTGGGATATATTTTAGTTGACACACCTGTGTGATGTCTGATATACATGAATACAAATGTATTCACCCTGGACATGAGACTTGCATTTACTTTAGACCATCTGAATCATAAGCTCCAAGTTGTCTTTGTTTAAGTTACCACAAAAGTCAGTGTGAAGACCAATGTGACAAACATGCTATGAAAAAGTTGTTTTGTAATCTAACAATAATTAAAAAAAATGAGAATACAAAACAATTGCATTTGGACATCCCCAAAATGTTTTTAGAAAGGATGCAACTATGAAGGCTTTCTAAGGGAACTGTATGCTGATAGCTGACAACAGGTTGGCAGGTTATTTTTTTATAAAAAATGTTTACCCCCTTTTCGCCCCCAATTTCGATCTTATCTCAGAGAGGCAAAGGTCGAGTCATGCGTCCTCCGTAACATGACCCGCCAAACCGTGCTTCTTAACACCCACCCGCTTAACCCGGAAGCCAGCCACACCAATATGTCGGAGGGAACACTGTCCAACTGACTACCGAAGTCAGTGTAACCGATGGGAAATGGCTAGCTAGTTAGCGGTGGTGCTCGCTAATAGCGTTTCAATCTTTTGTCTGGACAAAAGGAGTATGGCGTGTCACCTTTTCTGTCCAGACAGTATCAGATATGTAGTCAATGTAAGACAGGGGTGTTGTTTCAGCAGAGAGGGAGAGGCTAAGCGAGAGGGGTCACTCTCGCTAAAATCTGTCCTGAATAAGCTCAATGCGTTTCGATCAAAATAATATGCAGACCTAAATTTGTCGACTGCATTACCGCCTTGTCATTATATATGGATCTCTGGTTTCAGCCACTTGCAAATTAGAAAGAAAAGTTGGTGGGTGCATTGTTCGGATGCTGACTTCCCCTAAACCAAATTGATGTTTTTCCACAACTATATAATTACTCCTGTCTAAATGAAATCATTTAAAAATACTTAGCTACACAGGATCATTACCTTCTTTTTAAAAAAATGCTGTGGATTGTTTCAAATCACAAGTGCATAGGCCTATGCAGTGGCGACCTGTCATTCAGGGCAGGTGGGGCTCAAAACAGGTGGGGCTCTGCATACAAACATGGTCTTTTTTTTGCTTTCTTGTATAAGGGAGCTCTAAAATGCAGGTGTTTAAGCCTAGCTCAGTGCTTTCTGTGGTGGTGGGGCAACCAGCAGAAAATACGGAGCGTAGGGGTTGGTAATGTTCTCTAGTTGCGCCGTGATTGGCTCAGTGTTCTGTCACTCATGGGGACTCTACGTCACAGCAGAAACTACGGGTATAACTCAAATTCAACCCCCCTGGGTGCTGCCATAGTTACATTAGAAGTACCCCTCCAAGAAGGCTCAAGGTCATTGGCACCAGATAATATTATGTCAAATCAGGTTATATCTACCGTAGCTTTGATTGGACTGATCATGTCAACATCATACTTTCAAAATCTTAGCTAGCAAGCTAGCAGTCATCATCATGAATCAAGTCAACAATCTACTGGCAAATTATTTTCAATCCTTGTCATATGAAGAGAAAGTATGAAGATAAAACGTATCGGTGCTCATTGGCCATTGGACATAACCATTACACAACAAGTTGGAAATTGCATTTTCAACAATGAGTGGTTTGGAAGGAATCAGTGGCTCACTGCAAGCCTTGCAAAGTAATCACTAGCCTGCTATTCATTGGAGTGGGTGCGTGGCCCAAATCTGTGTTTTAGAAGCACCCACCTGTAGCACTCGCTCCAGCACGTATATCTCTCTGGTCACCCCCAAAGCCAATTCCTCCTTTGGCCGCCTCTCCTTCCAGTTCTCTGCTGCCAATGACTGGAACGAACTACAAAAATCTCTGAAACTGGAAACACTTAGCTCCCTCACTAGCTTTAAGCACCAGCTGTCAGAGCAGCTCACAGATTACTGCACCTGTACATAGCCCATCTATAATTTAGCCCAAACAACTACCTCCTCCTCTACTGCATTTATTTATTTTGCTCCTTTGCACCACATTATTTATATTTCTACTTTGCACATTCTTCCACTGCAAATCTACCATTCCAGTGTTTTACTTGCTATATTGTATTTACTTCGCCACCATGGCCTTTTTTTGCCTTTACCTCCCTTATCTCACCTCATTTGCTCACATTTTATATAGACTTTTTTATACTATATTATTGACTGTATGTTTGTTTTACTCCATGTGTAACTCTGTGTTGTTGTATGTGTCGAACTGCTTTGCTTTATCTTGGCCAGGTCGCAATTGTAAATGAGAACTTGTTCTCAACTTGCCTACCTGGTTGAATAAAGGTGAAATAAAAAATAAAAAGGGTCTCTCTTCCAAGCTTAAAAGGATAAACATTCCACATTGAACATGCTGTCAATCCAGCATGACTTTTGCTGCGTTCAAAACAACTGGAAACTCAGAACTGGGAAATCTAAGACTTCAGTGAGTTCAAGACAACTGGGAAATCGTAAAAAAACGAGCTCCGACTGGGAACGGTCATCCAACTCGGAATTCCAAGTCGGGAACTCAGGCCTCTTTCTAGAGCTCTGACCTGAAGATCACTGACGTCATGATTCAACCTTGTTTTTTTTATGAGTTCCCCGTGGTCTTGAAAGCACCATAAATCCAGAGAATGTTAGACATTGATGACAAAATTTTCCCAAGAAGGACCGCCGTGCCACCTTCCTGTTTAAGTGAGCACAGCACAACAAAGTGAGTCCAAAAATGTATTGTATGCTGCTGCTTAAATTATGTAATATGCCAGGGAGATATGTATACTGTAGCTAACAAAATAATAATACTAAGTGTATGTTGCGTAGTAAGCTGTTAGTAGCCCATGTGCCTCAACCTAATAATTAGGTCCCCCTTTCCCTCTCATAATTTAGCCTACTGTTCTGACTTGATGGTGCACATGTAGACTATAGTCTATTTTAGAGAAATGTAATCATCGAATATTGTAAGAGCTTTCATTGTCTGCTTATATACCCCCTTTATTTATCCTACGGTTCTGACTTGGTGTACAAGGAGAATACTGTAAGAAAGGCCCATATTCTGAATTTGGTCGCTGTACACTTCAAAAGTGCTGAACAAATAGTTATTGTCTACGTCCATCCTAGCTCGCTCATTAATGTCTTAATCGAAATTACAGATTACCTCTTATCCGCTCGTTGTCCCCTTATGACATAGTTTGGAGATCTCAATTGTCAGTAGAAACCAATTCTTTTAAAGCATGTCAGCCATATCAGCTATGTTTATATATATATATATATATATATATATATATATATGTGCATTTCTCTCCAGAATGTTAACACCAATAAACCCATGCGTTTAAAACATTCTGTAAATGTACACCTAGCAAGCCAGGCAACTACAAGCAATTTTCTAAACAATGTTTCAGGTTCGTTGCTAGCTAGCTGGTTGGCCAATTCAAATAATGACCAGAGTATAGCTGACAATTAGGGGTGTGCCGAGTAGTTGGACAAAACAAGTATTATTTCGGATATGGGAAATTGTCCTGATACGATTATGATCAGAGTTTTTTTTTGTTATTATCCGTGATCATTTTTCAAATCGGGTGCCAGCGCGCATCTTTCAATCACATTCAAGGTGCTATGTGTCTGTAAAGAAATGGGCAGGCTGTACGTTGATCCTGCTGCTCTGACTGGATAAAGCGACAATGTATTTCTAAATCCACTCGCTTCACTTCGTAATTTTACCCGAAGTTGCATGTTTCGGTCTGGTCATTTCTTGATACTGCCTTCTGTTAGCCTCCTACTATGATAAATCAAATGGGTAGGATGTTTGCTCAAGCTACAGTGCCTTCAGAAAGTATTCACACCACTTAACAAAATGTGGAAAAAGTTGTTACAGCCTGAATTTAAAATGGATTAACTTGAGATGTGTCACTAGTCTACACACAATACCCCATAATTTCAGAGTGGAATTATGTTTTACAATATTTTTACAAATTAATTAAAAATGAAAAGCTGAAATGTCCTCAGGAAACTGAGGATGGATCAACAACATGACAGAATGAAAAGAAGGAAGCCTGTACAGAAAAGAAAATATTCAAAAACATGTATCCTGTTTGCAATAAGGCACTAAAGTAAAGCTGTAGCAAATAAATTAACTTTATGTCCTGAATACAAAGCATTATGTTTGGGGCAAATCCAATACAACAATTCACTGAGTACCACTCTCCATATTTTCAAGTATAGTGGTGGCTGCATCATGTTGTGGGTATGCTTGTAATTGTTAAGAACTGGGGAGTTTTTCAGGATAAAAAGGAAACTGAATGGAGCTAAGCACAGGCAAAATCGTAGAGGAAAACCTGTTTCAATCTGCTTTCCATCAGACACTTGGAGATTAATTCAACTTTCAGCAGGACAAAAACCTAAAACACAAGGCCAAATCTACACTGGAGTTGCTTACCAAGAAGACAGTGAATGTTCCTGAGTGGCCGAGTTACAATTTTAACTTGACTCTATTTAAAAAGGTCAAGACCTGAAAATGGTTGTCTAGCAATGATCAACAACCAATTTGACAGAGCTTGAAGAATTTTCAATAGAATAATGGACATGCTGCACAATTCTGCTGCACAATTCAGGTGTGGAAAGCTCTTAGATAATTATGCAGAAAGATTCACAGCTGTAATCGCTACCAAAGGTGCTTCTACAAAGTATTGACTCAGGGGTAAATTATATTTTTACCTCTTTACTTTGGTCTGGGGAAAAATGTATCCATAACTGATATAGGGGTTAACTAGTTTGTTGTCTTCTTTTACTAAACCAGAAGTAAGTATCCTGGGTGACCTAAATTATGATTGGGAAATGCAGGCTTCAGTCAATCAAAACAGCATGTGTAATGATCTAAACCTAACCCAGCTGGTGACTAAACCTACAAGGCCCAACCCTAGAGATCCTGCAAAGTCAACTCTGATTGATCTTAATTTAATGAATACACTGGTGTCTTCGCCCAAGACATTAGTGACCATTGCCCAGTTGTTTGTGTTAGAGATGTGTGTATACAAAAATCCAAGCCTCGTGTCATCACAAAGAGGAACATTTAAAAATTCTGTGATCTTTATTTTAGTGACCTTGATTATATTTCAGCTATCCCTGAACCTGATTTAGACTGCTGCCTCTTTGCAGATGTCTTCAATACTGTTGTGGAAAATCATGCTCCCTTCAAAGAATTAAGGATTAAAAGGTAGACCGAATGCCGGGTACACCCCAGAATTCAAGTCATTCATAAAAGTGATGATGCTTGGGTCAAGGCCAGGAACACAGTCTTAGGCCTAGACTGAAAAGCTTTTTAAGCAACTCAGGAATCATTTTGAAAAACAAATCAGAATGGATAGATCTGATTACTATGTAACCACTCTATCAGAACGTCATGGTAACCCTGCTAAATTCTGGAAAATTGTCAAATCCCTGAAGGGTTCTACTTCCTCCTCTCTGCCACAAGATATTAATTAAGACACTGACCTCATTTCGGAAGAAAATGCCATCATTGATGCATCATTTTACTCCAGCGGGCTCCCGATGGCACAGCGGTCTAAGGCACTGCATCTCAGTGCTTGAGGTGTCACTACAGACACCCTGGTTCGAATCCAGTCGTGATTGGGAGTCCCATAGGGTGGCGCACAATTGGCCCAGCGTCGTCCGGGTTTGGCCGGGGTAGGCCGTCATTGTAAATAAGAATTTACTCTGTAAACTTGCTGAATGATCAGTGAAATGATAGTCAAATCTTTTCTTTTAGGCTATTTATAGACAAATAAGTCCTGGTGCTTTGCTAGCAATAGACAAGGAATCCACAGAGTCCGACCAATTGGATCCTGGTCTGCTTAAGTGTGCAGCGCCCATCATTGTTGGCTCAATAACACACTTTTTTACTTAACATTGTTATCAGGAAATATTCCACAAGTATGAGAAAAATATTTTTTAATGTAAATCAGTCAAGGTTTATGCATGGGCATAGCACTTATCAAAACAAAATCAAATCATTAAAGCAACCATTTTAGTTGTTAATGATCTTGTTAATGCTTTAGACACTAAAATGAAATGGTTTTTTAGTGACAGAACTCGGGCTAACGTGACTGATGGGGTTAACTCTGAATTTCTTAAAGTACATAAAGGTGTACCACAGGGGTCAATTTTGGAACGTGTTCACTTCACTACTTATATAAACACCATTGGTCAATCTGTAAGAAAATTGCAAACTTCATCTACACTACATGACCAAAAGTATGTGGACACCTGCTTGTCGAACATCTAATGTTAAAATCATTGGCATTAATATGGAGTTGGTCCTCCCGCCTCCAATTCAATCCAAATGTGTTCGATTGGGGCTCTGTCAGGACTCTGTGCAGGCCAGTCAAGTTCTTCCACACCGATCTCGACAAGCCATTTCTGTACGGACCTCGCTTTGTGCACTGGGGCATTGTCATGCTGAAACAGGAAAGGGCCTTCCCCAAACACACCTACTAATTCAAGGGTTTTTCTTTATTTTTACTATTTCTACATTGTAGAATAATAGTGAAGCCATCAAAACTAGGAAATAACACATATGGAATCATGTAGCAACTGAAAAAGTGTTAAACAAATCAAAGTATATTTGAGATTCTTCAAAGTAGCCACCCTTTGCCTTGACAGATTTGCGCACTCTTGGCATTCTCTCAACCAGCTTCATGAGGTAGTCACCTGGATGCATTTCAATTAACAGGTGTGCCTTGTTAAAAGTTAATTTGTGGAATTCCTTTCCTTCTTAAGCCAATCAGTTGTGTTGTGACAAGTTATGGTTGGTATACATAGCCCTATCTGGTAAAAGACCAAGTCCATATTATGGCAAGAACAGCTCAAATAAGCAAAGAGAAACAACAGTGCATCATTACTTTAAGACATGAAAGACAGTCAATATGGACCATTTCAAGAACTTCTTCAAGAGCAGTCGCAAAAACCCTAAAGAGCTATGATGAAACTGCCTCTCATGAGGACCGCCACAGGAAAGGAAGACCCAGAGTTACCTCTGCTGCAGAGGTACCATCCTCAGTAATTGCAGCCCAAATAAATGCTTCACAGAGTTCAAGTAACAGGCACATCTCAACATCAACTGTTCAGAGGAGACTGAGTGAATCAGTTCTTCATAGTCGAATTGCTGCAAAGAATCCACTACGAAAGGACACCAATAAGAAGAAGAGACTTGCTTGGGCCAAGAAACACGAGCAATGGACATTAGACTGGTGGAAATCTGTCCTTTGGTCTGATGAGTCCGAATTTGAGATTTTTGGTTCCAACCGCCGTGTTTTTGTGAGATGCAGAGTCGGTGACTGGATGATCTCCGCATGTGTGGTTCCCACCGTTAAGCATAGAGGAGGAAGTGTGATGGTGTGGGGGTGCTTTGCTGGTGACGCTGTCAGTAATTTATTTAGAATTCAAGGCATACTTAACCAGCATGGCTACCAAAGCATTCTGCAGCAATACGCCATCCCATCTGGTTTGCGCTTAGTGGGACTATCATTTGTTTTTCAACAGGACAATGACCCAACACACCTCCAGGCTGTGAAAGGGCTATTTTACCAAGAAGGAGAGTGATGGGGTGCGGCATCAGATGACCTGGCCTCCACAATCACCCAACCTCAACCCAATTGAGATGGTTAAGGGATGAGTTGGACCGCATAGTGAAGGAAAAGCAGCCAACAAGTGCTCAGCATATGTGGGAACTCCTTCGAGAGTGTTGGAATATCATTCCAGGTGAAGGCCAAGCGTGTGCAAAGCTGTCATCAAGGCAAAGGGTGGCAACTTTGAAGAATCTAAAATCAAAAATATATTTTGATTTCTTTAACACGTTTTTGGTTACTACATGATTCCATGTGTTATTTCATAGTTTTGATGTTTTCACTATTATTCTACAATGTAGAAAATAGTAAAAATAATGAAAAACCCTTGAATGAGTAGGTGTCCAAACTTTTGACTGGTACTGTGTATAAATATCTATATATACAGTTGAAGTCAAAAGTTTACATACACTTCGGTTGGAGTCATTAAAACTCATTTTTCAACCACTCCACAAATTTCTTGTAAATAAACTATAGTTTTGGCAAGTCGGTTAGGACATCTACTTTGTGCATGACACAAGTCATTTTTCCAACAATTGTTTACAGACAGATTATTTCACTTATAATTCATTGTGTCACAATTCCAGTGGGTCATAAGTTTATATACACTAAGTTGACTGTGCCTTTAAAAAGCTTGGAAAATACCAGAAAATTATGTCATGGCTTTAGAAGCTTCCGATAGGCCAATTGACATCATTTGAGTCAACTGGAGGTGTACCTGTGGATGTATTTCAAGGCCTACCTTCAAACTCAGTGCCTCTTTGATTGACATCTACATTTATTGGATGCCAACCACTGTATATATATAATAATAATAATACAAATAACAACAAATACCCTACCATCTACCACTATACTCACAAAAAAATAACAATAAATACCATACTCCACTATTTGAATCTATTTAGTTCTACTTCAGGCCAACAGCCTGAAAGGATGGGACACCACCACTTAACACCCTGTAACTACTCTGAAGTCTCGCACACCCAAATACCTCTCTGCAGCTGCCACCACAACCTCTATTTTCCACGACTTACAATCCATCCCTGCAGTACAGTTGATAACCATTACTATAAATGCCAAAAATCCAATCTTACTGAAACATATATCACTTGTACAGATCTACTACTCACACCCCTCCTCTCAGAAACCCTCCCCCTTGACCAATCTTCTTCTACTTTCTTCACTGCCTCAGCATATGACAACTTCTGCACTACTCGAAACCTCAACCTGCCTCTCTCGCACTGGACATCTGATCCCCAGCCCCATAGGCACCCCTACAATTAACACATACCACAACTTTCCCCAATGCTACATATTTCTTTGTCTCATGCCCTTTTGCACACATCTCACACGTTGGAACCTCCCTCCAACACATTGCTGCCACATGCCCATAAGCTTGCCACCTGTAACAACATAATGTAGTCGGCACAAAAGCTTGTACAGGATCATTTATATTTCCTAACATCACTTTGTCAGGCAAAGACTCAACATCAAAACTCAACAGAACAGACAATGACTCCTCTGTTTCTCCACTCACGCCATCCTGTCTGCGTCGCACCAAGCGGCGAGCATCACAAACACCGGGAATCTTCCCCTTCAGTTGGTCGGCTTTCACATTTACTGCTACCCCCAGTAATCACTCTTTTCAATGGCACCCTTTTCTTGAGAGCAAAACAATTCACATCTCTTGCCCCCATTCGTTTAACACGGAGCACCTGCTCCCTCTAACCAGCAAACACATACAATTATCACAAGACCACTTCTGGTTACCCTCACCGATTCCACAGCACCCAACTCTGTTTTCAACCACCCTGAAACCTCAAATGGATCAGCCAAAAGGCAAGGGTCCACTTTACCAAAAACTTCACTCCTATTGTCACAGACTCATCTTTATCCTGACCCTTGGTGCAAGCCTCGGGCTCAGAGAACTTCACACCAACCACCTCCAATACTTCGCCCTCATTCACTTCCATTTCTCCTCCTGTCTTCAGCTCCCTCTGCTTACACTTTCTACCATTCTTCTTTAACAAACCATCTCTTTTTCCCCACAATTTTTAACCAACTCAAGCTCAACCTCTTCCTCCCTCTCTCAGACCGCCTCTTTTTTCTCCTTATGATAATGCTGCACTTCTCTTGACATACATCTTGTTCTTGCCTTATGACCATTTAACCAGCTGTCACAATCTCCGTACAACCAGCACAAACCCCTCCGGATGTAGCACTCAACAATGCATCCCACTTGTAAAGCAGCCACTTCGTCTTGATGTTCTTCTTTACCAATATCTACCTCAACGCTCTCTTTCTCCCGTATTCCTCGATTTCCTGGAACCTGAAGTCCGCCTCCAAACCTCTCCACTTCCCTTCCCATTTGGGCATTTACACGCACCTGTCATTATGCGCAAGCATCCCAAAACTGAGGGTGTAGATGCCAATTTGACCCTCCGATCCCAGTATGGCGCCACCGGTAGAGGGCGGCTTGAGAACGTTCTTAATGGTGGAGTTAATTTTGCATGGCCCGATGCCCCGGGTGAGCGGAGGTTGTCAATTGTATTCCATTGCATTATTTCTTAAGTGAAATATCCACTCACCCGGGGCATCTGGACATGCAAAACGAACTCCACCAATGGCATGACATGGCCCAATGACTGAGGTGCAACCTATGAATAGCAACATTTGTTTAGCATTTGCCTATTTTGCCCAGGTCTCAGATTGTGTGTATGTGTGTTTGTTTGCCAGCCTGTCCGTCTGTCTTGGACTATTCTATATTAGGCACTACTACAGTGCTAGCTAGTACATGTACATATGGATTTACAGAACTAATCATATTTCATTGATGTACAGGGTCCACTTTGACCCAAGAGAACAATCCAGACTAAGAATTTGCAAAAGGTAAGATCATAATGAATATGGACAGATTGGACTTGATCCTAGATCAGCACTCCTACTCTGATGGCAAATTCTCTCTCCCCCATCCTTTCTATAACTTCAGATTGGTCTATGATTAGTAGATGTGGGTGAGTGGACATACAGATCTGGAACTAGCCTGGCAACAGCAGCTCTTCTCAACTATTGGCAAGGATTCATTTGACATCCAATCACCAGGAGAGATGCTTTATTTTGCATTCAACACTTCTATTGCAGGAGAGGAGAGCACCTATCAGATCCCCCTGCTGTCCTTTGCCTCTTGGTGCAGTCTGCTGACCATCGCTGAGGCCAGGAATAACCCCACCAGCCAAAGTAGGAGCCATGTTAATCGCCATGCAACGGTCTACTGACCGAGGTAGACTATTCTTTGAGTAGCAACTAACTGACAGGCAGGCAGGCAGGCACACACACACACATTTTACATTACTCGTCGGTATAGGTACCCGCTTCTCCCTTCCCATTGATCTCCCTTTCACCACCTTAGGTGCCAAGTGGTCTCCCATCTCCTTCATAGTAGCCTTAGCTGGACCCCGCTGCATAACCTCTTGGTCTAGAAAGGTGAATCAAGAGCTTCACCAGAGGCAGAAGTGAGACATCCCACTCCCAAATGTTTTCTGTTTCAATTCAAGTCAATGAACTAAGTAGAGCAGACCCAGCTGCTATCAGATTGGGTGTCTATGGGAGAGCCACCCCCTTAAATAGACAATGGTACACAGCCTGAGTAAACAATCTGAATTTATCCACCATCTTTGGCTTCCTCTGAAACTCCACCCTAAGTGTATCCCCAAAGATGGGGGAAGCACATCTGCTTGCTCTGTCCCTCCAGTACTGTTTACACCATATTTGCTTGAACAATAAAGTTGTTGCTTGAGTCAATACTTTTAAAGATACATCTTGTTTCACGAGATAGAAAATCCTACAATAAATGCATATCAAGTGGTTCCTTGCCACTGTCAACATGAAAGGTTGTGTGAGGTATAATGTAAATAACGTTGATATCATTAGTTCATTGATTTGTCATGGCCAATCTGAACATTTAACAATATACCCTTACTGTAGCCTTGTGGACCTATGATGGAAACATTGTCCTAAAGGTTACGCAGTCATTCTTGTCCTAAAAATGCACTGGTGTTCAACAAACAGGTTACAATTTTTCTAAGTAGTACGCAACTATACTAAACAAAAATATATACGCAACATGCAACAATTCCAACTATTTTACTGAGTTACAGATCATATAAGGATTAGGCCCTAATCTATGGATTTCACATGACTAGGCAGGGGCGCAGGCATAGGCCCACCCACTGGGGAACTAGTCCCAGCCAATCAGAATGGGTTTTTCCCCCAAAAAAGGGTTTTATTATAGACAGAAATACTTCTCAGTTTCATCAGCTGTCCAGGTAGCTGGTTTCAGACGATCCTGCAGGTGAAGAAGACGGATGTGGAGGTCCTGGGCTGGTGTGGTTACACGTGGTCTGCAGTTGTGAGGCCGGTTGGACGTAGTGCCAAATTCTCAAAAACAGCTTATGGTAATTCTCTGGCAACAGCTCTGGTGAACATTCCTGCAGTCTGCATGCCAATTGCACACTCCCTCAAAACTTGAGACATCTGTGGCATTGTGTTGTGTGACAAAACTGCACATTTTAGAGTGCAGCACAATGTGCACCTGTGTACTGATCATGCTGTTTAATCAGCTTCTTGATATGCCACACCTGTCAGGTGGAAGGATCATCTTGGCAAAGGAGAAACACTCACTAACAAGGATGTAAACATATTTGTGCACATTTGAGAGAAATAATATTTTTGTGCGTATGGAATCTTATTTCAGCTCATGAAACATGGGACCAACACTTTACATGTTGCTTTTATATTTTTGTTCAGTGTAGGTTTCCAACAAAGTGGACAGAACTTCACTAAAGAGCATGTACATGTCTGTATTGTAATTATATTTACAGAATACATTGGCCATATGACTATGTAACACCTACCGCCTATAGAGTTACCTAACATGGCCCAACTACCAGACTACAGCAGTTCCTTTTTACTGAGGGGGAACCATAGGAAGACTGGTTCGTGTCAAGCCACCCATTGAATTGGCTCATGAGTTCTGAGCATTACAATGGACCAGGCAACACTTTATAAAAAGTGTATTTTTAAGTTACAAGATTAAAACAACTGGCACTTCCTGTTTGTTAGCCAGTTCCAACAGTCATCAATCAATAATACATAGCCGGCTGGTAGTCTCAGACGGGTTGCCTCCCACAATGTACCGGCTTATACGTCTGCACGTTAAAAAAACGTCAGTTTGGCATTGAGGAACGGGCGGAGTTGGGACATCCGGCATTCCTACGTCACTGCCGTATCCGCATTATTGCCCTAGCGCAGTGTTTCACAACTCCAGTCCTCAAGTACCCCCAACAGTACACATTTTTATTGTAGCCCCAGACAAGCACACCTGACTCAACTTGTCAACTAATCATCAAGCCCTTGAGTTGAATAAGGTGTGTTTTTTCCAGGGCTACAACAAAATGTGTACTGTTGAGGAACGGAGTAGGGAAACACTGCCTTTGCACAATGAGGGAGTTCTATTAATCTGAGCTGCGGTGCAACGGGATGGCCTGTGAGGTCCTGCTCCCCTAAGAGGTGATCAACCACAAACACTGGTGGACTACAGGTTATAAAAAGGCAGAGGGCATGACATGCAAGGAGAGGAGTTAAGTAATATGCTCTGAATCACAACAGGAGGGTATTTCAACATTTTCAGGTAATGAAACACAGTTGGTTGGAGTGGAGGCTCAGTAGTTGGAGTTGAGTACTGCAGGATGCTTGTGGTAGGAAGGAACGTTTGTGGTTTCTGGAATGGAGATACAAGCACGTCAATTAGGATACACATAATATAAAAAGTGCATGCATTTTACTTTTCGGAGAAAGGAGGCGGTAACCAGGCAACTTTAGGCCGATTTGGTACCACAACATCCCTTACTTTCCATGGGAGAACATCCTCACCTGGCTGATAGTGGACAGATCTAAAAAGACAGGTGGTCTGCTGGAGCACCTAGAGGAGCTGCTGAAGTTAACTACACACTTCAATGGCATTGGTCAGGTGTCCCACTCCCTTCTCATAATCTCCTGAGGGTTGGAAAACAAAATAGATTAGTTGAAAGGCACACTGTCAGGTTGGGATTAGATGAAGTCTAAATTATTATAAACTAACTATAATGAACAAAAATATAAAGGCAACAAGTTAAGTGTTGGTCCCATGTTTCATGAGCTGAAATAAAAGATCCCAGAAATGTTCCATATGCACAAAAACCTTATTAATCTCACATTTTGTGCACAAATTTGTTTCATCCCTGTTAGTGAGCATTTCTACTTTGCCAAGATAATCCATCCACCTGACAGGTGTGGCATATCAAGAAGCTGATTAAACAGCATGATCATTACACAGATGCACCTTGTGTTGGACATTAAAAGGCCACTCTAAAATGTGCAGTTTTGTCACACAACACAATGCCACGGGTGTCTCAAATTTTGAGGGAGCCTGCAATTGGCATGCTGACTGCATGAATGTCCACCAGAGCTGTTGCCAGAGAATAGAATGCTCATTTCTCCACCATAAGCTGCCTCCAATGTTATTTTAGAGAATTTGTCAGTATGTCCAACCGGCCTCACAACCACAGACCACGTGTAACTACACCAGCACCTCCACATCCGGCTTCTTCACCTGTGGGATCGTCTGAGACCAGCCACCCGGACAGCTGATGAAACGGAGGAGTATGTCTGTCTGTAATAAAGCCCTTTTGTGTGAAAAAAATAATTCTGGCTCCCCAGTGGGTGGGCTTCGCTCCCAGGCCCACCCATGGCTGCGCCCCTGCTCAGTCATGTGAAATCCATAAATTAGGGCCTAATTAAATGATTTCAATTGATTGATTTCCTTATGTGAACTGTGAATCAGCAAAATCCTTGGAATTGTTGCATGTTGCGTTTATATTTTTGTTCAGTATGATATAGAAAATAATTTATTCCCAAAAAACTTCTGTAAACTCCTAATCAGGCAACAGCCCACTTACAGTCCCCGGTACTGTCCCCTGAGGGAATATAATCATTCACTATTGTAAGTCATCTGACCCTGATAACATTTCATTTATAAAGTAAAATCAGCGCCTCTAGAAGAATGTGAAGCCCCTAGTTGATAAATGAGGCTGGTGGAAGCAAACAGGATTGTAACTGTAATCCACCTGGAAGCCAAAGCCAGCTGAGGCCACCATGAAGTAGATGGGAGACCACGTGGCACCTAAAGTGGAGAAAGGGAGGTGAAATGGGATAGGAAGGAAGATGGGGCTACCTGTGAGTAGAGTGCTGTCACTATAAGGTCAAGTCAAATGTGAGTGCGTTTCAGTTGCTACTCAAAGCATAGTCTACCTCGGTCAGTAGAGCGTTGCATGGAGATGAACATGGCTCCTACTTCGGAGTTCTTCCTGGCCTCAGCGATGTTCAGCAGAATGCACCAAGGGGCTCACCTCTCCTGCAAAAGAAGTGTTGAAAAGGATAAAGCATCTCTCATTGTGATTGGATATCTAATAAATCCTTGCCAATAGTTAAGAGCTACTGTTGCTAGGTAAGTCCCAGATCTGTATGTCCACTCACATCTACTAATCATAGACCAGGGGGTCAATCTGAAGTTACAGAAAGGATGAGGGAGACAGAATTCGCCATTAGAGTAGGAGTGCTGATCTAGGATCAGGTCTACTCTGTCCATATAATACTAGTATTCATTATGACCTTATCTTTTGCAAATTATTAGTCTGGATTGATGGCACTGACAGAGATGGTCGCCTCGCTTCTATTCCTTAGGAAACTATGCAGTATTTCATTTTTTTAATGTATTATTTCTTACATTGTTAGCCCAGAAAATTAAGTGTTATTACATACAGTCAGGAAGAACTATTGGATATCAGAGTGCCGTCAATTTATCAACATCACGACCAGGAATACGACTTTCCCGAAGCGGATCCTTTGTTCGCACCACCACTCGAGGACATTGGATCTGATTCCAGAGGCCGACCTAAAACAACGTCGCCGCAGAAGAGGTAGACGTAGCGGCCTCCTGGTCAGACTTCGAAGGCATGCAACACCACCCACCTCTTCCGAGTATATTACTCGCCAATGTGCAGTATCTAGATAACAAGGTAGACAAAATTAGTCGGTACAGCCATTCTTTATGCGTCGCGCCGACAGAAATAAACATCTCTCTGGGAAGGAGGAGGGCGGGGGTGTATGCGTCATGATTAACGACTCATGGTGTAATCGTAACATACAGGAACCCAAGTCCTTGTGTTCACCTGACCTAGAATTCCTTACATATCAAATGCTGACCACATAATCCCCCAAGATAATTCTCGTCAGTCATTATCACAGCCGTGTATATCCCTCCTCAAGCCGATACCACAGCGGCCCTCAAGGAACTTCACTGGACTCTACGCAAACCATATATCCCGAGGCTGCATTTATTGTAGCTGGGGATTTTAACAAAGTAAATTTGAGAACAAGGACACCTAAATTCTATCAGCATATTGATTGTAGCACTCGTGCGGGCAATACACAGGATCACTGATACTCTAACTTACGCGATGCATACAAGGCCCTCCCCCGCACTCCCTTCGGCAAATCCGACCACAACTCCATTTTGCTCCTACCGTTCTATATAGGCAGAAACTCAAACAGGAAGTACCCGTGACTAGAACTATCCAACGCTGGTCTGACCAATCGGAATCCATGCTTCATGATTGTTTTGATCACGCGGACTGGGAAATGTTCCTGGCAGCCTCAGAGAATAACATTGATTTATACGCTGATTTGGTGAGTGAGTTTATAAGGAAGTGCATTGGAGATGTTGTATTATTAAAACTATTAAAACCTACCCTAACCAGAAACTGTGGATAGATGGCGGCATTCGCGCAAAACAGAAAGAGCAAAACACTGCATTTAACTACAGAAAGATGACTGGGAATATAGCCGAATATAAACAGTGTAGTTATTCCCTCCGCAAGGCAATCAAACAAGCTAAATGTCGGTATAGGGACACAGTGGAGTCGCAATTCAACGGCTCAGAGACGAGACGTATGTGGCAGATGTGAGTAAGACATTTTAACATTTTAACGTGTTATCCCTCGCAAGACTGCCGGCCCAGACGGCATCCCTAGCCGCGTTCTCAGAGAATGCTCAGACCAGCTGGCTGGTGTGTTTACGGACATATTAAATCGCTCCCTATCTCAGTCTGCTGTCCATACATGCTTCAAGATGGCCACCATTGTTCCTGTACCCAAAAAGGCAAAGATAACTGAACTAAATGACTATCGCCCCATAGCACTCACTTGTCATCATGAAGTGCTTTGAGAGACTAGTCAAGGATCATATCACCTCCACTTTACCTGCCACCCTAGACCCACTTCAATTTGCATACTGCCCCAATAGGTCCACAGACAATGCAATCGCCATTACACTGACCTATCCCATCTGGACAAGAGGAATACCAATGTAAGAATGCTGTTCATTGACTATAGCTCAGCATTCAACACCATAGTACCCTCCAAGCTCATCATTAAGCTTGAGGCCCTCTCAACCCCGCCCTGTTCAACTGGGTCCTGGACTTTGACGGGCCACCCCCAGGTGGTGAAGGTAGGAAACAACATCTCCACTTTGCTGATCCTCAACACTGGGGCCCCACACGTTTGCATGCTCAGCTAGGAGGCTGAAGAAATTTGTCTTGTCACCCAAAACCCTCAAACTTTTACAGATGCAGAATTGAGAACATCCTGTCGGGCTGTATCACCGCCTGGTACGGAAACTGCACCGCCCACAACCGCAAGGCTCTCCAGAGGGTGGTGCGGTCTGCACAACGCATCACCGGGGGCAAACTACCTGCTCTCCAGGACACCTACACCACCTGCTGTCACTGGAAGGCCAAAAAGATCATCAAGGACAACAACCACCCTAGCCACTGCCTGTTCATCCTGCTACCATCCAGAAGGCGAGGTCAGTACAGGTGCATCAAAGCTGGGCCTGAGAGACTGAAAAACAGCTTCTATCTCAAGGCCATCAGACTGGTAAACAGCCATCACTGACACAAAGGTTGCTGCCTACATAGACTCAAAATCATTGGCCACTTCAATAAATGAATCACTAGTCACTTTAATAATGTTTACATATCTTGCATTACTCATCTCATATGTATATACTGTATTCTATACCATCTTGCCTACGCTGCTCAGTCATCGCTCATCCATATATTTATATGTACATATTCTTATTCCATCCCTTTACTTAGATGTGTGTGTATTAGGTATTAGGCATGTGACCAATAAAATTCGATTTGATTTATTCATAGGTTGCACCGCTGTCACGTCATTACATTGGTGGAGTTCGTTTTTGCATGGCCCGGTGTCCCGGTTAAGGGGACATTTCACTTAAGGACTCATGGAATGGTCTAAAATAAGCAAACTCTGCTGACCTGGGGCACCGGGCCATGCATAACAAACTCCACCATTGTTATGAACGTTCTTAAACCGCCCTCTGCCAGCAGCGCCATGGTGGTGTCAAACGTTGTGATAGATAGAGGCCAACGACTTTTGTCTAAATGGTCTGGAAATATGATGACATTGCTAAAGTAGGCAGATCTTTAGTAGGAAACAACTTTGCCATCATTATCATGTTGAAAGGATGGCAAGCTGTCATTAGCTAACAAAGTTTGTCAAAAACATAGCTAGCAATGCTAACGGTCGCTAGTTAAAATCCGCGTTGGTCTCCCCCCAATCTTAACATTATACTGCAACTAAAGTAAATCTGGGAACATCAAAAAATTATGACTAAAGGTTAATTGAATATGCTCGATCAGTCAGTCGGACATGCTTTCCAGATAGGGGCTTGCTTGTTCTTGAGAATAGCCATAGCTAGCTACCATAGTGATCATCTCGAGAGTATCTCATTTCAGTGCATCATTCAGATATAGTTTGTTAACTAGTTGGTTGTGCTAGAGAATATATGCTAGCTAATTGTTTCAACGCAACTTCCAAATATGAAATTACAAGACAAAAGGGACACTTACCTAAACTCTTCCTCTATGTCCTCTTAGTTGCAAAGGTAGGAGCTAGTCTCCTTCCAAGAGACTTCTGCCCAAATGCAGTCCATAGGGGTTTAGAAGTAAATGTCTGACTTTGTTTTGGGTCACCACATAACCCGTTCGGATGCATTTAAGATGCATTAGTTTGTATCCATGAAATGTCCCATGTCTGCCCAGTTGATCAAGACGGAATAACGTTATGTCAAGGAGGTCCGATAGTTTTTTCTGTCTGCCTTAGAGAACTCAGATTTCTTTGCAATGTAGGTAAACTACTGACAACACCATCTACAGTATATTGCACAATGACACGAATATCTCCCAATGCCTCAAATTGTGGAGAAAAATAAAACTGGCCATAATGTCATGCTGTGCATGAGATGAAGTCAAGCCGGCCAAGTACCCTATGCTAACATTTCAGCATAATAAAGGCTCTCTCTCATAATAACATGCAATCAGCTTATTTCGTATTAACTTGATCTTTCATGTCTTAAAGTAATGGACTGTCGTTTCTCTTTGCTTATTCGAGCTGTTTTGCCATAATATGGACTTGGTCTTTTACCAAATAGGGCTATCTTCTGTATACCACCCTACCTTGTCACAACACAACTGACTGGCTCAAACGCATTAAGGAAAGAAATACCCCAAATGAACATTTAATAAGGCACACCTGTTATTTGAAATGCATTCCAGGTGACTACCTCATGAAGCTGGTTGAGAGAATGCCAAGAGTGTGCAAAGCTGTCATCAAGGCAAAGGGTGGCTACTTTGAATAATCTTAATTATAAAATATTTTTTTGATTTGGTTACGACATGATTACATGTGTTATTTCATAGTTTTGATGTCTTCACTATTATTCTACAATGTAGAATGTAAAAATAAAAATGTCAAAATAAAGAAAAACCCTTGAATGAGTAGGTGTTCTAAAACTTTTGACCAGTAGTGTATGCATTCCTCACTGAAGTCAAAAGCATTTTGTCTTGTCATCTAGCACAATAGAATGAGAAAGATTGAAAACAAACTAAACTGACACAGTATACTGTACACACAGTATCAAAAAGGGAAACCGATACTACATTTAGCTTGTGACTTTATTCCAGTAATAGTGAAAGCAGTGTTTTGTTTTACACCAAAGGCCTCCCGGATTAGATTGTAGTGTGGCAGAAGTCATAATCCTAAAAGAGAATGAAGTTATTGGAGATTTTACATATTGGCAATAAAGTATTATTCAATTAATAACTTATTTAATATGATCAATATTATTTCATCAATCAACAAAAACAATTGACCGAAATCATAAGCACAAGGACAAATCCCTTTCGCGTGTGTCTCCCTACCACATCAGTGCGTTGGCTCTTGCACAGCTACTGTGCTCTGTAACTCTCGTAGTGTGTGTCATGGGTCATGTCCTTCAGGTCCTGCATATGAGTCCTCACCAACATGTTCCTCAGGTGGACAAAGTCACTGTGATATGGGTTCTCCACTGACAGCACAACAAGACAACAGTGAACTGCAATAAACTTAAATGGAGTGTACAGTACATTTATCTCAAGTTCACTTACAAGGTGTGTGAGTGTGCATGTTCGTGTGTGTGTCTGTATTTATTCTGCACCTTCCACCACTCCCCAGGGGTAGAGACGGGCGCGGATCCGCCGACCATTAACATCCACCACCATGTTACTGCCAATCACTGCAAACGGAACGCTCCTCTGACAAAGAATGAGAGACAGAAACTTATAGAACACACTTCCTCATTTAGCAGCAGGGTAAATCCATTTGAACGGATTTGATTTTTTGTTGTTATTGACAGCATCCCTTTTGATTTAAACAAAACTTTCCTTACATGTTTGCCCATGGAAGAGGTGGTCAAAAAGGGACTTTTTTGACCTGAATGCAAAAACATTTAGGAGATAAAGGTCCTCAAAGTTCACCCATTTTGCATACCTTACGAGACAATGTCTTATTACTGGAAAAGATAAACGGTTGAGTTTGATTTCATTTAAAAGCTTACAGTGTTGTCAAACTATTTTATTATATAATTATTAAAAAAAAAATTTTTTTTAAACCTTTAATGTCAATTATCTAAAAACGTGTCAACTCAGATTGTCATTCGCATATGTGGTAGCTTAGACCCTATTTCACATCTGAAGCTTTTGTGTTGTGTCCGCCATCGGTTGGGACAACATGCTCTTGAATAAAGCGTGGGTGTCATTTCAAGCATAGAAATAAGTCACGGAATGGACCTGTTCCTTCAGACCACTGCAATTTAGCTGGTACACCCCTCACCCACCAACCGGCGAGGGCGCTGTAATCAACTTATCTGATAAGGTACTTACTACACATCAGGTGTCTGCTTTAAGCAAAGGCCTCCCTTTTGTCCCCACATGAAACCAACTCTTTTGAGTTTTTTAGCTAAAAAAAAAAAAAATCTAACTTAGGCATATGTTTGGCAAGTCTAATGACTCCAATGATGCACAAAGGGCCAATATCTCTGTGTAGAAACCCAAGAGTATATTTATGCCTCAAGTATCAAATCCTTCCATTCACACCTTCTGTAGAATTGTGGAACAGAATGTTTTACATTTTTCATTCCAAACTGACTTATTCCCCAAAGAATGTGAGCCGAGAGGAAAGACTAGCTATTCAGGAACTTGGATTGTCATTAAACCTGCCGATAAAGGAGGGGCTATAGTCATTCACACTATAAAGCAGAAGATTATCACCAGCCTGATGAACATTTCTATAGGAAATTCAGAACTGACCCTACATCGGACTTCCAGACAAAGATAACCAACTATCTGACATTTGCTGTTGATCAGAACTGGATCTCTAAACATGAATTTGACGACCTTCATTGCAAATTCCTTGTCATACCTATTTTCTATATGCTACCTAAGATCCATAAGCGCTTATACAAACCTAAGGGCAGACCCAAAATTGCCAGTATTGACTCTCTTCTGAAGCCACTCGCCAACTTTGTTGACTCCTTCATTAAGCCTATTGTGCAAAAACTCCCAGCATTCGTCAAAGATTCCACAGATGTGATTAACAAAATATCAGAACTGTCTAATCTCCCTGACAACTTATTGGCTACATTTGATCTAGAGATCCTCTACAGGAATCTCTAATGAAAAAGGCCTAGATGCACTGGGATATTACCAACAGGACCGTCACGAAGAAATGTCACCACCTAGTGAATTTATCTGTGAACTGGCTTCTCTAGTTCACAAGCTCAACTACTTTAACCTTTGAAAAACACTTTTTCCTTTGTTAGTGGAGTTGCTATGGGCTCCACCTTTGCCCCTAATTATGCTAATTTATACGTGAGCCATTTTGAGCAAACGTTTCTGTGATGAGACCAGAAACCCTTACTTCTCCAAGATCCTCCAATGGTTTAGGTATATTGCTGAAATTCTGTGTGGATTGGCACTGAACAAGACTGAGTTCACTTCCTTTTTGAACAATAGGAACACTGACCTGAAGTCTCTCTTGAATATGACCATAAGCGGGTCAATTTTTTGGACATGTGGATCGAGGTTGCTAATGGGGAACTTATCACCACTCTATATCAGAAGAGACTGACGAACACATTTCTCCTAGCAAGTAGCGCTCATCCTAGTGCCCAAGAGCCAGTTCTATAGGCTCAAACGTGTGCCTCATTCGACAGAGGACTATATTGATAAAGCTGTCAACATGAAACAATGTTTGCTGGACAGGGGTTACTCCACTCCGTGTTTGGAAGAGGCATACCGAATTGCGCTCTCTAAACCTCGCCAGGATATACAAAAAAAAGTTCAAACGTCTGAGTTGTTTGTTACTTGCATTTCTACATTCACTGGCATATGCTCACCTCAGACCCAGCACTCAGCCAGGAATTCAAGGATCCCTCGTATTCATCTACAAACGGGACCCCAATTTTCACAGTTGACTAGTCCGTGCCAGCCTCAACACGGGTTCTAAACAAACCCTCCTTACTCCCATGAGACAGAAACTACCCCTGTGGCAATTGAGCTCAGTGCAACACCAATACAACACCTCAGCGTCCCGACACCCTAGGTCTGGAAAAAGATAGCGTTAAAGGCCATAATAAAATGTGACTTACATCCTACGCTGTTTGTGATAAGATGTACGTGGGCAAGACATCCAGAAGCTTGAAATAGAGAATAAGTGAACATAAGAGTTCTATAAAGACACCAGGATTAAAATGACCGTTGCTTGTCACTTTGTACAGTGCTCAGCGTCTTCTCTACACTTAAAGGGCATTGAGAAGGTGGAAGTGTCACCAATATGAGACGACGACAGTAAACTCTGGCAGAGAACTCTTTTGAAGATTTTTAAACGGGGGTCAAGTTATTATTCCTATTGTCATCATCTTACAAACACCCTCCCTGTTATTAGGGTGTCCTGTATTCATGACGGCCCTAGTGGCCCAATTCTTCCTCGACAGGTTACCTTTATCTAGTTATTTTCTAGATTTCTCCTGGTTCTATATTTGAAGGTGTCCACATACATTTACATTTAAGTCATTTAGCAGACGCTCTTATCCAGAGCGACTTACAAGTACATACATTCATACTTTTTTTTGTACTGGTCCCCCGTGGGAATCGAGCCCACAACCCTGGCGTTGCAAGCGCCATGCTCTACCAACTGAGCCACACGGGACCACATACTTTTGTATATAGTGTTATATGTTTTCCTTCTTGTCTTTTGCCTTTTTTGCTCTCTCTTTGAGAGTATGGGTTCCTTATACTAACACCACATTCCCTGTGTAGATGTGTTTTTGTTCTAGTAGAAATCCATATCATGTTCTGTTCTATCCTGTAATGACACCTTGTGGATACTTTAGATTACTACAGGTGTCTGCAATTACCTCTGGCTCACTGTGTGGCCTTACCTGTCCCACTTTTGTTTGTGGAGTTATGCTCTGATGAAGGTCGATTGACCGAAAGCTTGGATATAATTAAAATACATTCGCATCTGACTGGAAGTGAGCACGCCCCCATTCTCATCGACGGGGCTGTAGTAGAGCAGGTTGAGAGCTTCAAGTTCCTTGGTGTCAACATCGCCAACAAACTAGAATGGTCCAAACACACCAAGACAGTCGTGAAGAGGGCACGACAAAACCTATTCCCCCTCAGGAGACTGAAAAGATTTGACATGGGTCCTCAAAAGGTTCTACAGCTGCAACATTGACAGCATCCTGACTGGTTGCATCACTGCCTGGTACGGCAATTGCTCGGCCTCCAACCGCAAGGCACTACAGAGGGTAGTATGTGCAAGCCAGTACATCACTGGGGCTAAGCTGCCTGCCATCCAGGACCCCTACACCAGGCGGTGTCAGAGGAAGGCCCTAAAAATTGTCAATTCGCCCATTCTTCACGGCAAAACTGCTCCAGCAAGTTGGATGGGTTCTGCTGGTGTACAGCAATCTTTAAGTCATACCACAGATTCTCAATTAGATTGAGGTCTGGGCTTTAACAAGGCCATTCCAAGACATTTAAATGTTTCTCCTTAAACCACTCAAGTGTTGCTTTAGCAGTACGCTTAGGGTCATTGTCCTGCTGGAAGGTGAACCTCCGTTCCAGTCTCAACCCTCAAGAATTTCCCTGTATTTAGCGCCATCCATCATTCCTTCAATTGACCAGTTTCCCAGTACCCGTCGATGAAAAACATCCCCACAGCAAGATGCTGCCACCACCATGCTTCACTGTGGGGATGGTGTTCTCGGGGTGATGAGAGGTGTTGGGTTTGTGCCAGACATTAACATTTTCCTTGATGGTCAAAAAGCTAAATTTTTGTCTCATCTAACCGGAGTACCTTCTTCCATATGTTTGGGGAGTCTCCCACATGCCTGTTGGAGAACACCAAACGTGTTTGCTTATTTTTGTCTTTAAGCAATGGCTTTTTTATGGCCACTCTTCCGTAAAGCCCAGTTCTGTGGAGTGTACGGCTTAAAGTGGTCCTATGAACAGATACTCCAATCTCCGCTGTGGATCTTTGCAGCTCCTTCGGGCTTATTTTTGTTGCCTCTCTGATTGCTAATTGAAATGGATTCCAGGTGACTACCTCATGAAGCTGGTTGAGAGAATGCCAAGAGTGTGCGAAGCTATCATCAAGGAAAAGGGTGGCAACTTTGAAGAATCTCAAATATATTTTGATTTTGTTTAAAACTTTTTTGGTTACTACATGATTCCATATGTGTTATTTCATAGTTGATGGTCTTCACTATTATTCTACAAATGTAGAAAATAATAAAAATAAAAACCATTGAATAAGTAGGTGTGTCAAAACGTTTGACTGGTACTGCATATGTTGGAGGTCAATGAAGGGTGAATTAGAACTTTGTGTATAGAAAGTTATTGAGTGAGACAAGGGGAAGTGCAGAAAGTTCATATTCTGTTTAAACATGTTATTGCGGAATATTAATATTTCTAAAGGAAGGAGGCAAAGGATAGCAGTCTTGTTTCAGTTCCTGATAAGGCAGGCCAGCTGCTGTGGAACTAGGACAATGAGGAATGTGGAACTCAACTCAAGATAAGTCAACAGTTTAAGAGAGAAGACACTGCTGGGAGGGGGGCCATAGGGGTCCACCCTGAAGACCATCTGACTACAGTCCTATCCCATATTCACACACTTCCACGCCCATGAGGGTTCTAGATTTAGGCAGTGCCATGACAATACCAGTTAGAGGAACAATTCTCAGTCTGTTCCTCTTACACATACAAGGAGGTGACTGCCTAGTCAGATGGTATAAATATGTTATTTTGTGACTTGTATGTTGTGTTCGCAGCAGAAGCACCCAGTGGGTTGAATAAACACGGTTTTAGCTTTTTCTAGGCGTCTGAGTTTTTACTCGGTTTGTTCAGAACCTAACAATATATACACACACACACGACTGACATTGCTTGTCCTAATATTTCTTAATTACATTATTTTACTTTTTATATGTGTGTATTGTTAGATATTACTGCAGTGTTGGAGCTAGGGACACAAGCATTTCACGACACCCGCAATAACATTGCTAAATGTGTATGCAACCAATAAAATTTGATATTTGAATTTGAAAGAAATCAGAGATTAGATTTTTTTTGATAATTGACGTCAAAAGTAACAAATATATTTAAAGAAATTATTAAAGTTTGACAACCCTGTTTGGAGGCTTTTAAATTATATAAATCTCAACCATTTATCTTTTCCAGTGATGAAGACATGGATGTCTCATTGTAAATGTGTCAATTTTGAGCACCTTTATCTCTTGAATGTTTTGGCATACAGGTCCAAAAAGTCTCTTTCTGAGCACTTCTACAATGGGCAAATATGTATGGAAGGTTTTGTTCAAATCAAAGGGTGTGCTGTCAAAAAGTGATTGAATTCAAATGGTTTTAACCAACATTTTGCTGACAAAACTGTTATTATTGTCATCATCATCCGTCTGTCTGTCCGTTTTCACCTTGAGCTCCATGTCCTGCCTCCTGAACTCCTCGTCCTCATCAGAGTCACAGTCTGGTAACTGGTAGATCTTTAACCTGTACTTATCTATCTCACTTAGGATCTGTATGGGGGAGGAAGAAGGGGGAGGGAGGGGGAGAGTTAAGTAGAGAAAAAGGGAGGGAGAATACAAGGGATAGGGGAGCGGGATAGGGGGAAGGGGAGATATAGAAGGCAAGAAAGGGGGAGGGAGAGGGGAAGCGAGAGAGAGGGGGAGTGAGGGGGAGATAGTGGGTAAAAGAGTGAGAAGGAGCAGGAGGAAGGGGGAGAGGGGGTGGGGGGGAGACCGAGGGGAAAAGGGAGGGAGTTAGGTTTACAGGCATAAACCTCTGGCTTCTATTTTAGAGTGAAAATGTGTAATAAAGGTAAAATATCTGCACGGTGAAATAAACAATTGGTGGGAAAGGTGATAGCTTGAGACATGTCACTAACTAGGGTCTGGAAAACTTTTATTTACCCTGATCTTCTTCTTCTTTACCTCATCATAAGTGAGACTATCAGATTTGGCCACAACAGGGATGATGTTGACCTTGTCCTGCAGAGCCCTCATAAACTCTACATCCAATGGCCGCAGACTGACAACACACACACAGACACACAGTGTGTAACGTTTGTATAGGTTGAGTGTGTAGTATGAGTGTGTGTAGTATGGTACCCATGTCCGAAGGGAGAGATGAAGTAGAGGCAGCAGTGGACTCTGTTATCCTGGATGTTCTTTCTGTTCAGGCCGAATTCATCCCTGCGGTACTGCTCAAACTGATGGTCAATGTAGTCGGACACACACTTATAGCTACAGCAGCACACACACACAGGACAGAAGTGTGTGTAAGTACAGCTCCCATGACACACATTCACAAGCGCGCACAATGGCTCTGGGGAGGACTGTCATTTTGAGACGAGGCTAAGCTTATTACTATTTTGCGTCTTTATGACTCTACATGTACCGGTGAATACCTATATACCTGTCTGTATTATTGATGGCATCTCCATAGCCTTGTGTGTCCACTACATTGAGTTTGAGCTTCACTCCCTTCTCCTCGATGCACACTGTGTTCTTAGTGATGCCCACAGTCTGAGCCAGCCTCTCTGGACAACACACAGATGCGCGCACACACAATCAAAAAAAAGATCAGAGGTTATATAAAATCAATCTTGTAGATCAGGGTTGGGTAGGTACAGTAGAGACAAACCACTCCACAGGATACAACTTGATGTTGCAGAAGTACAATAGCAACAGTAATGGACCCCCATTGAGAAATCACACTCTCACCCTCTGCATTCAGCACCTTCCTGTCCTTGTAGAGGTCTGTAAGGAACAGACTGTTGACTAGTGTAGATTTACCCAGACCAGACTCTCCTAGAGAAAGAGGGAGGGAGAGAATGATGAAGAGAATGAGGGAGATAGAGCGCAAGAGATCCTGCTTAGCCTCAGACCCTGATCATATCCCTGCTAAATACTTCTAATTTAGCAGTGGAAACATTGTCATGAAAGTGAACAAACTACAACTCCCTGACAGCCCTTCCCCTGTCCTCACCTACCACCATCAGAGTGAACTCAAATCCCTTCTTCACTGACTTCCTGTGTACCTGGTTGGGCAGAGTAGCAAAGCCTACATACTCCCTGTCCTGGTCCTGCAGGGGTTGACCACATGACAAACCAACATAAAGCAAAGACAAACAGATTATACTGTAACTCACTACTCGCAAAAAAGAGAATATACAGTACTCACTGCTTGCATAAAATAAACTCAGCAAACAAAGAAAACGTCCCTTTTTCAGGACCCCGTCTTTCAAAGATTATTCGTAAAACTCAAAATAACTTCACAGATCTTCATTGTAAAGGGTTTTAACACTGTTTCCCATGCTTGTTCAATGAACCATAAACAATTAACGACCGTTCTACAGGTGCATGTTCATTAAGACACTAACAGCTTACAGACGGTAGGCAATTAAGGTCACAGTTCTGAAAACTTAGGACACTAAAGTTTGGGGTCCCTGCTCATCTGGGTGAACGTGCCTTAGGCATGCTGCAAGGAGGCATGAGGACTGCAGATGTGGCCAGGGCAATAAATTGCGATGTCCATTCTGTGAGACGCCATTTACAGCGCTACAGGGACAGGACAGACAGCTGATCGTCCTCGCAGCGGCAGACCACGTGTAACAACACCTGTACAGGATGGGTACATCCGAACATCACACCTGCGGGACAGGTACAGGATGGCAACAACAACTGCCCGAGTTAAACCAGGAACGCACAATCCCTCCATCAGTGCTCAGACTGTCCACAATAGGCTGAGAGAGGCTGGACTGAGGGCTTGTAGGCCTGTTGTAAGGCAGGTCCTCACCAAACATCACCGGCAACAACGTCACCTATGGGCACAAACTCACCGTCACTGGACCAGACAAGACTGGCAAAAAGTGCTCTTCACTGACGAGTCGCGGTTTTGTCTCACCAGGGGTGATGGTCGATTTTGCGTTTATAATCAAAGGAATGAGCATTACACCGAGGTCTGTACTCTGAAGCGGGATCGATTTGGAGGTGGAGGGTCCGTCATGGTCTGGGGCGGTGTGTCACAGCATCATCGGACTGAGCTTGTTGTCATTGCAGGCAATCTCAACACTGTGCATTACAGGGAAGACATCCTCCTCCCTCATGTGGCACCCTTCCTGCAGGCTCATCCTGACATGACCCTCCAGCATGACAATGCCACCAGCCATACTTCTCGTTCGTGCGTGATTGCCTGCAAGACAGGAAAGTCAGTGTTCTGCCATGGCCAGCGAAGAGCCCGGATCTCAATCCCATTGAGCACGTCTGGGACCTGTTGGATCGGAGGGTGAGGGCTAGGGCCATTCCCCCCAGAAATGTCCGGGAACTTGCAGGTGCCTTGGTAGAAGACTGGGGTAACATCTCACAGCAAGAACTGGCAAATCTGGTGCAGTCCATGAGGAGGAGATGGACTGCAGTACTTAATGCCGCTGGTGGCCACAACAGATACTCACTGTTACCTTTGATGTTGAACCCCCTTTGTTCAGGGACACATTATTCAATTTCTGTTAGTCACATGTCTGTGGAACTTGTTCAGTTTATGTCTCAGTTGTTGAATCCTGTTACTGTCATACAAATATTTGCACATGTTAAGTTTGCTGAAAATAAACGCAGTTGACAGTGAGAGGAAGTTTCTTTTTTTTGCTGAGTTTATAATATGCAGCTCAATCAACAGAGATATTGTAAATAGTTATGATGGCATCATGAGAAAGCTCTGAAAGCTGCCTGTTTTCAGACCATATATCACGTTTCACCTTTGACTCATGAAATCTAGGTTTTGGGTATTCATCAGCAAAATCTAAATCCATTAACAACTCAGCACAGGAGCCAATGTGGGCTCTTAATACTACAGTTCTCTCCCTGTGCCTAGGGTTGCAAAGGGTTGGAAACTTTCCGGGAAATTTTCCATGGAAAGTTAAGCCCGGGAATTTGGGGAATTTTGCTTAACCTCTCTTGGGTAGGGGGCAGTATTTTGAAGTTTGGATGCCAAACGTGCCCAAAGTCAACTGCCTGTTACTCAGGCCCAGAAGCTAGGATATGCATACAATAGATTTGGATAGAAAACACTCTAAAGTTTCCAAAACTGTTAAAATAATGTCTGTGAGTATAACAGAACTGATATGGCAGGCAAAAACCTGAGGAAAATCCATCCAGGAAGTGGGATTTTTCAATGTGGGTTCTTTTCTATTGAATGCCTATAGAGTATCTAAATGGTTAGGACCCAGATTGCAGTTCCTATGGCTTCCACTAGATGTCAACAGTCTTTAGACATTGTTTCAGGCTTGTTATCTGAAAAATGAAGAAGAATGAGACCATTTTGTAAGTGGACTGTAGAATCAAGCAGAGCTGGTTTGCGCACTTAACCGATTGCGCGCCCGTCGTTATTTTTCCTTTCTAATGAAGACGCTATTGTCCGGTTGAAATATTATCGATTATTTAGAAAATAGACAACCTGAGGATTAATTATAAACATCGTTTGACATGTTTCGATGAACTTCACCGGTACTATTATGATGTTTTCTGCATGTTTTGACCACCTTTGAGCCAGTGGATTACTGAACAAAACGCGCCAACAAAACAGAGTTTTTGGATATAAAGAGGGACTTTATTGAACAAAACGAACATTTACTGTGTAGCTGGGACTCTTGTGACTGCAACCAAAAGATGATCTTCAAAGGTAATTGATTAATTTTATCGCCATTTCTGACTTTTGTAATTCCTTTACTTGGTTGTAAAATGTTTGTATGCTTTTGTAAGCGGGGCGCTGTCCTCAGATAATCGCATGGTATGCTTTCGCCGTACAGCCTTTTTGAAATCTGACAAAGCGGCTGGATTAACAGGAAGTTAATCTTTAAGCCTATGTATAACACTTGTATTTTTATGAAAGTTTATTATGACTATTTCTGTATTTTGAATTTGGTGCTCTGCAATTTCACCAGATGTTGGCCAGGTGGGACGCTAGGTTAAATTTATCCCTCAAAAAGTTAGCTTATAACAGTGAACTTTTTTTTGTGGGATACACAAGGCAATTCTAAGTCTTGTGGCATATTTTGGTTAAACTATCCCCAATTCAATGGAATTGCCACTCTCTGCAGGCACAGTGCATTCTTCCATCACATGTGCAGTGCACTCTTCCATCACAAGTAGAGCTGATTCTCAAGATCTTGCACACTAATGAGATGCTATTGAGCCCACGCTACTACACTGTCTGAGCCAAGGACCACATGCTTTCTGTTAAGTTTTGATTACAATACTGGGTGAGGTGAATATATTTTATATGACATACATGCTTTTTTGCTAACTAGTAAATAGTAGCCTACAGCAAAGTGTGTTTAAATAATTTCTAACTTGTTAGCAATTTCTGCTAGTTAGTTTTTGCTACCATGTGGGTTTTAGCTTGCTTGAGCCTTCTAACTGAGGAGTGTTAATTCACCTGTTTCCAAACATGTTTCATTTTAGGAGTTATTTAATTTAACTGTTAATCTGTACATGGAATTGTATTTGGGTTTTCTATTTACTATTTTTTCTCTAATCTTTACAGGAAAATGCCACGGGCACTATCTGATGTGTGGAGACATTTCACTGCAGCTAATGTAGAAGGAAAAGCTGTGTACATTTGCAAATACTGTGCCAAATCATATGTGAAGAATGCAACAAAGATGCAGAGTCATCTGGCCAAGTGCATAATGTTCCCTCAGTGCTCACAACAAGCAACCTCTGACAAAAGTCCCTCTACTTCTATTCGAGGTGAAAATGAAGAATCAGACACCTTATCGATAGCAACAGCTCATGGTCCTCCTAGAATCTGATGTTTTTTTTAGCTCAATGGAGGAACGTAGTCAGAGAAAGGCTGATGAATGTCTTGCTCGAGCTGTGTATGCAACTGATTCACCTCTGATGCTCACAGGCAGTGTGTATTGGAAGAGATTTCTGAATGTTCCTCACCCAGCATACACCCCTCCAACCAGACATGCTTTATCTACTCTTTTGCTGGATACAGAGTTCAACAGAGTTCAAGTGAAGGTCAAGCAAATCATAGAGAAAGAAGACTGTATTGCAATCATCTCTGATGGGTGGTCAAATGTTCATGGGCAAGGAATAATTAACTACATCTCCACCCCTCAACCAGTATTCTACAAGAGCACAGACACAAGGGACAACAGACACACTGGTCTCTACATTGCAGATGAGCTGAAGGCAGTCATCAATGACCTTGGATCGTAGAAGGTATTTGCACTGGTGATAGACAATGCTGCAAACATGAAGGCGGCTTGGTCTAAAGTGGAGGAGTCCTACCCTCACATCACACCTATTGGCTGTGCTGCTCATGCATTGAATCTGCTCCTCAAGGACATCATGGCACTGAAAATAATGGATACACTGCCAAGGAAATGGTTAGGTAGGTGAAGGGTCATCAAGTTATAGCAGCAATCTACCTCACCAAGCAAAGTGAGAAAAATAAGAGCACCACATTGAAGCTGCCCAGCAACACCCATTGGGGTGGTGTTGTCATCATGTTTGACAGTCTCCTGGAGGGGAAGGAGTCTCTCCAAGAAATGGCCATATCATAGTCTGCCGATATGGACAGCCCCATCAAGAGGATCCTCCTGGATGATGTATTTCGGGAGAGAGTGGTATGCAGCCTGAAACTCCTGCAACCTATAGCAGTAGCCATTGCACGGATTGAAGGAGACAATGCCATCCTGTCTGATGTTCAGACTGCTTGCAGATGTAAGATAAGAAATCCGTACTGCCCTGCCCACTTCACTGTTGCTCCAAGCAGAGGAAACCGCAGTTCTGAAATTCATCAAAAAGCGTGAAGACTTCTGCCTGAAGCCCATACACGCCGCAGCGTACATGTGGGACCCTAAGAGCATCATTTTACAGATGTATGTTGAAAACGTTTTTGGGAGAAGTGATGGTCATTGGGGATCAATCAATATTACCTTTCTTTTGTTGTTCAATGAAATCATCCCATGTGAAGAGTCAACTCATTTAATAAAGTTCAAATTGTAACAAAATTTAAATTTAAATTTATATTGGAAGGATTTAATCATTTGCAATTATGTCAACTTACAATAAGGTCAAATGTTTATGTTTCTGTCTCCATATGATATGGTAAATATATCTCATTCAAAAAACATCTACATTTAATGGTCTAAATATTAATTTGCATATATATACAGTGGGGAGAACAAGTATTTGATACACTGCCGATTTTGCTGGTTTTCCTACTTACAAAGCATGTAGAGGTCTGTAATTTTTATCATAGGTACACTTCAACTGTGAGAGACGGAATCTAAAACAAAAATCCAGAAAATCACATTGTATGATTTTTAAGTAATTAATTTGCATTTTATTGCATGACATAAGTATTTGATACATCAGAAAAGCAGAACTTAATATTTGGTACAGAAACCTTTGTTTGCAATTACAGAGATCATACGTTTCCTGTAGTTCTTGACCAGGTTTGCACACACTGCAGCAGGGATTTTGGCCCACTCCTCCATACAGACCTTCTCCAGATCCTTCAGGTTTCGGGGCTGTCGCTGGGCAATACGGACTTTCAGCTCCCTCCAAAGATTTTCTATTGGGTTCAGGTCTGGAGACTGGCTAGGCCACTCCAGGACCTTGGGATGCTTCTTACGGAGCCACTCCTTAGTTGCCCTGGCTGTGTGTTTCGGGTCGTTGTCATGCTGGAAGACCCAGCCACGACCCATCTTCAATGCTCTTACTGAGGGAAGGAGGTTGTTGGCCAAGATCTCGCGATACATGGCCGAATCCATCCTCCCCTCAATACGGTGCAGTCATCCTGTCCCCTTTGCAGAAAAGCATCCCCAAAGAATGATGTTTCCACCTCCATGCTTCACGGTTGGGATGGTGTTCTTGTACTCATCCTTCTTCTTCCTCCAAACACGGCGAGTGGAGTTTAGACCAAAAAGCTCTATTTTTGTCTCATCAGACCACATGACCTTCTCCCATTCCTCCTCTGGATCATCCAGATGGTCATTGGCAAACATCAGACGGGCCTGGACATGCGCTGGCTTGAGCAGGGGGACCTTGCGTGCGCTGCAGGATTTTAATCCATGACGGCGTACTGTGCTACTAATGGTTTTCTTTGAGACTGTGGTCCCAGCTCTCTTCAGGTCATTGACCAGGTCCTGACGTGTAGTTCTGGGCTGATCCCTCACCTTCCTCATGATCATTGATGCCCCACGAGGTGAGATCTTGCATGGAGCCCCGGACCGAGGGTGATTGACCGTCATCTTGAACTTCTTCCATTTTCTAATAATTGCGCCAACAGTCGTTGCCTTCTCACCAAGCTGCTTGCCTATTGTCCTGTAGCCCATCCCAGCCTTGTGCAGGTCTACAATTTTATCCCTGATGTCCTTACACAGCCCTCTGGTCTTGGCCATTGTGGAGAGGTTGGAGTCTGTTTGAGTGTGTGGACAGGTATCTTTTATGCAGGTAACGAGTTCAAACAGGTGCAGTTAATACAGGTAATGAGTGGAGAACAGGAGAGCTTCTTAAAGAAAAACTAACAGGTCTGTGAGAGCCGGAATTCTTACTGGTTGGTAGGTGATCAAATACTTATGTCATGCAATAAAATGCAAATTAATTACTTCAAATCATACAATGTGATTTTCTGGATTTTTGTTTTAGATTCCGTCTCTCACAGTTGAAGTGTACCTATGATAAAAATGACAGACCTCTACATGCTTTGTAAGTAGGAAAACCTGCAAAATCAGCAGTGTATCAAATACTTGTTCTCCCCACTGTATTTCGCCACCCCCAGTTTTTTTTCTACAAAACTTCATCTAAAACTGTTGAATGGGTTTCCTGTAAACAATAGATATTATATTCCTTCTCTTTTAGCCAGGTAAATACTGATAGTCTTTTCTTATTATCTGCTAGGCCATTACAATTGTAACTGGCTATACTTATTTCACCACTTACCATAATGAGACAACTTTCAATAATTTTTATCAAAATATATGTTTGTAAACGTACCATTAAAAAGTAACATGATGATTGAGTGTCTATATAGCTGTACCATGATATTTGCATTTCTACTAAGTAAACCTCCAATTGGTCCCTACTATTCCACCCGCTAAAAGCCCTCCTCATCCCGAGTTGGGTTGTAAATCCCAATGCCCGGCAGACCACCCTCGACCCCCTGTATCCCATTAGCCCTGAACCGACTGGGATCCATCCTTTGAAAAGAGCACACAGTGCTCACACATGCGTACTATTGTTTGTACAGATGAACGTGGTACCTTCAGGCGTTTGGAAATTGCTCCCAAGGATGAACCAGACTTGTGGAGATCTACAATTTTTTTTCTGAGGTCTTGGCTGATTTCTTCTGATTTTGATGATGTAAAGCAAAGAGGCACTGAGTTTAAAGGTAGGCCTTGAAATACATCCACAGGTACACCTCCAGTTGACTCAAATGATGTCAATTAGCTGATAGGCTATGACATCATTTTCTGGAATTTTCCAAGCTGTTTAAAGGCACAGTCAACTTAGTGTATGTAAACTTCTGTCCCACTGGAATTGTGATACAGTGAATTATAAGTGAAATAATCTGTCTGTAAACAATTGTTGGAAAAATGTATTGTGTCATGCACAAAGTAGATGTCCTAACCGACTTTCCAAAACTATAGTTTGTTAACAAGAAATTTGTGGAGTGGTTGAAAAACGAGTTTTAATGACTCCAACCTAAGTGTATGTAAACTTCTGACTTCAACTGTTTCCACCTCTGAATATTCTCCAAAATGTGCAACCCTACACTGTGCCTAAAGCCTAATTGTGAACTTACACAAGTAAGCAACGCAAGAACACAACTACACAAAATGGCTGTTCTGCGTACTTGCGTAGCAAAAATATGCAGACATGTGCAACCCCGCAATTTGTATCTCGACGCAACTACACAGGGTCGCAATTGTGTGAAGCCAATTGGGTCTTTCTGTGTTTACTTCCTTAAGGAATAAATTTGGCTTTAGGCCGTAGCTACATTACCTCAGAGGTGTAGGGGTCTAGGCAGCCCCAGGGGCTCTTGGATAGTGGGTGGCGGTCAGAGGTCCAGCTGGTGGGTGTGGCCAGGTAGCGGTGTTCCGGGAGAGGGGAGGAGTAACAGAAGTTTTCGGAGATCGATCCTGTGCCCTGGTGGGAGGAACAGTTGTAACTGTCCTGGGGAAACTCCCTGAGGAAACTCTCCATACTCAAGTTACCCATTTCATCTATAGCCAGGCTGGAGAACTAGACAGAACAGAGGACAGAGAGGAGAGAGATGAGAACGAGTGTGAGAGGAGAGGGAGGGTTGTATAGGAAGGAGAAGTGGAGAGGAGAGGGAGGGGGATAGATTCCTTATTAAAACGGTGTGGTTTGTGCTACTGTATGTCTAAGTGTAGGGTTTACAATAGCTTACATATGGAGAAAAAATCTGATGACACTTCATCATCATGGGCATGGCACAGTGATAGCAACAATATTTTTGGAGATACTGTTTTAACTGCTTTCTGTGCACCCTACTTACCTCTCCATCTGAAGGCAGTGCAGGTATGGTGGCAGAGAGAGAGAGACACACACACACATATTCAGGATCATAAAGAGAGAGGGGACCAGAATGATGTCAGCACAATTTCAACACCAAAGGGCAGAATCTTACTGTTATATTATAGGCTAGCCTACACCTGCTGAACATAACATCAAAATACCTCAATTGCAGCCAAGAAATGTGTGAGTATCTGACAGACGGCAATAAGCTACATTTCTATTGATTATGCAGGGCTCTACGGTGACATTTTTTACAAGGAGCAAATGTGCTCTAAGTAGAAAGATGTAGGAGCACAATAAAAATATTTGAGGTATTAAAGCGGCAATCTGCATTTGAAACAATAAAGCATTCTCAGCGCCACTGTTTCTGTAAAAGGTTGAGGGACGCGGCTGGTGAAACGTAACCACACTCAAATTCATAGACAGATGGATGCATCCATGATATCAAAATGACAGTTTGAACTATGTTTTGAGGCTACACAGTGTTTAATTACATTTACTTTGTTTACAAACCTTGGGAAAATAAGCGTATATTTTGGCTTCTGATGTGGTACGACAGTTAAACTAAGCTTATGGGGCATTTTAAAGTGATATTTTTCAATAATCAATGTGTTTACATCATTCATTTATAAGTCCAAAAAGTGATGTAGTAACTGCAGCAAGCCCCTTTAAAATATAAGAATTGCCAGCAATAACAAAATACAGTGTTTAGGAGCACCAGAAAAATGAATTTTTAAGATTGGGCCTATGAATCCTAGCTACTTTTGAAGCAGTCCCTTTTCCTTTCTTTGTGCTACCACATATTAGCACCACTGTAGCTGCAGGACATTCAAACAATTATTCCATGAGTGATTTTTTCTTCCTAGGGGCACTGGTTCCAGGTAGCACAGCAAATTCCATGTAGCACAGCTGGCCACTCCATTATAGACAGAATACCAGCTGACAGCTTCTTCCCTAAATAGTTCCCGCATAGTTTGGATCTGTACTTTCGGTCATTGTCCTGTTGTAGGAGGAAATTGGCTCCAATTAAGCGCCGTCCACAGGGTATGGCATGGCGTTGCAAAATGGAGCGATAGCCTTCCTGCTTCAAGATCTCTTTTACCCTGTACAAATCTCCCACTTCACCATCACCAAAGCATCCCCAGACCATCACATTGCCTCCACCATGCTTGACAGATGGCGTCAAGCACTCCTCCAGCATCTTTTCATTTTTTTCTGCGTCTCACAAATGTTCTTTTTAGTGATCCGAACACCTCCAAATTAGAATGGTCTGTCCCTAACACTGTTTTCTAATCGTCCTCTGTTCAGTGTCTGTGTTCTTTTGCCCATCTTAATCTTTTATTTTTATTGGCCAGTCTGAGATATGGCTTTTTCTTTGCAACTCTTGCCTAGAAGCCCAGCATCCCGGAGTTTCCTCTTCACTGTTGACATTGAGACTGGTGTTTTGCAGGTAATATTTAATGAAGCTGCCAGTTGAGGACTTGTGAGGCATCTGTTTCTCAAACCAGACACTCTATTGTACTTGTCCTCTTGCTCAGTTGTGCACCGGGGCCTCCCACGCCTCTTTCTATTCTGGTTAGAGACAGTTTGCCCTGTTCTGTGAAGGGAGTAGTACACAGCGTTGTATGAGATTTTCAGTTTCTTGGCAATTTCTCACATGGAATAGCCTTCATTTCTCAGAACAAGAATAGACTGACGAGTTTCAGAAGAAAGTTCTTTGTTCCTGGCCATTTTGAGCCTGTAATCGAACTCACAAATGCTGATGCTCCAGATACTCAACTAGTCTAAAGGTGGCCAGTTTTATTGCTTCTTTAATAAGTACAAGTTTTCAGCTGTGCAGACATAATTGCAAAAGGGTTTTCTAATGATCAATTAGCCTTGTAAAATTATAAACTTGGATTAGCTAACACAACGTGCCATTGGAACACAGGACTGATGGTTTCTGATAATGGGCCTCTGTACGCCTATGTTGATATTACATAAAACAATCTGCCGTTTCCACCTATAATAGTCATTTACAACATTAAAAATGTGTCTACACTGTATTTCTGATCAATTTTATGTTATTTTAATGGACAAAAAAAACTTTTCTTTCAAAAAGGACCCAAACTTTTGAACAGTAGTGTGACATAAACCCTCAAAGTTCCAGGATGGTTTGAAAATGACAGCCATGTTAGTCAGCAAGAAATCCAAACCAGTCTAAAAAAAAAAAAAGAAAGGCATGTGATATACACTATATATACAAAAGTATTTGGAGACTCCTTTAAATTAGTGGATTCGGCCATTTCAGCCACACCCGTTGCTGACAGGTATATAGAATCGAGCACACAGCCATGCAATCTCCATTGACAAAACATTGGCAGTAGAATGGCTCTTACTCAAGAGCTCAGAGACTTTCAATGTGGCACCGTCATAGGATACCACCTTTCCAACAAGTCAGTTCTTCAAGCTTCTGCACTGATAGAGCTGCACCGCTCACCTGAAAGTGCTGTTATTGTGAAGTGGAAACGTCTAGGAGCAACAACGGCCCAGCTGCAAAGTGGTAGGCCACACAAGCTCACAGAACGGGACTGCTGAGTGCTGAAGCGTGTAAAAATGAATCACAGTTCACCATCTGGCAGTCCGACGGACAAATCTGGGTTCACCATGCGCAATGCCAAGTGTCGGTTGGAGTGGTGTAAAGCTCGCCGCCATTGGACTCTGGAGCAGTGGAAACGCATTCTCTGGAGTGATGAATCACACTTCACCATCTGGCAGTCCGACGGTCAAATCTGGGTTTTGCGGATGCCAGGAGAAGGCTACCTGCCCCAATGCAAAGTGCCAACTGTAAAGTTTGGTGGAGGAGGAATAATGGTCTGGGGCTGTTTTTCATGGGTCGGGCTAGGCCCCTGAGTTCCAGTGAAGAGAAATATTAACTCTACAGCATACAATGACATTCTACACGATTCTGTGCTTCCAACTTTGTGGCAACAGTTTGGGGAAGGCCCTTTCCTGTTACAGCATGACAATGCCCCCGTGCACAAAGCGAGGTCCATACAGAAATGGTTTGTCGAGATCAGTGTGGAAGAACTTGACTGGTTTGCACAGAGCCCTGACCTCAATTCCATCAAATACCTTGGGGATGAATTAGAATGCCGACTGCAAGCCAGGCCTAATCGCTCAACATCAGTGCCTGACCTCACTAATGCTCTGGTGGCTGAATGGAAGCAAGTCCCCACAGCAATGTTCCAACTAGAGGTCAACTGTTTATGATTTTTCAACGCCGATACCGATTATTGGAGGATCAAAAAAAGCCGATACCGATTAATCGGCCGATTTTTTAAAATGTATTTGTAATAATGACAATTACAACAATACTGAATGAACACTTATTTTAACACATCAATAAAATCAATTTAGCCTCAAATAAATAATGAAACATGTTCAATTTGGTTTAAATAATGCAAAAACAAAGTGTTGGAGAAGAAAGTAAAAGTGCAATATGTGCCATGTAAGAAAGCTAACGTTTAAGTTTCTTGCTCAGAACATGAGAATATTTGAAAGCTGGTGGTTCCTTTTAACATGAGTCTTCAATATTCCCAGGTAAGAAGTTTTAGGTTGTAGTTATAGGAATTATAGGACTATTTCTCTCTATACCATTTGTATTTCATTAACCTTTGACTATTGGATGTTCTAATAGGCACTTTAGTATTGCCAGTGTAACAGTATAGCTTCCGTCCCTCTCCTCGCTCCTACCTGGGCTCGAAGCAGCGTTACCCATGCAGAGCAAGGGGAATAACCACTCCAAGTCTCAGAGCAAGTGACGTTTGAAACGCTATTAGCGCGCACCCCGCTAACTAGCTAACCATTTCACATTGGTTACACCAGCCTAATCTCGGGAGTTGATAGGCTTGAAGTCATAAACAGCGCTGTGCTTGTGAAGAGCTGCTGGCAAAACACGCGAAAGTGCTGTTTGAATGAATGCTTACGAGCCTGCTGCTGACTACCACCGCTCAGTCAGACTGCTCTATCAAATATCAAATCATAGACTTAGTTATAACATAACACAGAAATACGAACCTTAGGTCATTAATATGGTCGAATCCAGAAACTATCATCTCGAAAACAAGACGTTTATTCTTTCAGTGAAATATGGAACCGTTCCGTATTTTATCTAACGGGTGGCATCCATAAGTCTAAATATTCCTGTTACATTGCACAACCTTCAATGTTATGTCCTAATTACGTAAAATTCTGGCAAATTAGGCGGCCCAAACTGTTGCATATACACTGACTCTGCGTGCAATGAACGCAATAGAAGTGACACAATTTCACCTGGTTAATATTGCCTGCTAACCTGGATTTCTTTTAGCTAAATATGCAGGTTTAAAAATATATACTTCTGTGTATTGATTTTAAGAAAGACATTGATGTTTATGGTTAGGTACACATTGGAGCAACGATACGCACCGCACCGTTCCTAGGCCGTCATTGAAAATAAGAATGTGTTGTGTTCTTAACTGACTTGCCTAGTTAAATAAATGTAACAGTATAACTTTAAACCGTCCCCTCGCCCCGACACGAGCGCGAACCAGGGACCCTCTGCACACATCAACAACTGACACCCACGAAGCGTCGTTACCCATCGCTCCACAAAAGCCGCGGCCCTTGCAGAGCAAGGGGAAACCCTACTTCAGGTCTCAGAGCAAGTGACGTAACCGATTGAAATGCTATTAGCGCGTACCCGCTAACTAGCTAGCCATTTCACATCCGTTACACTCACCCCCCTTTCAACCTCCTCCTTTTCCGCAGCAACCAGTGATCCGGGTCAACAGCATCAATGTAACAGTATAACTTTAAACCGTCCCCTCGCCCCGACACGGGCGCGAACCAGGGACCCTCTGCACACATCAACAACGGTCGCCCACGAAGCATCGTTACCCATCGCTCCACAAAGGCCACGGCCCTTGCAGAGCAAGGGGAAACCCTACTTCAGGTCTCAGGGCAAGTGACGTAACCAATTGAAATGCTATTAGCGCGTACCCGCTAACTAGCTAGCCATTTCACATCCGTTACATAAAGATTAAATAATGGTGTAAAAAAATAACAAATAAATCGGCCAAATCGGTGTCCAAAAATACAGATTTCCGATTGTTATGAAAACTTGAAATCGGCCCTAATTAAATCGGCCATTCCGATTAATCGGTCGACCTCTAGTTCCAACATCTAGTGGAAAGCCCTCCCAGAAGAGTGGTGGCTGTTATAGCAGCAAAGGGGGGACAAACTCCATATTAATGCCCATGATTTTGGAATGATATTTTCGAGGAGCAGGTATCCACATACTTTTGGTCATATAGTGTATCAGAAATGTTGTAATAGCATTATTGTCAACCTAAAATTATGTAATATGTTTTATACCAATTTTCTGTATAAATACCCTCTAAAATATATGTAAACAGACCATAAATGCCTAAATTTCAGTGGTGTAAAGTACTTAAATAAAAATACTTTAAAGTACTACTTAAGTCGTTTTTGGGGGTATCTGTACTTTACTATTTATATTTTTGGCAACTTTTACTTTTCCTTCACTACAGTCCTAAAGAAAATAATGTACTTTTTACTCCATACATTTTCCGACACCCAAAAGTACTCATTACATTGTGACAGGAAAATGGTCCAATTCGCACACTTCCCTGATCAACATCCCTGATCATCCCTACTGCCCCTGATCTGACGGACTCAATAAACACAAATGCTTTGTTTGTAAATTATGTCTGAGTGTTGGAGTGTGCCCCTGGCTATCCGTCAATAAAAATGTTTTTAAAAATTGTGCCTTCTGTTATGCTTAATATAAGGAACTTGAAATAATTTATACTTTTACTCTTGATGCTGAAATGTACTTAAGTAATTCCATTTACTTTTAATACTTAAGTATACTTAAAACGCAAATACTTTTACTCAAGTAGTATTTTACTGGGTGACTTGAGTCATTTTCTATTAAGGTATCTTTACTTTTACTCAAGTATGACAATTGAGTACTTTTTCCACCACTGCTAAATTTGAGTTGAGTTGAGTTCTTGGAAAGCTATATGTGCTATTATATGATAAAAAATCAGTACTTGTTGCAATTACAACTTGTCTAAGTCCTATCCTCAACTGATTTCAGCCAGTGTATGGCTGTAAATTGACTGCATTGTTTGAATAGAATATTGGCATATTGGCAGTTTATTAGAAAAATTTATAGAATCATTCCTCTAAAACTGTCTGGCTAGCTAACAAACATACAGTGCAGATAAATTCTTCTAATTCATTATTTTACACAATATCTTTTCACAGCACTGGCAAACCATGGTTGACCTTTATCCTATCATAAGGTTCATGTCCATTCGAGTATTCTAATTAAGCATTAAGGCCCAAGGAGGTGTGGTATATTGCCTGTATACCACGGCTAAGGGCTGTTCTTGCGCACAATGCAGTGCCTGGACACAGCCCTTAGCAGTGGTATATTGGCCATATTTCACAAACCCCTGAGGTGCCTTATTGCTGTTAGATACTGGTTACCAACGTTATTAGAGCATTACAAATAAATGTCATACCCATAGTATATGGTCTGATATTCCATGGCTGTCAGCCAATCAGCAATCACGGCTCGAACCACCCAGTTTCTAATTCTTAATTATATGCCCAGAAATGTTAAAGTATGTCATGTTGCTAGGTAGCCAATGTGCCTGTGCAGCTAGCTTTACTAATAGCTAGAATTTGTAGAAAGTCATTTGGCTACAACTAGCTAGCCCAAGATGTACTCTTCAAGAGCCAACTGTTACTCCCTAAGGTCCAGGGCCCTTATATGTTATTTACTGAGGTAGACTCGCTTTGGGAGCCAAAACAGCCATATACTCCATCTAAACAGGAATCGATTCTCAATCGTGATATCTAGAAACATAAAGCCCTTTACTTTCATATGACATCAAAATAACTTCACAAATGCAACATATAGACTTACTGTACACTGTTTTAACCAGATTTCACTTTTGCAGCCGACAGTATTTTTTAATGACAAGTTTTGGGAGCCTTCTTCCATTACACAGGTGTTCAGAGCATGCTAGATAGCTAATTAGCACTCAGTCTTCCGTAAACACGCGCTGTAACATGGAGATATGGCTGTCTGGGAACACTAACTCTAAGATGTGTATCATAACCCTAAGGTGTGTATCAAACGTTGTTTTTTATTATTACAACATTTCTTGATGACATAAAACGGTCCTTATGCTTCCCAAAACGTACCGCAAGCGATGCGTATTAACGTTCAGACTGAGAACAGAAAATGCCTTCATCCAATGACTCTTACACGTGTAATGTAATGAAACGGAGTCATGATCACAGGCTAGATAACTAGTTAACAAGACGTTTAAGAATTGAATTCACCCTCACCACGCTGTAACTAACATCATGTAGCTATGTACACAGACATCTGCAAATAAGACTTATTAGACTAGCCTACCTGGAAGGCCTTCATCTGTCTGTGTGCCTGGAGTGGGAAAATGTTTAAGGTTTTAGCTCATAAAAGTTAGCTTTGTAACCAACTCAAATGGCATAATGCCATGTTATGACTAAATAACCCATGTCCAACTGTTATCTCTATACAACAAAGTCACACATGGACAAGTGGGAAGCAGGGAAGTTATGATTTGTTTTCTAGTTGCTAGCTACCTCAACCTGGTCTCAGAGCACTTCATATTATTGTAAATAATCCGAGAAACTCACATTTAGTTTGATATGTTACGTTTCGTATGGTATGTATTAATTTGTGGATATCCATCATCCATTTCGTGTAATGTTACGAATTACAATTTGTATGACTTGTTAAGAACTTGAAAGATGTACAATATGTTACGAATTCTAGTCAATGCCACTCCGACATTGCTCGTCCTAATATTTATACATTTCTTAATTACCTTTTTACTTGTATATGTGTGTATTGTTAGATATTACTGCACTGTTGGAGCTAGGACACAAGCATTTCGCTACACCCGCAATAACATCCGCTAAATATGTGTATGTGACCAATACAATTTGATTAGAATTTTCTAAAAGTATGATATGTTACAAATTCTAATTTGTTGTGGCTAACATTAGCTAGGTGGCTCTATGGTTAGGAGCAAAACCGTACTAAGTAGTTGAAGTTGCTAATTAGCTAGCTAAAGTTCTCCGTGATGAGATTCGAACAAGCAACATTTGGGCGGCTAGATGTTCGCGTTTTGTCTTATGTAGCTAACGTTAACCATATCAAACCTAAGAAATCATACTAACTTGTGCATCCCGGATTTACATTTACTATGTTACGTCTAGTCTACTATATGAGACCAGGGTGGCTACCTAGGTAACATTCTCACTGTAGCATGGAATCGAAGCTGTTTTCAACCCACAATAAAAGACACAAGGCAAACTAACGTTAGCTGGAGACAGCCAATAGCTTATTTGGTGTAACGTTATACTGTAAAAGCAAACGGGACGGGTGAAAATAAAGGTGTTATTTTAGTAGATATTGATGTGGCTGGCTTATTATGGTCTCATTTTTTGTCTACAATTTGTGTTTACCTTGTTCATCGTTGTACATTGTATTTATGTTGTCATTAGATAGCGAGGTTCTCAACGGTTAGAAACGTTACATTTAAAAGTAGGCTATATAACCACTGCGTTCGGGCACCAACATATAAACAGCAAATCCTAAAATCCGCGCGCTCGACGACGTGCCAGTGGCGCCAAGATACACTAAAGCATGTGTTACGCCTCATGTCCATCAGATGCATCAAACGCTTTGCGTTCCGCCAGAAGTAATTCATTATCAATCTAGCAGACCGCAACGCTACGTTGGGCGTGCAGCGCTAGACTTCTTCGGTGGGGTTTATCGGTGGTTGGCATCCAACGTTATGGTGCATTACCGCCACCTACTGTACTGGAGAGTGGGACCAGAAACGGAGAAACTAAATCCTACCTGCCAGCCCTGTTGCTCTTCAAAAGAGAACATATTTCAGACTATATCTAATGACGTTCTACTCCATATACTCTTTAAACAAATTTCCTGTATCCCCTTCTCCCTCATACTAGATCTCATCCTCTCCCGCTTATAATGTCCACACTGTATCAATACATACTCCACTGTCTCTGTTTCCTGGCAATAATCACATTTTCCTGTTGGATGCTTTCCTATCACATTTAAGGTCTGATTCAACTGGCTGTGTTCCATCCTTAATCTTGTAAATATAGTCTCCTCTCTGCTGTCCCTTCCTGCCATTCTCCCCTCCCCAACTTTCCTCTGAAACTTGAAATAAATGCCTGCCCTTAGTATCTCTATCCACTGCTCCACCATCACTGTTCATATCATGCTTTTTGCCTCTGCCTTGCTCATTGAAACTACCACATCAACATCCCCACTACTTAGTGCTTGTTTAGCCAGTATATCAACTGCCTCGTCCCTTCCACATGAGCTGGGACCCATGTAAATATTATCTGTATACCCACTTGTTTACTCCTGCCATGGGTTTGTAGTACCTCATAAAGCAGGTTTTGTCTGCTATGTGATATAAAGAGCTGGAGACGCCTTAACACTGCACATGAATCAGAGCAAATAACTACCCTTTCTGACTTAACTTCCTCCACCCAAATGCAAGGCCAACAGTATGGCCATCATCTCCGCCGTATATAGAGCCAGATGATGTGTAATACATGTCCTGACTTTCTCCCTACCTCCCTGCACTATAAATGCTGACCCAGTACATCCTGTCCTTGGATCTTTTGAACCATCTGTGTATTTGGCTAC